>NC_090270.1:337350574-337975574 GCF_040414725.1 Anabrus simplex
TTTAGTACAGGCTATCTTGTTCATAAAGATCTAAAACACGTGATGATTAACTTCATGCCTATAAACCCAAGGCTGCCAGTAATTAGAATTAAAGGAAGATTCTTTAATTACAGTATAATTAATGGACATGCACTGAATCTAGTGAAGACCTAGAAGATGAGTTCTATGATGCTCCTGAAAAACGTTGTGATAAATGCCCAAGGAATGATATCAAGATCGTACTGGGTGATTTTAACCACAATTTGGAAGAGAAGCCATGTTCAAGCCCATAATTGGAGCCCATAGTAAGTATGAAGCTACTAATGAGAATGGAATAAGACTGGTCTGTTTCGCAGCCTCACGGAATATGGTAGTGGTGTCTACCAGATTTCCTCACATGGAGATACATAAGGGCACATGGAAGTCACCTGATGGCGTAACTATCAATCAAATTGATCACATACTGATAGACCTGAGGCATAAATCAAACCTGATGGGTGTACGAACTCTCCATGGACCTAATGTGGATTCAGATAATTTTTTAGTGATGGTTAAGATAAGAGCGAGGATATCAAATGCCCAAAAAGAAAGACAAGTCAGGAGAGAAAGGTACAATATTGCAGCCTTGAAATCTACAGAAACTTGCAAATTGTACTGCCAGAATGTCTCTCAGGCCCTAGAACAAGAACAAGAAACATTAAACACTGTAAAACATAGAGCAGAGATGGTTAACTATAAAAACAGCTATAGACAAATCAGCTAAGGATGTACTAGGGATGGAAAGACAATTTAAAAGACCTACATGGTTTGATGAAGAGTGTAGAAGGGTTACTGAAGAGAACAATATCACATACCAAAAGACATTACAGACAAACTGTACAAGAAGTTTGCTGGAGGATTACAAAGATTTTTTTTTTTTTGCTAGTTGTTTTACGTTGCACTGTACCGAGAAAAAAGGAGGATTGAAAAGACGATACATCGCCGAAAGAAATGGGAATGGACTAAGCTTGAAGTGGAATGTATGGAACTGTATAAGAAGGAGAATGAAACCAGAAAGTTCTATAAAAAAGTAAACTGCTAAAAAACAATGTACTCCAATAACTAGCCTCATTAGAGACAAAGGAAACATAATAAGCGAGAGTAAACAGATATGGGAAAGATGGCGAAGGCACTTTAATCATTTACTGAACCGAGAGCTAGAACAAGTAGATGATGCTTCTCATGAGTGTGAAGAAGGGTTAGACTATGGAAAGTCACTGGATAGCCCAGTGATAGAGGATGTCGGAGAAGCATTAAAGAAGCTGAAGAATAATACGGCCCCGGGCACTGATAGCATCCCAGCAGAATTGCTAAAATGTGGAGGAGCAACATTAGAGCAGTCCTTGTTTGATCTTATTACTCTCATTTGGGAATAGAAGATACCAGACGAGTGGAACAAAGAATATGTCCCATACATAAAAAAGGCGACTGAATGGAGTGCAGAAACTACTGTGGAATCACCCTTTTGAATCTGGGGTACAAGGTGCTCTCTAACATCATTTTCGATCGGTTACTCCCACAGGTGGATAGAGACATTGGAGCGTATCAAAGTGGATTCCGACGAGGAAAGTCAATGATAGATCAGATATTCAACCTGCACCAAAACTTGGAGAAGACTGTTGAATACAGAATTGGAACCCATCACTTCTTTATTGACTTCAAGGCTGCATACGATAGCATCAATAGAGACCATCTGTACTGTTGAGAATGGTAAAAATGATGATGTCTAATGGAAGAAGCTGCATTCGAGTTGCAGGAAATTGTTCAGACCCTCTGGAAATAAAAAAATGGGCTACGACAAGGAGATGCATTGGCATGCTTATTATTTAACATAGCACTTGAAAAGGTGATCAGGGATGTAGGCCTACAGACCAGAGGCACCATCTTCTATAAGTCTGTGCAGATCTTGGCATATGCAGATGACTTAGACATTGTAGCACGAACAATACCAGCATTGAAAGAAGCCTTCAGAGCCTTGAACCAAGTAAGCAGGAAGATGGGCCTGATGATAAATGAAGATAAAACAAAATATATGGCCCGTGGGAAAGCCTATCAACTTAATATGTAGACGACTTTCAGTGTGGATGGGTATACTTTTGAAAAAGTAGATAGTTTCAAGTATCTTGGTTCCACAGTAACTTGCTTTAATGATGTCTCAATTGAAATTAAGATCACGCTGATCTCAGCAAATAAGGCATACTTTGCATTGAGCAACTTATTCCGGTCAAGACTCCTCAGCCGCCCAACAAAACTTACTATTTATAAAACCCTTGTTAGACCAGTCCTCACCTACACCTCAGAAACATTGCCCCTGATGGAAACCGATGCAAGGCTGCTTGATGGATTTGAGAGGAAAGTTTTGAGGAGGATAACTGGCCCCATGTATGATAAAGAACGATGGAGAACAAGGCACAATGCAGAATTGTACACTATATACACCGATGCTCCAGTAACAAAAATCATACGATAAGGAAGGATAAGATGGGCAGAATGGAGGAGTCTGAGTTGTCAAAGAAAATTATCTTCGGAAACCCAGGAGGACAAAGAGGTTGAGGTAGACCTCGAACAAGATGATTGGACGGAGTGGAAGATAATGTACGGGAGCTGGGATGCAGAAATTGGAGGAGGCTAGCATGTGACCATGATGGATGGAAGAAGCTCGTTGGAAAGGCCAAGGTTCACCCTGGACTGCAGCGCCACCAAAGAAGAAGAAGAAGAAGAAGAAGAAGAAGAACACGAACACTACAATGACTGCTGTTTGTTGTGATGTGCTTTGTCTCTTCTGCTGCCACTCATCTCCGATATATGGGATTACTGCTACGTCCTGAGTGGAACAGCCTGCCTGAATATTGGCTGGAAATAGCTGGGGAGTTAGATAACGTCTAGTTCATACAAGTTCTGATAACTACTAGTTTATGACCCACTGGTTCATCATAGTAATCCAGTGATTTGATCCCTGCTCTGAGGTGCTGATAGGAATGAAGAGTGTGCAAATTTAATGGAAAACAACAGAACAGTGTTCACTGATGTCCACAGCAGGGTCATCCCAGCTCTGAAACTTGGCACTGTCAAAACGAGTTCATGAAAAGTGAGAAACTGTGCCATTTTTCATTTGATCAAGAATTTCATACGATAGTATTACCTTTAACAGCAAGATTCCAGTCGGTTAATGTTGTATTCTGACAAGAATACTGAAGTCATTATACAGTTTAATATTTGTCTGTGTCTATTGCAGCATCACAAGAAAATGGATGGGTGGATTTTAATGAAACTTGGTATTTCTTTTTAGAATAAGGTCGAGTAGAATCTCATCTATAAGTTGTCAAAAAAAAAATCTTCAGCAGGAGAGGGTGCTTCAGAAGGGGCCTAAAGCATAAAACTATGTATTTATCTTATGGTTGGTTTTAACAAAAATTGCTTATGGTGATTTTTTTCTATATCTTTTTCCAATACAGTAAAATGTAAAGGAAATATTAATGGGAGTCATGTGAAAGTTTAATGTCCAAGAGTCAGTAACTAGCTGTATTGAATCTAAAGAGAGTTGCTATGGAGATCATCATGACAATACTTTAAAGGCTTTGTGCAACTTGTCAGTATTTTTAAAATATTAACTCTATACTAAACGCTCTTTAACAACACTGGAAGGAAGGGGTCAAATGAAGATTAGAAATTATGCAAAAAAAAATAAATATGAAACTGTAAAGGGTCACAGAGAGTCAGGAAGCGAGTACGTCACAACAAGCCACCGTTGAGAAACAATGTGAGGGTTGGATGAAAATGTCATCATGCACATGCTACATGATTGTCCTGTCAATGATGGGTACTGGCAGTTAGTAGACAATAAGCCTTACTGTGGTTACATTCACAAAGGTAAGAGCCTGAAGAAGGTAGGCATTGATATGGCTCAGGGTGAGTGTATTCTTAAGGTTTGGTGAAAGCCTGAATGTAACTATGACACTTTCAAAGCAGATGATTCTAAGTGTGGGGTGAGGATTGGAGATGATTGAACGCATGCTTCAAAATTGTATTCATTTTGTGAAAATCATAATGATAAGTGATTATGAAGGGGTTTTGGTTTCTTAGGGAGCCTGGGGCGAGAATTCATAGCCCAGTCAATCTGGCAGTCAACCAGTTACGTAGGACATACCCTCGTAGTAGACTCTTCTCAAGTAATTGTTCTGGGAGGTGTGTTAGTCTTTAAAGATTGAGTGAATACGCTTGCACCAAATGGCAAAGCTGAATAACAGTGATCGTTGCCTGCTATACCACATCACTACCTTACATTATAATATGCATTTCAGTTACTCTTTCCAATACACTTATTAGTGTTGTCCTTGTCTTCTCGTGTGCTGTTGTCAAATATTCTTAAATATTAAACGTCAAAATGAGTGAATAATATCATAGTACTACCACACCAAAAGCTGCAACTGTCAAGGCCACTTTTAAGCATCAAAATCTCTTCAAACAGACTACGAAAATTATGAAAAGGAAATTCCGCACATAATTTTTTGATGTGTCCTCATACATATAATGTCATAATTAGCAACAAAGTTGTTATATCACGTTGGAACTTTTATGATAACGAAAACAATGTATGTGGAACTACTAAAAAAATATGGTGGATATTCTCCTTGTGATTTAATAAATATCCAAAGTTCAAGCTGGTGTGCCGGAGATATAAAACAGTGGCCGACGTGAAAGACATTCTTTCTGAGGACAGGATGATAAAGCGTGAGTTGATGCACACCTTAGAAATGAAGAGAGAAAAATATAGCTGGAAAAAATTGCAGAGAGTGTAGGTCAATTATATTGTGCTTGTCTAACCCCAAACCATTCCAAAATAAATCTTACTGAAATGGTATCTTCTTCATGAGGCGCCTTCCCCTAGCGGAGATTGGCGGTCCACATAGCCAGCTCCAAACGTGATGTTACAGCATGGAAAGCATCTTCTGAAATACAGTTGAGCCATCTTCGGATGTCCTTCGATTAACAACACAATGATTACGTCGAAAGATATGGAGACCTTAATAACACACGGGTATGTCCAAGTATCAGTTTAAAAACTAGGCGAACAAAATGAACATGACCTCCGGAAGGCAGATGTACTTCCAGATGACATAGAATGATTTCTTTTTTCCATGTGCTTTACGTCACACTGACACAGTTAGGTCTTATGGCGACGATGGGAAAGGGCTAGGAGTGGGAAGTGGCTATGGCCTTAATCAGTTCCCTGGTATGAAAATGGGAAACCATGAAAAACCATCTTCAGAGCTGCTGATAGTGGGGTTTGAACCCACTATCTCTTGAATGCAAGCTGACAGCTACGTGTATAAACTGTGCAGCCTCTTGCTTGGTAGAACAATTTTTAATAAGTCTTTCAACACCACCACCACCACCACTTCAAACCTGTCCATCTCGTCTGTCCTTGGCAACTGCACTGAAGGAGGCAGTACAATTATTATTTATGAAATTATCTTTATATTAATATAATTTATGCTTAATGCATGTAAAAAATCAACTGTTTTATGCATTGAAAATTTAATGATGAGTCTTTACTGATCTAAATTAAGACTTCTATATGCATTCCATCAAAAGCTTTAACTAATGTGAGCATTACATTATGCATATATTAAGGCAACACTCCGGAGATAAAAATATATTTTTACCTAATGCACGGATTTTCACGAAACTTTGTGGGAATGTCACCTATATAAAAGTAGAGATATCAAAAATATTTCTTTCATACACAATTAATCGTTTTTAAAATATTTTTTTGAAATTTTTAATTCCATTCCAATTTAATTAACATGTTAATGTAAATTCGTAATTAGGTAGATATACTTCTTTTAAAAGCACTACATATCAATTTTTCTGTACATATATAAGGAGATATATCATACTAAAGTTTGTGTAATTTTTACATTCTAAAATTTTAGACTTAAAAATCCCTGCTAGTTGAAAAAATTCTGCAATAAAAAATTCCATATGCAGGTTTCTTAATATAGCTGTGATACATATACCATACAAATTTTGTTACATTTAGCAGAATATTATGGGAGAAAAATGGGATTTAAATGTAAAATTACAATTGGCAAAAAAGCATTATTACAGTTATAAATTGTTTGAATTCAGCGGAATAACTTCATAACAAGAAAAAAGAAACTCAATCTTTCTACTTCAGTCATTAATCCATTTGCGCCCACTTATACCATATGGTATCAGGAGACATTAGAAGTTTAACTGAGCTGGTACTGGCTTGAGTCGCAAGAGGGGTTTAGTTGGAGCTTTATACGTTCTTTGGCTTGAAGTGACGCATGCGCCTGAAGAAGCTTCCGACACTTACGAGTGGTTTGTTGGCGGGAGCGCTTGCATGAATTCAGGTGTGATTCTCTGGAGTGCAAATCATGAACGTTTGATATGTGTAAGTATAATATTGCCCTTATTATCTATTATTCCTTTCTAATCAGTATATTATAACATTGACGATGAACCAAAGAAACCTTCTGTAACATTTGAATTTCAACAATGTTATTTGTGACAACACAGCAATGCCTCTAAGTGCGTGATACCATATGGTATCACTGGGCGTTTATGATATCAAGCCGTTGATACAGTAATTTTTTAAATATTATATCGTACATTCAAAGGTTACTTATGTGCTAAATGTAGTTGATTACATATTTATCTTTCATTATTCTAGGGGTGGACTGACCTTATCAGAAGTGATGGATATATTGGAAGCAGACGATGAGTTAGGACATCAGACTGAGGATATTTTCATTGAACCACCAGATGGTAATGTTGACATAGATGAAGATTCAGCCAATGAAGATGAGGGAGGAATGGTTCATAACCTAACTGGACGTCAGCTGTGTGCTGCAGCTGAAACATGCTTAGCAAACAACGAACGTATTGGAGGAGATTATGAACCCCTTGAAATTTCCTCTAGTACTTTCTCACCATCCATGCAGCCTACGGAGAAAAATCAACAAGAGCAGCAGCAGCAGCAGCAGCAGCAGCAGCGACAACAACAACAACAACAACCTGAAAAACAAGCTCCTGAGTGGATTCTAGAAAGATTAGCCAATCCAGCTATTTATGAATGGATTGACAGTGACTTAGAACGTGTTGATGTTCCCTGCCCTCCTCCTGACTACAAGGGCCCATCACAACTTGACTTCCGTTGAGAAGTTGTTCTTTTTTTTTTCTATGGGCTTTACGTCGCACTGACACAGATAGGTCTTATGGCGACGATGGGATAGGAAAGGCCTAGGAGTTGGAAGGAAGCGGCCGTGGCCTTAATTAAGGTACAGCCCCAGCATTTGCCTGGTGTGAAAATGGGAAACCACGGAAAACCATTTTCAGGGCTGCCGATAGTGGGATTCGAACCTACTATCTCCCGGATGCAAGCTTCACAGCCGCGCGCCTCTACGCGCACGGCCAACTCGCCCGGTGAGAAGTTGTTCAAGTGTATCTAAAACGCAATTGTGTCCCACAAAAGATTCCTGGGAGAGTAAGTGTTGCCCGAAATACAATGTCAGCTTTGAGATTTGATGGACTCAATCACTTTGTTGCAAACTGCAATAGGAGAAGATGTGCCAATGAAGGGTGCAAGTCATTCGGCAGAACAATGTGTCTGAAGTGTAATGTAGGCTTATGCGTAACATGTTTTGCTACATACCATACTCAGTGAGCTGTGTCAATAGTTTGGAACAATATTAACAATTTATTGTACCCTGTACAATGATAGCAGTGTAACCGCCCAGTGATACCATATGGTATCAGCTAATATCTCGTAAGATAAATTCTTGTTTGAAAATATTGTGTTATTTTCCCAATTCATATACCCTAACCATCACAAATTAATGAAAATATCATTCAAGTAGGAACATTTTTTTTCTGGGCGCTAATGGGTTAAAAAATTTCACCAAAATGACCAAAATATTGATTTATATCTCTGGAGTGTTGCTTTAGTGCAATAATTCAAGAAAGTTCAATTCCTAAGTGCAGGCCTTTCCAACTCGAGCACTCAGTGCTGGGGCACACCAGTGCTGCACAAAGCAGCACCATTCCCTTTGCACACCTATACCAAGCAGTGGTCGGTGCATGTGTGAGTTAAGGAGGAAACACATTGCTGTCACTTCACGTGAGTTCGCACGTATAGTGACGCAATCGAACCTGTCAAGTAAGATGTGCTATGCCTTTTCCATGCCGTATGAAATGTAGAATGATCACACTGCACTCATGTCACGGATGTTGACGTTGGCTGACGTCATTGTGACGTACAATCTGGTGACAGTGCTCTTCATGCGGAGCACAATTTTCTGCTCTTGCACATATCTGGCGACGTGAAGTGCGAACAGAAGCAGTTTCTTTTAGGATATGGAAGAAATGTTAATTGAATTGGTGCGAGTGTTTGAGAATCTGTATGACATACGTTCAATTCAGTAAATGTGGCACGAGGCATGGTACAAAATAGGAAAGGAATTTAGATCACATGTACTAGTTTTAATAGGCATTCATTTGTTGAAAGCAGACCACAATTGTGCTTATGATTGTTATCCCAATAATAATAATAATAATAATAATAATAATAATAATAATAATAATAATAATAATAAATAGAATGGCGTATGGCTTTTAGTGTTGGGAGTGTCCGAGGACAAGTTTGGCTCGCCAGGTGCAAGTCTTTTGATTTGACTCCCGTAGGCGACCTGCGCGTCGTGATGAGGATGAAATTATGATGAAGGTGCATACATCCAGCCCCCGTGCCAATGAAATTAACCAATGATGGTTAAAATTCCCGACCCTGCCGGGAATCAAAACCGGGACCCCTGTGACCAAAGGCGAGCACGCTAACCATTTAGCTACGGAGCAGTACATAATAATAATAATAATAATAATAATAATAATAATAATAGTAAATTAAGTCCTATGCAAATTACAAATACAAATTATCCTGTTGAATTAGAGATCAGCGGGCGAGTTGGCCGTACAGTTACAGTCGCGCAGCTGTGAGCTTGCATCCGGGAGATAGTGGGTTCGAACCCCACTGTCGGCAGCCCTGAAGATGGTTTTTCGTTGTTTCCCATTTTCACACCAGGCAAATGCTGGGGCTGTACCTTAAATAAGGCCACGTCCGCTTCCTTCCCACTCCTAGTCCTTCCCTATTCCATCGTCGCCATAAGACCTATTTGTGTCAGTGCGACGTAAAGTAAATAGAAAAAAAAGAATTAGATATCCAGTTGATTTCTTCATTGTTCAATTTATTCTTCCATGATGAACTGTTGGTAATTGCCATGGCACAAAGCCTTCAAATGAGTTGAATTATTTTTTTGAAATTTTCCCATATCTGAAATCCTTGTGAAGGATTCCTCCGAATAAGTTGCAAATGCAGAGCGTGCTTCGGCCAACAATTTCATCCTTGATGAAATTATGTAAGTAGTTGAATTCATTTTTTTTCAGCCTGAAGTACATCTGAAATTTTTCTGGATGCCCATTTAGCTTCCTTACTAAATTGTGGTATTCACCGCAAATTACTTTCATGCACCCACAGTCGTTTGCGACGGGCAGTACTCATGGCAACAGAAACATCACAGGTAAATAAAAAATCATCAGAATCCGATGAATTGGATGTACTATCGTAGTTTGCCATCGGACGAAGTATACTGTGTGATGTGTGAATGTGAGGACAGTGTGTTTCCTGTCTTCACGCCGCATGCAGTGTCATCATCAACCTCCCCTCAACGCTGACTCAGCTCAGAGATGGTTCACGTGAAGTGACAGCAGTGTGTTTCTGCCTTAAGAGACATTACATTCATTCTCATTCTGTGTGTGTGTGTCATTCTCAGTAGAAACTATTCGATAGAACAGACAGCGGAGCAGTTGGTTTCTCCTTCGTTAAAAATGTCTTTTAATCGTTCATGGGTGGATACATATTTTATTGTCAATAACGAAGGGAAGGCTCAATGTTTAATTTTCCATGTCAATTTAAACGTAAAGCTCCAACCGTTCGACGACACTACCACAATAAACATGCTTCAACCTACGATGGCATTGTTGCCGCAGCAAGAACCGAACGAACTGCTAAGTTAAAATCGGAATTGCCAAGTTCTTCAGAGGTAAGTAAAAACATACTCATTAGGAATTGTTTTACATGTAATTTAGAGTATTTGTTTCCATTTCTGGGTTTGTATTATTAAGAACTGGTTAGAATTAGATTTAGATGTGCTACTAGATAATTATTTTATCTTTCTGTCCCACAGATACTTGAACCCATGACTTCAGAAACTGGGCGAGTTGGCCATGCGGTTGGCAGCGCGCAGCTGTGAGCTTGCATTCGGGAGATAGTGGATTCGAACCCCACTGTCGGCAGCCCTGAAAATGGTTTTCCGTGGTTTCCTCATTTTCACACTAGGCAAATGTAGGGGCCATACTATAATGAAGGCCACGGCCGCTTCCTTCCCATTCCTAGGCCTTTCCTATCCCATCGTCGCCATGAGACATATCTGTGTCGGTACGACTTCAGAAGACGGAGTTCGAGAAATTTATATTGTTGCTCTGAAAACTGCAAAAAGTGGGCAACCCTTTACTGGCGGTGAATTTGTAAAAGAATGTTTAATAGAGTGCTCGGAAGTACTGTGTCCACATGCTGTGGCCTACTTTGAGGCGATAAGCTTGTCAAAACAAACCATCTCTCCTCGTATACAGGAACTCTGTGCCGACCTGAAAGAGCACTTGCAAAACAAATGCGGCACTTTCGAGAAATACTCGATTGCTCTCGATGAGACTACTGACAAAAGTGACACAGCACATCTATCTAGTTTTGCCAGGGGAGTTGAAATAGATTTCACTATAACTGAGGAACTACTGGACATTATTCCCCTCAAAGATACTACCACTGGCGCAGATATATTTGCAGCTGTTGAAGACACAATGAACGATATGGGCTTATCACTTGAAAATCTGTGTAGTGTCGCTATTGACGGAGCACCAGCAATGTCGTCGGATGGCCAGGCCGCATCAAAAGGAAGGTGCGTGTTGCTGGGTTACCTCCAATATTATCGGTACATCGTGTTTTACATCAAGAACAATTATGTGCCAAAAACTTTTGCAACTTTAAATCTGTTATGGATACTGTGTCAAAATATGTAAATTTCTGTAGAAAGCAAGGTTTGAACCAAGGCAGTTCAAAGAATTTTTAGAAGATCTCGAGGCAGAATGTAGCGACATTCCCTTTTATTGCATTTTGCGCTGGTAAAACTGCGCGAAAGTGCTAGCAACCTTCTTTGAATAATTCAAGAAATTGCTCTGTTCATGGAGATGAAAGGTTCTCCACAACTAACTTTGCGGAATAAACAATGGGTAGCTGACCTCTCTTTTTTGGAGGACATAACATCTTATTTGAATTATTTAAATATTTAATTGCAAGGGAGAAACAAATTGATTACTGTAGAACCATATGTGATAGAATTAAGGCTTTCAAAATGTAGAGTTTGTTATTGAAACGTCAGCTTGAAGCTGGAAATTTTAACAATTTTCCTTCATTAAAATCATTACATTTGTCTACTTATGAAAATCTTGGAGACTATCAGATGTCACTACAGATTTTGCACGATGAATTCAATGCCCAATTCAAAGAAATTAATAATATGGCACCTCAACTTGAAATATTTACGACCCCATTTTCAGCGTGTCCTGAAAAAATCACCATCATATTTCCAAACAAAGCTGATAAAACTACAGTGCGACACAATCCTAAAGGACAGGTACTACCCCTACAGTGGTGATTTAATTTCCTTTTACAAAGGTGTTCATCCACAAGAATTTCCCAGACTTAAAATTTACGTCAATGTTTAGTACAACTTATGCATGCGAACAGATGTTTTCAATTCTTAATTTAAATAAATGTAGAACTAGGACTTCTCTGTCTGATGCTCTTAGAGAGTGTACTTAGAATTTCTACTGCCAAATTGATTGTAAATATCGGTAAATTAGTTGCCTCAAAACGATGTCAACAATCGACTTAAACGCTAAATGTACATTAAGGCAAACGCAATGTATGTGCAGAATAAATTTTGTGTTTATCTGTTCACAGAATTTTCATAAATAGTATTGTTTTCGTCAGCTGCGCGCTGACTCAAGGACCTATGGTTCTGCCTCTGCCACTTCCCCTCCCTCCCCCACCAGCTCACCGGTGCTACATCACAGCGCTGAGGCTGTTGCCGGGGCCAGCTGGGGCCATGGGAACACCTCAGTTGGAATCGTTTGCCTTAGTGCAATAATTCAAGAAAGTTCAATTCAACTCCTGAATCCTCAGGCTTGCACAATAAGTTTGATGCTATTGATACTTTCCGAAAAGACTTGAAGAATAAGTTTTTTTATATATTCTTCACCGGGCAAGTTGGTCGTGTGGTTAGGGCGCGCAGCTGTGAGCTTGCATCCGGGAGATAGTGGGTTCAAACTCCACTGTCGGCAGCCTTGAAGGCCACGGCTGCTTCCTTCCCACTCCCACGCCTTTCCTATTCCATCATCGCCGTAAGACCTATCTGTGTCGGTGCGACATAAAAACAAATAGCAAAAAAAAATATATATATACTAACTGATACTCGTGTTTCGCTATGGAATTCTACATTGTATACAGAATTCTAGGTTAGGTAGTGTACACATTGTGAGCAAAATTGTATTAAATTGCATAGCTCTTAACATTACCCTAGAAACGCAACCGGGAAGTCATCAAACGTCTCTTCTGTCTTAGTAGTTTTATCTTAGCAGTTTTCCCAACTGAAATGAACATAGGTCATTACAATGACATCAGTACGAATGGCGCGATTAAAAGCAATGCTTTCATATGAAATACTTGATCAAATGGAAAACCACACATTTTCTCACTTTTAACAAACAGTACAATGCTTCCGATCTAACAATCCAAAGTTCCAGAGATGGAATGACCAAGCCGCAGACAGCCGATCCGTGAACACTCTTCGTCTTTATTCGGCGGTGGGGGAGGTGAATAGTGGAGATTCCCAGGGCAAAAACTATGCCCTTTTACTAATATGTTTCCTAGGAGTACCTGATGAATCAGAAAATCTCAATTCGCTACACTGGAGGCGGAAAAAACTATCTGACTTGGACCCAAATTCTTCCACCAAGCCAGAGGCAAAACCCCCTCTTGATTGCTAATTTAAAATAAAATGAATGTAGAATTTAATAAAAATGAAGAGCAAGAATATTTTCTTTAAAAAAACCCGGCTCTTTTCAGGGTTGAATTTTGAGTTATTTAGTGAATTGTGGTGCTATAATTTGGAATAGGCCTAAATTGTAATTCTAGAGCAGGTACTACTACTACTACTACTACTACTACTACTACTACTACTACTACTACTACTTGAGCCTCTGCCTTAAATGTGCTCACTGCTAATAATTCAAAACAGCGCGTCAGAGTAGGGATCAAATAGCTGGAATACTATAATGAACCAGTGTGTTACGTACCAGCGGTATCACGAAATGTATGAACCAGAGGAATGGCATGCTAAAGAGGAACGTTTTCTTACTCCCCAGCTATCTCCCAACAATATTCAGTCAGGTTGTTATACTCAGTACGCAGCAGTAGTCCCATCAATCAGAGTTCAGTGGCAGCATAAGAGACAAAGAACATCGCAACAAACAATGGTCAATGTAATGTTACTGTTGATCAATGTTATACGCTTTCAGTATTGTAGGCCTTCACATTTAGTTTTCTTCCGACTCTGAAATACCACTCTTATCATAGTCGCTGCGATAAAACTGAATAAAATATAAATGATAAGAAATTGTATTCTCTCTAACTTTTGCTATGTAGTACTTTTCGATAGGACCAATAATATAGGTATTTAAAAATTAAATTTTAGGTGACTTCCCCTAAACTACAATTTCATCCAGGGTGAATAAAATTGTTTATAGCTTAAACTGTAGTTTCTTATTCCCCAACTTTATATACCGATTTTCATTAAATTCTGTTAACCCATTATCTCGTGTCTCAGTGTTGATATGAACTTAGCAACAAAAATATGAATTTATGAATATCTGTGTTATCATATTCGGTACAGTAAAAATGTACAGTATAAGACATAAATGGTCGGAAATATAATTCTATATAACTTTAGTTATGTAGTATTTATCGATAGGACCACTAATAATACAAATATTTGAGAATTAAATTTCAGGCCTTCCTCTAAACTACCATTTCATTCAGCGTAAATAAAATGATTTATAGCCTAGATTGTAGTGGTTCATCCCCCTTTACATACCAATTTTCATTAAATTCTCTTCAGCTGTTTTCTCGTGATGTGTGTACATACATACACACATACAGGGAAAAATTACGGAAAAGTTAAAAGTGCATTTCCTTGTTACTGTGGACATGACCACTACAGAAATACCATTCCTTTCAAATTCTGAGCAATGTACAGACAAAACTCTTACTTAGGGTTTAATGAATTTTATGCCCTCAATGGCTATGTGGTGATTTCTTCTTAGTTCCTCTAATATACCTGCACCTCCTTCTTTAAATTTAATAGGTGAAATTAGTCTACTCCTTTAGAATTGCAGTCTAATATCATCATTGACTATAAAGCCTGGTAGGGGAGAAAATTCTCCTAAATAAATTTACAGTTTACCGCCTATAATCTCAGCCACCCTACCACAACAATGACTTTTCTCAACTAATCATAAGGATATTGGAACATTATACTTCATCTTTGGTAGGTAGTATTGTTAATAGAGATTTTAATAAGAATGTTAGGGGTCGTTATGTATATATATACTTCTTTCTGATTTCTGGTTATGTTTGTGTTTTTATATTATGACAAGTTAAAACTGTAACCTTTACTACAGTGGTTACACAAAAACAAAGCACTAAACACAATAAGGGGGGGAAGTAAGAGCAACTACACAATGTCAGAAAACACTACACACTCAGCGAAAAATCAGCTGGACTATGCGGATCTCCGCCAACAACATAATACGTAAATATCAGTAGGGCCAACTAGTGGACAATAAACCAGGAAGGTGGAAGGAACTACGACCTACTGAGGGCATGGACATGGCTTAGGTTGCGGTTTCCGAAACAATTCGCCGTGATCCTCAAATTTGAAAAATATTATTTACAAGTGAAATTTTACAAATACATTCCGAAACAAAATTCACCAACTTACAACTTACGAACTATAAGCTCCGTGATACACATATCTTAGAGGTTCTTTGATAATGGCTTCACTACAAGTTTCAAACTTCAAACCAACTATACATCTAGTTACAAATCCAGTTGCACAATGCAATTTAGTAGGTTAAAAGCAACGTAAAAAGCAATTACAATTTACAGTGAAGTGAACGTACTCTCCTAAACTCTAGCGTACATCAAGTGACACTGAACTACCAGAGGCAAACCCCAAGGTAAATATATTAAATTACAATCTACATATTTAGTGAAATAAGAAATGGGAATGCCTCGAAAACAGACAGACAAGCCCAGCTGAAAAGCTAAGGCGTCATAAATAATTAATTTGACGAAATTCAAGAGTGCTTACCCGAAGATGGCCCATCCTGGTAGCAAAGCGTCGCACACGACGTAAAACTTCAGACAGGCCAAGACAAGAACAAGACAAGTCCGAATTATCACGAACTTTTTTTTTTTGTTGTTGGCCAGTGGATGGGAGCCCCGTGGCGAAAAGGATGCCCCCCTACTCATCTGTTTCCAGGAAATTGCCGATGAGGCAGAAAGTCACAGTTCTCGCTGCACTGGTGGGGGAAAAGCGATCTGTCTGGAAGACTATAAGGCCTTCCGTCAGAAGAGAAACCCCCACTTCCCTACTAGTGACGTAATCAAGATAAATAGAGTCGGAGCAGTATAATATAATTACCTTCCCTTCTTAACAAACGGTCCTTAACAGGGGAAAAAAAAAATTGAGGTATTTAGTGGAAGTGATGGAGTCAATTTGGAAAAGGCCGAAAGAGACTGATTTAGTTTAAAACAGATCATAAGTGATCCAAGGGCCACGGTACTTCAGACGAGTTCGCGGCTTCTTGGTCCTTATGATCCGTTTTAGCAATAAAATACCAGGGTCCTCTGAGTGGTTCGAGAGGATCCTAGCCCTGGTCATCCTTACTATTCTGTTTATCTGAGATCTAAGGGTGGGGATACGAAGTTCAGCTCGTATCCTCCTATTAGATTTCAGATAAGGTGCTCTTGTCATCATTCTAAGTGTCTTATTTTGAAACGTCTGTAATTTGGAAAGAGGAGTCTTAGCAATATAGCCCCAGGCCTCACAGCCATACAGCAGGATGGGCCTGATACATGCTAGGTAAATATTTCTCTTGATGGTGGTAGAGATATATTTATTGCCTAGCAGAGGTCTCAATGCTTTCATCCGTGCCGTGGCACGCTGATGGGCCTGTTCTATATTGTATCTCCAGGACATAGTTCTATCCAATATTAAGCCGAGGTATTTAATTTGGTTAGTCCAAGACACAGGGACGTCATTAATAGTAAGGCGATCGAGACTAGGCCGACGCCGGGTGAAAACAATTGTCTGCGTTTTTCTGCATTTATTTTCACCTTGTTTCGGAGACACCACTCCCTGAAGGAATCAATTCATTGTTGCAGTCGCCGGACGGCATAGTCATTTCGCTTCATGCCGATGTAAATGGCTATGTCATCCGCGTACTGCTGGATCTCTACACCATCCCGTGTTGGAAGATCATTCACATATAGGCCGTAGAGGGTGGGGCTCAGCACTCCACCCTGTGAGACTGCAGCTCTAAGTACCCGAGAGGTGGATTGCTCCCCTTCACAGGGAACATAGAATTTCCTGTTAGTCAAATATGACTGAAAAATTTTGACCAAATAATTAGGAACTTTATATAGTTCCAGGAGTTTTATTATTAAATTATTGTGCCAGACAGTGTCAAAAGCTTTCTCTACATCAAAAAATACTGCTGGCACGCTACAGCGCATATTGAATGACCTTCATAGGACCACAATAGGGGCGCTGCGCCTCGACCAGAAACCAAACTGCTCCGGCCGCAGTATGTTATGGGTGTTAAGGTATCCATTGAGGCGAGAGAGAAGAAGTCTCTCGAATATCTTATATATATGTGATAACAGGGTTATCGGACGATAATTTTGCGGGAATAATCTATCCTTCCCTGGTTTTGGAAAGACTATCATTTTACCAGTCTTCCAAATGTCAGGAAAGTATCCCAGTTTAATACAGGCCGAAAAAATTACGGCTAAAAATATCACTGCTCTATATGGCAGTGACTTGATTTTCCACTTCCACTACATTGTTCACCTGTGACAAAAACCTATTGCAAGCTGTCCACTTTGCAAGCTTTCAAGAGCAATTCTTTCTTATGGACTTTTAGTGTGGTGTTTTTCTAGAGCATTTCTATAAACTTTATATTTGTTTTTCAAGGCTGATATACTTCTTTATGATTCCTGGTTATGTTTGTGTTTTTATGTTATGACAAGTTAAAACCTTTATAGAGCAATTCTTTCTTATGGACTTCTAGTGAGGTGTTTTTCTAGAGCATTTCTATAAATTTTATATTTATTTTTGAAGGCTGAAGAAGGCCCAATAGGGCTGAAACAAGTATCTTTAATGAGTTTTTACTCAATATTTAATACATTTGTCAAAGTGGACAACTGAAATTACATAGTTTCTTTGAAATACAGTTATGTGACAATGTTGAGAAGAGAAATACTGACCCGCAGCACACGTCTCACTCAGAACGAAAATTTGTTTATATAGTTCAAGTAATACTGAACCTTAGATGACAGAAGCCTTCTGGTCAGAGTTCTAAGCTGTAATATTATCACCCAGCTATTTTTCTACACCCAACGATGATACACATATTTTTTTAACTTATAGTCTCCTAATGGAGAAGAGATATTCCATATTTTATACAAAATGTAAGTAATGTTCTTGTATTTGCATGAGTGATTTTGCAATGCAATGAAAACTAGGCCATGAGTGAAAGAATTGGAAGCAATACTTTAAAGATTCATTCAGCACAAATCCCAGGTTAAGGAGAGGCATGGTTCATGAGAAAGACTGCGTGTACTCTGATGTATTCCGTCGTCCATTACTTGGTTGCACGCACCATAGACTCCCATTCCTTATGTGATGTGATCACTCTCACTTTGTTCAGTACAGTCTGGTATAATACTGTTATTGTCTGATTTATTGAAACTTAATTACGTTTTTACTTACATTTATAACTGTTAGGTTCTTCAGTCTCCCGAAACTAATTTTGAGTAGTAAATTTATAAACTACCTGAAAGAGAAAACATGTGGTAACAGAATTATACCTGACAAAGAAACAACTTAATTACAATAGAATGACATGTTTTGTTCTTATAAGAACATCCAATGAAGCTCAACTTGTAGGATTCCAGCAAGGTATAACAGATATCCTGGATTCAGGAGGTCAAATGGACTGTATCGTGATTGACTCGTCTAAGGCATTTGATGGGGTAGATCATGGGAGACTACTGGCAAAAATGAGTGCAAATGGACTAGGCAGAAGAGTGATTGAATGGGTGGCTATATTTCTAGAAAATATCTCAGAGAATTAGAGTAGGCGAAGCTTTATCTGACCCTGTAATAATTAAGAGCGGAATTCCTCAAGGCAGTATTATTGGACCTTTACGTTTTTCTTAGATATATAGATGATATGAGTAAAGAAGTGGAATCAGAGATAAGGATTTCTGCGGATGATGTTAGAATAATGAATAAGTTACAAGATTGTGAGCAACTGCAAAATGCCCTCGATAATGTTGAGAGATGGACAGTAGGCAATAGTATGATGATAAACGAGGTTAAAAGTCAGGTTGTGAGTTTCACAAATAGGAAAAGTCCGCTCAGTTTTAATTACTGTATTGATGGGGTGAAAGTTCCTTATGGGGATCATTGTAACTACCTAAGTGTTAATATAAGGAAAGATCTTCATTGGGGTAATCACATTAATATAATTGTAAATAAAGGGTACAGACCTCTGCACATGATTATAAGGGTATTTAGAGGTTGGAGTAAGGATGCACAGGAGACGGCATATAAGTCTCTCGCAAGTCTCACCAGGATTACTTGATTCAAGAATTGGAAAAAATCCAAAGAAAACAGCTTGATTTGTTCTGCGTGATTACTGACACAAGAGTAGCGTTACAAAAAGTTGGCAAAGGTTGGGCTGGGAAGACCTTGGAGAAAGGAGACGAACTGCTCAACTAAGTGGTATGTTGACAAACATAACCATAATAGGTATTTGATTTGATCCTGTACTAACTTATCTAAATCTATTAAAAAAAAACTATTTAAAACAGTTTTATTGGGTGCATAATGTTCATGAAACATGTATGAATAAATAATTTTCTATTATAAAAAGTGTATTGACAAGGTGGAATCAACATAAACTATTTTTAAATAGTTTTTTAATAGATTAAGTGGTATGTTCTGAGCTGTCAGTGGAAAGATGGTGTGGAATGACATCAGTAGACGAATAAGTTTGAGTGGTGTCTTTAAAAGTAGTAAAGATCACAATATGAAGATAAAGTTGGAATTCAAGAGGACAAATTGGGGCGAATATTCATTTATAGGATGGGAGTTAGGGATTGGAATAACTTACTAAGGGAGATGTTCGATAAATTTCAAACTGCTTTGCAATCATTTAAGGAAAGGCTAGCAAAACAACAGATAAGGAATCTGCCACCTGGGCGACTGCCCTAAATGCAGATCAGTAGTGATTAACTGAATCAAAACACACTTAAATATTTAGAAATGTATAAGCATTTATGTTTATTTCAAGTGCAATACTGTTACCGTATGTTTTCTTTCTAGATAGTTTATAATTTTTTTTACTGAAGTTAGGTTTTTACAGATTGAAGAACCTAACAGTCACAAATTAACTGAGTCGAAATTGAAAAGAGATGGCTTCAGATATTACACTAAAAATCTTCACTTTCATTCAAACTGCACCGTCCCATGCTTCCACACCATGCAATATTGTATCTCAAAGTGACAGCAAGGCAAGCAATTACGAGTCATAAGATGTTTCAGGGCATTGAAAGAATTATAGGAATCCTCACCAGATCATTTCAACATGCATATCAGTGGAAAGATGGTCATTTATCCTATCGATCTACATAAGGAAACATCTTTTAGTGAAATACACATTCGCTAGAATGTAGCAGAAATTTAATACAGTGTGTTCAATAGCAGAAGAAGATCAGACTATTTCAAACTCTATAGAAGAAAATAGAAAGCATGAGAAAGAAGCATGGAGGTCGGCAGCATGTGAAGAGGTCGGTGACAAGGTGTTAAGTCATGTACGAAGGTCGTTCAAATATAAACATGATTTTTGTTCCTGAACATCAACAGTTGGTAGGACTAGGCCCGCGCTTCTGCTATGCTAGGCAGGACCATTAGGAGTGGGGAGAGCGTGCTGTTAGATATTTCCTGCTGTTTCATCAGTAACGCTCATGATGTCGGAGCAACAGTTGCAACCCTCCACTGCGCAATGCATAATTATAAAATCTCTTGCTCGTGAAGGAGTTACAGCAGCGGAAATTTGCCAGAGATTGACTGCACAGTTCAGGGCTCAAACATTATCAAGGACACGTGTGTTTGCCCGACATAAAAAGTTCAAAGAAGGACGAGAACATGTGGAAAATCGGCAACACGATTGACGTCCTCAGACCATCAGTACAGAGGAAAACATTCGTGGAGTTAGAGACATTATTGGCGACGATCGACGGGCGAGAGTATGAGAAATTGCAGAACAAGTCGGAATCAGTTATGGGAGCTGTCAAGCAATCATCACAAATAACCTCTAGTTCCATAAAGTGTGTTCCAGATCGGTCCCTCACCTTTTTACTGAAAATCTGAAGTTGAGACATTTGGAGATCTGTCAGAGGCTTACAGCAAGGTTTGCTAAAGAAAGTGGAGCATTTTTGAGTCGGATCGTCACCTGCGACGAAACATGGGTCCACCACTACACTCCTGAATCCAAACGAGCCAGTAAGGAGTGGCAGAGGAAAGGGGAGGCAGCTCCAGTGAAAGCCAAGGCTTGAATGTCAGCTGGCAAGGTTCTTGCAACCATTTTTTTTTTTCTTTTTTTTTTTTCGTTCGGTGAGGCATTTTGCTGATTGATTTTTGCATGAGCGATGCACAATCAATGCTGCTTACTACTGTGAGCTGTTGAACAAGGCGACGACTGCATATCACCGCAAAAGACGAGACCAACCGATTGGGCAGGTCATCCTCCTCCACGACAATGCACTGCCCCATACTGCAGCTCTGTCTCCAAGCTACAGGAAATGCACTGGACTACACTTGATCATCCTCCTTACAGCCTGGACTTATTGGCTTATTGTCCTGTGATTTCCATTTTTTCAGACCGCTTAAAGAAGCTGTAGGAGGGCAACGATTTGAAGATGACAAGAGTGTGGAAGACTGTGTGTGCAACTGGCTGATGACAAGACCCTGTTCTTTTTACGACGACGGCATCAAAAAGCTGCCCATACACTGGGACAAATGCATTTCCAAAGCTGGAAACTATGTGGAAAAATAAATTGTAATTGCCTTGTGTTTTTCAATAAATGAATTTAAATAAAAAATAAAATCCTGTTTATATTTGATCCTCTCTCGTAGGAACATGTGATAGAACAACACTATGGCAGCTCTCACTGTGGAAGGAGGGAAAGTAGAGACAAAGGGCAAATATGGAAATACAAATTGCCACCTTAGAAGAGTGGACCGTCTCCCTCCTCGGCTATCCCATTTCTACTATGGTCGTAATATTGAAAGATGTGTTCTGACTTTCAAATATCTTTTTGAGGAGCAACGGTAATTACAAACCTCTTATCAGCTGTTCCTTACTTAGGTTCTTAGAGGAAGGTCTGTTTTCTGCCTGCCTGGATGGGGAGAAGGGAGTAGGGGGTATGGTTGCCATGGAAACATGAGCGGTCCTACTGAGGTTACCATGGAGGTAAGCCTTCGGCCGGCTCGTGTTGCTTGAAGTTTCCAAACCTCTCACTTCTGAGTTACGTACAACAGAACACAGCGGTTCGAACGAAAGAAAAAGTGGGCCAAAAACAAAAGGAAGAAGAAAGGAATGCAGGAATGTGGCAACACCATGCAATGGTCCTCCCTCCAGCCCTATCCATCAAAATGTTTCTTTTAACATTATGGGTACACATCTGTCTCTTCTCAGCCCCCGACGAGCTTGTTTCTGATTCCCAGCATCAACACTCATTGAGGGACCATCTTTCCAGATCTTCAGTCTTGATGTGGGAATTGCAGGCTAAGAAGAAAGCTGGATGAATACAGTCAAAGGGAATAAATGTATCAAAAAGACAAATACAGGTGGTAAAAGATGAGGAATACAGGAACACGGAAGGAGAAAATGATTCCAATGAGATAAAAAGTATTGGAAAGCAACAAACAAGTGTTGAATGAAGTTTCTATATTATATTATAATCATAGAACCCCTCCAGCGTGCCAGGTAGGATGGTGTTGAACGAGTCTTCACCATCCTTGTCTGTCCAGAAATGCAATATTGACTCCCAATTCCCTCCTCTGGTCTCTACATTCTCTCTTAGCTGGTGTAGCCATCTCTTCCTAGGTCTTCCCACTGGCCATCTTCCTTTGCCGCAGGTGCGATAACAGGTATAACTTGAAAACAATATTCTCTCACCCATGGGTAACTAATACAAGTATCAAGCTTGAATTATTATTATTACTATGATCACGATTATTATTTCTTGTATGAATAATTATTATTATTATTTTTTTTTTTTGCTAGTGGCTTTACGTCGCACCGACACAGATAGGTCTTATGGCGACGATGGGATAGGAAAGGCCTAAGAGTAGGAAGGAAGCGGACGTGGCCTTAATTAAGGTACAGCCCCAGCATTTGCCTGGTGTAAAAATGGGAAACCACGGAAAACCACCTTCAGGCTTGCCGACAGTGGGATTCGAACCCACTATCTTCTGGATGCAAGCTCACAGCTGTGTGCCTCTAACCACACGGCCAACTCGCCTGGTATTATTATTATTATTATTATTATTATTACTACTACTACTTGTATGTATAGCTATTAAGTGTTACATCCATTTAGTATTAGTATTAGTATTACTATTATTTACATAGTCAAATGATCATATTATGTGTGAGGTTATGTCATGGAACATATGTTGTACATAGACATTGATATCAGTTTCGTTAATGTAAATACCTGTAAATTAATATTATAATTTATTCTTACCTGTATATATAAATTGCAATCCATAATTGTGAAACACATGGTAAGTTCCAGAATGGTATAGGCACGAGAACGATTGAGAATATTCCATCAATTTTTTTACGAAAATATATTTTGTAATGTAACTTTCTAGAAGTCTGGCCAGGCACCTATATAAAGAGACGATCTTAATGGTGAAGTTAGTTATCTAGGAATGCACATTCTGTTCTTGTGCTAAGCATTTGTTTTACATGTCCATACCATGTTAGGCTCTAAGTCCTTAGCTTCTCTTCTATCAAGTCCACTTCCAGTTCCATTTTGATGTCATCATTGCTTATATGGTCCTTGCATATTTTTTGCAAGGTAGTTCACAGCAAGTTATTTTCACATTCTTGCAATTTACTAATTTCTCTCTCTTTCAATGAACATGTTTCTAGATTGTTTGTAAGACTGGACACAAGGTACGACTTATACAGTCATCTTGGTTCCCATGGGTACTTTAGTTATCCCAAGGTAGACGTCTTATGAGGTTGTATAAGGTGGAATTGTTACCCATTCTGTTTACTATTTCTTTATCTGCAGCACTCCTGTTGGAGAATTATTATATTATACACTGCTGTGCAAAACTTAAGGATAAGATAAAGCAAGATATCAACTACTCGATGGAAATGAATGGAAGTGCGGTAAGATATTGCCAGTGGTCTTCCGCATGTGCATTGAATCCTGGCGTGAGGTCAGCGCAACAATAGCGCCAAATGGGTCTGGTCCCACAAAACGAGGCAGTTGAAGGAATGGGACAAAACAGTGTGAGTCAATTAGCGAGCTGTTACAGTGCACTGTGGTGGTGGTATTCATTACCACATGGCCCGGAGACAACATTTGGATGACTTCACACGGGGAAGAATCAATGGGAAACTGGAAGAAGGACTAAGTGCGACAAGTGTAGCCTAGGAGTTTGGTATCGCTCACAGCAATGTTTCACGTATATTGAGAGCATTCCATACCACAGCCACTGTTGCCCGAAGGAGAGGAGGGGGTCGACCATGGTCAACTACAGCAGCAGATGACCGCTACATTGTGCAACAGGCAAGAAGAGACTCATGTCAAACAGCGGGTGCAATTGCAACCACATTTAACATGACTGCAAGACACCCAGTCTCACACTCCACAGTGGCACGGCGACTGCATGACAACCATTATGTTATGTTCCGTTGATACCCGCACATCGGCGGCACCATTTGTGATGGTACCAAGAGTATCAGGTCTAGACTGACGAGGAATGGGGTCACATGCCCTTCTCAGATGAGAGCAGATTCAGTCTTAATAGTGATTCTAGATCTATCCTCATCTGGCGAGAGGTGGGAACACGAAATGCACCCAGGAACATTGTTGAACATGAACATTTTGGTGGTCCAAGTGTTATGGTGAGGGGAGGCAATATGTTGCATGGGCATACCGACCTCCAAATCTCTGAACGGGGTACACTCACCGGTCAACATTAATGTAATAGTGTATTCCTTCTCCATGGGTGCATTCAGCCCTGACTTCATTTTATGGATGACAATGCATGACCACATTGAACAGCTCTTGGAACGAGAGGATATTTGGAGAATGGACTGACCTACCCGTTCCCCCAACTTAAATCACACTGAGCACGTGTGGGACATGTTGGGCAGGCGTATTCCAGCACATCCACATGCCCCAACAACCATCCAGCAGTAGTCAACCATGCTGGTGGAGGAATGGAATGCCCTACCACAAGAACTCCTTACCAATCTTGTGGCCAGCATGGGAAAAAGTTGCAGAGCATGCACCACTGTCCGTGGTGATCACACACCCTTTTAAGAACCATGCCCTTTCTTTTGTGATGTCCGGGGGATCATCATGTGTCGCAGTGAGTTATGTGTAATTTACTGTCTCTGTATAAAAGTGTAATTTCTGTTTGTCTCATTGCATATTCCTTTCAGTTGCCTATTGTATCATACTGTAGCAGTTCTTCCTATGTATGGTTCAAGTTTCATCGAACTATGTTACTTGGCAACATGCGAAAGTTACTTTTGTCCTTAAGTTTTGCACAGTTTTTTTCCAGTCATTTGACTGGGTTAGGAATGGAATCAATGAAGCCCCATCTAGCGGTGAGGACAGGACCTGTGCCAGCTGCCGAAGCCTCTTGCGCTCCTCTGGGACAATGATTAATGACTGACAAATGAAATGATATTGGAGAGTGTTGCTGGAATGATAGATGACAGGGAAAATTGGAGTACCTGGAGAAAAACCTGTCCTGCGCCTGCTTTGTCCAGCACAAATTTCACGTGGAGTGACCGGGATTTGAACCACAGAACCCAGTGGTGAGAAGCCAGTGTGCTGCCGCTTGAGTCACGGAGGCTTTTTTTATATTATATTATTGAGAAGGAAAAGTTACTGTAAAAATTGAGGGACATGACCTTGAAACTGTGGAAAACTTCATGTACTTGGGAAGCAAACCAATGAGGGATGCAGAATTGGGTACGTGACCAGTAAACAGATACAACAAGGATATACAGTAAAAGCTCATTCATTCAAAGTCATTGGGACGCAAAAATCGGATTTCAAATAATGTGATTTCGTATTAATCGACAATTAGTAATTCAAAAATGTCAACCCTTGCTGCATCAAAAAATATTCTATGACCCATTACTGCAAGCAATTAACCTCGATTCATAGTTTAAACCTTTCAAATGCCATGGAAAAAAATCTATTTCCAAAATGTATCCAACAAGGTGCATTTAAAGTATTCAAATACAGTAGAAGTTCGCTATAGCGAGTACGGCATATAACGATAACTCCGTTATAGCGACAACATTTTTCTGTCCCTTCAAAATTCCTATATTAAACTGTGTATCGTCCTTCGCTTACAGCGAGAACACCATCACTGGCGCATCCATTATTAGGAGCGATTAAGCGCGCGCGATTTTTTCCGTTACTGATATTTATGCACCCCAGCGATGATATTGCATGCGATCGATTACCTTCGGCATCGTTTCCTCGCTGTGTGCACTAGCAATTTCTCTTGTCGACATTCGAAGGCGATGTTGGAGTTGATTAGTAATATCCAGCGACAGTTGTTCCGTAAAGAAAATTCGAAATGAAAGAGAACATATATTCGTAATAAATGCGTAAATAACGTGTCCAATAACGGCTGTTAACTCGTTAAAATTAAGGCTGACTAAACAACCGCTTAATTTTGAGGCTAAATACTGCAATTAAGTAAGAATGGGATACACCTTGAGATATGGCAGAGTGCTTAATTGATTTCAGGGGTTAGTTTATGTTCAGTCGCGTCTGGTTAAATCATGGAAAGGCTATTATGAAAATTTATAGCGAGAAATGTATAATTTCTCTACTGGCGCTTGAAGTGTGTTTTCATCATACGTATAGTACAGTTAAGTTAGGATACGTGATGCTGTTTGAATAAGAAAACTGAAACGTTTGCAACAAAATGCTATCGATCATCTTTGGTACAGTATAGTTTTCTCACTTTGTGCATTTGCGAGCTCTCTCGTTAACATTCAAAGGTGATGCTGGAGTTTATTAGTAATACCCATTGACTGCTGTTCTCTAAAGAAAATTCGAAATGAAGGAGGAAAACACCTTTTCGTAATAAATGCGTTAATAACGTGGCCGATAGCAGTTGTTAACTCGTTTAAAATAAAGACTGAAGTAAACGATATCTTAACTTTAATGTTATATACGGAAATTAAGTAAGAATGTGATACACCTCAAGATATGGTGGAGTACATCACTGATTTCAGAGGATATTTCATATCTTCTCACATCTAGTAACGGCTATTTACATGTAAATTTTTCGCGAGGAGGTTATTTCTCTACATGCGTTTCAAATATGTTTTCATGATAGGCTACATAGGTGATGCTTTTTGAAGAAGAAAGCTGAGGTGTTTGCCACAGAAATCTCTGGAGTGATACCGTATTTCTCCGAATCCAAGACTTTTTTTCCTCAGAATCTGCGAAAACTCAAGGGTTGTTGCATTCGCGGCCTAACAGTAAGTTAATGGATACCACTGGCAACTACCGCAGTAACCACGCTGCTTCTTTTCACACACGCACAGAACTCGTTGACAATAAACGACCGCCTCTTTACCACACATCGCTAGCCGCGACAACCGGTTGTACAGAGCCTGTGTGTTTCTCAAATCTGCAGAATGACATCAAAGCATGCGACCCTTCGAATTCTAGAAAAGCCACTCAGTGGCAGAGTCATAACGCGTCTATTTTACTTGACGCTTAGTAAAATTAAGGTTTATAGATAGCAGAAATATTTTCGTGATGGATAGTCGTATTGTAAAGATACGTGGAAAAGGTATTGCCGGCAAATTTTCAATGGGTTCTAGTCGATATTATGATGCCAATTATAAGTTAATGTTTATTAAACACACGGAAATGTATAATAATTGTGCAGCCGCAAGAAAATACGGCATAGTCCTAACTAAAGCCAGTATTTGGCATTAGTGTGAAGACAAAGAGCTAAAAAAATGCGTACTGTACAATAAATGCATTCAGTGGTCCGCAACAAGGACGCTTTAAAGAAGACGAAGATGAAATTGTGAGGTATGTGCACGAAAAACGCAAGGGCGGAATGGCCATACTGTGGCGATATAAACTCGTTCGTTGACTTTCAATGTTCGCGATTAGGCCAATACATCGCTAGCTGCTGAATTTGGCCGAACCCGACAAGCGAGACGTGCGTGTAGCAGGAGCTGGTTATATCTGACGCTGCGTAAAAGTAACAGTTTTATAGACAGCAAGAATAATTTCCTGATGGATTGTTTCTATTGTAGAGACGCATGGAATAGGTAATGCCGGAAAATTGTCAACGAGTTCTCTTCGGTATTATGATGCCCATGTTGAGTTAATGGTCCTTAAACCCGCGGAAATAAATAATTGTGCAGCCGCCAAAAATAAAGAAATACGGCGTGACGAAAGTCAATGTTCGGGTCTAAAAATAGTCTAAAAATGCGTAGGCCTACTGTAAGACAGGCATTCATATGATTTTACAAACTTCTTTTTGAGCCTGATTTAAATTTTTTGAAGGAAAAAGTGGGGTTCATCTTGGATTCTGAGATATACGGTACTATATTTTTTTCAGAATGAAATTAAACATACACTTTCACGTAGTATCGGATTACAAAAAATAACAAACAAGTAAGCCATAGTGTGGATATCATCTACAGAAACGCAAGTTTTGAACAAACTGATTGCCGTTTCTTACCGATTTATACAAAAATCGGATATAACGATAATCCGTTATAGCGAGTACATTTTTCGCTGTTATGAATTCTCACTATAACGGACTTCTACTGTAAATCCACTTGGATAACTCATTGACAAACATAATCTCATGCAACGAAAGAATAAAGAAAAGAAAAAGCATGATAAAAAGACGAAGAGAAATCTATGCTGGCTCCCGTGTGCAAGTCCTTTATTCATTGGATTACTCTACTGTATGCATTTTGGATGTCCCGTACTTGCATGGAAAGTACCCGATGCCCTTGAAACCCATGGCTTATCAAACTTTCTTATAACACGGGGAGAAAAGTCTCTCGCTTCCGTCTGCATTACAACACAGTACAGTGACTATGCTTGTACAATTTCCCGCCATGGCACTTCTCTCATAATTCAGAAATGCCAACCCTTGCCGCGACACAAAGTATTCTAAGGGCCAAATTCACAGTCAGCACTTATACATAAGTGGAACCTTAAGTAATAAAGGATCACTTATAATAAGTATTCACTTATAGGATTTTACATTTCATAGACAGCACTTAAAGAGCACACTCATTGATACAGCAAGTATTCAATGGAGATGTGGCAATGCTGTAGATTGTGCCCATGCTTCCTGGATCGTGTAGTTTTGGCTACCGGACAGTGGGATGATCTATTGTGTTTTGTTTATCGAAGGATATCGCGCGACTGCACACAACATTTTTGAGGTTAAAAGATCAGAATGGATAACAAAACAGCGAGCTGAGATGGCACCTGAAAAAACTAGTGTTGAAGTACATGCACATAATATAGAACAAGCAGACCGATGCAGTTTCTCATCAGAATATGAATGATGTGGGAAAAACTTGTTGTGGACAATGCAAATTATGAAAATGCCCAGAGTCTGATTTTTTTTCTTAATATACAGTAATATGTTTATAGTTATCCAGGTACTCGAACTTACACAAATATTCATCCAAATGTAGAATATCTAGCCTTTCAAGGCTTTTAATGATTTGACAAATATATCCGTAGCCGTTATGTTGTAATAGGCCTAATTACTTTCCCAATAAAATGAAAATGGTATGTGTTGATGTGTGATGCCATAATTTCAGAAACTTCTGATATAATCCGGCAAACGATTGGTTGATTAACCTGATATAATGAACACAAATCAACCTTAAAATAAAGGATGGTAGTGCAACACATTCATTTTTCTTGTAACTCGGTATAGTTGTTTACCACTCCATAGGCCTAAACAGTCTTGATAACTTATCAACTTGTAAAATGTTTCTAATTAATTAAGCGTAATACCGGTAATGATGATGATGATGATGATGATAATAATAATAATAATAATAATAATAATAATAATAATAATAATAATAATAATAATAATAACCCGAAATTAAGAGGTGGTATAAAATCTCAAAACAATATCTTCATTAATGGTGAGATAGTGAGTCCTCCAGAGGTTATGTTCACTATCTCAATCAAAGGAACAAGAATATTCATCACTCACACTTTACTAAAACAAAACCTTCTTTAAATTGTTGCTCACATTACATTTCAACAGGATTTTCCATCTCTGCTGTGTGCACGGAAAGCATTCTGTGAATGAAATGCAACATATTCAGCAAAATCATTATCCTCCATCTTGCTGCAACATAAGTGAGTCATTTAAGTGTGCATGAGAGGTCCACTTATAGCAATAAGTGGGACACTTAAGTAGGTAATATGAAATTAAACCTGGTTTATAAGGGGCACTTATGTATAAGTGCTGCCTATGAATTCGGCCCTAAGACCCATTAATGCATGCAATCACCTTGTTTCACAGTTTAAACCTTTCAAATGCCATGGAAAAATGATTTCCGAAATGTATCCAATAAGGTGCATTTATGTTATTCAAATAATGCACTTAGATAAATTACTGGCTAAAACATAACTTCACACAATGGAAGGAAAAACACACGATTCATAAACAAGGACAAATTATGCTGGCTCCCCTGTGCAAATGATTTATTTTTTGGATTACTGTACTGTTTGCACTTTTTAGATGCCTTGTACTTGCACAGAAAGTGCCCGACGCCCTTAAAACACCGTGGCTTATCGAAATTTCCTATGACGAGGCAAGGCCGTCTCTCGTTTCCGTGTGCATTGTAATGCATTAGGATGACTCCCACCCTAGTGCGATTTCCCTGCTAGCACTTCTCTCCTTTAAGACCATAAGTATGTTTGAGCTCAGCATTACAAAAAACAATGCAGTTTCATCGGCATTGACAATATTGTTCGATGCGTACAAATTGATTACCGGTATAAGAGCCATGCTTTCTCGCCAACTGTCGACATCGCCAATGCTGGCGGATTCTGCTTCTCCACACACTGCTTGTCATGTGATATTGTGGCGTTCCTTAAAACGCTGAATACAAAAGAATTATGATTTTACTCAAACTTAGCAAATATGAAGCACACTGTAGATACACCGCAGTGAGTGAAAGTACGGAAAGCTACCTCAGTACGTTCCGGAAGATGTGTTCTACCATGACATGGAAAAATTTTGAATTTAAATTACACTGTAAAATTTTTTTGAATGTAAAGGCAGTTTTGAATTTAAAATCCGAATTTAGGTAATGGGACGAACATTATTCTTTGAATTTCAAATTATCCATATTTTGAATTAATTTAAATTACATGCAAAACCGTACCTCATGTTTCCGGGAATTAAAGTTTCAAAGTCAAAGAAATCTTAATGTTTATTTAATTCCACCTATTCAATACATAAGAGTGATTTTTATTAAGAATTACAGTAAATCTTATGAAGTAAATTAAAGGGACATGTTTCGCACTTTTTAAAGGGCATCTTCAGCTTTAGTCTCAAACCTGAAAGATAATAAATCAGGATCCTGATTGCTCTTAATTGTTGTTTTTATGATAAATTACAAATTATAAAAGTGAGGATGATGCAGCTACATGCGTCAAAAAATGAGTGAGAGGGATGAGTGTAGTTAAGATATTTTTATAATAAAGCCTTCAAACAGTCCTAATTTATGTACTTTTATGAATGTTTTGTCTAAAAATGTGGTAACAAGTTGCATATTAGCAGTTCTACAAGAACACAATTGGGAACATGCATCATTTTCAAAAATATTTTTTTTGAAAAGTACACCAATGAAATAGTACGTAAACGTATTACATTGTGGTATGTTGCCTTGTTTTCTACCATTAAAAAAATATTTAATAGTGCCTTTCCGCAAGGCGAGTGAAACGGCCTCTGACGTAAGCGGCGCGCTGTGACGTCACGATCCAGTACCGCATGGAGCTCTACCAGTCGTTGTGCATCAGCCGTTGCTAAAAGCCGATTGTTTATTATTCATGATCGCGAATAACTTCGAAATGACAGAAGAAACGTTCAAAACAGCACAGTCAGACAATCTACCATGTGTAGATGTCATCATTCTTGAAAAATGTGACTTTCGTGGCCGCAGAAATTCGCGGATAACAAGCAAGTTTGTAAGTGGCGTCTTTTATATACGTGCAATATACTGTAACCCATAGTATTAGGATAACAACGAACCTGGATAGATATCACATCACTTTCAACATTTCCTTCTAGACTGATTCCCCTATTAAAGAATAACATTACATTTTCGGGCTTTCAGCATTAGTAAAGTAAGAAATCGGATTTCAGCACTAACATAAACATATAGGTAGCATTATAGTACTAGTCCGTTTCTGTGGTGTAGTGGTTAATGTGTGCCACTCCCGGAGGCCCGGTTTCGATTCCCGGCTCTGCCATGAAAGTTGAAAACAAATAGTACGAGGGCTGGAACGGGCTCTACTCAGCCTCGGGAGGTCAACTGAGTAGAACGGTTTCGAATCCCACCTCAGCCATCCTCGAAGTGGTTTTTCGTATTTTCCTACTTCTCCTCCAGGCACCTAAGGCCACGGCCGTTTCCTTCCCTCTTCCTTGTCTATCCCTTCCGATCCTCCCATCCTCCAACAAGGCCCCTGTTGAGCATAATAGGTGAGGCCGCCTGGGCGAGGTAATGGCCCTCCTCATCAGTTTCATCACCATACTCAAAGTCTCACGTTCCAGGACACTGCCCTTGAAGTGGTAGAGGTGAAATCCCTCGCTGAGTCCGAGAGAAAACCAACCCTGAAGGATAAACTGATTAAGAAAGAAAGAAAGAAGGAAAGAAAGAAAGAAAGAAAGATCATAGTACTATAGGGCTATAATCTATCATTCCCAAAAAAATATATATTTATGGTTGGGACAACTGGCCTACCCACTTCCGGGGCCCATGAAAGAGAATTAAATATCTTTGTGGAGGGAAAAAATTAAACATGATAAAGATAAATATGACTTCATCTAGTTTTCACAAGTCGGGCTGAGTGGTTCAGACGGTTGAGGTGCTGGCCTTCTGACCCCAACTTGGCAGGTTCGATCCTGGTTCAGTCCGGTGGTAGTTGAAGGTGCTCAAATACGTCAGTCTCGTGTCGGTAGATTTACTGGCACGTAAAAAGAACTGCAGGACTAAATTCCTGCACATCGGCGTCTCCCAAAAATCGTAGAAGTAGTTAGCGGGGCGTGAAGCCAATAACATTAATTACATTTGGCTTTTAACAAGCTGAGCATATCAAGAAAGAAAAGTGTCCTGGTGACATTTTAGTCGCTCAATACAGGAATGTCTTTGGGTGCTGTGACTTTTACTTTTTTTTTTTTGCTGTTTGCTTTACGTCACACCGTCACATATAGGTCTTATGGCGACAATGGGACAGGAAAGGCTTAGGAATAGGAACAAAGCGGCCGTGGCCTTAGGTACAGCCTCAGCATTTGCCTGGTGTGAAAATGGGAAACCACGGAAAACCATCTTCAGGGCTGCCGGCAGTGGGGTTCAAAACCCACTATCTCCCGGATACGAGCTCACAGCTGCGCGCTCCTAACCGCACGGCCAACTCGCGCGGTATTTTTACCTTTCGGTTTATTGACTTGGCTTGTATAACCTAAAACTTAGGCTAAGTTGGATAATATTTTAAACACCTACATCACTATTTCCACCTGTGTGCAATTATGTTATTTATTTCATTAATATTATGATAATTATTATAATTGAGCATTGTTAACTTATAAGACCCCAACAGACAAGCATTGGTTTTGTGTAGAGTTATACATTTGTTAAATGCACGTTGTTTCCTTTCATAATGTACACGCCTATTCTTTGTTACATTATAGAGTATTTAGATATAGCCTAAATTTCTTTACCAATTAAGCTCTTCAATAAAGACATACATAACTGTCCCATGCCAAGATATATTGGTAGAATTAGAGCTGTCAAAATGGTTCATAACCCCTTTGATTTATTATCTTGACATGGATCACCCAAAACATAGGTTAGGTTTGGAGAATACTGCACTGTTTATTACTTTCATATTCCAAGATGTAATTGAAGCATTTAAATAAAGCATCATACATTAAAATTTAAAGTTTTACCACTAGAACAGCTGACATGGAAAAGTGATTTGAAAATTCAAACAAATTCATCTTACGTTAAAATCTTCAAAAAAATAAAGTATAGACTTTTCTGATATATCACCAGCATTTCTCCGGCTCGCCAAAATCCATTTCTCCCTAGTTTTAGCTTCTTTGGAACATTTATAAACAATTTGTTTGGGATGGTATGCGATGTGCTATTGCACATCGGAACTATACACCATTTGTAAGTTTTCAGCCTCACTGTCTGTGCAGGATTCATTTTAAGTCTAAAATATACCACTCAGATTATTATCCAATGTATAGACCTCGAATTTAACCATACCAGACACTAACATAAAGTAGAAATACGCGAAGTGTATCCTGCTTCTCACAGCACACTATGTGTTATTTCGTCTGCTAATTCAGTCAACCTGTACGATGACGTCAGACCAATGAGATCGCGTACTTGCGTGACGTGACATTTTTGTAGATTTTTATCATGTTTGGAGTTATTATTTGTACATTCTGATCACATTTTTGAATTCTTCATGAAATTTTGAATCAGATTAGCATATTTTTAATTAAAACCCCGGATCATGCATGTTCCCTATTATTGCTGCTTTGAATCTTGTTAAACGGCGCTCTGTATTGGTTGAGGGTGTAAGAAATAAGTCTGGAGCCTAAACAGTTCAATCTTTAGAATAATGATGAAGAAAAATGTTACTGAATTACTCCAAGTGGAGTTTAAATAAATTTTAAAGCTAGTTTGTAGTTAATCTTTCGTGATAATTCTGCCGTTGTCCCAAATTACGCTGTAGGAGTGAGGGAAATGCTTGATAGTAAGTAGCCACAACTATAAAGTTCTATGAGAACACAGTTAATTCTACTAAAAGGTGCCCTGTAAATGTTGAGGGCGTAAGAAATCAATTTAGAGCTTAAACAGTTTGATCTTTAGAATAATGACGAAGAAAAGTATTTCTGATCACTCCAAGTGGGGTTTAAAATAAAATTTAAAGTTGTTAGTTTGTTGTTAATCTCGTGTGATGAGATAAGTCTGCAGTCTTCTTAAAATGCAGTAGATTTTTGTAATTAAAAAAATTCACCTTATTACCCAAACCACATTATGTGCTCTTTTGATATGACTAACATGTATTATAACGTACCGTTCAAAGAAACTGTAAATATTATCAAAGACAACCTCGCAAAACATAGTAAACTTAGCAAGCTTGAATTAGAAGACTTCTTAAAAATTCTAAACTTTGTTCTAAAATACAATACTTTTAATGGTAAAATTTACCATCAAGATGGCCTAGTTATGGGAGATCCCTTATCTGGCATCTTAGCAGACATCTATTTAGATTCTTTAGAACATACGTAATAAAATTTCAACTAATATAAAAGGACAAAACTTGTGTGGTTTTGGTACATAGATGACACGTTCGTAATTATTAATAAAGAACTCAATAACAGTAATGATATTTTAAATTTTTTAAGCAACCTAGACCAAAATATTAAATTTACTAAAGAAGAAGAAATCAATGGATCCTTAAATTTCCTACATATCAGAGTAACACATAATAATGATAACTCTGATTTTCAAATTGATAGAAAACCTACTCACACATCAACAACAATAAAAAATACTTCATTACATCCCAACTCCCATAAACTAGCTACCTTTCAAAGCTTAATTTACAGAGCCTTAAAAATCCCTCTATCTCCTAAAAACCTAAAAGCAGAACTCAATTATATAAAAGATTTAGCAAAAAGTACTGGGTATACACTAGAAACAATTAACCATTTAATCAACAAGATCAAACTCAAATTAACAACAAAACTCATCCCCGACAGACCCCAAAAAACCAAGTTTATTACTTTCACTTACAACAATCCAGACATTTACCAGATCTCGAACCTCATAATAAACCAAAACACATGGATAGCCTTTAGAACAACCAACACTAACCAGAAATTATTATTCATTCACAACACAGTCAATTCAAACAGCAATGTTTATTCAGGTTAAGGCATATACAGGTTCGCTTGCACACAATGTAGCGCCTCGTACATTGGACAAACAGGCCAAAGTTTTCACACTAGGTACTTGGAACATTTTAATGCCATCAAACACGACAAGTTTTCAGCTATGAGTTCCCATATGAAAGAAACAGGACACCATTTCACTACTATAGATCAGGACCTCAAAATTATTAAAAAAGTAGGTAAAGGGAAATTGATGATTAAATTAGAAAACATCTATATATTTTTAGAATAATACTATAACAAAAATCTATACCTCAATGATATAATTGAAGTAAAAACCCATTATACGAAATATTACCAAAATTATAGCAATCACTAAATTTAAAACAATACAACATTCTAAATAATCTTAAATTATCATCTTCCAGGACCCCTACTAATTAAAAAACACAACTCCTACCACCGCAAACCCACCACAACCAATAACATATAAACTTAATGCCCCGTCTAATCGCCCACGTCCACCACACCCACCTCCACTAATCTCACATCGTTATAACACCAGAAGCACAAGTGTCAGTCATTTCAACACTACCATAGCAACTGATTAACACTATAACAGTCAAAAAGATAAATGAAATTACATACAATGTTTTTCTTTAACTCACCTTTACATTAACCAATTAACATCATAACTGATAAAGGGGTAAGTGAATTTACACACATCGTTTTTTCTTTGAACTCACCTTTCCTTCAATTTCATTCCTTAATATGTAAATCTCCTCTTGTTACAGACTTTAAACCATATTTTCCTTTCGATTCTCTACATAAGCCACAGTCGCACCTTCTAGCTAATATAAACACAGCTACTTACCATGAAGCACTCTTCCTCACTCGTACGTGCTTTAGGAAGACTGCAGACTTATCTCATCGCACGAGATTAACAACAAACTAACAACTTTAAATTTTATTTTAAACCCCACTTGGAGTGATCAGAAATACTTCTTCCTCATTATTCAGAAGATCAAACTGTTTAAGCTCTTAATTGATTTCTTACGCCCTCAATCTTTACAGGGCACCTTTTAGTAGAAATAACTGTGTTCTCATAGAACTTTATAGTTGTGGTTACTTACTATCAAGCATTTCTCTCGCTCCTACAGCGTAATTTGGGACAGCGGCAGAATTATCACGAAAGATTAACTACAAACTAGCTTTAAAATTTATTTAAACTCCACTTGGAGTAATTCAGTAACATTTTTCTTCGTCATTATTCTAAAGATTGAACTGTTTAGGCCCCAAACTGTTTCTTACGCCCTCAACCAATACAGGGCGCCGTTCAACAAGATTCAACGCAGCAATAATTGTGTTCTTGTGGAACTGCTAATATGCAACTTGTTACCACATTTTTAGACAAGGACATTGATAAAAGTATATAAATTAGGACTGTTTGTAAGGCTTTATTATAAGAATATCTTAACTACTCTCATCCCTCTCACTCACTTTTTGATGCATGTAGCTACACCATTCTCACTTTTATAATTGGAATTTATCTTACAAAACTACATTTAAGAGCAATCAGGATCCTGATTTATTATCTTTCAGGTTTGAGACTAAGGCAGAAGATGCCCTTAAAAAGGTGCAAAACATGTCCCTATAATTTACTTCATAAGATTTAATTATTAAAAATTACTCTATGTATTGAATCGGCAGAATTAAATAAACATTAATATTTCTTTGACTTTAATGTGCAATTCAATACGGACCAAAATACGAGAATTATAACCTGTAATGAAAGCTTCTTTGAATTAGGCTGGATTTTAAATGAACTGGTTTCAAATTATCGAGGTTCTATCGTATATATATATATATATGAATTGATTTAACCCTTGTTTGTTCCCTTTCAATACTTAGATATCTTATTAATTACTGACTAATCACTTTTAAATAATAATTGCCATCAGCTGCAATGCTTAACACATACAACTGAAAAATATTTGATCCTGGATTCTAATAATGGTATTAAATTGAAATGCTTATACTTAATAGTTGAAGCCATATGGTGGTGGTTGTTGTTATTATTCTTACTCTAATCATCATCATTATTATAACATCGGCTTGTAAACATCAGCAAACTCTCACAGTAACTCAAAGAATGGTTAAACAGATAACAGATAAAAGCAACGTATATTTAGGTAGCTACGATGTTTCTTCTATGAATAAGGCAAAAATATAAAATATGATGTTAGGATGTCCTGTGTACCAAGTTTAATCCTAATTGCAGCAGACATTTATAAACCGATAGAGAAAGAATGCATGTAGAATTATATAAGTCTATTTTTCTACTTACTTTCTCCTCTTATCAGGAGGCAGTTTGGTGTCGTTCTGCATACGGACATTGATCATATCAGCTGGAGTTCCTATGTAGCCTCCTATTGCACCACCGATAGCTCCTATGCCCACCTTTTGGTAGAATGGCACCCCTTCCCCCAAAGGTGTTACACGCTGTTTCACATACTTAAGGAAAAAAACAGAGAAAAAATATATTAATGGGATATTAGGGATGAAAGTAGTACTTAAATATGTTGGTTACAAACATAGCAGTCGTCAGCTCTGAAAGGCTTGGATAAACAAGGTTTTATTGCTGTACCCTTATCATATGTGTGTCTACAGTGAGATCTTCCTTGTTTTGCTTCAGCTGCAGCTGGATTCAGTCTGTGCTGAGTCAAGGCAATGCCAGTCACGGTCCCTATCAATCGATAAGTTACGCTCGCGCAACTTTTAACAATATCGCATCCTGCCGTTGGTCTATATTAAGTGGTACTCTCCTTTATCACTAGATGGCTCACTGTGCACTGTGAGGTGATGACATCATCTTAGCACCAATTACAATATTTCATTTCCATCGCATGTGCATGTGAAGTAAACAGCAAGGCCATCAGATGAATCAGGGATGAATGTATGATAAGGTCAACATCAACCCGACTTGAATAACTTATGTATGGGGCTGGAGGAGAAAGAGTGAGTGAGTGAGTGAGCGAGCGAGTGAGTACATGTTTCAGCATTTTATTTAATAACTTGGTTTCTTCAAATTTTTCTCCTTTTCATAATTGGTATTTTTTATTTCCCTTTAGATACCTGCTCAACATTTTATTCTTCACTGAAGAAAATCAGAACTTATATTTAACTCTGTTCCGACACTGATGACCAATAATATCTGACATTTCCATTGTAAATAGTTTACCTGATTTCAATGATACTCCTCCTGTAAACCATTTTTTATTCAAATTTGCACTTATTTCTAGTCAAATCAGCACTAATTTTAATAACAGCAAGACTGGGAAATGAAAAATATTTTAAACACAATTGAGCTTTTATTGTATAATGCAAAATTATGTCTTTCTTATTAGTTTTATTCTTATGCAATACAACTAATGCCCTGGTTTTTGCTGATGATGTAATGGTATGGGGTGAGACAGAAGCAGAAGTACAAACTAGACTAGATCTCTGGCATGAAGCTTTTACAACCTTAGGTCTCAAAATCAGCAAAACGAAGACAGTTGGCTTGGTGATGAGTAGATACTCTCCAACTGTTCCATCTAAGAATTGGAGATGAAGAGATGGATATTGTAGACAACTTCCAGTATTTAGGTAGTGTTCTGTCATCAGACAATACCATACATCAAGAGAATAGCAACAGAATACAGAAAGCTTCCAAATTCTATCATGCTGTATGTCAAATACTTTGGGACGAAACATTTCCGTTAGTTTCCAAGATAAGCTTGTACAAAATATATCTAGTACCTATATTGACGTACAGCCTGGAAGCAGCAACAGTTACTGGATCGACAAAGAGTCGTCTTCAGGCAACAGAAATGAAGTTCCACCATTCTTGTCTAAAAAAAAACAAAAATGGATAAAATAAGGAATGTGGATATCCGGCAACAGCTTGGATTAGAAAGAAGCTTGCTAGAGACTCTAGAAGTGAAGATATTGCAATGGTATGGTCACATAAAAAGAATGGACCCCTCACAAGGACTTCTTGAACATACTTTGACCACAATGTTCCTGGGAAGAGACCAAGAGGAAGACCTCGTGATGTTTGGGAAAAATAGATATTGAAGGACCTTGAAATTAGAGATGTGAACTGGCGTCGCATATATGAGCAGCATCTGTGGATGGATAGGAAAAACTGGAGGAGGCTCGTACACAACCGCACCCGGCTTGCTGGAGCGGAGAAATAATGATGATGATGATGATGATGATGATGACTACTGTTTTATATGTATGTCTTATTTCTTCTAGATCAAGATAAAGATGACCTTAACATAGGTCGAAACATGTTCTTTAGACATAATGTTTAGACAAACCATTTAATTTAAGTGGTAATATTTTATTGTATTGAACAGGTGGACAATATATGTATATCCTCACTAATTTAAAAAAATTAAGTCAATACAGACCCGAAGACAAAATTTATCACATATAATAGTAGAAAAGTTTTCAGACAGAATGGAGAGAAATAACCGAACACTGTTCGGACATGTTAAGAGGATGGAAGGGGAAGGATACCAAAGCAGATGATGAAGGTTAAGCCGAACATTCAAAGCTTACTCTATGTGTGGCATGCCCTTTTTCAACCATTTGTTGTGTACCTCAGCAAAATAGAAACACACTGTCTCACTACTGGGTACTTTGTCAAAATGATGCTTTAAAATTAAAATTTGGCAGTGATAGGAAACTATAAAGTTCAATATTTCAATAATGAGTCCCCTTAAGCAGGATAATGCCCCAGTCCCACATATACCTCTCTCTCCATGATTAGGGTACTGTTTTCCATTTCGTTCAAATATGTAATCTGCTAACCTCATAAAAAGCAAATCTGAAGGTTGAATACGTTAGTTGTCTTAAGATTGCAGCTGAGAGGCCATAGTTCAGTCCCATTAGACCTTCCTGTTTCACAATATTTACAGTGAGGCGATACATGGAATCTTTCACTTCTTGCTGAGTTTGTTGATGCACCTGAAAACAAAAAGAAAATGACAAAGTATTTTCATGTACAAATATATCAGAGAGATAATACTATTACTACAACAATATAAAACTCAACTGCAATATTTCCCCCCAAATTTTTCATTTTGTACACAAATTTGATTTATTGAGAGAATATAAGCAAAGAAAGGAATATGAAATGTACACAATAAAGTATCTGTTCTTCCTTTACTCCAGCTCAATCTGTAAAGATACTACATGACTAAATGCATACTGTATATACATAATTATAGACAGTTATGTCTTTCACTGGGCGAGTTGGCTGTGCAGTTACGGTCGTGTAGCTGTGAGCTTATTACGAGTAATGAACTCCATTTCGGTTCTGTATTGACTTTAAATATCTACAAAGAACTTTTTTTTTTGCTAGTTGCTTTACGTCGCACCGACACAGGTAGGTCTTATGGCGACGATGGGACGGGAAAGGGGTACGAGTTGGAAGGAAGCGGCCGTGGCCTTAATTAAGGTACAGCCGCAGCAAAGAACATTTTAATGAAGCTAAATACAGATTTTCTGCTATGAGTGAACACATGAAAGATTACAATCACTCATTTTCCACCATAAAGATTTAGATATCCAACATACACTGAGTGGCCAAAAGTCACAGGAAGGGGTGTCCCATTAGAAAATGTGCCGTGTATGACCCCTGAGTGTTGCAGCTAGCTGGGACGTAGCTGAACAGTCTGTCATGGACACCAATGTTGTGAAGATGGCAACATGTCTCGAATTAACCGACTTTGAATGTGCGATGATCATCGGCGCACAGCACATGGATCGTAGCATTGTGGAGATTACACGTGAATTCGGATTTCCGAGGTCAACAGTGTCGAGGGTGGATCTTCAACATCGCAGAGAATATTATCATCTGTGTAAACCGTTGTACGGGAAGGCCACAGGCGTTTAATGAACAGACATCACGTCGTTTCCACACAACCATACTGGGCGCTCGACAGGCTACCGTGAGTCAGATCACTGCCCAGTTGAATGTTGGGAGTCAGGAACCCATTTCTACCAGGAATGTATGGAGGCAACTGCACCGCATAGGCCTCACCAGCCGACGACCAACTCATGTCCCTTTGCTGACACCTCAGTGACGTGCATGGGCCTGTGAACATTGGCAATGGACCATGGTACAGTGGTGGCATGTGGTATGATCTGATGAATCCCAGTTCCAGTTGTATCGAGCTGATAGGGGCATGAGTGTGTGGTGTATGCCCCATGAAGCTATGAATCCTGTGTGTCAACAAGGTTGTGTCCAAGAGTGAGGTGTCTCAGTTCTGGTCTGGGTAGCGTTCTCATGGTCACAATTAGGCCCCATTCTCTGGCTAGAGGGAGCGCTGACAGGTGTGTGTTATGTGGACATTCTTTCAGACTATCTGCATCCCTTTCTGGCCCTAGAGTACTCTGATGGAGATTCCATGTTTCAACAAGACAATGTACCACGTCACCGCTCTGTGGTGGCACGCATGTGGTTGGAGGAGCATTCCAGTGAAGTTACAACCATGGATTGGTTGGTTCGTCAGGTCTCCATGTTTCCATGCTGAGCTGGGAATCGTGACATTAATTCAAATTATGATCTTCACACGACCACATTGTTGGCTTCGAAACCACCTGAATTAAGCCTGTTAATTACCGCAACTTAAGAGAACAAGATTATTCTTCCCACTGATAACATATGTTGCCTTATGATTTATGCACCTCAAGCTGGACTACTCTCTTGTTTATCAAGACTCAACAACTGGGATACCTTCTCAAAAATGTTATGTTTTACTGTCAGACACACCACATCATTTCAACTGGTTATAATCTAACAGTGACTTTATAGGTGCTGTCATATGTTTTAGATGGTTATACGCACCACACCCATATCATTTTAATGTTACATTTAAAATTTGCCTTAGTAGGTGCATTTAAATGTTGTATATAGATACACCTTATGTTCTACAAACCTCAAGCTGGACTACTTTCTCATGTATCATACCCTAACTATTGTTACCTTCTCTGTTTTGCCTTCATTGTTTTAACTTTTGACAATTTACCTTTCAACATTAATCCTTGTATTTGCTGTCATGTGTTTTATATTTCAACTAGTCATAGTTTAACATTTGTCTTGTAGGTGCTATCATGTGTTATATATTGCTATTCGATAAGTTGCATTTTGCTCAATTGATTTGTTGGCTGATGACGACGTGCAATGAGCGTCGAAACTAGTACCAACCTTCTCTAAAAGTTATGTGATATATATTCACATCAATAAACATTCATGGTATTGAAAAGGTGGACCTTTAAAATTTTCATTTTACTGTAATTCCAGTTCAATACGGAACAAAATGAAGTTTCTAACTTTCAATAATGCTAAAGAAGTATTAAAATTGACCTATGATAACAATGAAATTTACAATAAGATACAAAAGTTGAAAACTAGAAAAGCAGCTGGAATTGATAAGGTTTCAGGGGATATACTAAAGGCAATGGGTTGGGATAGAGTACCATATCTGAAATACTTATTTGATTATTGTTTGCTTGAAGGAGCTATACCAAATGAATGGAGAGTTGCTATAGTAGCCCCTGTATATAAAGGAAAGGGTGATAGACATAAAGCTGAAAATTACAGGCCAGTCAGTTTGACATGCATTGCATTCTTTCTGATTATATTAGACATGTTTGTGAAATTAATAACTGGTTAGATAGAAGGCAGTTCGGGTTTAGGAAAGGTTATTCCACTGAACTTCAACTTATAGGATTCCAGCAAGACACAGCAGATATCTTGGATTCAGGAGATCAAATGGACTGTATCACAATTGACCTGTCTAAGGCATTTGATAGGGTGGATCATGGGAGACTACTGGCAAAAATGAGTGCAATTGGACTAGACAAAAGAGTGACTGAATGGGTTGCTATATTTCTAGAAAATAGATCTCAGAGAATTAGAGTAGGCGAAGCTTTATCTGACCCTGTAATAATTAAAAGGGGAATTCCTCAAGGCAGTATTATTGGACCTTTATGTTTTCTTATATATATGATATGAGTAAAAAAATGGAATCAGAGATAAGGCTTTTTGCAGATGATGTTATTCTGTATAGAGTAATAAATAAGTTACAAGATTGTGAGCAACTGAAAAATGACATTGATGTTGTGAGATGGACAGCAGGCAATGGTATGGTGATAAGCAGGGTTAAAAGTCAGGTTGTAAGTTTCACAAATAGGAAAAGTCCTCTCAGTTTTAATTACTGCGTTGATGGGGTGAAAGTTTCTTACATGTTCATTACATGTAATAATAACTGGTATGTTCCAAGCTGTCAGTGGAGAGATAGCGTGGAATGACATTTGTAGTCTGATTAGTGTCTTTAAAAGTAGGAAAGATCACAATATGAAGGTAAGGTTGGAATTCAAGAGGACAAATTGGGGCAATTACTCATTTATAGAAAGGGGAGTTAGGGATTGGAATAACTTACCAAGGGAAATGTTCAATAAAATTCCAATTTCTTTGAAATCATTCAAGAAAAGGCTAGGAAAATAACAGATAGGGAATCTGCCACCTGGGCAACTGCCCTAAATGCACATCAGTAGTGACTGATTGAACTGAAAAATGAAAATCCACAGCCTGTTTACAGTCATTTGATTGGGTCAGGGATGGAATGAATGAGGGCCCCATTTAGTGGCAAGGGTAGTAATTGTGCCGGCTGCCAAGCCTGTCACACTCCTCTGGGCAATATTTAATGACTAAACATCGAATGCAATTATGTTGCAAAAAGTGGAGTACTAATTTAAGTATGCACGTATTCTCATGCTATTAAACACTTCTATGAAATGCAAAAGTAATATTCCTTTACTAGACACAAGCGATTCATTCACACCAATACGTAAAATCACGATCATGAATGAACAATTGTACAAACAATCCGTGCATAATTTGTGAGATGTTCAGTATTCACTGTTAAAACATAGGCACACATTTCCTAGATAAGACACAGTATGTTAATTAATCAGCTAGTAAGGTTGTAAGAAAACCGTGTAAAAAGAGTACAAACATGAAGAAACACACTTAAATACACATTCCTCTATCATTTTACACTGCACACCCTCCTGTCCATAATTTGCTTTGAAATACACTACAACATGTAGCCCAGATTTTGTTTAAGGATATCACGATATTTTGTTTGCAGATGGAGTCCAAGGTTTTCTGGGATACCTTCCAGTTCACGCCTCATGTTCTCCATAATGTTCAGTGAATCACCAAGATGCAACCCATGTGTTTCTAGCTTCTTGACTGATTCTGGTATAATTTGGAGTGTGTCTTGATAGGTGTCAGTTCCTTTTCAACCATTTCATTGGCGAAAGAGTTCACGGCATTAATTACTTAATATTTTCTTGAAGACTGCTTGTAAAACATTTTCAGATATGCATAATAAAAGTCAAAAACTTGCACATTATATCTAAAATTTGAAATGTATGCACTAATCTCAAATATAATAAAATACGAGGGAGGACCTATATAAGTGGGATTTTATTTTATTTAAATTCATTTATTCATTTATTGAAAACACAAGGCAATTACAATTTATTTTTCCACAAAGTTTCCTGCTTTGGAAATGCATTTGTCCCAGCATATGGGCAGCTTTTTGATGCCCTCATCATACAAAGAACAGGGTTGTATCACCAGCCAGTTGTGCACGAAGTCTTCCACACTCTCATCATCTTCAAATCGTTGCCCTCCTAGAGCTTCTTTAAGTGGTCCGAACAAATGGAAATCGCAGGACAATAAGTCCGGGCTGTAAGGGCGATGGTCAAGTGTAGTCCAGTGCATTTCCTGTAACTTGGAGACAGTTAGAGCTGCAGTATGGGGCTGCGCATTTTCATGGACGAGGATGACCTGTCGAATTGGTTGGTCTCATCTTTTGCGGCGATATGCAACCCTCGCCTTGTTCAACAGTTCGCAGTAGTAACAAGCATTGATTGTGTGTCACTCATGAAAAAATTCAATCAGCAACAATGTCCTTAACTATACAAATGTTTTCGTCTGTAAGGCTGGTCCGAGGACGGCAATCGTGTTGCTGATTTTCCACATGTGTTCTTGTCCTTCCTTGAACTTTTTATGCCAGGCAAACACACGCGTCCTTGACAATGCTTGATCAAAGTAATGTGCAGTCAGCCTCTGGCAAATTTCTGCTAGTGTAATTCCTTCACAAGCAAGAAATTTTATAGTTATGTGTTGCGCAGTGGAGGGGTGCACCTGTTGCTCCAACATCATGAGCGTTACTGAGAGAATGGCGGGAAATATCTAACGGCATGCTCTTCTCACTCCTAACGGTCCCACCTAAGCATAACAGAAGTGCGGGGCCAGTCCTACCAAATGACCAACTGTTGATGTTCAGGAATAAAAATCCTGTTTATATTTGATCGACCTTTGTATGCATGTATATGATATACACTATTAAACCTAATAATTCATCCAATTCCACCTTCAAACACACTTTCTTGTCAGTTTTTGAGGTCTACACATCAGCAAACAAAATATGCATTTGGATACAAATCCGATGTCTATTAATGATTGACAGATGAAATGATATTGGAGTGTGTTTCTGGAATGAAAAATGACAGGGAAAACCAGAGTACCAGGAGAAAACCCTGTCCTGCCTCTGCTTTGTCCAGCACAAATCTCACATGGATTGACTGGGATTTGAACCACAGAACCCAGCGGTGATAGGCCAGCACGCTGCTGCCTGAGCCACGGAGGCTAATATTTGCAACTGATCAAATTAAATTATAGTTCCTTTCTGGGATCTTAATATTTTAAATGTAAAATCCAAAGGCAAGCATTTATACAAGTGGAGGTACATCTCCCCTAGTGCACTGTCACTAGATTGTTCTACAAAAGAGGTCTGCAGTGGTGATTCACCAGCTCAATAGCCACCAGTGTCTTGGAAAGGTGTAGTAATACATCTGATGAACCTACTGCTACTGTGATTGTGAATCTTATCTAAATAAAACATGCATGATATAAAATACTTGATCGTCGCAGTATGTGGTCTCACTTTGTACTTACCTTCGAGTTTCCACATAGAGTAACGAGAAATACTAACACTTTGATTGATGATGGGTGCCAGCTACAGATAAATGTAACGATAATAGAATGAGAATCTTGAATATCTCTAGGGTGTAGAGTAATAAGCTTACTTTGACAGCATAACATATAGGTTCTGGGAAAAGGATACTGATGTTTGGTTTCCCAACTAAAATTTGATGTTACCTGATCAAAAATGAAATATAACAAAACCAAGAAAATTATTTTCTTTAAATTTTGAGTTGAAATGTGAGATTTACTGCGATAATAAAGTTACAATATAAAACTCTGAAATTAAATGGATTTAAGCTCTAGGCATTGAATTTAAAATACTCTTGACCGGACATTTGAAAACTGTATAAAAATTTATCCCTCACTGGTTCACTTAACAGTACCTTGGACACTTTATGATGTATTCCTTGGAATTGGCATCAGCTGTAGGTATCTCAGACCTAATTTGGTGACGTATCCTTTTAGTTTCACAAACGAGCGATTGCAAGGCTTGAAAATATAACCACACTGCAAAATCAATTTTACACATAATCCACTAAACTGTTAGTCTGCATTACAAAGACTCAATCTTCGGCTGTCACCGAACCGACACAAGAATTTGACCAAACATATACACGACTATGTATCCATATAACTGCTTCTTCTCCATCCAACTGATTGACCAACTGAGGCCTAACTATCCATATGACTCCTCACTACCATCTCACTACAACTCTTCATCGATCAAGGCTATCCATCCAACTGACTCCTGCTATGGGATGCAAGCTCCTTTTATAGATTCTAATAGTCACATAGTTTACACCTACGTCATGGTTGAAACAGTCAGTGACTTCACTTTAACCCAGCTTAGAAGTATTGCAACAGATATTGCAATCACCTCACGCAGCGTAAAAACCTCCCACGAATCCCCTCATGCTTCTAAATGAAAGCAATGACGTATGGGACAGTACGATGATTCGACAGTAAATGTGACAGTATTACACCACGTCATGCAATATCTTAAAAGTTGTTTCACAAAATAAATACATATTTTTTATTAAGCAACCAATCTTGCAATGTGCATTCTCTTAATGCTACACACACACACACACACACACATACATATGATACATAATAAATAAAATGAAATCAAGCAAGCGATAATTAATACATACCAAAATCAGATGATAGAATTGAATAAAATAGTATAATAGTTAAAATAATAATAATAATAATAATAATAATAATAATAATAATAATAATAATAATAATAACCCTCCCCTGCGAACCATGTGACCTTGTCGCGGTGGGGAGGCTTGCGTGTCCCAATGAAGCAGATAGCCGAGCAGCAGGTGCAACCATATCGCATGGGTATCTGTTGAGAGACCAGACTAAGGAATAGTTCATCGAAAGGAGGGGGCAGCAGCCTTTCGGGCAAGGGCGGCAGTCTGGATGATTGACTGATATGGCCTTATAATAATACTCAACATGGCTTAGCTGTGTTGATACTTCTTCACGGCTGAAAGCAACGGGAAACTACAGCCGTAACTAACTCGCGAGGACATGCAGCTCTCTCTGTATGAATGATGTACTGATGATGGCTTCCTTCCGGGTAAAATATTCTGGAGGTAAACTAGTCCCCCATTTGGATCTCCGGGTGGGGACTACACGAGAGGGGGCGATCATCAGGAAGCTGGATACTGACATTCTGCGAGTTGGAGCGTTGAATGTTAGAAGTTTGAATCGTTGTGGTAGATTAGATAATCTGAAAAGGGAGATGGATAGACTAGTTAGATGTAGTTGGTATAAGTGAAGTACGTTGGCAGGAAGAACAGGATTTTTGGTCAGGCGACTACTGAATTATCAACACAAAATCAAACAGAGGAAATGCAGAAATTGGTTTAATAATGAATAAGAAAATAGGGCAGCGGGTAAGCTACTATGACCAGCATAGTGAAAGGATTATTGTCCTCAAGATAGACATCAAACCAATGCCCACCACAATAGTGCAGGTCTATACGCCTACTAGCTCAGCGGATGATGATGAAATCGAAAGAACATATGAAGAGATAGAAGATTTAATACAATATGTAAAAGGTGACGAGAATCTAATTGTGATGGGAGACTGGAATTAAGTGGTAGGCCAAGGAAGAGAAGATAATACAGTAGGAGAATTCGGATTGGGACAAAGGAACAAAAGAGGAAGTCGGCTGGTTGAATTTTGCACTGATCATAATTTAATTCTTGCCAATACTTGGTTCAAACACCACAAACGACGGCTTTATACGTGGACGAGTCCTGGAGATACTGGAAGGTATCAAATAGACTTCATTATGATTAGGCAGAGATTCAGAAACCAGGTGTTGGATTGCAAAACTTTCCCAGGAGCAGACGTGGACTCTGACCACAACTTGTTGGTCACAAAATGCCATCTGAAGATGAGGAAACTGAAGAAAGGAAATAATACAAAAAGATGGGATCTAGACAGGTTGAAAGAAAAGAGCGTGAGGGATTATTTCAAGGAACATGTTGCAAAAGGACTAAATGAAAAGGCTGAAGGAAACACAATAGAGGAAGAGTGGATAGTCATGAAAAATGAAGTCAGCAGGGCTGCTGAAGAAATGTTAGGAAGGAAGAAAAGATCAACTAAGAATGAGTGGATAACTCAGGAGATACTAGACCTGATTGATGGACGACGAAAATACAAGAATGCTAGAAATGAAGAGGGCAGGCGATTAAAATTCTCAATGTTCAATTGGACAATGTAAATACTGTATAGTTACCAACCATTGACATTAATTTTTGGTTACAAACATTGACGCCGAGCACCACACCCTTTCTCCCCTGATTGTTATAATGTAAATATTTTTTAAACTTTATATTTTCCTATGAGTGCGTCAATTATTCTCCAGAGCACCACTGCCGAACTCAACTATTTTAATTTTACGCTTGGTGCCGACTTCTTATTCTATAAACTTATATGTTCAACCATCACTATTGTACAACTGTTCCTCATACTTAATTTTTGTAATGTGTATTAATTTGTGCATGTCAACTACTAACCAGGTACCTGACTTTTGCCTTGAGGAGATAATTTGACTGATGATGCCCTCAATGAAGGGCGAAACATGTCTCAAGTGGAATCAATAATAAATTCCTAAATTGTAAAATTTTATATGTATTGAATAGGTGACAAAACAAACCTTTTAGCATCCTACATTCAGTATCTTCAATACGGACAACAATGATTTTTATCACTTGGCTAAATTTGATGAGAAGAAGAGATAGAATGATAGGACACATCTTACGACACCCAGGACTTGTTCAGCTGGTTTTTGAAGGAAGTGTAGGTTGTAAGAACAGTAGGGGTTGACCAAGGTATGAATATGACAAGCAGATTAGAGCAGATGTAGGATGCAGTAGTTACATAGAAATGAAAAGATTAGCACAGGATAGGGTGGCATGGAGAGCTGCATCAAACCAGTCTGTGGACTGACAACTCAAACAACAACAACAATAATAATAATCAAAGAGGCCCCACCAAAACTCCATACAAAATACGGGGACATTACCCGAGTAGACATTTTCAGATACCTGGGCGAGATCATCATGAAAAATGGACTGGATAAAGAAGCACTTCAGGAGAGAGTATGCGAACTGGAAATAGCCTACCAAACATCCCACACAATCTAGGCCTACAACAAAAAATGTCTTTCCCAAAACACCAAGATACACCACTATGAAGTAGTTCTTAAGCCAGTAGTTCTATATGCAGCCAAAACGCTGTTTCTAAATGCCAACAAAGGACTCCTTGGCGAACTGGAGGAAAGAGAGCACAAAATTGTGAGAGGAATCTTGGGATCAAAGTACAGAAATGGAATCCATCAAAAGAGATCCAACGAGGAAGTCTAGAGCAAAATAGAGTAAATTACGGGCACAATCCGAAAAAGACGGGCACGATTTTACGGTCATCTGAAAGAATGGACGGAAGAAAGTTAGCTAAAGAGATCTTTCACTTTTTTCATTCAAACCCCAAAACCACAATTCCCTGGTTTAGAAATACCAAAGAGACCTGCAAATGCTACATATCTCAGCTGAAGACGCCCTTAACAGAGATCGCTTCCACAAGAAAATATTGACGATCGGGCTAAACCAAGACGAGCAACTGAAGGGAAGACACGGTGCTCCTTGGACAGAGGAGCGTAAGCAGGCCCACTCACAAAGAATGAGGGAAATTTGGGCTCTAAAGAAGGGCAAGTTCAGTGGCAAATGCAACAAGACTTAACAAAGTCCTTGATGGCCCCAGCGAATTATATATATATGTATATATAAATAATACATTAATAATACAGATGATGACGATGATGACGATGATAATGATGATAATAATAATAATAATAATAATAATAATAATAATAATAATAATAATAATAATAATAATAATAACACAGAGGAATGTCTGTAACAGGATATGAACCATTACACTACACATGGCAAAATACTGGTAAATTCATGACTGAAAAGGCCTAAAGAGCTTGGATGCTGAAATACAGTACTTAATTATTATTATTTTTTTGCTAGTGATTTAACGTTGCACTAACACACCAAAGGATTTTGGTAAAGCAAGGATGGGAAAGGGCTATGATTAGGAAGGTAGTGGCCATGCCCTTAATTAAGGTACTGTTTGCCTGATGAGAAAATGGGAAACTACAGAAAACCATTCTTAGGGCTGCCGACAGTGGGATTTGAACCCACCATCTCTTGAACGCAAGCTGACATCTACGCGACCCTAACCACATGGCTAACTTGCTCGGAATACAGTACAGTACTTTAAACAATATAAATACTGTGCAGAATTTGTAGGTATTCCTGCGTTATTTGTTATTAATGTTTTATGAGCTGATCTAGAAATTGGATTTCAGTTATGTCTACAAGCCAAACACTATGAACACTTCTTTTCTGTACAGGTTCACCCTGAATGGTGCATCTCTAATATGGTGGATTCTTCGATTTTAGCTAACAGCCAAATTTTGTGCAGATGAGTGTATAAGAAAATATATTCATAGATAAAAATCACTTTTGACCAGTATAATTATTGTACCCATACCAAAGAAGAGAGAGACAACACAATCTTAGCAATAATTCCACATAATGTAAATAACTCCATTCATGCAGATTTCTGCATTAGTTTAAATTACCTTTATGGTGTCCAACCATTGTGTGAAACAGCATGCCCCTGCTGAAGCAACACCTCCCATCCACCATCTTGCTAATCTCTTCTCCTCCATACCTAGAATCTGTAAGAAAGAGATGCTCACTTCAGTAATATGACCTTGCCTATGTGTGTGTACATCTTATCTTGATGAACAGAGGACAATGTATTATGTAATAGAATTGTCTACTTCAACTGCAACTTTTTTTTTTTTTTTTTTTAGAACATGCTCTTTAGGCCTATTAATTTTATGCCTACAGTAAACTTGAACAGTTGAGTGTTGACATCTTTATGCTGAAAAATACACTGGTTACTGTCCAACTCGATGGCTGAATGGTCAGCGTACTGGCCTTCAGTTCAGAGGGTTCGATTCCCAGCCGGGTTGGGGATTTTAATCTTCATTGGTTAATTCCAATGGCCTGGGGGCTGGGTGTTTGTGCTATCCCCAACATCCCTGCAACTTGCACACCACACATAACACTATCCTCCACTACAATAACACGCAGTTACCTACACATGGCAGATGATGCCCACCGTCATCGGAGGGCCTGCCTTACAAGGGCTGCACTCGGCTAGAAATAGCCACACTAAGAAAAAAAAAAACACTGGTTACTGAGGACATCTGGAAACCAAGACGAGCAACCGAAGGACTATGGCATACCAAATGACTGCTGCTCAGCCCAAAGGCCTGCAAATTACGAGGTGTTGTGTGGCTGGCATGACAAATTCTCTCAGGTCTTATTCTTGCCTTTCTCGACCAGGCAAAAAGTACCTACCATGAGATAAATAAGGTCCAATTTTTAAATGAGTTTGTTAAGAGTAATACACCATAAATTAGGGTAACTTCATCCACCTGGGGAAAATTTGACCATTCTATTAAGTCACTATTTCCCAACTGCCACCTAGAAATTAATAGCAATAATGATTTTAAATAGTGTAATCAGAAGCTGATAGAGAAATCTGTCAATATCTATGTTTCACATTTTCAATCTTTTGTCTGATTAGGACAATTAGCTATCTGTCTATCTAGGTATTCTGCCTTATGGCAGGTCTTGTCATGGGATGAACCTCTTCCACTGTTGCCTGTCCTGCGGCAAGTTTTTCATGTCCGAATATTTATTTCCTTGGATATTGTCCAACCTTTGATATTTTTTCCTTCCTCTTCCTCGTTTGCCTTTCACCATTCCTTCTATTCCTTCTTTCAGTAAACAGTCCCTCCTCAAACAATGTCCGATCCAGTTCATTTTTCTCCTTCTAATGGTTTGTAGCATACTTCGTTCTTCTCCAACTCTTCGTAATATCTCCTCATTCCTTACCCGGTCTTCCCATTTCACTCGTTCTATTCTCCTCCATACCCACATCTCTAGTGCCTCCAATCTTCTCTCATCTTTCTTTCTCAATGTCCAAGTCTCTGCGCCATACAGCACTATGCTCCAAATGTAACACTTAGCAAGTCTTTTCCTCAAATCTTTGTTTAGTGGTCCACAAAATAATTTTGAATTTTTCCTAAAGCCTTCTTTTGCTATGGCAATTCTTTTCTTAATTTCTGTTGTGCAATACATATCATCTCTGATCATACTTCCCAAATACTTGAAGTTACTGACTTGCTCTATTTCTTCTCCTCTTATACTAATATGACAACTTCTACCTTTTCCTCCAATTATCATACTTTTGGTCTTCTTCTTATTAATTCTCATTCCATATTCTTATAGTTTCATGTTGAGTTTATCTAACATTTGTATCATTTCACGTTCGTACAACAATTAGCTGAGAGGATTAAATTTAATTAAAGAGTATGGTCTGTACAGTTGCAAAAGTGTTAGATAGTTGTTGCCATCAATGCTTTCACGGCCCATACTTATAGACATGATATTGTATAGGTTTTTAGGCTTGTGCCGTGTCAAGAAAATAAGGTGAAATTCTTAATGTTTCGCAGAAAACTGTGCTCTGCAAAATGTTAAGAATTTCACCTTATTTTCTTGACACAGCACAAGCCCAAAAGCCTATACAATATCATGTCTGCAAGATAGTTCTCTCCCAAAAACGTCATTAGCGGACGTCAGAACGAAGCACATTCCTCTCATCCCAGCATCTCTGTCAACAAGTGGAGAGCTGTTGTTCGGTTCTTGCACACACTCAGATGCTGCGGAACTTCCTTCCTCAGCATCAATACAAAGTTCCTGACTTGGTCACTGCGACAAAGATTGTTTTGCATCCTGCATTAAATCTTGGCTTATTTGGGCAAGTATCTGGCAATACACTCTCCAGATCTTTACTGCAAGTATTAAATAGGGCTCCCAAAAATCACTTTTAAATAAAATTGTGTTAATTTCATGGGTAAATTCAGCCGTGCCATGGATTACAAAAGGAAGTATGGAGGCTGTTCTTACCCAAAACCCTGTCTATACTGAGAGAGCTTCAAATTAAATTCAAAATGGGAGGTTTTCCATTTGGAAGGTATCTGAAATTAATATGATTCCCAGAACATTTGTGTTTATTTCAACTACATACGTCTGTCATAAATGTTACAGTAAATATTGGACCTTCATCCCATTGCTATCTACCTTGAGGCATTGTTAGGCATTCTCGTGGATGAAGTTGAGCCGCTCCACTAGCTCCTATTTGTAGTATGTGGCTGGTTGCTCTTGCTCTGGGGCCATCCCGAACTTTAAGTCATGGCAGAGATAGTTCTCTCAAAGACCACATTAGCGGGTGTCATGCCAGTCGTTTCACGAGTGGATGAATGGTAGGTCATCAGAAAGCAGGACATCCTCTCATTCCAGTCTCTCTGTCAGGGAGTGGAGAGGTGTTGTTTGGTTCTTGCATACACTCAGATACTTCAGAACTTCTTTCCTTCAATCAATCCTGATCTGCATTTAGGGCAGTCGCCCAGGTGGCAGATTCCTTAGCATTGATACAAAGTTTTTGACCTGATCAACTGTGCAGCTGGCAATTAGAAGATGTCTAAATTTTATAAACATGGCAAAAGTTCAGAAAGGATTCATTTTTGCCATTCCTTTTTTGCAATATGAAGAATACTTTACAGAAATGCATTTGAAGAATGCAATGATAAACGACAACTGATGAAAGAAATATATTCTCTTTCTTTTTGCTTTATATCGTTACCGACACAAATAGGTCTTATGGCGACGATGGGATAGGAAAGGGCTAGAAGTGGAAAGGAAGCGGCTGTGGCCTTAATTAAGCCCTAGCATTTGTCTGGTGTGGAACTTGGAAACCATGGAAAACCATCTTCAGGGCTGCCAACAGAAGGTGACATGGCAGATGACCTCATTTGTGAACCTATGACTTGAGAATCTAATCCATGTGACCTACTGCTCCTTGTATTTAAGTATGTTACTGCATACTATTTTTCATCCAATTTGCTAGAAAATGTGTTTACATGAAATTTTGCACATTTATTAAATTAGGAGTGCATAATACCATGCTGTGGCTAAGATAATCCTTGTTAAGCAAAATCCAATATTTTGTTCCAAAACTCGATATATGCTAGAGTTCATTCCAAAATATAATATTCCATTAACTTACTTCCAAAATTCGACATCTGCAGTTTTAAATGCTATATACTGTATCTCCTCAACATGTTGCTGAATCTACCCCTGTCCCTATTTTTTAATGTTTATTTTACTGCTTGTGACGAGTCACAAAATATTTCCTGAATTTTACTGTTACAATTCATTTTAACAGACTTTTCTTCAATAAATTAAAAAAAGCAGATGTCGACTTTTGGAACTAGCCACCTCAGTTGTTGATAGTAATGTCATTGATAAGAAGTACTGATAAGATTTACTGGAATGATATATGGCTAAAAGTAATCAGATACCTTACTGTGGAATTGCTTAGCCAATACAGTAAGGACTTGCTCGGTTCACCCGGAAAGACAGAGTTTTGATTTTCCACTAGGAAGTCGAAAAATTTTCTGCGACGAGACTTCCACTTCTGGAGTGACCCATGGCCCTGAGGTACACTCAGCCTCAGCTTATACCAAAAACGAGTACCACGTTAATATCTGGGGCAAAAGGTGGCCAGGCATAGAGCTAACCACTCTATCCCACTTAGTGCCGAGATTATGGATAGCGGAAGACTTTACCTTCCACTCCTCCAAGGGCCTCCAATGGCCTGTACTGAGATGGCTTTGTTTTGCTACCGTACATGTAACTTACCGACTGGTAGACTAAGCATGACAACAATGAATTTTATTTAATAGGATATTTCTGGTACTAATCAATCCTTGACTGAACTCATTACACTAAGCTTACATTGCTTTCTCTATTATTATTTCATTAATCTCCCAAGCCTCTTCATCATTAAAAGTACAAAACACTAATTTCTGAAAGCTTCAACGCTGAAGTGGGTAAAGAAGAAGCCTATAGGGAGACAGTTGGGAAGGAAAGTTTGCATGATGAGTCAAATGATAATGGACAGAGGCTAATTGATTTTGCCATGGGAAACTCAATGGTGGTGAAGACTACATGGTTTCAGAGAAAGAATATACGGAAAGCCACTTGGTGTTCACCAGATGGTGTCACCTTTAATCAAATAGACCATGTAGTAATTGATAGGAGACATGCATCTGACATACTACAAGTTGACAGTTGTAGGTGAGCTGATTGTGATTCGGACCATTACTTGGTACGGGTAAAATACAGGCAACGTATTGCAACTTACAGATCTGCTAAGAAAGGGAAAGCTCCAAGGAGATATATGGTCTCAAAATTGAAAGATAAAGAAACTGCACAACTATATGAATGCAGGATGGAGAAGAAATTGGAGGCTAAACAACAAAGCTGGGCAGTGGAAAACATTGAAGGAAAGTGGATTTTATTGAGGGATGCATTGCAAGAAACTGCGGATGAAGTACTAGGAGTTGAGGTACAGACCGAAAGGCAAGGATAGTTTGATGATGATTGCAGAAGAGCAGTTGAGGAAAGAAATGAAGCAAGGAAGAAAATGTTTAGCAGGAAAACAAGAACATATGTAGAAGAATTTAGGAAGAAGAGGAAAGAGGCAGACAGAATTTGTAGGAGAAAGAAGAGAGAGGCAGAGAGGAAATGGATTACAGATTTGGAGGAACAATATGATATGCAAGAAGTACGGAAGTTCTATGGGAAAATAAAGGACGTAGAGAAAGGTTTTCAACCACATGCTGTATTCTGTAGAGATAAAGAAGGAAACATGATTGGGGGAAGAGACCGGATTCTTGACCGATGGGCGGAATACTTTAGTGAACTGTTGAATGTGGCTGCAGAGACGGTGAGATTGGAGGAAGTGGATGGGCAGCCTTGGCAGGATCCTAGCCTAGATTTAAAACCAGTGCCTGTACCATCTATAGAAGAAGTGAGGACGGCAATTAAGTACTTGAATAATAATAAGGCTCCAGGAAGTGATAACATTTCAGCTGAGATGATTAAATACGGGGGTGAGCAGTTGACGCAACTTGTTCACCAACTAATTGTGGAAGTTTGGGAAACAGAACAAATGCCAGAGCATTGGAGCTTAGCAATTATTTGCCCAATTCATAAGAAGAAAGATAAAGCAAATTGTGAAAATTATAGAGGTATATCTTTGCTTAGTGTGGTTTATAAGGTCTTAGTCAAGGTTTTGTCTATGAGACTCACTCCACTGGTTGAGCAGATACTAGGAGACTACCAAAGTGGCTTTCGACAGGGTAGATCAACAACAGATCACATCTTCACTGTCAGGCAAATAATGGAGAAATGCTATGAGTATAATGTGGATGTGCATCAGCTGTCCGTGGACTTTCGGCAGGCTTATGATAGTGTGAAGAGAAGGAAACTGTATCAAACAATGATGGACATGGAGTTCCCAACTAAATTGATAAGACTGGTACAAATGACCCTAACAGGTACTAAATGCATGGTTAAAATAGAAGGAAATCTTACTAAAGAGTTTGAAGTAAACCAAGGTTTGCGGCAAGGGGATGTGTTATCTACCCTGCTCTTCAATGTGGTTTTGGAGCGTGTGATGAGAAAGGTGGAGGTCAGTAATCCAGGCGGTACGCTGTTCAACCGTGTAACACAGAATCTGGCTTATGCTGATGATGTTGATATGCTGTCTAGAAGATTGAAAGACCTAGAGGAAGGACTGGATAGATTAGAAAAGGAAGGAGGTGAAATGGGCCTAAGAGTGAATAATGCCAAAACTTGTTACTTGTTTGCATCTAGGAGGACCGTAGTAAGGGAAGACAAATGCATAAAATTAAATGGGATTAACTACGAGAGATGTGAAAAGTTTAAGTATTTAGGAGTGCTGGTGACAAAAGATAATGACATGAAAGAGGAAATAAAAGCGAGGATTGCTGCGGGCAATAGGGCTTACTTAGCTTTATTGAAAGTTTTTAGATCATGCAGCCTTGGTAGAAGATTGAAGTTGACAGTCTATCGAACAGTATTACAACCAGTGGTAACTTATGGCTCTGAAACATGGACAATGACCAAAGTAGATGAAGAACTGTTGAACAGATGGGAGAGAAAAATACTGAGAAAGATTTTTGGCCCGGTGAAGGAAGGGGAATTGTGGAGAATAAGGAAAAACAAGGAATTGGAAGAACTCTATGGACATCCAAGTATCGTAACCGAAATAAAAAGCAACAGATTAAGGTGGTTGGGACACGTGGAGAGAATGCCAGATAATAGGGCTGTCAAGAAGATCTATAAGGGAAATCCAGGTGGTAGACGATGGAAAGGAAGACCCCGGAAAAGATGGCTGGATGATGTGGAGGAGGATTTAAGAAAGATGGGAATAAGAAGATGGAGGAGGCGTGCAGAAGATCGTGAAGATTGGGCTACAATCGTCAGAGAGGCCAAGGCCCTACAAGGGCTGTAGCGCCGAGGAGTAAGTAAGTGAGTAAGTAATTTCTGAAAGCACATTAGTTATATAGACCTGTAAGGAGTTTCATAATGTGGAACTAGTAGGCAAAGTTAAATTATCAATCACTACTGACCTGCATTTAGGGGCAGTCGCTCAGGTAGCAGATTCCCTATCTGTTGTTTTCCTAGACTTTCTTAGCCTTTAAAAAAATGTATTCACTGTACGTTAGCAAGAAAAAATACAAAACTTTTTTTTTCTGTCACCACTAATCTGCACTTAGGGCTGTTGCCCATATGGAAGATTCCCTATCAATTGTTTATCTGATCTTTTTAAAATGATTTCAAAGAAGTTGAAAACCCATCAAACTCTTGGAAAACTAAGCCAATCTCTAATTCCTCTTTGTAAGAATGAGTATTTAGAACAAGGTGTCCTCTTGAATTCCAATTTTATTCATATTATGATCTTTCCTAAACAAGCCTCCATGGCTCAGGCAGCAGTGTGCCGGCCTCTCACCACCGGGTTCTGTGGTTCAAATCCCGGTCACTCCATATGAGATTCGAGCTTGACAAAGCGGAGGCATGACAGGTTTTTCTTGGGGTACCCTGACTTTCCCTGTCATCTTTTATTCCAGCAACACTCTCCAATATATTTCATTCCATCTGTTAGTCATCAATCATTGCCCAGAGTAGTACGATAGGCTTCGGCACCCGGCACAATTCCTATTTCTTGCCACTAGATGGGGGCTTCATTCATTCCATTTGTGACCTGATCGAATGACTGGAAACAGGCTGTGGATTATGATCTTTCCTACTTCTAAGAACTCCATTCAAGTTTGTCTACTAATGTCGTTCAAAGCTGTCTCTTCACTGACAGCTTGAAACATACCGCTTAGTCAAGCAGCTCAATCCTTAGTCCCAAGTCTCCCCAGCCCAATGTTTGGATCATTTTTGTAGGACTACCCTTTTGTAGAAAATCACCCAGAACAAATCGTGTCACCTTTCTTTGGATTTTTCCAGTTCTTGAATCAAGTAATCCTGGTGTGGGTCCCATACACTCTAATTAGGGTCTTACCAGTGACTCATATAACCCCTCTGTTACATCCTTACTACAACCCCTAAATACCATCATAACCATATGAAGAGATCTGTAATCTTTATATTTAACCTCATTAATGTGATTATCCCAGTTAAGATCTTTCCTTATGTTGGCACCTAAGTATTTACAGTGATCTCAATGAGATATTTTCAATCCATCAACACAGTAAATAAAACTGAGAGAAGAACCTGTCTTTCCACCCTGTTTACCATCATACTGTTATTGTTAACGTCTTATTGCAGTCCCTCACAATCCTGTATGAGAATTTATTTATTACTCTAGGAAGTATTACATCATCCATATAAAGCCTTATCTGGAATTCCAGTATTGTCACTTATATACATTTTTAATGTACAACCCCCGTTCCTTTATGGGGTCGGGTATGATGTGTGATGAATCTTCGTACAGAGTCTTACGCCCGGAGCCCTTCCTGATGTCAGCTTCATCAAAGGAGTGAAACCTGATGCAGGCACATGGCCTACTCTTGTCGAACAACATGAAGGCGTTTGCTCAAGACTTAACGTCCCCAACCGATGGGTAAATCACTATCAACAGCATCTTAGGCCCTCAATACATAGTCTATGAATACTGCAGAAAGGTTTGGAATTGAATCCAGGCTTTTAACATGCAGTCTAGTGATTAAGATATTGTATACCACCATCTCCCCTACTATCCTGGCCCACATTCTGATAGCAACATTTTTTTGAGCAACAGGACCCAAACTGGCAAACCATGGTGTCAGACCATATAGATTTAATGTCTTAAAGATCATGGCCACCAGGCAGGCACATTTGTTACTCATTTATTTTTTCAGTTCGTTTGGGCATTTTCAGCACCCTGGTTTTTGTGCTTTAGCTGTGTTGTTGTTGTTGTCATCAATGTGAACTCTACCATATATATAAGTATAAACATACCAGTAACTACGAAAATATAAAAGTCCAACAATACTGCCATGTGGAATTGCCTCTCTTGATCATTACAGGATCAGATAATGCTCACCTACTCTAATTTGCTGAGTTCTACTTTCTAGAAATTCAACTTCCCATAGCACTCATTTTCATCTGTAGTCTCCCATGATCTAACCTATCAAAAGCCTTGGATAGGTCAGTAGCGATAAAGTTCATTTGACCTCCTGAATCTAAAGTGTCTGCTATATCTTGCTGAAACCCAGCAAGTTGAGCCTCACTGGAATAACCTTTTCTAAACCCAAACTTCCTTCTATCAAACCAGTTAGTAATTTCACAAAGATGTCTAATAAGCCTATGACTGGAAAGAATGCTTTTCCAGTGCTTACAAGCAACACATCAAACCGAGTGGCCTGTAATTATCTGCTTTATGTTTATCATCCTTTCCTTTGTACACTGGGGCTACTATAGTAACTCTCCATTCATTTAGTATCACTCCATGCAAACAGTACCAGTAATCAATAAAGTAAATAACTTACTTCAAAAATGGTACTATAGCCCAACCCATTGCCTTTAATATATGCCCAGGAATATTGCCAATTCCAGCTGCTTTTCTAGCTTTCCACTTTTGTATATTTCTTATCATAGGTTAATTTAATTACTTTGCTAGAATTAATCACTCCTCAACCCGAACAATATCCTTACGCCCTACAACTACCTTTACATACTGCTGACTAAGTTAAATACTTCTGCTTTCCGTAAATCCTCACATGTAGGCCTACACTCATCTTGGTCATTTATGATTCCTGGAATGTCCTTCTTTGGAACCTGTCTCTGCCTTTAAGTACCGTACCAATACATACCTTTCCAATTTGCACTAACATTCATCTGATTGCAATTATGCTTGTCATCATGTTATCATTCAATCGATTCAATAACAGCAATCTATAACAATATCAAAGGAGTAACTTTTATCGGCATGTTCCCATTGTTTTGTTAGTTCGGCGCCCAAGATGTAGACATTCCTCATTTCTTGCCACATCTGTGCTATCCCTAAATTTGCCACCTACATATTGTCTATGTTCGTTTTCACGATGTTCGACGTTCCAGTTTTTCATGACCGCGACAAAGCAAGTTATCGAAGTTCGGTTGGCAGAAAATGTTTAATGCCATTTCGTACGACTTTACAGTGTTGAAAGACTGGATCGGATTGGATTCCGTGCAATGTTCAAAATTAAACATTGTTGGCGAAGGTAGAAAGGGGTCGGAATGGCCACATGGTGTTAGGCCTGTTAACAGATGATAGTGATGGAGACAACAGAGAGAAGCGCGAGAATGAACACAAAATATGAGAATGAATATTGCTCGTCCAGGTAACACTCATCCTATTCCAGACTGACTAACTGAGAATCAGTCGATCAGTAATCAATCAAGCAATCAATCAATAATGTGAAAGCACTGCAGTAATACCATGTATGTCATATTCGAACACTATCAAACACCAAAAACTCTGACAACCCAATACCACATAATTTCTGTCACTGTGAAATGCCGGCAAACATAAGCGTTTTAAAACTCGAGTTAGAAATACAATAATAGAAAAATATACTTAACGAGAAGATTCCTGTTGGTAACAATGGTAGTTGTTATAGTAGCTACGCCCCCCTCTGACCAACAGCCTTGTTATGGTATGTTTTAAAAATTTCACTAGATTTCAATGACAGCCCCTCATCTTCTAAATGGCAACACACTGTAAGATTGCACACACATTATATGTGGTAAGTTACCCATAAACTCAAGTAAAATGCAATTTTCCACCTAATCTTTACAATTTCCGGAACTCTTGCTCTCAGAACAGCTGTTTTTCAAGGACACACGTGTATGCCAGAATAGCCAACTCCAACTGCTTAGCTTTAGAAATGTTGGAGTATCCGTGGAGAAATCGTGTATGACATTTATTCGGCATATATTCTGCTTTGGGGGCAACATGAAGAACTTGTCGAATGCAATTCGAGAAAAGGAATATTCTTATTTGTACAGGGTCTGACATCTGGCACCGAAGACGCATTTTCATGATTTTTGTAACCAAAGTCGGAGCTATTTTCAGTAATTTGTAATTGACAGCCTTCACAGATTCTCGTTGTTTTGAAGATACTTCCGTGCGACGACTTTTCTGAAGGTATTGTTAGTTTACTTTCTACCTATTTAAATGGTAATATCTGGAATTTAGTTGGAATGGAGTGATTGTGAGAGAAAGCGAAGTTCTAGAATCGGCACATAACCTCACTCTAAATATTTTAAAATATCACTAATCTGGATGAACTTTGCAGTGAAATTCTAACCGAACATCATTAATTATATTAACATTTCGACATAATTTGTAATTAGCAAGTTAGTGTATTACTTCACTCTAACTTATTTCCAGAGAATATTCATATATTCAAATATTCATTTAGAGGAAGGGGAGTTAGGGATTGGAATAACTTACCAAGGGAGATGTTCAATAAATTTCCAATTTCTTTGAAATCATTCAGGAAAAGGCTAGGAAAACAAAAGATAGGAAATCTGCCACCTGGGCGACTGCCCTAAATGCAGATCAGTATTGATTGATTGATTGATTAAAAAAAAACCCTCTACCCTCTTTACAAACGTGCCAAATGTGCTAAATATCTTAGCTTATTTAAAAGGCTGAATTTCGACTGAGATTTAGATACCGGGCGAGTTGGCCGTGCGCGTAGAGGCGCACAGCTATGAACTTGCATCCAGGAGTGGGTTCAAATCCCACTGTCGGCAGCCCTGAAGATGGTTTTCCGTGGTTTCCCATTTTCACACCAGGCAAATGCTGGGGCTGTACCTATACTCCTAGGCCTTTCCGATCCCATCGTCGCCATAAGACCTATCTGTGTTGGTGTGACGTAAAAGCCCCTAAAAAAAAAAAAAAAAAAAAAAAAAAAAAAAAAAAAAAAAAGATTTAGATATTCAAGTACGATAGACCCAAATTAACCGAGCTCGATAGATGCTTAAGTGCGACCAGTATTCGGGAGATAGTAGGTTCTGTCCGCAGCAATGAAGATGGTTTTCCATGGTTTCCCATTTTCATACCAGGCAAATGGTTCTTTCCAACTCCTAGTCCTTTTCTGCCCCATCATCGCCATAAGATCTATCTGTGTCGGTGCGATGTAAAGCAACTTAAAAAAAAAAGACCCAAATCATAAGAATTACTATGGTATCTTATTGAAGAATACCTTCCTGGACAAAATTCTTTTAGGCCTAACTGTGGAACATCGGGCCTCCCACTTCATCCAGTCTTATGGCATCAGCAGGTCATACACCTACGTGCCTCATATTCTTATGTACACAGTCCATCCAACATTTTCTTGATCTCTGTCTTGGTCTTTGTCCTACAAGGTTAAGTGTAACAGCTTGCTGTACAATGGAAGTTGAATCAGTACTGGCTATGTACCCATTCCAGCGAAGCCTTGTCTCTGAAAGAGGCCTAGGTGGCTTAATTCATGATGTGATCAAACTGTGTGACTGTGACCATCTTAGCATCTTCATTTCCATGGTATGAAGCATTTGCTACTGTCTTGTAGGTGAAGTCCAACACTCGCCTCACAAAGAGCTACTGGACAGATAATCGTACAGTACATCTTTGACATCAGATGCAAGGATATTTTCTTGTCACAGAGGGTGCCTGTAACCTGCTGCTATTTAAGCCAAGCACTATTTACTCAAGCTTGAATATACTGGAGTGTGACTATCTGTCAGGCGGGAATCAAGATATGTGGACTCGCAGGACTTCGAAAGAGGGAGTCCATTGGCCAGACTTGTGCCATCTGTCTGGGTGCCACATTCTAGGTATACAGTCTTAGAGGGGTTAAGTCGCAGTCTGAATATATCCGGCCTTTCGTTCCACTGTTTGACAAGTAGTTCAAGTCTGTTCCCGGAGTCACTAGCCAACCTAACATCATCTGCATAAAGTAGTGACCTTGTCCGAAGTGTTTGTATATCTGGAGTCAGTTCATGTAGAAAATGAGCAGCAACGGTGATAAAGCTGAACCCTGATGGACACCCACTTGAATACTAAATGGCTGAGTGATACTGGCAGTGCAGCGACAGAACTGGTGGTGGTGATATAAAGGAGTTGTACCCAGTGAACATAATCCTCAGGAATACCACGGGAACAAAGTGAGTACCGGATAAGTTTGTGTAGGATCTGGTTGAATGCTTTTCTAAGTTCAGTAACGCCATGTAGACTGTTCTTCATTTTTCCAGATGCCTCTCTATTAGCAGATGAGCAGATAAGATCGTGTCAGTCGTTTTGCAGATGGTGACGATGCTACGAATTTTCATGGTGTGGTATAGGAGACAGATGGGGTGGTAATTGTAACATCACCTTTGCCTTTCCAGATGGATACTCCAATACTGGTCCACCAGTTGGAAGGGATCTCATCATTCTTAAGGCACTTGTTAAAGAATACTGCTCCTTGGCAGGTAGCCCTTGCTCACATAACACCCTAATCTGGCAAAGTTGGGGCTTGTTGCCTGCAGGGGACACCCTACTATACGCGAACCTTTTCTTGAGCCCGATTTTTACGGGGTGAGGAGTAAGGAGGGAGCGCTGTCGGTTCCAGTTATACTGCCAACTGGATGGAAACGAAATCAGAATTGAACCGATAATATGATCGATCAATATGAATTATCTAAATATTTATTATCTTACGTCAACAACTGTGTCACACATACATTATTTAACATTATATAACATTTCTCAATGCGAATCTTGTTACTAGCGTGGGTTATATAGTTTGGCTTTGCTGTGTAAACAACAACAGTACTAGTTTGTAAGGTGTACGCTAGATGTCGCACAGCGATGAATAAACGATTCATAGTTTGTGTTTCAAAAGTTGCCAATATAGATGTCGAAGATATCCGAGGTCTACCGAATCAGCACTAGGGAGCTCAGGGCTCAAGAAAAGGTTCGCGTATAGTAGCTACATACAGTATTCATAGTGAAAGGACCAATGCATATTGATATAACATTTAGATCTTGAGTGACTTGTTGCACAGTATGATGCCTATCATCATTATCATCATCCTTATTACTGCAGGTTGAGCAGGCATGCATCTTTCTCGTCTTTCTTTGCAATCATTTAAGAAAAGTCTAGGAAAACAACAGATAGGGAATCTGCCCCCTGGGCGACTGCCCTAAATGCAAATCAGTAGGGATTGATTGATTGATTGATTGATTGATTGATTGATTGATTGATTGATTGATTGATTGATTGATTGATCTATCTCTCTTTACCCTACCTCTTGACTCTTGTCACTGGGATAGTTTGACCCAGGCACAAGCATGAATATGTGAAGGAAGAAATGCTGGTTCTTGATTAATGCGGTATTGTTTTATCCACTATGCATGGTTGTTCCTGTCATTATTAGAGACTACTACTTTCTTTCCATTCATCCTCTAGTTTTACTTGTTCAAGTTCTGAGAAATTTCAGATTTGCTCGTACACCTTTAAGCATGTAGATATTATTACGAATAAAACACTGTCTGTTTTAATTTATTTCAGAATGACACTAAATGTGCGCGGACACACACAGTTCTTATCAACCATGAATGGCCACACTTCCTAATTGCTGTCTATTCAGTCCGGTCTGTTACTACCTGAGAGGGCTATAATCTCATTCACAGGCTCGCCTTACTTTTATATCTCCAAGTTCCAGTCATGCCACACGGCTATGTTTGAACACAGGGCTACCGACCACACAACACGTGACTGTTCCTTGGTTCGACTCCAGTAATTCACACAGTCGCATGCAGTGAACAACTAAACGGCAACAGTGCTCAACAGCAGGTCAGTACTCCACATAACAATGCTTCCCATTTTCACACCAGGAAAATGCCGAGGCATGGACCAATGACCTAGGTGTTAGGCCCCTTTAAAAAGCAAGCAAGCAATTAATGTCATGGCTACTGCCTTCCCAATCCTGATTCTTTCCCAGCCTTGTGTAGGCAGAAATCTTCTATGTGTTAGTACAGCATTAAACCACTAGCTAAAATACTATTAGTACTGTTTACCACCTGGCTGAGTGGCTCAGACGGTTGAGGCGCTGGCCTTCTGACCCCAACTTAGCAGGTTCGATCCTGGCTCAGTCCAGTGGTATTTGAAGGTGCTCAAATATGTCAGCCTTGTCTCGGTAGATTTACTGGCACGTAAAAAAACTCCTGTGGGGCCAAATTCTGGCACCTCAATGTCTCTGAAAACCGTAAAAGTAGTTAGTGGGATGTAAAGCCAATAATATTATTTATTATTACTGCTTTACTCTAAATAATAAGAGATTGGGAAAATGGCAGAAGCACTTATACAAAGTAACCATCAAAATAAGTTATCAGTTCATATTGAACAAGGAATATTACCATTTCCTTTTCCTAGTCTGTGCAAAGTAGTGTTGCCTAGGTATCAGAGAAAGGATCTATTTTTACCGAGCAAGTTGGCCTTGCGGTTATGGTCGTGCAGTTGTGAACCTGAATTCGGGGGATGCCCCGAAGATGGTTTTCCGTGGTTTCCACTTTTCACACCAGGTAAATGCCGGTGCTGTACTTTAATTAAGGCTATGGGTGTTCCCTCCCACTCCTAGCGGGCCGATGACCTCGATGTTAGGCCCCTTTAAACAACAATCATCATCATCATCATCATCAACCACTCCTAGCCCTCTCCTATCCCATAATTTCTGTAATACCTATCTGTGTCAGTGCAACATAAAGCAAAGAAAAACCAATATATTTCTTTCATCAGTTGTCTTTTACCATTGTATTCTTCAAATGTGTTTGTCTAAAGTATTCTAAATATTGCATAAAAGACATGGCAAAATGATTCCTTTATTAACTTTTGCAATGTTTATAAAATTTAAGCATCTTCTAATTGCCAATCTAAAGTGTCACTTTATAAATATCTCAAATTTCCCTTGCACTTCTTTAAATGAATAGGGGCTGCCTGGCCGAGGCGGTAAAGGCGTGCTCGGTTCGCCCGGAAGGACATGGGTTCGAATCCCCGTCATGAAGTCGTAAAATTTAAGAAACAAGATTTCCACTTCTGGAGGAGCATATGGCCCTGAGGTTCACTCAGCCTACACCAAAAATGAGTACTAGATTAATTCCTGGGGGCAAAGGCGGCCGAGCGTAGAGCTAACCACTCTACCCTATCACATGCAGAGGTTAACAATGGTGGAAGCCTTTACCTTCCACTCCTCCAAGGGCCTTCATGGCCTGTACAGAGGTGACTTTGCTTTGCTTTGCTTCTTTAAATAAATTATATTTTAATAAATCTATTACCTATTGAACAAAGAGGGGAAGGAAGCTAACATCAAAGCTTATGAATTTTCTGATTTTTTGAAAATATCTGTTAACTTGCTAGCCCTAATCAACTTGGTATTCCCTCAATAATTCCAATACCAGTGAAGATATTGCTATGAAATTTGAACAGCACTTGCTTCATTCTGTAGGGAATGTGAAGACAAAACAAATGCTGGAAATGGCTACCATTTGCTTCCAGACAGGATTCAAATCGGCAATCCACATTTGGGAAAGTCCTTACCAGTGTACATCCACTGTCACTGCCTGAATTTCTTAGACATTTTTTGACGACCGCCTGCATGGTTGTCCAATAAAGTTTGCTTTGTTTCCAGTTTCTTTGACTAGGCCCAAAAGGTAGACTTGCTCAGCAGATTACATAAAGTCAGCTTCATGGTCCGTATCGAACTTCAATAGATTCACAATTAAGTATTGCTTAAGGCAATCATTGTATCGACTAGGTGGAAAATAATAAATACTTCATTGTGAATCTTTTGCTCAGCAGATGTCGCCCTCCAAACTTTACTAGAAATTACTGTTGACAGAATTATCGACTCTGTTCTTCAATAACTACAGACAAGAAATACTAACTCCTTCAGAGTATACTGGTTCATTTTCCATCCATACTGTGTAAATTAACATGCACACTTCACTGCATTAACACTCATAAACAACCACCATTTGTACGATAATGTTTAAGAATCACAGCCAAATGGCAGTGAGAACAATCAACCAAGTTGGCTGACTGGCAGCTACTCTGCGTCGCTTGTTCAAATTAGGTAGTAGACACATTTCGCCCTTAAACATATTTCATTGTAATATTTTCATTGAGTTTGTTATTATTGAGGAAATGCCAGGTTTGATAGTGAGTGGGACACACTGTATTAACTGAGTGCCCATTTTATAGAGAAGAATACAGGGTGGACTTTGACTGACATATTGTGTATATCTTTTCTTTTAGGATGGCTGCTCTTCTTCTGGGTGCTCTTGGAGTAGACAAGGAGGACCTAGTTAGTAAATTGCTTGTAGTCGAAGAACATCATGGAAGCGATGCCAACTTTGTTCTTACAAGTTTAATGATTCAGCGATTGCAGAAAGATGGTGGTGTATGCTTGATGACTCTTCATAATACTATTAGCCACTATCAGAATGTGGTTATGAAAATGAGTGGTTGTAATCTCCTTCTTTTACAAGGAAAAGGATTTGTTCAAACATTTGATTGTCTGAAAGAGTTAAGTGCTGGCTTGATGAATGATGCTGGAAACCATTTTCTGTTAAACCATAAGGAATGTGTTGCTAAAACTATGTTTTTGATGTTGAAAGAGAAGGTTGAACTGTTATGTGCAAAAAGAAGTTCTGTATGTATTGTTATTGATGATTTGAGTGATCTCTTGGCAATAGGTGTGCCTTTAAGTGACGTCTTATCCTTTTTTCATTATTGCCGGACGTTGTTACTATCTCTTCCTGAGTTGTCATTGATTGTACTCTCTCATGTTGTTGAAGAAGATGAACAGCAGAGTCTTTTGGCTGCTGGACTAGCCCATGTTGCTGATGTTTTTGTGACAGTTTCTGCTTTGAAAACGGGCCATTCTAGTGATGTTTCAGGAGTTCTCAAAGTAAGACATAAAAATACTGAGTCTGTTTCATCTCAAAGTTGGAACCAACAGAACTCTTTTCAATATAAATTACAAGATCGTCAGGTGAAGGTGTTTGCACCTGGCACTGCTCCATCCCTTCAGTAACTATGTTTTGCACTGAAATAAACTATTTTAAACATATATATGCACTCCTTTTCCAGATTTAATAAATGTGTAAACATAAATATTTCAGGTCATTCCTCCACTTCCTATCCTTATACTGTACTATCACTTTTAAGATCCATAAGTAAATTGGAATGCATTCCATTGTTTAGATGATTCATTTTCCTAATATCAGACATTGTTTTAAATCTATTGTATCCCTGTAAGTTTCACCAAAGCTGTTGATGGATCAGTAGGTAGACAAGGAAAAAAGAAATTGAACGGGGCTTTGTTGGGGTCATGGTCTCAAATTTTTTACATAATGGTAGGTACTGCACTGCATGACAGAGTCCTGCAACCAGACCCACCGCGCAGCACTTCAAACCCACGGGCTCCGGCAGCCCAGCCCGCGCAGTGCCATTCTCTTCCGATGCGGCAGCGTACTGGCCCACAGCACTGGGCTCATACGGCCCACCGCAGTCCACCGCACTGGGCGGGCTCAGTGGAATAACCTTGAGTACTTCTCCACAATAACATGTGCGCCGTGCACAACGAAATGTTCACGTCACACTACTATTCGGATCATTCACTCTACAAATTCCTGTGCGCTAATAACATATTTTAAAGTAGGCTAATTGCATTTGGAAATTAAACCGTAGAGATTTCTCCTGCACTGTAATAATAATAATAATAATAATAATAATAGGCCTAATTGAAACCACAGACACTTTATTATAAACTAATATTCGTTTGCAATTGACACCAAGTTAACTGAAAATGAATCTAAATAACACGAACCATATTCATAGGACTTCATTTGCGTTTACCTCAAAATAAAATACAAGCAGAAATGACGTGCAATATGCCAACAATAAAAACAAACCTGAACATAGCTTTTACTTAGTGTGCGTAGTTTATTGGTCATTGTTAATGGTGGAATTACTGTGAATGAAAAGAAGAGAATCAGCAATTGTCTGGTTGTAGAAGAGAATGAAGCCCACTGAACTGAAATTTCTCTTGAACTTGATGCTTGCATACATATTACTTTCTTACTGATCTGGTGAAATTTTGAATAGTTTTGTCCATTTGTTCTCCAATAGGACGCTATATCCATCTTCTTCCATTCCACAATTTTGCTTTAAATATCTTTCCAGCTCATCTGTTGGAATAGGAGCATCATGAACGTCAATCCACGAAGAAAACTTTATTACTTTGGCAGGTTGTGGCATAGTCGTGGAGTCTAATGACACGGAAACATTAGAATGCTCGTCATTCAAGCACACCTCGTTCATCGTAAGTTCTATATTTAATCATAAAAAGACAAAATCAGTCCGACTCCTTTAATCTATACTAATATAATAAAGAGAGAGTATGAATTGTGTTAGTTTGTGTATATCTGGAGGGTAATCTCAGAAACTACTGGACCAATTCTAAAAATCCTTTTACTAGTGTAAATATACATTATCCCTGAGAGACATGGGCTGTATTTTATTTTCAAAACAATTTGAGGTGGGGGGAGATGGGGGAGATATAAAAATAATAGGCTAATATAGGCGAAATATCAAATTTGTCGTGCAAGGACGAGACTAAGCTCATTTTAAGCCCCTTAACCCAAAGAACAAATTTCGGTAAGCCCTATGGGCCCGAAAACCATGTTTTAAGGCCCTGAAACCGACCGTTATGGAGATATTGGCGCCACACTACCCCTGCTCTCGGAATCGGATAAGGAAATGAACTGCCATTACCATGGCAACGCCAGCTCCAGAATTCTACAGCAACGAGATTATGCGTGTACGTTTGGGCATAGCTGCCAACCAAAATTTGTACACACAATCCCTGAGCATATGTACAATATATCTCGAAAACTTAACTTGTTACAGACATGAAGTGGTATTTATAATCTCTTTCAAAAATAAAGAGACATGTATTATTTTGTTTTCGGAAAAGACACTTAAGGAGGGGGGGGGGGGGGGGAGGACTGAAATGTGGGCTGGCGAGAATTCTTAAGATGAATATATCTACAGAATATTTTAAACACGTAACATGTTATAGATGTGAAAATTGATATATTTAATATTTTCAAAATTAAAAAACAGGTATTATTTTGTTTTTTTGAAAAACCACTTAATGTGGGGGGGGGGGGGAGGAGAGACTGAAAATAGGGTTGAATTAATTTTATTAGGGTACTGATATCTCAAAAACTGAAGTTGTTACAGACGTAAAGATTGGTATTTAGAGTCTCCTATAAGAAGAAATACGTATTCTTTTGGTTTTGGAAAATCTACTTTAGGGGGGATGAAAGGACTGAAATATTTGTTGAATTATTTGTATGAGGATACTTATATCTAAAAAACCTAAAGATGTTGCAGATGTGAAAATGGGTATTTGAAATCACCTTTATAATTTAAAAAACACTCATTTTTGGGGGTAAAATTAACTTTCGGGGGGGGGGGGGGGAGCATTGAAATAGGTTTTGAATTCTTTTCATGAGGATACAAATATCTCAAGAACCGAAGATGTTACAGTTGTGATATTGGTATTTGGCAGCTCCTTTATCAATAAACATGTATTTTTTTATGATTTTCAGATAAACCACTTAAGGGACTGAAAAGAATTGAAAAAGCAGGTGAATTTTTAAAATGAGGACCGGTATATCTACAGTGTATGTCAAAAACTTTACATATTACAGACGTGGAACTTGGTACTTGGAATGTCCTTTAAAAATAAACAAACATGTCACTCTTTTTTGTTTTTGGAAAATCCACGTAGGTGGCGGTGGAGAAAGGGCTGATAAAGGGGTTGAATTCTTTTTATGCGGATACATATATCTCAAAAACTGAAGATGTTACAGATGTGGAAATATGTATTTGTATTTGTAATCTCCTTTAAAAATAAAGAAACATTTTTTTAACTTGAGAGAAGACGTTCTCACATGTACAGTTCTATGTCGCATGGTCATCTCAGCCCCAAAAGGCAATACCACACACGTGGTTTACAAAGAGTTTCTGGGGTAAATGAAACTCAGTTTTTCAGTGAGGTTTTATACTTCAGCGATTTTCAGATAATGTCTTAGTACAGTACCGAGGAACGATTACTTTTATCAAATTACGAAATCCACGCGAGAAGCCGTGGGTAACTGCTAGTGTGTACATAAAGTTCACTGCAGATCATACAGCACACAAAATTAATGTCTTTCCCATCACCGTCAACTTCAGGCTTGAATACCAACCAAATACGACTTTTAAGTGTAGGATCTGGTTCAGAAGTCTTGTATTGTGCGATTTTTAGTTTGTTTGTTCCTTCCTTTTTTTTACTTCATTTTTTATTGCCACGGTTTCCTTTCTTTTGGAACTACAGTCCACATTCGTTTCCGATAACAGGATAGACAGAGAAGTCAAACTGAAAACCACAGCAAATTTGATCGGCTCCACTCGACCGTAATGCAACGCACTCCGCTGACACGCAGTACACTGTACACATTGAAGCAGTCAGCCCATAGAACTACCACAGCGCTGTCCTTGGCTCACCGCGTGCGAATGACACAGCGCTGGCCCAGACCGACCCGTGCGATGACGTCACGGGCTTCTTATGTTCGAGCCATTCAAAGCCCATTGCAGCCTACTGTCGAAGCAGCTCATGGGCTGGGCCTCTCTGCAGGACTCTGCTGCATGATACATATTAGAATGAACAAATTTGACCATTTTTGGTCCTATATTGGTCCATATTGACTGAAACAATAAAATAACACAACGGATTATTAAGGGGTTTGCCCTGTCAGTATTGTTTTCACTAAAACATAGTTAATCTACATTATTAATTAATTGTACATGTTTCAAAAAATTTATACCATTCTCTTCATCAGCGATATCAAAAGAACGTGCAATACATCCTTACTTTCTAGAACCTAAGACGGCATTTCAATGTGTGTCTCCATTTTCAGTGTAACTTTCTCTTACAGTCCATACATAAAATTGTCTTTCTCTCTGTACATTCTACATTTTCAGTTAATATATAATTTTTATCTCAGATGAGATGAATAATTATCAATTCCACCTTCTTTGTCTGTAAGTCTGTCTGGTTTACACCTATCACAGCAAATTCGCTAGTATAATTGGCATGAAAGTTGGTAATTGCGTAGAAGGAAAGGTGCCAAAATTATCTACTAGCAGAAATTGCATCTTGTTATTATCGAGTCATATTCACCGTCAACTTCATGTAATAATGAGTGTGCAGGAATTGTTGGTCACGATTGCGTTAAGAAACGGTTGCAAGTTAGTGACACATCATTCAAAAGTGCATCAGCGAGGGATAACATGATCTTGATTACGCAACATATGCCGAGCGAACTGCTCTGGGGATGACACTTGCTGTGAGAGGCCATGTTGGAGAGCAGGAGTTCAACACACCAGAGTGCTGTGTGATGAGCCAAGTGAGTACGAACTAGTGAGGTGGAAAATTCGAATGTGGGTGCACTTGTAAATACCTAACTGTAAATAATAGTTTAACTAAGATCTAAAATATAGAGTATAAACTTTATAAAACATATATTCTGCAGTAATAATTATTGCCTTAATTTTATAGAATGCCCTCACATGCATTAATCTTTGAACACAAGCACACCCTGACTATTTGTAGTTATAGACATCAACAGCACTCCTGTGCATGAAGATCAGCTCTTTAAACTTCAAAGTGACTTTTGTCAATACATAAATTACATTTTTCCTTCAAAATACTTCAAATCATTACTTTATTTATAGCACACTAAAGCACATTCAAAATGTTTCCTTATTCTGTATGAATCTGATGTCATATAATAATATTTTGAATTATCATCATCATCGTCATCATCATCATTTCCCTTTATCCAGCTGTAGCCAGGTAGCGGCAAATATGGTTCCTCTCCACTTTCTTCGGTCTTTCCACCACTCCTCCTCCAACACTGTGTCCCAGTCCAGGTTTCTTTCTATAATGCTGTGTTGGATGGTATCCTTCCATCTCAATCGTGGTCGTCCACGGCCTCTCCTTCCTTAAATTTGCATTTCCATCACTTTTTTTGGCATTCTTTTGTCGCTCATTTGCTTTATGTGCCCAAACCATCTTAGTCGGCTCTTCTCTATTCTATCATTCATTTTTTCCACTCCTCCAATTTCTTCCCGGATTTTCTCATTCCTTATTTTGTCTCTTCTACTCTTCTGTATCATACTCCTCAAGAACTTCATTTCGGCTGCCTGTATTCGAATCTCATCCTTCTTTGTCATTGTCCAAGTTTCTGCTCCGTAAGTTGTTATGGGTACGTAATACATCTTGTACATAGTATCCTTTGCTTCCGTTGGCACATCTTTGTCCCATAACATGTTTCTTACACTATGATAAAAACAACTTCCAGCTTGAATCCTTTTACTAATCTCAGCATCCAGTCGAGCATTCTCCATTAATTCACTCCCCAGGTATTTAAACGTTTCCACTACGTCCAGGGGCTTGTCTGCAAGTCTAATCTGACCTTTCCCTTCTTTCTCCCCTCTAGTCATAACAAGAGTTTTACTCTTTTCTACACTTATTTTCAATCCACATTCTTCAATCTTCCCATTCACCACATTCAACTGTTCTTGAACCTTCCTGTCATCTTCTCCCCAAATCACAATATCATCTGCAAATAACATCATCCCAATTTTCAAGAAAGGTGATAAGAAAGTTTTGAAGAACTACAGGGGAATTACTCTAATATCCCATGTTGCTAAGATAATGGAAAGGATACTGGAAAGTAGAATAAGGTTGAGGGTTGAGAATCAGATACAGGAAAATCAGTTTGGTTTCAGAAGTGGAAGGTCAACAATAGAGCCCATTTTCATTATGAGACAACTAATGGAAAAGCATTGGGAGTACGGGAATGATACGGTGATGACATTCATTGATATTGATATTTTTTATTATATTCTATGTAAATTTTGATCACTGATATAATATTTCTGTAAATATAAAGACTAGATTAGATGACATTGTATATATTTTGAAATAATATTTAGTCTAAAATAAGTTGTATCATTTTAGTAATAAAAATACAGTATAAATAAGGAACGGATTTGGGATTATTCCTAGATGGCTGACTCTCTCACAACAAGAAGCACAATATCCTAAAGATAAAATGTTATTCTAGATTGAAGCTGTTAAACTTTGAAATTAGCATTGCTATATCTAGTAAGTAACTTGAATTCATGTGAAACATCGCCGTGGCTTTTGATAGTGAAATAAATAGTCTTCAGATATGTAACACACTATGAAGGAGATAATTTTTGTAGAGATTACTCATGCCCATGTGTGTACGTATTTGAAACTAACTACAGCATTACGTCCACAAATCCCAATAAATTGGGACTGATATCTGTTCAGATTAGTAAAAATTTGTATTAGTGAGTTTTATATAATGAGACCTATTTATGAAGTCTACAAACTAATACTCGGTTGTTGCAACGTGCAGGTTATTTTTGGGACCCGAACCCCATTGCTGAAAGCAACCTTATGAAGGTAATTCACATGATCCCACACTTTTCTGAATGACTCATGGATATTTTTGTAACTGCAATTACAGTGTGTATGCAGTGAAACCCCTCAAATCTGAACAAGTTCTTTTCAACAAATGTAAGTTTGAAAAATACATGCAAAAAGGAGAAACTTATTTATTTAGTCATAAAACAATTATATATTTTACATTATATCCTTCATCATCATCATCATCATCAATGTCCCACTCCAGTCTCCTGGATGTAGTTAACAAGCCTCCTCCACTCTTTTCTGTCCTTCAACTTTTCCTGCTCCATTACTTCCGCCACATCTAATCCAGCTTCTCTAATATCCTTTCAAATCTAATCCATCCACCTCGTTCTCAGTCTTCCAACTGGTCTCTTTCCCTTAACTTCTCTTTCAAATTCCCTTCTTGTTACCCGTTCCTTTCCCATTCTTTTTACATGTCTGAACCATCTCAGTCTTGCTTGCTGTATGTTCTGTACTAACGGTTCTATATTTAGCTCTTCTGTGATTTTAATATTTTGAATTCTATCTCTTATCTTTTTAATTTCATTTCTACTGCTTGGATCTTACTATGCTGTCTCTTATTAGTTACCAGCATTTATAGTCCGTATGTTACTATTGGTATGAAATACTGTTTATATAATGTTATTGTTCTCTTGGGTGCTTTGTCATCTCATAAAAGCTCCCTGACTTGATGATAAAATGTTGTACTTTTACTTAGTCTGTTATTAATTTCAGGGTTGATACCATTACTTCCATTAATAATGCTACCCAGGTATGTAAATTGTTCTACATTCTCTAACCGTTCTCCATCTGTGTTCACTTGGCTTCTCTTTTTCTCTTTTCCACTCTGCATGACTATAGTTTTCTTTTTACTAATTACCATTCCAAACTCCTTCAGATTTTCATTCCAAATGTCCAGTCTCCTTTGTACTTCCTTTTCTCCCTTTCCCCAAATCACCACATCATTTGCAAATACCAAAGCATTCTCTTCATCACTGCGGATACTCTGTTTTACACCTTTTATGATTTCATCCATCAATATAATAAACAATAATGGTGACAGGGCACTTCCTTGCTTGAGACCTTTTTTTTGTATAAAATGTTTGAGTTACCACTCCCCACTTGTACATTGCTTTTACTCTCATGATACAACATTTTTATCTTGTATATTAATGATTTTGGTACATTCCTTTTCAACCAGGCATTCTCATACATGTTTTTTCTTAACCGTCTCATGAGCTTTTTCCAAATCCAAAAATACGAAGATGATTTCCTTGTTGCTTTCCAGATGTTTTTCCATTATCGTTTGCACTGTAAATATCAAGTCTATTGTTGATCTATTCGGTCTAAAGCCATATTGTTCTTCCTCTAACTGCGTTTCTATTATATTCCTCAGTCTTTTGTCTATGATTTTCTCCATTATTTTTAGCCCATGTGATAATAGGGTTATACCTCTATAATTTTCACATTTCTTCCTATTTCCTTTTTTGAACAATGGTACAATGCTTCCTTGTTGCCAATCTTCAGGTATCCTTTCATCCTTCCATATGGCATTGAGAACTCGGTATAGCCACTGTTGTCCAGTGTTTCCTGCTGCCTTAATCATATCAGCATTGAATTCATCTTTTCCACTTGCTTTACCTTTGGTCATTGCTTTCACTGCCTTTTCAAGTTCCAACCATATTATGGGTTCTCTTCTTTTTCTCTATCTAGTATTTCCATTTTCCTATCTCCGTTTTCCTCTGAGCAGATATCCTCATTATAAACTTTTTCAAAATACTTCGCCATCACCTTCTGAAGACCTTTTTCGTCATGTACTATCGATCCAGCTTCTCTCTCATTATAACCTTATTTTACATAGTCGAAAAATTAACAAAGAAGCACAGTTAGCATACCTAATCAAGTGTAAATGTGCCCACATACAGTACTTATGTCATCCAGGATTGTAAAAAAGAAAAGTTGGTTATTGAAATTCTTTAGGCTAATCACTTTGCAAAAAAATGGAATAACAATAGAAACATGCAAAATATCGCTTAATCTTTCACTTGAAATCAGTTATCTTCAGTTGTTGAAGTGACGAAAACCTTCCCGTGCAGGCAGTTGCATGCCAGCGTCGCATGAACATGACATCGTTTGGCATGGCTGCTGCGTGTTGTTCTACGAAGTGCAATGCGAAATCAAGAGCAGTGGCAGTATCAGTATAAGTCACATTATCTGTTGAAGTTTTTTCTTCCTCACTGTCGCTAGCTACATTGCCGTCATGTTGACTTTGGACCAGACTCACTACCTCATGTTCACTGCATTCTTCATTAACATCAGCTGTTCCCCACTCCTCTAGACAACCTTTTCCAGCATCCTCACAACCTGATACTTGCTGAATAAGATGAAGGAGCTTAGTGTTATCGTCTTGTGTGACAGGTTGGCTACATGACCACCAGTCAAGGTCACTAACTTTGCTTTTTTTTTGCTTTATGTCGCACCAACACAGATAAGTCGTATGGCGATGATGGGATATGAATGGAAAGGAAGCAGCCGTGGCCTTAACTAAGGTACAGCCCCAGCATTTGCTTGGTGTGAAAATGGGAAACTATGGAAAACCATCTTCAGGACTGCTGACAGTGAGGTTCGAACCCACTATCTCCTGGATGCAAGCTCACAGCTGTGCGCCCCTATCCTCACAACCAACTTGCCCGATTTAACCTCGCTTACACGTTGTAAGTCTCATGTTAGGTCCGTATTCAAATGTACGTAAATACAAAGTATGTTACAAGTGTTATTTTTAATATCCAGCTATTCAGTACAAAGAGATCTAGTAAGGTAAGAATTAAATCTTATCATAAAAAGTTACAAGGGACATGTTTCGCCCATATTAAGGGCATCATCAGCCTCAAACTCAAACCTGTAAGGTGAATAATCAGGATCCTGATTGTTCTTACAAATGGTAAAAAGAGGATATCAATGTAGGTGCTTGTCTAACATAAAATGATTAGAATGTTATAAAGTTATAAAGACTGAGCTGTTTGTTGCTCTACCCTCAACAAGGCTTGGGCGCATTGACTCAGCGCTCTGGAAAGTGTAATCTTGTGAACTTGTGACATGCAGCTTGATACTACGATTTTAACCGAGGACATTCTAATCATTTTATGTTAGACAAACATACATTGATATCCTCTTTTTACTATTTTTAAGAACAATCAGGATCCTGATTTTTCACCTTACAGGTTTGAGTTTGAGGCTGATGATTCCCTTAACATGGACGAAACATGTCCCTTATAAATTTTTATGATAATATTTAATTCTTAATTTACTAGACCTCTTTGTATTGAATAGGTGGATATTAAAAATAACACTTGTAACATACTTTGTATTTAACCTCTCTTGTAGGATGCTAAAGGGTTTATTGTGTCACCTATTCAATACATTATACATTTTTAAACACTTAGGAATTTATTATTATTTCCTATTGAGACATGTTTCGACCTTCATTGAAGGCATCATCAGTCAAAGCACCTCCTCAAGGTACAAATCAGGCACCTGATTGGTAATTAAAATGCAAACTCTAAGATACAAACTAACATGTTACAATGGGAAAGTCAAGAAAGAAGAAAAAACATGTTCAGTGAGGATACAGTTAAACAATATATGTTTATAGACACAGTAGTCGGCACCAATGCGTAAAATCACTGGGTATTTAGCAGAGTCCAGCAGTGGTGGTCTGAAGAATAATTGATACTACTCTATTAGGAAATCATAGGAAATTATAAAGTTTATACATATATTTACATGGAAACAGATAGAGGAGAAAGGTTATAAAGTGTCTGGCGTCAGTGTTCATACATGTAAAGTTTATACATATATTTACATGGAAACAGTTAGGGGAGAAAGGGTATAAAGTGTCTGGCGTCAATGTTCATACACTAATTACTGCCGTTGGTTGGACGATTACAGGTTGACAGGGTAATTATACAGTAATTTTACAATATCCAATCGAACATTTGAGAAATTACAAGCTTATAATACATATTTTACAAGGGAGCAGCCTGGGGAGAAAGGATACAAATGTCCTGTGTCAAGTGCGTCCCGTTGTTTTAGCCGTTGGTTGACGTTTGCAGCATTAACACTATCAGTAATATGCAGAGTGGTCCAACCTCAGTTCATAACCATAGGGGGCAGGGAAAAATATTCCACCGTTTATTCAAGAATGTCAAATGAGGTTCTATAGGCGCAGTTATACTGGAAGTTGTCTAGTTGGACGTCCCGGGTTCACGAGTATGGTTCAATAAGTACGTTGAATTTGGTTGGCATGGACGGAGACTCATTGGGTGTCATTGAGTATACAGTGCATTATGAATAGCAACAATGATGGCAGTTATTTGTTGATAATTATATTTACAGGGAATATGTTACGGGTTAGAATTTTTCACTTTTTAGTTCTGTTAACTTCATGTAGCTTCGAATACTTATGAAAACTTCAGTGTGAGATGCTAGTGAGACTTTAAACTGATACTATTCCGTAAATGAAAACGTAAAGGACCTCGGGACGAAGTTGTTATTTTGTGCTGCTGGCCTGGTGAAGTAGACTGGAGCTGCTTATGGTATAATCTGCAGTGGAGGGATTAAATGAGAAAGTACATTACTACAGAGTCAGAGTGTCATAGCTGGGACAAGACATCTTCTTTTACTGTTTGTGAAGAGGAGCCGTAGTGGCACGCCATGTTCGTGCCGGTGCACGCTGGATTCTAGCATGTTGTTAAAAGTTGTGTTGCATGGAGGGGAAGTTATCTGATGTGTCACTGAGAAGTTACTTGTTGGTGAGTGTTTATTGACTATGAAGGAGGCTCAGTCGGTATTACACGCATGTTTCCATGTAAATATATGTATAAACTTTATGTGTATGAACATAGACGCCAGACACTTTATACCCTTTCTTCCCTATCTGTTTCCATGTAAATATATGTATAAACTTTATAATTTCCTATGATATCCTAATAGAGTAGCGTCAATTATTCTTCGGACCACCACTGCTGGACTCTGCTAAATACCCTGTGATTTTACGCATTGGTGCCGACTACTGTGTCTATAAACATATATTGTTTAACAGTATCATCACTGAACATGTTTTTCTTTTTTATTGACTTTCCCATTGTAACATGTTAGTTTGTATCTTAGTGTTTGCATTTTAATTACCAATCAGTTGCCTGATTTGTACCTTGAGGAGGTGCTTTGACCGATGATGCCCTCAATGAAGGTCGAAACATGTCTCAATAGGAAATAATAATAAATTCCTAAATGTTTACAAATTTATAATGTATTGAATAGGTGATACAATAAACCCTTTAGCATCCTACATTCAGTATCTTCAATACTGATTAACAATGATATTTATCACTTTAACCTCGCTTGTCGTGCGCCAAACCAGCCTGATTTAAAGTTAAAAACTTCTCTTCCTTTTCCCTCCCACCCTCTAAGCCCCAGGGGCTCTGAACTTCGGAGCATGGGTTGGCAACCATGGGGCCCTTAGCTGAGTCCTGGCATTGCCTCCACTTACTTGTGCCAGGCTCCTCACTTTCATCTATCCTGTCCGACCTCCCTTGGTCAACTCTTGTTCTTTTCCGACCCTGATGCTATTAGGTTTCCGAGGGCTAGGGAGTCTTTAATTTTCACGCCCTTCGTGGCCCTTGACTCCCTTTACCGATATCTTCATTTTTCGAAGTGTCGGACCTCTTCCTCTTTTTTCCTCGGTTTAGTGTTATATAGAAGATATTTACCCATTTGTACTTCCTCTAATAGCAATAATCACCTCCACCACCACCACCACCACCACCCTCTAATAAACGTTCCCCAACCTTTTCTCTATTTATCATCTCCCATTCATCTATCAATTACTATGGCAAGTTGTTTTGAGTTGAACCTCACATTGCAATTTTCTTTTATTATTTCTTCCTATTTTTAATATATTTTTATTTGGCTTTATTCTTTTTAATGTTTTAAATTATTCTCAAACTTGTATATCTACTTTGAATTTGACGAAATTAAATCCTACGCTGTTTTCTTAAGACTTCAATTACGTCACCTTTTACTCTTCGGGCTGAGAAACAAATGCCTACAAGACCTGCCTAGCAAAGACTCTACATAAGTGCATACTTGACCTGCTTGTGAACTTCAACTATATTTGTTTTCGGCGCAAGACAATGATGTTCTGTTTACTCTCTTGACTGCGATCATTGTGTTTTGGACATTAACTAAATTGCTACGATATGAATCAATGTTAATTTTTTGCCTGTGTTCAATGTATTAGTTGTTTTAAGATCTTTATATCTTGCCCTACTTTACTATTTGGCTGATGATGACACTTGTAATGTGTCGAAACCGGTCCCAATGAACAAGTTGTGACTTCTTTTTAGTTCAACTTACAACAAAGTATTGAAAGGTGGATCCTTCTAATATTGTACATCTTCTTAAACCAGCCTGACTCAATCAACATATATCCTATACCATAACAAGGGCTGGCAATTATGTTATGGATATGTTTTAGCTAATCCAAACAAATTGAAATCTGAACAGGCTACAGCCCCAATTAGTTTGGATTCGAGGGGTTTCATTGTACGCCCTCAGCTGTTTCACCTACATTAATCTTCTTGAAACTGGGATTAGAGTCCTTGATCTGTTACCTTTTTTCTGAGTTCAGTCGAGTTGCAGATATCAGTTGTAGAACGTCATGAGTGCTTTTAAGGATTTACTGTAGAGCCTACTGTGTTGTGCTTAGTTGTGTTTTTTATTCAGTGAAGCAGTGAAGTGGTTTTAATTTTCACTGTTTGATTAAAAACGATTTGCATAGTTCTTGATCGTTAACACATTAAAGTTGAGGTGAATAGTTTTGATTTTTACTGGCAAACTGCAGAAATATGATATATGTATTTCAGGTTGTAATGGGCTAGGAATGTGCATAATTTCATTTCTAGATGATAACTAGAGATATAATCTTATCTTCAGAGTTGCTGTGTGTTTTTTTCTACTATTGGGGTGACATACGGTTATTAGGGTGGCATTGGGGCATATTTTTCTTTGGTTTGGCAGATTGTCATCTGTGTCGAACAGATTGTTTATACACCATTCAAAGTTTTCCTTGTGGTTTACAGTTGTTTGATAAGAATTGAATTCAAGTTATATGTATTTCTGTATCAAGTGAGTCATTGACAATGGAATACCATAGGTCTGTTATAATACTTTCTGAAGTGATGTAATAATAGCATGTAGCAATACACAAGAACCACATTTATCCGGATTAAATGGGACCGGAACTGATCTGGATTATCGAAAATCCGCATAATCCAGAAAAACTAAAAAACAAATACAGTACATGTTATATAATATATTAACATAAGTTGTACAGTAATACCTTTTTTCAACTGTACAAAAAAATATAAGAACACTTTTCGTACATTTACGACTCTGTTTCATGCACTAAAATACTGTGAGCTTTTTCTGTTTTACATTTGTATAGCATTTGCACGCAGCACGATCACAAGGACGTTTTACTCACATCAGTTCTGCCGGTGTGGTTTTAGTCTGGGATGCTATATAGGCCATCAGTTTGTCCAGCTGCATTGTTGCATCTCCATGAGTCATTGTTTCTTCTGATGGAGCGCCAGTTTCATTTTCAAATTCACCATCACTCTCGTCGTTACCTGCCAAGGAACAAGAGGCAATAATTTATTCATCTGTCATTATGCCGTAGCCTGAATTAGTAATTTTTCAACCAGTCATTTACGTCGTTCACATCTACGTCCGAGCAAGCGGGAATGCATGCAAATGCGTCAAGGAACTCAGAAGAGTCCACGGTTTCCCATTTTCAATTCCAGGCGAGTGCCGAGACAGTACCTTTGATAGACCGCGACTGACTTGCTTCCAATTCCTGACCTTAACTATCCTTGGCGGAAAAGACATTCAAGAAGAATCGACCCCGTAAAAATACCGTACAAGTAAAAATAAAATTTTATTATTTTCAATCCGGATTAATGAGGGCTGTATAAAAGAGATTCTTGTGTAATAAACTCCAATTAGCATAATTTTCCTGTCCATTAATAATTGAATTTTGATGAGCGCCTAAATGGGGTGAAGAATATCAGTGAAATACAGTACCATCATCTGTTGGGTGCAGAGATGGGAATTGGCACCGCACTGCACTCCATGAACACCTTATAACAGCAGGGTAGGAGAGGTGGTGGTATCCAATATCTAATCACTAGGCTGCATGCTTAAAGCCTGGATTCAATTCCAGACCTTTCTGCAGTGTTCATAGACTATGGAGTAAGGGCATAAGATGCTGCTGATGGCAATCTATCGGTCGGTTAGGGATGTTAAGCTTTGAGCAGACCCCTTGGTGTTGTTCGACGGGAGTACCTGCATCAGGTTTCACTCTCTCCCTTCATATATTCATTCATTTAATCTCGTTAACTCCTTTGATGAGGCTGTCATCAGGAAGGGCTCCGGGCGTAAGACTCTCTATGAAGATGCATCTCGCGTCATACCCAACTCTGTAGAGAAGCGGTATATTAGATAGTATCTTGCCTGTTATATTCGTGTTTTTCTTTGTGTACGGCAATCCTTTCAATACTTCAATACTTAAACATTTAACCAAACGCAAGGTTTCATTTCTATTAGAGCATAGTAGGATAAAGTTATACCTTAAAGAAATAATCTTCTGTCTACGCGTTTAACTTTGTTGGTAATCCTTGAGTATGGTAGTTCTTGCGAATTTCAAACTTTAGGCCTAATTGCAATTTTCATTTCTATTTGTCCTTATTAATAACCTATTGTAATTAGAATACATCTGAATGTAGTTTAAAAACTGTTGTAGTGTATTGTAGTGACTTATTAGGATTTAGAGTTCTTATTCTATTATTTTGAGTAGTCTTGTGAATTTCAAACTTAAATTGTAATTTTCATTTCAGATTGTGCTTAGTAATAACCTGTTGTATTATAATTAGGTTACGTCTGAACGTAGTTTAAAATTGTGTAGACCTAATTCTTGTGTATTACTTTCGGTTTTCAGTAATTAACAGCAATTTTCATTCTGTTAGGGTGTTGTAGAAAAAAAATCGTACAACTAAGTACCGGTAGTATTGAAGTGTAATAGAAGCTTATATTAATTACCTTGTTATTGTGTGATTTTTGTGAACTATCCTAGACAATATTTCTTTCCTTTCATTTTTATAGGCAATATTTCTTTCCTTCCATGTTTATTTGCACAGAATAAGTTATTTTATTTTTCCTTTTCTTCCCATTATTTCATAAATAATGGCTAAGCAGTGCAACAGTAGGAACTGTGGATGTGGCCAGGCATTAAGGAGTATGAGGGAGGAGTTGGAGAGTTTGAGGGAGATAATTAGGATTCCCTCAGAGGACAGGAAAGAAAGCAGGCCTCCCTCAAATAATGTACAGGATACAGTAAAGGAGGGATGGGAAGGAAATGGGCCAATTGTAGAAGACATGTGGTCTAATGTTTTAAGGGGAAGGAGATTGCAGGCTAAGGGCTCTGTCCAGGATCAGAATTCAGGGCAGGTGTCTGTTAGAAATCGGTACGAGTTACTGCAGGTAGAACAACCAAGGGAAGATGAACAGGGAACTGTTGCTGAGATGTGTGGAAGTAGGAGGAAGGGAAAAGGTAGGAAAGGGAAATGTAGTGTAGTGGAAAGGAAAAGACAGGTGGAACAGGGTCATGGGAGGGAGAAAAGGGAGGAGGAAGTAGCTTCTGCAGCAGTGAGAGAAGATAGGGCTGACCAGGAGGGGAGGGGATCAAATGAGGTGGGTAGGGTTGAGGCTCTGGTCATGAGGGATTCCATCGTTAGACATATGGGGAAAGTGTGTGGAGGAAAGAGAACCAGGGTAGAGTGTTATCCAGGAGTTAGGTTGAGGCAGATGTTGAGGAAAGTAGAAGAGAAGGAAGAGGGAAAGGAGAAGGTGGTAGTGTTTCACATTGGTACTAACAACGTAAGGCAAGCAGGTATAAGTACCAACATAGTTGGGGATATGTGGGATCTGGTAAATGCAGCATGGATGAAGTTTAAGGAAGTGGAGATTGTTATCAGTGGAATACTGTGTAGGAGGGATACTGACTGGAAGGCGATTGGGGATTTAAACGAAACTATGGAGTGGGTATGTGGGAAACGGAGTGAGATTTCTAGATCCTATAGGGTGGGTAGGAGACAGGGATCTGCGCCCAGATGGCCTTCACTTAAACCGCAGTGGTACATATAAGTTAGGAAACTTGTTTAGAAGGGTTATAGGCAGGTACATTCAGGGAAACGGGGTGGCCTAGGGAGCAGTGTTAAGCGAACAGGGAACTGGAAATCAAGTAGGCATGACATAAAAATGTTAGTGCTCAACTGTAGAAGCATTGTAAACAAAGGAATCGATTTTAAGTAATTTAATAGATATATACTTACCAGATATTGTAATAGGAGTTGAATCATGGCTGAGAAATGATATAATGGATGCAGAGATATTCTCACGGAACTGGAGAAAGAAGAATTTGTAAGCTACAAAAAAGTTAAGGATGAAAAACATGAAGTTCTGGGTGTAAGGCTCTTCTCTAAAGATAATAGGCAACTTGATGTCTTTGGAGTGTACAGACCGGGAAAGGGTAGCGCTGACGCTGATTCAGAATTATTTGATACGATAATCAGCTATGTTGGAAATTATATGGAAAGGAATGTGATAGTAGCAGCTGATCTCAATTTACCAAATGTCAATTGGGAAGGTAATGCGAACAACAGGAAGCATGACCAACAAATGGCAAATAAGTTAATATGGGAGGGCACCTGATTCAGAAAGTGTTGGAACCAACTAGAGGGAAGAATATTTTGGATGTGGTGCTGATAAAACCAGATGAGCTCTATAGAGAAACCGAAGTAATAGATGGTATTAGTGATCATGAAGCTGTTTTGTCGTTGTTAAAAATAAATGTGAAAGAAAGGAAGGTATTAAAATTATAGGCAGTACCATATGGCTGATAAAACAGGCATGAGGGAGTTTAAAAAAAGTAACTATGATCGCTGGAAAATGGTAAATAAAAATGTAAACAGACTCTGAAATGGGTTTAAAGCAATTGTTGAGGAATGTGAAAATAGGTTTGTTCCTTTAAAGGTGGTAAGGAATGGTAAGGATCCACTATATTATAACAGAGAAGTAAAGAGACTAAGAAGGAGGTGCAGACTGGAAAGAAATAGTTAGAAATGGTTATGGAAGTAAGGAGAAATTGAGGGAACTTACTAGGAAATTGAATCTAGGAAAGAAGTCAGCTAAGGATAACATGATGGCAAGCATAATTGGTGGTCATACAAATTTTAGTGAAAAATGGAAGAGTATGTATAAGTACTTTAAGGCAGAAACAGTTTCAAAGAAGGACATTCCAGGAATCATTAATGAACAAGGGGAGTGTGTATACAAGGATCTTCAAAAGGCAGAAGTATTCAATCAGCAGTATGTAAAGATTATTGGTTACAAGGATAATGTCCAGATAGGGGATGTGAGTAACACTAAAGAAGTATTAAAATTTACCTATGATAACAATGACATTTACAGTAAGATACAAAAGTTGAAAACTAGAAAAGCAGCTGGAATTGATAAGATTTCTGGGGATATACTAAAGGCAATGGGTTGGGATATAGTACCATATCTGAAATATTTGATTATTGTTTGGTTGAAGGAGCTATACCATATGAATTGAGAGTTGCTATAGTAGCCCCTGTGTATAAACGAAAGGGTGATAGACATAAAGCTGAAAATTACAGGCCAGTCAGTTTTACATGCATTGTATGTAAGCTTTGGGAAAGCATTCTTTCTGATTATATTAGACATGTTTGCAAAATTAATAACTGGTTTGACAGAAGGCAGTTTGGGTTTAGGAAAGGTTATTCGACTGAAGCTCAGCTTGCAGGCTTTCAGCAACATATAGCAGATATCCTGCATTCAGGAAGCCAAATGGACTGTATTGCGATTGACCTGTCTAAGGCATTTGATAGGGTAGATCATGGAAGACTACTGGCAAAAATAAGTGCAATTGGACTAGAAAAAAGAGTGACTGAATGGGTGGCTATATTCCTAGAAAATAGAACTCAGAGAATTAGCGTAAGTGAAGCTTTATCTGACCCTGAAATAATTAAGAGGGGAATTCCTCAAGGCAGTATTATTGGACCTCTATGTTTTCTTATATATTTCAATGATATGTGTAAAGAAATGAAATCAGAGATAAGGCTGTTTGCAGATGATGTTATTCTGTACAGAGTAACAAATCAGTTACAAGATTGTGAGCAGCTGCAGATTGACCTTGATAGTGTTGTGTGATGGACGGTGGACAATGGTATCATGGTAAACGGGGTTAAAAGTCAGGTTGTGAGTTTTCAAATAGGAAAAGTCCTCTCAGTTTTAATTACTGCGTTGATGGGATGAAAGTTCCTTTTGGGGATCATTGTAAGTACCTAGGTGTTAATATAAGAAAAGGCCTTCATTGGGGTAATCACATAAATATGATTGTTAATAAAGGGTACAGATCTCTGCACATGGTTATGAGGGTGTTTAGGGGTTGTAGTAAGGATGTAAAGGAGAGGGCATATAAGTCTCTGGTAAGACCCCAACTAGAGTATGGTTCCAGTGTATGGGACCCTCACCAGGATTACCTGATTCAGGAACTGGAAAAAATCCAAAGAAAAGCAGCTCGATTTGTTCTGGGTGATTTCTGACAAAAGAGTAGTGTTACAAAAATGTTGCAACGTTTGGGCTGGGAAGAGTTGGGAGAAAGGAGACGAGCTGCTCGACTAGGTGGTATGTTACAAGTTATAAATCTCATTGTGAGGTCCGTATTGAGCAACATCGAGTTTTAAAGTGTAACAATCATGTTAAGGATGTTTTTATAAAATGTATAGTATGTGTAAGTATAACTTTTTAGACAGAGCAATTCATATTAGCCCAACTATTTTAAGCACTGTATCATAAACAAAGACTAGGATCCTAACAACTTTGATCTTAGATATTAGGAACAGCGGCTAAAGGCGCCTTAAAAATGGACTAAACATGTCCCGCTTAAGACATAGTAATGATGCAACATTATTTATGTAAATTAATTAAAATACATATAATGTGTTGAAAAGGTTGACCCTCAAGAAACATTCTTTCAGAAAGGTATAAGTGGTATGTTCCGAGCTGTCAGTGGGGAGATGGTGTGGAATGACATTAGTAGATGAATAAGTTTGAGTGTTTTTTTTTTTTTTAAGTAGGAAAGATTGCAATATGAATATAAAGTTGTAATTCAAAAGGACAAACTGGGGAGTTAGAGATTGGAATAATTTGTCAAGGAAGATGTTCAATAAATTTCCAAATTCTTTGCAATCATGTAAAAAAAGACTTGGTACACAACAGATAAGGAATCGACACCTGGGTGGCTGCCTTAAATGGAGATCAGTCGTGATTGATTTATGAAGCAATGGAGGAATTTTATGTCATCCTCAAGATTTCTGTCTGCGTCTGCAGAAAGTAACTGAATTTTTGTGTAATAATAGTGATGTAAGAAGCTATAGTGTTTTGTCATTTCCACACTTAAATTTATTGTGTGCCTATTACTGTATATTACTTTTACCATGTATTTGATGTTTAATGTGTACTACAAGGCCATTTTAGTCTGAAATTTCTTTGATGATTTTCCTGTCACAAATTTTTGAGTTTGGAGTTTTTGGGTTAGCAGGGCTCCACTGTGTTGTGCTCTTAAATGACTGTCGTATGCTGTAGACTTTTAAAGCATTAATCTGCTGGGAGAGTGAGAAAAGAATTCTGCACACAGTTTCCTGGAGCACAAGTTCCAATGCGTTGAGGAATTAAAAAAATTGTGAAAAAATTTAAAACTGTGAGTTCAGCACTGAACGAAAAACAAGTTAAACAACCAACTGTCTTAACTGATCAAAAAAATTCAGGATATATGTGAAAGACTTGAGTAATTCCCACTTCCCCCCAAAATCTTTAAGGAAACTGGCTCAGCAAAGTGAGGTTTTGTATTCTCGTATACAGCAGGTGGCAATAAAACTGAAATTTAAACCTTACAAAGTCAGAGAAGTGCAAAGTTTAAGCTGAAGGGATCTAGCCACAAGAAAGTATTATTATTATTATTATTATTATTATTATTATTATTATTATTATTATTATTATTATTATTATTATTATTATTATTATTATTATTATTATTATTATTATTGGCCCACTTGAGTTTTCCATGTACACTCTTTTTTTTGAAGGTTGTACTGTTTTGATTGTTTGATTGAATGATTGCTTGATTGATTCATTCATTTATTCATTTACTTACTTATTGATTGATTGATTGATTGATTGATTGATTGATTGATTGATTGATTTGTTTGTTTGTTTGTTTGTTTGTTTGTTTGTTTGTTTGTTTGTTTGTTTGTTTGTTTGTTTGTTTGTTTGTTTGTTTGTTTGTTTGTTTGTTTGTTTGAAGTTCAGCTTTTAACACTTGACAGTTTTTCCTTTCCCAAAACTTCCCCATTCTGGATGATCTTGCAGACTATTCTTCTGCAGATATAACATACTGCTTATGATGCAATTTTTTTAGTGATAGTCTTGTGTACTTGTTATTTAGAACCCATTTCTCTTCTCTGTTTTCAATTTGATCTTTAGTAATTTTCACTTCTTCTAAATCCATTGGTATTTCTTTAAACTATGTGTTTCTATTGCAATAGAAATCAAAAAGTTGTTCCAGGAGTCTAGTATTTGGTAAGCAGTATATGTGTCCAAAGAATGCAATCCTCCGTTTTTGCATTGTATCAATGATCGATTCACTTTCCTTGCAAAAGTACTAAATTTGGCAAAAGTCTCCACTGGGCATCAATCTGTTGTTTTTTATTAATAATTGTCCAAAGAATTCTTCTATCAACTCTCTGCAGTTTGTCTGTTAATGATTGGGTATTCAGTTTAAATAATGTTTCACTTACCTATGTTGCTTCTGGCTTAACGACAGAATAATAATGTCAAAATTAGCAATAATCGAAAGAGACTGTTTCTTGTAACTCCGCCAGGTAATTTGTTGTGCTCGTTTCAATTTTTGAGTTCTACTATCTATGGATGCTTTTTCATTAGCATTCCTAGTTATAATCTCACCAAGATATATAAATTTGTCTACAACCTTTATTTTCTGAGTATGACAGTATTTAACATAATATGTGAAGTGTCAACTTGAAAAGATGGCATCATTTCTGTTTTCTCAAAAGGAATTTTCAACCCAACCTTTGCTGCTAATTGTTCTAATTCCTCTACTTGAAATTTAGCTTCTTCAGTACTATTTGCTAATAATGCTAGATCATCAGCAAATGGGAGACAATTTAGTCGAATATTTCTTCCAGTCTGAACAGTCGGTGGACATACCTTATTCCAGTCATGCGTTATTTTTTTCTGCACACAATTAAGCAACAACAGTGATAATCCATCTCCTTGTCGAAGATCAGTATGAATTTCAAATGGCTCGGAGATTTTATTTCTGAACCTAACTCTAAATTTTGCATTTCTAAGAGTGACTGGAATAAGGTTAACAGTTTCTGATTTAAACCAAATTCAGTAAGGATATGCAATAATGATTCACCATGGATACTATCATAAGCTTTTTACAAAAGTGATCACTAAATTTTTGCTCCTAATCCTTTGTTGTTTTATAATCCATTTGAGACTAATAACTTGATCTGGACAGCTTCGTCCTGGATGAAAACCACTCTGATATTCACCAGATTCACTATCAGCTTGTTTATGAATTCTGGAATATAAAATCTTAGAAAAAATATTATAAGTAATATCCAGTAAAGAAATTTCTCGATAATTACTAGGATCTTTTTTGTGTAGTGGGTGTATAATTGGAACATTCCATTCTTCAGGCAATTTTTCGGTATGCCGTATGTCAATGAGATGTTTATGTAAATCCCGAATAGTCTGTACATTTGCTTTCTTCCAAAGTTCCGCTACTAGTTGCATCTCTCCTGCCGCTTTAAAATTTTTAAGTGAATCAATAGCTGCATGCACTTCATCATAAACCAGTGGTATGGTCTTTCCCTGAGGTGTTTTATTTCTGTTTACAGATCAAATTCAAAATAATATAATTGATTTCTGCAATCTGTCAACAGTGGTGAATTCAGTCCTGAATTAGTGCTATTCTCTGATGAGGCATGGTTTTATTTACATGGATGAGTAAATTTACAAAACAACCAGTATTATTCACATGAAAATCCAAGAATAATTGATGAAACTCCACTTCATGACCTTAAAATAGGAGTTTGTGCGCTGTCAGTGCTAAAATCATATTCTAAGGCCAATTTATTTTTAACAACATTAATCTGACCAGTACATCGAATTAATACTGAAGGACATTTTCTTCAATTGACTAAACAGGAAAGGTCGTTTAGATATTTTCAGCACATATGGCTCGTAATTCAGTGAATACAGTGAGTGATATTTCTGGGGACAGAATAATGCGTACAGGTTTATGGCCAGCTCACTCTCCCGATTTAATGTCTTATGACTTCTATTTGTGGGGTAGTTTAAAAGATAGTGTAAATTTGCAAAACAACCCGTATTGGTCTTTTGAGAATCTGAGAATAATTAATAAAATGAATGAAATAAATAATCTAATGTTTGTCCAACCCTTGTCACACTTCTCTACGGGGTCCGGTATGAGGCAAGATGAATCTGTCGTGGCGGGTTTTTATGACCGGATGCCATTGCTGATGTCAATCTCATCAGAGGAGTTAATGAGACAAAATGAATGACGTGATATATGATAGTAGGAAGGGAGAGGATGAAACCTGGTGCCGGTACATAGCCTACTCCTGTCAAATAGCACCAAGGGGTCTGCTCAAGGCTTTACACCTCCACCTGATGGACGAATCACCATCAACAGTGTCACATACCCTCATTCCATATGAACAATGCGGAGAGGTTTTGAAATTTAATCCAGGCTTTTGGCATGCAATCTAATGATAAGAAATTGTATACCACCACCTCCCCTACCCTGCTGGCCAGCATTCTCATAGTGAAATTTTTTCAACCAACGGGATTGAACCAGCTAACCATGGTGTCAAACCGTTTAGGCTTCAACGCCTTAACAGTCATGGCCACCAGGCAGGCAGATAATCTAATAATTAACTATACCGGTAATACAAATTGGATTGCATTGAACATAAGGATTTTGCTGGAGTTGACAGAAAACAAGTTATCCCCGCACCATAGAAGAACTGAAAAATTCAATTAGCATCAAAATTTTGAAGACTTATTAGGCTGAACTGTAGAGAGTGAAAAAGAATATCATCAGAAACCTCAATGCTTGTCTGGCTGAGGGCGATGGTATGATGATAAACGGGGTTAAAAGTTAGGTTGTGAGTTTCACAAATAGGAAAAGTCCTCTCAGTTTTAATTATTGTGTTGATGGGGTGAAAGTTCCTTATGGGGATAACTGTAAGTACCTAGGTGTTAATATAAGGAAAGATCTTCATTGGGGTAATCACATAAATGGGACTTTAAATAAAGGATATAGATCTCTGCACATGGTTATGAGGGTACTTAGGGGTTGTAGTAAGGATGTAAAGGAGAGGGCATATAAGTCTTTGGTAAGACCCCAACTAGAGTATGGTTTCAGTGTATGGGACCCCTCACCAGGATTACCTGATTGAAGAACTGGAAAAAATCCAAAGAAAAGCAGCTCGATTTGTTCTGGGTGATTTCCAACAAAAGAGTAGCGTTACAAAAATGTTGCAAAGTTTGCGCTGGGAAGACTTGGGAGAAAGGAGACGAGCTGCTCGACTAAGGTATGTAATAGATAAGTAAAATTAAAAATCCATCTTTTCAATAGTAATATAACTAAATAAGTTATAACATTTCCTTGGAACTAGTTTCGACACTGGGAGCATCATCTTCAGCCAAATATGAGAACAGGCAATCGTAAATATACATATTATCATTATAACAATGCACATTTAAACACTCTTAATACGGGACTTATGATGCCCCTAAAAGTATCTGGAGAATAAAACTTCAAATAATCACAATTTCAAAATCTTGAAGTCACAATTAGAACGGCACTTAACACAACATAATTCTTTTCACTCAATTTAGAACTTTGAAGGTATTGAGTTCGACTTAGAACTGTAAGATTCTCAAATAAATTAAAAGTCTTGTCATAAATGAAATGTTATAGAAAGGACGAACCACATGTAGAGTTTCTCTGTAAATATGACAGTCACAATTAGAACGAAACTTAATTATTTTACTCAAGTTGGAAGAGTAGGAAGAGTAGGAAGAGTAGGAAGGTTCTCAATTTAAATAAAATTGATCAGAAGCAGAAATGATGAAACATGTATAAAGTTTCTATGTAAACATTAAAATTCTTATCGTGACATCATTAATTCAAGTTTTATTCTCCAGATACTTTTAGGGGCATCATAAGTCCCATTAAGAGTGTTTATATGTGCATTGATTTAATGATGATATGTATATTTACGATTGCCTCTTCTCATATTTAGTTTAATATTAGTATTGAAAAGGTAGATTTTTAATTTTACTTATCTGTTATTCTCAGTTCAGTATGGACTTAAAAATGAAATTCTTAAATTTACATAAGTGGTATGTGATAAACATGTTGATTCCTACAGGGAACCCAAAGAGGTATGTTCCGAGCTGTCAGTGGAGAGATGGCGTGGAATGACTTCAGTAGACGAATAAGTTTGAGTGCTGTCTTTAAAAGTAGGAAATATCACAATATGAAGATAAAGGTGGAATTCAACAGGACAAACAGGGGCAAATATTTGTTTATGGGATTGGAATAACTTACCGAGGGAGATGTTCAATAAATTTCCAGTTTCTTTGGAGTCATTTAAGAAAAGACTAGGAAAACAAGAGATAGGGAATCTGCCACCTGGATGACTGCCCTAAATGCAGATCAGTAGTGTTTGATTGATTGGAGATTATTTTCAACAGTTGCTGTAAGGTGGGTGGGGGTAAATTTTTCTATCTGTTTTCAATCCATTCATCAAAGTTGTTGGGTTTTCTACTGGCGTACTGGAATGGTGTGATGTTTACCGACATGCAGCATACACGGTAACCCTTGCAGGACTCTCCCTGTGTTTGAAGATGTGGAGATTTCTTTGTCCTTTGGTGCTTTGATGTTTGTCCTTGTCTCCTCTTTCTATTGCTCTCTCGTCTCACATTGACAAATCATTCTGTTTATCCTCTTAGGGATTCATTTTTATGCTGCTCTCTCTAAATGACTTGATTTGCCACGTGTTTGTTCTTCCCCAATACACACCGTACTTGTCTTCTTCCTGGCCTTTTCCCAACTACTTGGGGTGAGCACTATTTGTGGATTATTTTGTTTTATGGTTGAATGCCTTTCTTGATGTCAACCCTATGTGGTTTCTACTGTGATGTATTGTATGTAAATGAAGATGTACATTAACTCTGGAACCGAACAGGAGCATTAACCGTACACCAGGGCACTGAATACGCCAGGAAAGAAACACATATTTTACACATTCAGACTTACGATGTATTTTGAAATGTCATGAAATCAGTGACATGGTTCATTTTCAATATGTGGAGTTATATTTACAAATTAGAACAGCTGTGTAATCGCTGGTAATGAATAAAATAAAAAAGATCAAATTAAAAAAGAATTTTATCTTTTGGTTCTTGGTACTGCTATAAGGTTGACTTTGCAAAATTTGGGCACAACTCCAACATATAGTTCTGTATATGAATATCTTTTGTTCATTGCAAATAACAGTGATTTCAGACTCTTTGGTCAGTCGTTACATATTCAAGACCTGAGACTGACTGGTGTTGGCTGACTGGGTATCATAAATACAATTTGTTATGGAATAGAAAGTCAGATTCTTCTGTGTATTCCAGACCTTGTCATACCCAGGATCTCATTCTGCCAAATGTGAAAGTAAGTTCATCTGAAGCGCGAAGGGAAAATATATAATCTATCGTATCATCTTTTTCAATGTTTATTTCCATCATTATCTAGAGCTTTGACAAAATCATCAAGGATATTGGACTCAGGTCTGTAAGATTCTGGTAAAATCTCTTCACTGTTTTCAAGGCAATCAATTTCAAACACAAAGTACAAAGGTACATGTTAAAAAAAAAGTAGGAATAACCAAACTGGCTACAAAGAAATAAAGTTTCATTAAGTATACATCAGGCATCTGTTATGCCCCAAATATATGAGGGGCTCCAGTGCAAAACCTGCCAAATGCATAATTTATAGTTTTGAGAAAAACATACAAATGTATAGCAGAATAACCATTACTATTAGAATTGTTTTATCTTTTTTATTATTTGTATGACTTTTGTTCTATATTCACGGTATGTTTCATGCGATTAGTTGTAATGAATCGATAGAAATTTTCATTTTCATTTTACATTAGGCAGATTTTGCTATAGAGTTCTTACAAATCATTTTAAAAATTATCTTTAAATACTGGTTTGGTTTTTATATTATTTCAAATTAACTACTACATAGATAGATGATAGTGATATTTGCACAATGAACAGTACTTCACAACTTTTGGATACTGTTTGCGAGCTGTTTTAGTCCAACTATGTATTATGCACTATGGATCATTTTAAACAAACTGTGTACTAATATTTGAACCCGCCTCTGAATTATGTGGCTCGTAAGTAGCATCTGGGAGTTCATCTTGTGAATTTTCTATCTTCCATCCACCACACCTTTGTAATATAGCAAATCAGGGACATCCCTCCATGAATCCCCAAAGTGTTTTTTTCACTAGCACCTTCACATCCTCGATTTTTGCTGCTTAAACAAAAGTTCCTGACGAAAAAAGAAAGAAAGAAGATTTTTTCCATATCTCTGTCTGATGGCTACAGCTATTTTCCATTGTTCTGGGTTTGGGACTCTACTCCTGGAGTCCTTGGGACTTGAAGACAGTGGTCTTGATTTTCCCTCCATAATTTAACAACCTTGCCCTAATGTGCTCCGCAGTACTGTTTGTAATGTCCATAATAATGCATCTAATCTTATGATTGTAGACCTTCAACAAATCTTGATGGGTGGTTCCCAATTTGTAAGTGCATTAAGCAGGTTTTGATGGGGAGTCCCTCAAATGTTTTGATACACAAGCAGTTGTCACTCGTTAGAATTAGTGCTCGAGCTGAAAGAGTATGAAGGTCAAAGAAATGTCATGGAGATAGGAGACTATAGGGTTGTGAACACCCAATTACTGTGAATTAAAAATTTGATGGGGTACTCTTTGCCTCGATGTACAGTTCCAGGGTGAAGATGAACCCCAGTTCTAGTCTCTGAGTTAGAGAAATTAACCAGATGCAGTTAAAATTCCCAACCCAATCGGAAATCGAACCCGGGATCCTCTGAACCAAAGGCCACTATGCTGACCAGCCAAAAAGCTAGATACTCACAGTACTTTTAACACAATCTGTTATATATTTTTGTTTTACTTTTTGGAGCATTGTTGGATAGGGCTCTGGCCTCAATAAGAAAACCTACCATAAAGTATTCCTCCCTTTTGACTTCCAGAATATAGTCATAGCAATGGATCACAAGTTACTTTATTGATGACTAAAATATAATCCAAATTGGATTGCATTGAACATAAGGATTGTACATTTACTTCATGATTATGCTACGTTTGACAGAAAACAACAGGCAACTAAAAGTTACTTTTGTTCTTTTTGCTATTTGCTTTACGTTGCACCAATACAGATAGGTCTTATGGCGACGATGGGGCATGAAAGGCTTAGGAATGGGAAGGAAGCGGCCGTGGCCTTAATTAAGGTACAGCCCCAGCATTTGCCTGGTGTAAAAATGGGAAACCACAGAAAATCGTCTTCAGGGCTGCCGACAGCAGGGATTCGAACCCACTATCTCCTGGATGCAAGTTCACAGCTGCGCGCCCCCAACTGCATGGCCAACTCACCTGGTACTTTTGTTCTTCTAGGTTACTTTTATTCTAGTATTTAAAATAGAATGCCAGTTGTCTATTGTTTGAATACTGTATGACATAAAAACATAGTCTTAAATTGTTTCCATCCTTTAAACAAAAAAGGATATCATTCATAAAAAGTGAACTAAAGGTGGACTTACCTGTTACGATTACAGTAGTTTGGAATTTCTAATATGAAAGGGAAGATTTAAAGAGAAGGGGAACATATCATCAGTACACAAAGTATTAGCAGTCTTAAAAGTTTCTTCTTTTTTATTAATTGTGTGGAACATATTTTATTATGACTATTCACATAGTTTTCCTTACAAGCATTCATACTGATTTCACTGATCACGTAGCTGTTACGATTGCTGCATTTTCACTCATACCGCTCGTTTTCAATATACGCATTACTCTTTTGCACACAATTTACATGATTATTATTTACAAATAACTACACTTATCTTTCAAATAAACATCTCTTTGTTAAATATATAACAATTCAACTTAAAAATATTCAATCATGAAGAGAATACAATACAAGCTCTTTCATAAATCCTGCACTTTGTGAAATGTTTAATATTTTCTCTTTTTTACTTTTCTTTACAATGTGCTTGATGAGAGAGTGTTTATGGTTTGTACATGTTCCTATTCAAGCAACTTAGTAGGTTTTTTTTTTTTTTTTTCTGATATGTTTCAAGTTAAAGTAATTGTTTATAATTAACAAAGTTAGTATTTTTAAAAATAACTTGGGTGCTCTTACAGAAACCGTATATGGTATACTTTTAATATTTATAACGTAAATTACAGAAATATATTACAACTTAATATAAAATGTAAATACTGATGAAGTTACTATACATCATTAACTTAGTCTAATGGGATGAAAATAATATTTCTAATTAAATATATTAATTACAATATTTCATGTACAGAAAGACCCTTCATCAGATTAAAGTGAGGAACTGTTATGTGTAGGATTATTTTCTTCTTATGGTAAAATATATAGTGCACAGCTTAAGAAATTTGTAAATTTAAAAATGTTCAAGAAATATGTTTTTGCTTTTCACATTATGTTTAAACTCTGATATTATATTTCTTATTTCTCATAAATTGATATAGTTTTTCATTCTAGCAAGTTGCTCTATAATATTTTTTGTTATTTGTTTCATTAGGCAAATTCACAGCAGATTGTTTGCAACCACAGATACAGATTTAAAAATTTAAAACTTTATTTTTCGTCTAGTAGTATACAAACCTCATTTCTTGAATCCAACACATCCTTCTGAAATTGCTGTATGATTTTCTTGTTTAGTTTCAGAAATTTGTTATACTTATCACTGAATTTCAATTGCAATCTTGAGGAGTAATAATAATGGTAATAATTGATTTATTAAAGCCAGAGGCCTTGCAACAAATAACATATAATTTGATGAGAATGATTATAGAGATGGTACTGGAATGAAAGTGACAGGGGAAACCGGAGATCCCGGAGAAAACCTGTCCCTCCTCTGCTTTGTCCAGCACAAATTTCACATTTACCATCCAAGCTTTGAACATGGGGTAGAGAGGTGAAAGGCCGACATGTAACTGCCTGATCCACAGAGGAGGCCATGGGCAACGATATTGAAGGAAGGTATGAAATGAAAAATGCAGCAGTAGTGGAGTTTGAAGGAAACATAATGAAGTAAAACAGCCAAACTAACATCAAAACAAAACAGTAGAATGCCTTCAGCCATTTTCTATCTAAAAATGTTATTCAGGTAATGAACCAGCCTTAAAATATAATAATAGTTCTAATAATTGATTTATTACAGTCAGATGCCATACAATAGACAGTATTTTGTTTGATGAGAATTAAAGCTATAGACTGGATGAAAAAAACAACCTAGATATAACTTTTCAGATATTTTGCTTACTCTGAACAGCAATAAAATAATTTTAGTATGTTCAGCTAATCAGATCCTGATCCAAATAGATGAAATATATCCTCAAGAAATTATTTCTCTGATACAATATTTTATAATTATGTGTCGTAACTTAATCAACCATTATGGTTGTTTATCGATTTATTGTTTACATTTGTTGGTTTGCATACCTTATCTTTCATTCATACTTATTCATTTCTAGTTTACATTTACTGGTTGCACACCTGTCTTGTGAAATTTGCCTTTGACATTATTATTTATTTTCATGGAATGCAATCCCCCTCTGGTATAAAGAGATATAACAGCGCACTTGTTTAAAGGGTAACAGTTCCTTAGAAATTATATTGCCCTGTTAGGTATATAATGCATGATAACATTTATTTTGATCACCAGCAGTGACATATTTTAAAAAGGAGGGAGGGAGTGAGGTGGAGGTTAGCTATTAGATAGAATTCCATCACTGATTTGAAGAAGGTTTTTGTAAGTGACCAAATTCCTCTTTAAAATTCCAATATTAATGCAATGTTACATACTTGTATTGTTGTAGATTTTGAACAGCACAGTTTATTGACACTTTTTATGATCTATTAATTAATGTCAGTTATTATTTGTTTGGTAAAACTATGCCAAGGTATATTTTAAGAGATACCCTGTAATTGTTATATTTCAACACAACTAAGACCCTTCATTGAAGACAATAATTTTCACAAAAGAAATCTATAAGAATTTATGAGAGAATCCTGTTACTTCTATCACTCATACTCATCACATTATGAATGTTATCCCTTTAAAGTTGGAGTCTGCACATCTACATACTTCTGAGTCACTGGATCAGATTTGGTACTTAACTATGATGTATTAGATAAATTTTATCAAAAGATTATTTTGATAACTCATGTTCTGTATATTGCTTGGAATTGATTCCCTGGCCAACTTGGTGAAAAAACTTATAATGATATCATTTGGCTATTATGCCCTGTTCAGCAGAAACAGAGGATCAAAATAGACATGCAGGCAACCAGATACCATCACTCCAAAAGGCCTATGAAAGGTGGAAAAGACCTGAAGGTCTTTTTATTCTTGCCCTAAAAGGTCTCCTTTTTCTTGTAATTATTATATTCTCATAATGTGACTTGTCAGGTCAGGAAAGACTCTGCTACTGTATGCGACAGTAGACGTTACTACCTGCGACTGTCTGGCCAAGGGTTGGGCGGCCGATACCAAACCCGACAAACTAGGGGGAAACCAACAGTTACGGGTGGAGGAGTTTTCCCTTAGAAGGTTAGATGAGACCTTTGTGTAGGAAATGACACATAAACTCATCAGCTGTTGCCTTGCAGTGAGGCAGGGGAGTGCCAAAGGCTAAGGGAGACAGACAATCCCTGACAGAAAATCCTCTGAAATGTTAGGCCTAGCAAGTCAGTGGAAGAGAGAAATTTTAATTGCTTTCAAAACCAAAAGAAGCCTCGGGATTGTTAAACAAACCCAATAAGGACACAAGTTCTCCTGGTATTGATATTAATGACAGCTCAACGCTCGATGCTCCATCAAGATCCAGCAAGGGAACTAAAATCTACAAGACAACGACCACAGAGTAGCAACTCTGCATATCATTACTTTGGCAGGGAAAATAGAAGAGTGTGTTGATTTGATAAAAATGAGGAATATTAATGTACTAGGACTGAGTGAAACCAAGTGGAAGGGACAAGGGTCAAAAGAACTCAGAGGTGGTTACCATCTGTATTGGTTAGGAGGAAGTTCAGCTAAGAATGGAGTGAGTGTTATAATGGACCATTCAATGAAACAGCATGTAATAGACATAAACTTCAAATCTGACAGGATTATCCAAGTCAATCTAAAATTAAACCCTACCCAAAAAATTAGTATCATTCAGTGCTATGCCCTGCAAGTAAGTTGTGATAGTTCAGAGAAAGACATATTTGAAGAATTCTTGGAAGAGCAAGTTAGAGGTGTGCTATTGGTGACATGAATTCCCAAGTATGGTCTGATAGGCAAGGTTATGAGGGCAACATGGGCACACATGGATGGGGACCAAGAAACGCTGTGGGAAGCAGACCCTTAGATTTCTGTTTGAGAAATAACATAGTTATTGGTAATACCTGATATCACAAACAGAAAAGTCACAATCACCAGATATGGATGGAATGGGCATCAGGAGTCCATCATTGATTATATTATGGTAGATAAACATATACAAGAAATGTTGCTGGATGTGAAAGTGATCCCAAGTGTGTCTCTTGACAGTGATCATAGGCTCCTTGTTAGTTGTTTTAGGTTTAAAAGGTTGAAGGAAATAAGAACCATCCAGGACAAGAAATATAGGTACCTGTATGAAAATTGAAGGATAAAGAGAAGGCCACAGAATGTAAAGAAAAAATTCAGCAGCGAATGCCAAAAACAGACACTGGAACAGTTGAAGAAGAATGGATAAATTTCAAGGAATGCTTGGTCAAGACAGAGGAGACATGTGGAAGAACAAATGGCAAAAGGAAATGGAAAGAGACACCATGGTGAAATGCTAAAACAAGAGACACAGTCCTTAAAAAGAACAATGCCTACAGATAATATTTTAAAAGTTGAACAGATAAGAACAAAGAACTCTATAAGTTGGCAAAAAAGAATCTAAGCAGGTTGTCAGAGCAGAAAGAGAAAAATGATTGAATGAATGGAGTGATAAACTAAATGAAGATGTAGATGGCAACAGAAAAATGTTGTATGGAATGATGAAGAATAGGAGGAGGGACAAAGAACAGACTAATTACTATCTGACTAGTGATAGTGGATATCTCATTACAGATGACAGAGAGATCAAAGAAGAATGGAAGTGTTATTTTGATAAGTTGTTAAATGTGAATATCAAAAACATTCCATTAGATTAGTTAATGATGGAAGGATGGATGACACTATAATAGATCTGACATGGATTGATATAGAATATGCATGGAAGTGCATCGAAACAGGAAAATCTCCAGGCATTGATGAAGTGTGTGGTGAAATGATCAGGTCTATGGGTGATGTAGGAAAGCAGTGGATGTAGGCCTATAGACTTTTTCACAAGATATGTAAGAATGGGCAGATACCAGAAGATTGTAGAAAAGGTATCATCATTCCACTCTTTAAGACAGGTGACAGGAAGAAATGTTTCAGTTACAGAAGAATTACATTAACTTCCCAAGTGGGAAAGCTGTATAAAAGAATTTTAGAAAGAAAAATAAGACCATTGATAGAATTAAAGTTATCAGAGGAACAATATGGATTTCGGAAAGGCAGATCAACACTTGATCTAATATTTGGACTGTGTCAGCTAATGGAGAAGTATTATGAACATATTAAGGTCCTTTGGCTGGCCTTCCTGGATATCAGAAAGACTTTTGATGCTGAGAAGTGCTGAGAAACAGTGGAATCAATAATGGCATAATAAAACGAATTGAGAATTTATATGAAGACATCATTAGTCACATCAAAACACCATCAGGAATGACGGAACCCTTTAGAAAAACTACAGACCTAAGACAAGGTGGAGTTGTGTCACCTCTTCTCTTCATTACTGTGATGAATGAGATTCAACAACAAGTATGCCAAAAGGTTGATGACAACAAAATGAAAGTCATAGTATTTGCTGATGATATTATGGGGGAGATTCCAAGGAGAAACTTCAGGATTAGATAAATGCATGGGCAGTAACAGCTAAAGGGTATGGCCTAAGATTCAGTCAGGAAAAACATGAAGTGTTGGTTATGCAGAGAAATAGTCAACCTGAAGGTTACATTGAAATAGAGGGTAAACAATTCAAGATGTCCAACAAATTCAAATATCTAGGAAGCATGATATCAGCAACAGGCTCTTTTGAAGAGGAACTTACCAGCAGGACTCAAGTTGGAAGAACATTCTATACAGTTGTCCAAGACCTAATATGGAACCCAAACGTACCATTGAACTGCAAGCGAGCAATTTATCTGACTTATTACATGCCAATTTTGACATATGGGAGTGAGACCTGGATAAGGAGGAAAGAGGATGAAGCAAGGATTCAGGCAGCTGAAATGAGATTAGTCCAAGTGATGGTTGGCGAAACAAGACAAGATAAAATTCTTAATGAGAACATCAGGGACATGGCTCAGGTTGGCAGAATGCATGATAACATAACTCTTCGTAGACTCAAATGGTATTGTCACATGCAAAGGATGGATCCTGATTGCATACCCAGAAAAATGTATGATCTGCAGTTAAAATATTCAAGACCAAGAGGGTGGCCAAGAATGTGATATACAGACATGGTGAAAAACTACATTCAGCAACGAGGAGGGGACTGGGACAACACTGAAGAAGGAGGAGTAAAGTACAATGACAGAAGTTGGTGGAGGGGCTTCATTTGCCGACCCCTCATGTAGATGGAATGGCGTGGGATGTGTATGTTTGTATGTAATGTGACTTATATTTAAAGAAAGAAAAACCCACATATTTCATTTTGAGTAGATATTCTGAAAATATTGCTACTTTGCATGATTGACTAAGATGTCTTATAAGAGAAGGAGAAATTGTAATTCATTTTACTATATTCATGTGTACAGTGCATTAAAGTACTGTACATTGCTGCTCTGTACTCTCACTTTGTATCTTATGTACAACATATTCTTACACTAATACATCAGTGACTCTGTGTTATCCTAATTGCCCTTGGATGTTTTAATTATAACTGACATTAAGTTCTTGGACATTAATTTTTGATGTTGAGAATTTTTCTTAATTACATGCTAGCCAGTCTCTCTAAGACTATGTTCATATCATTTGTAAAGGTTCTCTTGTCTGGTGCAAATGAAATATCAACTTTGTTCATCCTTTTTCTTTAATATTATACATAACTGGATGTGTGAACATGTGGTGTACTTTAGGCATTTCAAATCATGTCTCTGCCAAGCTTTATGATCTATACTTCACACTGAAGCTATAAAAATAAATGTTAAAACAAGGAGAATTTTGAAGTCTAGCAACCAAAGGCATTAAAGTTGGCATCTGTCTCTTGGCACAAGCCAGAACAAAATGTAGCTCCTCTGAAGTTTCAGTTTCATCCATCGTTGTGACAGTTTGGAAGCTGCCGAGGTGGTACCTTAATTAAGGCCATAACTGCTTCTTTTCCACTCCTAGTCCTTTCCTATCCCATCATTGCCATAAGACCTATATGTGTTGGTGCGATGTAAAGCACCTTGTAAAAGAAAAGAGAAAGAAAAGGTGCTGAAGTGTGGGTGATCCTATGTAATGATATTCATAGCATAACTAGTGTGTCGGGATGTTATGAAAAATGTTACTCATAGGGTCATTTGTGCTGCAATGACACTTTCTGGTCCAGTGAGGAAAGCAATGGCAAACCACCTCACTCCTTATCTTGCCCTCTATGCCTCATTTTGGTCGCACCATCAGTTTTTGCAGTTTTCCTATAACCATGTAACCATTACTGGTGTTATTTGAGGATTCAGTCAGCCTCTGGGCTGATTACTTAACAGGTAGATATCATTAAAAGATGCAATTAATAGTGCATAAGGTCTTTGCATAATTATCATTGTGTAACTTATTTTAAAAGTAGTTGATTCCATTATGCTTTAATAGCACTAGCATTATTACTTCACTTGTAAGAGATTAAATATGATATTCTTATAGTGAATATTTCATATGCACTAAGGCAAGAGATTTTTGTATCAGCAAGAACGTTCTTCATTCTGATATAAGTGATGTACTGCAACTACTGACGTAGTGTGGAAGAGTAATTTGCATGGGATCAAAATAATTTGGGCTGCTCTTGCAGGAAATAACATTCATTGTACATTGCAATCACGGTAAAAAAAAGGAGAGGTAATTGGATAAGTTCCTTTCCGATTCGAATCAAGCCTAATTTTTTCTGTTATGATATTGTAAAATAATATGAGATATAATAGTGCCATGAAAACAATCCCATTAGTATATTTTCTTCATTGTACAAAGCCTTCTTATAGTTAGACACTAGACCGACAAGAAAAAATAACTTACAATTAAAGAAATACTGAAAGTTAGGCCTGTTAATTATTATACAAAAATAAGAAAATAAATGTCTGAAATTACATAAAACCAGAAGCTTTGGTACACTTTGCTTCTTAAACGTAGATCCTTGCACACACATTTCAATCTATGTTACAAACTTTTTCGTACTGAAGTCTTCACATACACACACTAGGCACAGCAGATTCTCGATGAACATCATTGCAGGTCATTCAGGATTTGTAGTATGATGTAACATGATGTAACACGATGTAACACCCATCTATTTTTCAACATTTATGTAACACGATAGGTATATTATTGTTGATAAAATTATATACAAATAAAACTCAACTTGCATTTGGATGAATGTTTATGATAAATGATTGATTTTAACTACACATTGCTGAATTAAATGATTTTGCAAGTACCTTCAAGACAGGAAGAACAACGGAGAATAGCTGGGCAGTGTTTGTTGCAGTTACTCGACATCTTATGGTTGTGTAGCTTGTCTGGTTAGTTTCAGATATGGCACTATGACACTTGCTCACTATTTCACTTGTAACTCTTATAAACTACATGTGAGGAGTACAAAGAATGTTATCATTGGCATACATTGTGTATAAACAGCAGAAATACATACACATTATTGTTCTTATATTAAACTTCCATTTATACAATTAATATGGTACCATCTTTTCTCCACACATGTCTTGGTAAGCACTTTCAATTTTCTTTAAGAAAAGAATAACACTACTTTTCATTGTTATACACAATGGCACACAAATATCATGGTACTTTCATGTTAAGTCTTGATGCAGGACAAAGAAGCAAAAGCGTCATCATATGTACACAACAATACAAACTGCCCCAACTTATATCCTGTGGTGAATAATATTGAGGACAGATGTTATGCTTTTTTGTATGCCGTCCCCATTTAACAGTTGTACAGGGATATTTGACAGAACTTAGAGTATCAAGATTATGTCTTTAATCAGACATCATTCTCATGACAGAATTGTATGAGTGACCTGTCATTTCCTATACGCTGCAACATATCTAATGGTTTTCTTGATACTTTCACTTTGTCAATGCAGCCTTTAAACCCAAGGTAATATGGTGCTGGTAGACCAGAAGGTAATGTTGGTGCACCTCCTATAAAATGAAACAAAGCAGTATATGAGTTGCTGATATTACTGCATTTTACTTATTTATTATGAGATTAGAATATTACAATAGTCAGCATATAAAAATGTGTGCATTTCTTAAAAGCATATTATCTTGTCTGTTTTAAAAACTTTCTAGAATTTGTTGAAAAAATATTTAAGAACTGTTTTGTTGTAATTTCCCTCTTATTCTCAAACTGTTATCTTGTTCCCCCATCCAATTCAAAACTGACTTAAATATCACTATGCTTTTTTTACGTGCTTTATCAACTCTTTATCAGTGTAGAACATAAAACTTTTTAATAAAATTGTACATCTTTTAATGTTTTAATTGTTTATATCAATTTTTCTAATGTACACTTCCCTTTGCTGAAGTTGTGCAAAATTGGAACAAAACATGCACTAATATAATATAATAAATATACTATACTATACTATAATATAATATAATATAATATAATATAATATAATATAATATAATATAATATAATATAATATAATATAATATAATATAATATAATATAATATAAAGTAACCTCGTGTCCTCATCCCGAGGTGGTGCAGCTCTTTTCAGGCACACCCCCATTGGAGGTGAGCTGCATGTACCGTTTCAACCACATACCAGTCCTCCTGCCATTCTAAAATTTCTGACAGTACCGGGAATCGAACCCGGGCCCCCAAGGACGGCAGCTAATAACACTAACCGTTACGCTACGGAGGTGGACTCTATAATATAATATAATATAATATAATATAATATAATATAATATAATATAATATTAGGCATACGGATGTGGCGACCCCACCGCCCAGTGGGAAACCACTCCAATCAGCCACCCAAGTATTGGTGGGAAAACCATAACGTTTGAGGGGTATGGAAGAAATGCCTACTCCCAGTGCTGAAGAACTAGGATGAATCACCTTCCCAGATCACATCTGGGATTGTAACTCCTGACCACGATCAGAATATAGATCAATGATCAGACAATCAACTTATCATGGAGAGTCTTCTGATGAAAGAATCCACCGGCTTGGACATCCAACATTTTAGACCCAAGCAAAGACACCATTCAGATACGGTGGGGTGTCACATAGAAGATCATGGCGAGTCAGGGCGTCTCAAAGCCCAACAGATGAACCACGGATACAGACACAGACTTAAATTCAGTAAACCAGGAAAATTCTCTTTCTTTGCAACATTAAACATTAATTCAATAATGAAAGTTGGGAAGTTGAAACACTTAACTGATGTCATGGATCAATACAGGATTCTTATCACAGCCCTACAAGAACTTCGAAACACAGATCAGGACCCATTTGAATCTGGGAGATATCGTCTTTACAAAGGACCTTCAGAAAAGAGAGTAATGAAAAATGTTCCCCAATTTGGAATGGGATTCCTGGTTCATACTAGCATATTAGATTCAGTGGAGGACTTCTCATCAAACTCATCAAGAACTGCAACCTTAACGATTAGAGTAGAGAACAAAATATGTACACTGATTAATGTCCATGCCCCAACAAATGAAAAAACAGGACAAATAACGAAGAAACTTAAATGTTTTGGGAGGAGCTTGACCGACTGATTTCAAATATCCCTGACAACCATGTTAAAATTATGCTTGGAGACTTCAACGCAAAAATTGGACAAGAGAGAAAATATCGCACAGTGGTAGGTAAATGGCCAACACACAAATTGACAAATATAAATGGTCAAAGATTAATTGAGTTTTGCCCAGTTTTGCTTATTCTTGAAACCACAAGATTTAAGAGAAAACCACACAAATTAATGACCTGGAAATGCCCTAATGTTAAACTGGGTGAGTTTCAGATAGAACACGTAGCAATGGATAAAAAATACCATAGAGTAATTTATAATGTCAAAGTCCTTCGTGGGGTAAACATCGATTCAGATCATTATATTTCAAAGATTAAAATTAAGTTAACCCCAAGAAAACATCACAAACCATCTAAATTCACTAGAAGGAGGAAATATGACCCCAGCTACTTAATAAATAATGCTGTGTACACAGAGAGGTCCAAAACACCTCTAAACAACAAACTGGAAACGATTATTGATAAACTAAAAAATATTGCCGAAGAAATTGCTCCTATGAAAAGGAGAAAGAAACACGCCTGGTGGAATGAGGAATGTGATATGGCAATACAGAAAAGACACAAAGCATGGCTAAATGACCAACAAAAGAAAACGGCACAATCTCGAGATGAACTAACTATTGCTAGAAGACAAACGCCCAAAGAACTTAGAAGAATCAAAAGAGACCATCAAAAAGAAAACCTAGCTAACATAGATGATTCATTCAAACAACATAAGACATGAGACTATTACAGAACATTTAAACAATATCAATCAGGGTATACTCCACCTACACTCATGATGAGAAATAAACGAGGACAACTAGCACACAATAATCAGGAAAATGCCAAAATTCTAGTTGATCACTTCAAAGAATTACTAAATGCTGAAGACCCAAAAGAATACGTAGAATTTTCACCTGGTCCAAAAAATAAAACACGCTTAGACAAGGTTATTCCACCAGACTTCCATGAGGTACTTCAAGCGGTTAATTGGCTCAAGAATGATAAAGCTGCAGGAGAAAATCAAGTGGTTGCAGAGCTGTGGAAGAATGCAAATAACCAAACAATTCAAAACCTACACAAACACATCATAGACATATGGAACTGTGAAAAACTGCCTGAAGAATGGAATACAGCTATAATTCATCAAATACACAAAAAGGGGGATAGACTGGATCCAAATAATTATCGAGGGATCTCTCTACTTGATATCACATGTAAGATCCTGTCTAGAATTAGCCTCACGAGAATTCAAGAACAGCTCGACCAAGAACTTGGAGAGTATCAGGGGGGATTTCGACCTGGAAGAAGTTGTTCTGACCAAATCATTAGTCTTAATTGGATTATGAACCATCAAAGAATGAGAAACAAAAAGCTAGTTATCACTTTTGTTGACTTCAAGAAAGCATATGACATAGTGATCGTGAGTCATTACTTAAAATCCTTAAAGAATTTGGCTTACACCAGAAACTCATTAATCTCATTGGTGTTACCCTCAAGGACACTAGAGAAAAAGTTAAATTCTGAGGAGAGTTGTCTGAATCATTTGAAATCTGGAGTGGACTTCGACAGGGGGATGGTCTCTCACCAGTACTGTTTAACTGTGCATTGGAGAAAGTCATGCGAGAATGGTCTAAGAAATGTCAGCCAAACATCAAGATCGGCAAAAATATCAAACTCAATTGTCTAGCATTTGCAGATGACCTTGCGATACCACTTGCAAGTAGTGTGGAAGAGGCTAAACTCCAAATTGAAGAATTAGAATGAATAGCAGCAAAAATTGGATTTCAAGTCTCCTTTGAAAAAACGGAAATGATGCCATCCTTCAAAGTGAAAACATCACCTATCACACTGACTAATAACAAACAAATTAAGGTTGTTAATAAATTTAAATATCTTGGAGAGATTATAACTTGGACTTAAGACAAAATATCAGTTGAAAATAGAATTACCAAATTAAAACAAGCACAACACATTACTTGGCCAATCTACAAGAAGAAATCTCTCTCGATAACTGCAAAATTTAAACACTACAACTCCACAATTAAGTATTTATTTATTTTCCACCTAGTCGATACAATGATTGCTTAAGCCAATTTTTAATGGTTAAAAGTGGTACATGTTTCATATATTATCAACATCTTCAGCCATATAACACTGTTTAGATGAAAAATATATAAATTGACAAAGTAATGCTTTAGAGGAAGTGTCCTTAAAATTAACATAAGATTGACAATATTAAAGCAAACAAATAACTCAAGAGAAAATATATAAATTTATAATTTTTATATATATTATATTATATTATATTATATTATATTATATTATATTATATTATATTATATTACTAGCTGTAGTACCCGGCGTTGCCCGGATAATTTCTGAATATTTACCTTTAAGATTTGCATTACCAGTTAGTTATGTGTGATGTGAATTTTTATAGAATTCCTTTTTGACTTGCAGATTGATATGTTATGATCTATTATGTAGTTTTAAAATTATTTAGATGTGTTTGATTTCAAGTTTTAGATTATTTAATTTTTGAGTAAAACTTCATCCTTATGGAAGCTCGAATTGACTGGGAAGTATTTGATCCTGTCAAAAATTAATAAGTGATAACTATATGTATTTAGCCATCGCACTATAGATACGATGTACAGGATTTCAACTGTCAATGAGACTGTCCCCCTCCCGCCCTCCACCACTAAGAGATATAAAATCTGGATTGTCACCATTCATCTCAGTGACCCAGAAAACTGTAGATTTGACACTGTTTTCGATTATTTTTATATCTCACTCCCCCTCACCCACACCCCAAAGGGGGCTGAACATGAATTTTAAAAAATTCGGAGTGTCACTAATTATTTCAGCTACCACGAAAACTATGGATTCGATAATATTCTAGATTATTTTTATACCACCCCCCTCGCCCCCTGCCCATAATGGTGCTAGGGGCGTCTTACCCTCACGCGGTTTGTCTCCTGATACTAATTGATAAGTGTACCAAGTTTGGTGAAATTGCTCCAGTGGTTTAGGAGGAGATGTGTCATTTACACACCCACACCCACGCACACACATACATCAATTTTTATATATAGTAAGAAGAAGAAGATAATATATTTATATGTAGTTTTTCGATTAATTTTATATCTCACCCCCTTCGCTCCCCACTTGGACTTGCAAAAAATCCGGAGTAATACTATTCATCTCAGAGACCCTGAAATCTATGGATTCGAAACTGTTTTTAATTATTTCTATATCTCGCTCCCCCCTCCTTTGCTCCCCACCTAAAAGGGGGCTGGACTTTAAAAAATTCTAGAGTATTACTTTTCAACTCAGTGACCCCAAAAACTATGAATTCGACACTATTCTCGATTATTATTGTAACTACACCCCTCCTTGACCCACTCCCTTAAGGGCGCTAGGGATGGCTTACCCCCCACAGTGATCGTCTCCCGATAGTAAGTAATACGTGTACCAAGTTTGGTTGAAATTGCTCCAGTGGTTTAGGAGGAGATGTGTCATTTACACACACACTTCCATTTCTATATATAGTAAGATTTTTATACTCATACTTCACCCCCTTTCCATCCCCGACCAAAGGAGTCCTATGAGTGCCTTACACAACAGTAAATTTTTTCCAGATATTAAGTCTTATTTGTACCAATTTTGGTTGGCAGCTATGCCCAAACATACATACATAATCTCACTGCTCTAGAATCCTGGAGCTGACGTTGCCATGGTTACGGCAGTTCATTTCTTTATCCGATTCTTAGAGCAGGGATAGTGTGGTGCCAATATCTCCATAACGGTTGGTTTTAGGGCCTTAAAACATGGTTTTCGGGCCCATAGGGCTTACCAAGTTTTGTTCATTCCGTCAAGAGGATTAAATTGAGCTTTGTCTCGTCCTTATACGACAAATTCGATATTTTGCCTATAATAGTATAAAACCGTTGTGGTTTTCCTATAAAACCCCCGTCTTTTCAAAGATTTTAAAATGATATGCATATCGAAACCTTCCCCAGGGTGAGTATACTCTAAATATGAAGTTTGGTTGAGATCAATCCAGCCGTTTCGACGTGATGGTGGAACAAACAAACAGACAAACAGACACGTACAACTTTATTTATAAGATAATAAGCTACAGATAAATTACAGAAAATAGATAGATGAATCATTAGAACAATTCTAAACAAAAAACACCAAGTAGATGGACAATTGCGATTACTACCTAATGAAGTTGTATACCAGGAGACTGAGTCTACAATAGATACAATGCGGAAAAGGAGAGATGCTTTTTTTCTGTCACATATCACGACTACCAGAGACTAGGATACTCAAACATTTATACAACTACTTTTGGAAAAGCAAAACTAAATATCACTGGTTCAGAGAAGTCCAAGAAGATTTAAATGAATTAGGCTTGACAATTTAACAAATTGAAAATAGAGAAGAGAAGAGGATCCTGAGAAATAACGACGTGAGACTTAAACTGAAGACCTATACACGCAAACAGAACAACATAACTGATGAAGAATGGGCAGCCAGGTCAGAGAGAATGAAACATTTATGGGTAAAAAAGAAGAAACATCAACCAAATTTGTAACCAATTGTTCATAAGACTTGACTGTATATAGATTGATTTCAGTGCTCCAATGTGGGCATAATATATATATATATATATATATATATATATATATATATGATGTACAAATTTAACTTGTGTTTATGTGCTTATCCACTTATTTAATGTTGTATATATATATATATATACATATATTTGCTTATCTCTCCAGAATTTTCATTGCCTTGGTTCTTTACATGTCCACAATACTCATTCAGTGTCTCCTAGATATAGATATAGATAGATATCGTCGCCATAAGACCTATCTGTGTCGGTGCGACGTAAAGCCCCTAGCAAAAAAAAAAATAAAAAAAAAATAAAAAATAAATAAAAAAGATATACCCGCCTACTGAACAACCACATATCATCAATCATCCACTATCACTGCCTTAGGATGGTGAAATGCTCCCACAGTTAGAGAAAACATTTGAATACAGTATTTGAAATGAAGTTTACATCTCAGGTATTAGCAAATTAGTTGAAATATAGACCTTTTGTACCATTGTTGTTTATATCATGGTTGATTAAGCTGTTTTTCTCAATAGGTAGTTCTTTTGTAGATATTTTTCTTATATTTCTCTTAAACATTGCTGTTATTTTGTAGTTCTAAGTATTTTTAAGTTTTAATCAGTTTATAGTATTAATATGTAATGATATGTATGTGGTTAAATGTAAGAGCGGAGCAGGAGCACTAACTTTGCCATGGAAAATTAAGGATCTATCTATCTATCTATCTATCTACAGTATCTGTCTATCTGTCTATTTCCATGGGTACATTGTGAACTCATTAAAATGATCCTTAATTTTTATGTTCAAATGAGCAAAATGGGATGGAGATTGATAGTATATAGTGCTAATAATGAAGAGAGCCTATCTCATTCACCATCTTCTGATTTTTGCGAAAGAAAACAATACCAGTTAGATGAAACTATATGATCAGAATATGTCTGCGGTACTAAGGCAGAACCCGATATATAAAAAAAAAATTGATTTTTCAGGAGGCACTTTTAAAAGTTGACGAGCTCGCTGAAATTCATATTGAATTTCAATGACCTCTGAAATGAAGTGGCATATATTTGTGAATGTAATAAAAAAGGAGGAACAAGTTTTTTTTTAATTATTATTATTATTATTATTATTATTATTTAGTTAACAAGTTTAGGGAACAAAACACTTGGTTGCCTCAATATCTATACTGAACATACCAGAATCTTTATTTTGGAAACAGCGTATTCTGTGGGCACCAGAATCATATTGGGCTTTGTCATCATACTCTTTGTTGCAAAATATACCATATTCATTGGTATTGAAACAGAAAATTCAGTTTTTTTGACATATTGGGTTCTGCCTTAGTGCCACGGATGTATGTTCCAAACTGACCTATCCAGAGGCGACCATTCGTGTTGAGCAATGCGGCTCCTGGTTCTGCAATACTTCTTACAGGACTCTCTCCATCCACCTGAAGATAGCCGTGACGTTTTCGACGGTGGGCTATTACAGTGTGCCACGCACCATCGCTGACGTGAACCTGTTGAAAAAATTGCTTTGATTTATTGAATGAAATAACACTGTAAATACAATATTCTATTTGGACAAAATTGATAGCTGGTAATTAAAAAAGTATTTTTCCTTAACATTGTATGTAACAATAAGTTCTAATACGAGGGCGGACCAAATATAAACGGGAATTATTTTTTTAATTTATTGCATCAACCAAAAAAAAAAAACATACACATATAGAGATCATGTTTCTACAGTGTCCTGCTGTCGATACACATTTTCTCCATCACATTGGTAAGTTTTTGATGCAGTCCTGATAGAAAGAAGAGGGACATGTGCTGAGCCAGTTGCGCACAAACTCTTCTACATCATCGAACCGCTACCCTCCTAGGTCTCGTTTGAGTCATCCAAACAAATGGTAGTCACAGGGCAATAAATCTGGACTGTACGGAGTGTGTTCCAGAGATGTCTAATGAATTTCCTCCAGTTTTCCTTCCGTTAAAGTGGCAGTATGTGGCTTTGCTTTGTCATGGAGAAGAATGACGTTCTGGATTGGTTGCCAGCATCGCTTGTTGCAATACACAGCTTTTGCTTTATCCAAAAGGTGTCAGTAATAGGCTGCATTAATTGTCCTTTGTTCGTGGAGAAAATTCACCAGCAAAATGTCCGCGGAGTCCCAGAAAACGGTTGCAAACACCTTTCCAGCAGATGGGCATGTTTTGGCCTTGACTGGACCTGCTTCGTCTTTTCGCCGCAACTCCATGCCTGCTTACTTTGACTCTGGGGTGTAATGATGCACCCAAGTTTCATCACAAGTCACAATACAATGCAAGAAATCCTCTCCTTCCTCCTCGTAGTGATGCAGGAGTCTCTGACAAATGTCCTGGCGTAAAGTTTTTGTTCCTGGTTGAGGAGACAAGAATCCACCTGGCAGACAATTTTCTGAAATGGAGTTCATCTCGGATTATAGTTTGAACATGTCAGTAACTTATTCCTATGGCTAAAACATTTTGCAAAATTTTTATTTGCCGATCTTCATCAATAATGTCATGAATGGCAACAATGTTATCTGCAGTGAGATGCTTGTCTGCGGTCTCCTTTCATGAACAATTTCCACAGCTTCTCTTCCTGCCTCAAATTTTTTAGCCCATTCATACACTCAAGTCTGTGAAAGTGTTTCTTCCCCAAACTGTGCGCCGAGCCGTTTCAAAATTTTGGAAGGTTTGGTGCCCTCTTTTGTGAGAAATTTGATAATGATGCATTGTGCAACAGACGTGTGAACCTCTTGCTCACTCATGGTATACTCAAGCAGCCCAGCTCTCCAGCGTCGTTTGCGACGCAAATCCCTTCTCCAGACACCCCCACCAACATCCTGGCAAAGCCACGCCTTAGAATTATTACTAACAGCAGCGGTACATTTGAATTCCCGTTTATATTGATCCGCCTTCGTACGTTTAATGGCACACTTCCAAGTACTCATATGAATGAAGGTGCCTATATTTTCTTATGAGATAGCATAATTTTATAAAATGGTTTGTTCACACAAGTCACAGGATAGTATTTGTGTTTTCTTCTTGTGATAAGCTGGGTCTTCAAAATATGTTGGCATGCAAATGTAATCACAGATTAACCCTTTCACTCTGGCATAGCGAGTATGGTGGCATGACCCTCTGGACACGAGCAGCGGGTGGTTCACTGAGCCTGCTGTCTGGGATACTTGTCTTGCTCTGCTCTCCAGTCCACAGTCAGCTCGTGACATGAGGAGAGGACAGCAGAGTTTAAAACTATTTTATTTTATTTGTAAAGCATATGCAGTGAAATCCTTATATGACTATATTTTTAGCACTTTTCATCCTCCTCGCACAGAAGAGTTATGATGCTCATTTTAGAAACAGCTGAAAGAAACTTAACATGCTAGCATAGTCCACTAAACTTTTTAATCCGGAATTAGGTGCGTCACACTTATATTTATTTGGATTCAGGTTCTACTTTTTCCATTTTAGTTTTCTGCTTCGTGGTTCCAGCACCTGATCTTCATCCTCACTATGTTCATCTTCAGTCGAATCATCAAAGTATGCCGACCTTTTAGACAACTGAAGCGTTAACTGAAGTAGAAAACATGCCTGAAGTAGAAGATGTGATTGAAGTCATTCCGCCACCAGAATCAGATAACAAATCACTATCATCGTCGTCTTCATCAAAGTCACTACCCAATAAGAGGGCAAGAGCTTTCTCCACAAAATATCTAGGCGCGAAGTGAGTAGCATACTAGACACATTGCTTTTCATCTTTGAACTGGTTACTCCTTTCATCTGGTGATCATATCCATAACTATAGACTCCCAGGACAGCCATGAGAGACCTCCAAGGCCAAACATCCACAGCAGTCTATCATAGTGAAAAAACAAAACAAAACAAAAACAGCCAAAAGACACACGACTTCTATAACAGTCGACCGGCTATGAGGCACAGCTCCCTCCCGACTGCTACAGTAGTCAACCCGAGTGAATGGGTAAAGAAAAAAAGAAAAATGGCTAATTTATTGTCAGCCTACTGTATAGCATTATTTATAGTATAATCTTCCATTCTTTCTAAATTTGACTCCTTATACTTACTTTGGATTTGGAAACCAAAAAATTTCGTTGTTTTCCAAGATTAAAGCTGAATTCGAGGTATCCATTGACCATAGCAATGGCCAGGTAATCACTCTGCAGTGTCTTCCCTTTGTTGATCCAGAGTAACAACCCATTTGGCTCACTTGTACGGAAGGTGATCTCGTATCGATTAGTTCTCTCGCTTTTTCTTCTGAAACATAAATAGTATGCCAGTGAAACAATAATCAGTATACAGAAATTTAACACTTTCCACAGCACTCATTTCAGTTGTGCTTGGTATGAGGATACCTATATTCAGGTTTTTACTGATTTAAAAAAGAATTAATCACTACCATGTTAATGAATCACATCTCCTCTTTCTAATGGGGTATTTTATCTTATTTGGATTCAGGTTCTACTTTTTCCATTCTAGTTTTCTGCTTGGTAGTTCCAGCACCTGATCTTCATCCTCACTATGTTCATCTTCAGTCGAATCATCAAAGTATGCCGACCTTTTAGATGACTGAAGTGTTACCTGAAGTAGAAAACATGCCTGAAGTAGAAGGTGTGATTGAAGTCGTTCCGTCACCAGAATCAGATAACAAATTACTATCATCGTCATCTTCATCAAAGTAATATTCGGAACCATCTCAAAATAATTTTTGAAAATAAAAACTTTTATTATTGCATGCCTAGGAAATTTGAAAATGCAAATGAGAAATGGAAAAGGTTAACTAATTATATGGATACAATATATAATAGACATCAAGAGGATTAGAAAAATTTAAGTACCATGCCAGAATTGATCAAAGTCTTCACAATGTCATCGCTGGGCAGCTTGCTGGCAGCCATTTTATTCATGGAGCTTTGCCTAACAGCGACCAGTGACCACATGTGTTCACGGGCGACACACGTAATTTGTTAAGAATTAAGCCAAACTTTCCAGTGTCGACTTAGTAAAATGTAACAAAAAAATTTTCCCGTCAGTCAAACACACAACAATTTCAATATAAATTATAACAATATAAACATACCTGCAAAAAAATACACACTATTATACAAAGAATGACATGTTTTGTTCTACAAGAACATCCTCAGATTCTTTGAAATCACTTAAAACATGCATATATATGTACAGTATTATTTACGTTGCGTAAACTTGTCAATGATAGAGAGTTAGGTGATAATATGAACAAGTATTTACAAATGTATTGAAAAATAATGAATTTACAAGTAGGCTATTTACATAATGAAAAATCTTCTGTACTTATCCAGACTGCCGGTGCTAAGTCCGTTGTCACCAAGATGTCTATTATATATTGTATCCATATAATTAGTTAACCTTTTCCATTTCTCATTATTAACCCGTAGAGTGGGGCTCACTTCAGGTGACACGGCTGGAGCGAGCCTGCAGGTGGGCACATGTCATGCGAGGCGCAGAAAGTTTTTATTTTTTATCTCCGTTATGAAACAAGCGGTAGGTTTGAAACTTTCTCCGTATGTTCCGAGAGGTGCTGCCATTTGACAGAAATTTTTTTCACGTTTGTGTATCTAAGCAGTTCTCGTCTGGGAATCCCCTTGTTATCTGCTACATAGCTGCGTAGCACAAGAACAACCTATGTGGCTCTTGGCGAGAAGCTCAGTCAGTGTGGTGTGTGGAGCGTAGTATTGCGTGTCTTGGTGTGAATGTTTTCAGCTCTCATAAGTTGTTTTGTTGGTATATAAAGATCTGTTGTGATTTATTGTTTTAATTCTACATGTAGTGTTTCCTCTTTGTTGTGAACAATGTCCAAAAGAATTGTAGATCTTCCGAGTGATGATATACGGGATATTCTCAAACTCTGTGAGGAAGATAGTTGCAGTGATTCTAGTTTAGATAGTAATGGTGGAACTATCCCGCTATTAGATGCTCCAAACATGAGTGCTTCCGTCGGAGTAGGCTTGCTCCCTAGATGCCTTGGACAGGTGTCAAGTTCGAGCTCTGATGAAAGTTTTTTTTTTTTTTTTTTTTTTTTTGCTAGGTGCTTTACGTCGCGCCGACACAGATAGGTCTTATGGCGACGATCTGATGAAAGTAGCGAGTCAGAAAGTGAGAGTGATTTGCCTCCTACTCTTTCTAGTGACTGATATGTAAGGGATATAGGAGATCCCGATTTCCAGCTACATACCAAAGTGGAATTCAGGGCGAACTTTTAAATAAAAAAGAACCGGATGAAATATATGAGCATTTCATTGATGATGAACTGTGCAAATTTATTGCAGAGCAAATTAATCTGTATGCTCAGCAGTCAATACAAGCTAGTATAGGAACAGCTAAAATGAAAAGGAGAAGCAGGGAGAGGGATTGGGTTCCTACTAACAAGGAAGAAATAAAACTTTTATTTGGGATCTTTTTTCTTCGGGGTATAATTGAAAAGCCAAAGCTATCTCATTATTTTTCACGTAATTGATTGTTTACTATGCCCGTGTTTTATGAGACCATGTCCGAGAAACGTTTTTTCCTTCTCCTGAAATTTTTACATTTCTCAGATAATGAAGCTTACGATCGGCAAGTATCCCAAAAACTCTACAAAGTGAAGCCAGTTTTAGACATTCTTGTATCAAAATTTAAAATTTCCTATTTGCCAGATGATCGTATATCTATTGAAGAAAGTTTACTCCTTTGGAAAGATCACATGGGGTAGAAAATGTACATTCCAAAGAAGAAAGTTCGTTTCGGGATGGAATCTTTTAAATTATGTGAGGCTAAAACAGGATATGTGTGGAATATCCTGTGGTACACAGGCAAGGAAACTGAGCTAGTAAATGAGGTTTGTGAGGTAAATATTTCTCAGTATACCAAGCCCTCAAAAGTTGTGTTTGCTCCAGCCAAACCTCTTCTAAATAAGGGATACCTCATAGCTCTAGATAATTATTAAATTAGCCCGGAACTCTTCGATCAGCTCAATGAGTTTCAGACAGACGCTGTCGGTACTTGAAAATCTAACAGAAATCATCTTCCGAAGGACGTCATGGGGAAAAAGTTGAAAAAAGGGGAGGTGGCTTTTGCCTATAGAAACAAATACCAATATAATGGTCCGTTATTGGACATTATAAATTTTCCAGCTAACTCATTCTTGGTTGCCTGCGTTTCACCCTTGTGTGCTAAGTTAGGCTCGTCAGTTGGGACTTAGCATACCACCCAAGACGCAAGGCTAGTGCATACCGTGGAGGGCACTGCATAGGCTATTTGAAGCCACCAGCAGTGCCAATGCACTATGAGAGCTATGTTTCATTCCCTATGGGAATCAACATCTACATCATATAAAAACAAACTCATGGCCTTGAAGTGGAAAGACAAGAGAGACATCTGCATGCTGAGTAGTACTCATGACACCGAAATGCTCACTGTTCTAAACAAGAAAGGAGAAACCAAAGAGACCCCGGTCGTATATATTGAGTACAATGACTCAATCGGACCAATGTATCGTGCCATACAGTACGGCGAGAAAAAGAATGAAGAAATATTACCACAAGATTTTTAGATACCTACTGGACATAACAGTGTTCAATGCTTTCGTGATATACAAGAAAAATGGCGGTAAATTCACTCAGCTGGAGTTTCGTATTCAAATTGTGCAGAAACTATTTCAGAAGTATGCGAACGCTACCCCTAACGCAGCCTTGCCAATTCGATCAGTGAGACCCGCACCCGTTGACTTGTCAACTCGATTCTCGGGAAGGCATTTTCCAGATTTCAATCCAGCCTCAAAATCAAGACTGTACGCAAATAAGAGATGCGTTGTTTGTATGGTGAAAGGACAGCGGCGGGATACTCAGTATTGTTGTGTAGTATGCAATGTCCTTGCTTTAGGCTATACCATACAGCTGAAGTATGAGCATTGCAAATATGCCAGCGAGTCTCAGGTTCCATGCTCGGGGAATTTGAGAAGCTCGTAGTCTACACTCGGTGACCGCTGTACAATCTGTGTGCCAACAGCTATCAGTGACCATCCTGATAGATAGTTTTTTCAATTTTTTCTTAATTTGTTATAGCTATTGAGTGTACATAATTAGTGTAGTGTAGTTTTGTGTAATGTGGTGACAAAATTGTGACAAATAAACTCATGGATTACTCGCTGCCCTCTACAATGGCAAGTTATAGGCCTGGATGGTGAGTACATTTTTCTATTTTATTTCAGGAAAATGTGATATTTGAGTGAATGTGTCTCTATTATTTGGAGTATTTGATAATCCTTCATTTGTGTATTACGCATTTCAACGATGAATTAATATAAGTAACACAAATAATACTCCGAATCGGAGTAAATATGAAATGGCACATATGCAATTTTCGCACTGACACTGGATGAATTGAAAAATCATTTAAATTGTAAATAATAATGCAATTTACTCTGCAATGTATAATTTTATACTAAGTTTAAGCAGGTGTAGGTTGGCAAAAACTATTTCTTTTTTAAATGAAAAATTTTACTGAAAATGATTCCCCACTATGCAGGAATTTCTTGTTTATGACCTTCCCACTTAACGGGTTAACTATATTACTGTAGTATTTTGTTTGTTCAGTGTTTCTCTGAATGTTTTGCTCAGAGATGCTTGGATATGTTAATAATATTCTCTCCCTTCTCCAGTGATATGGAAAGTTCCACAGCACTCCACTCATTCTGCCCCTATTTCCCCCTCCCCTCTCCATGGTACAGTATGCTAGATTATAACATCCAATAGGAAGGATCTACAATGTTCAACTTGCCCCTCCCCTGCTTCCCCTCCCCGCTCCATGAAAGTATGCTTACCCAAAACTTTCCATTTGACTCTCCATGACCACAGTCCTGAAATAGTGTTTGGTGACAATGGACTTAGCATCAGCAGTCTAGGTAAGTACAGAAGTTTTTTCATTATGTTAATACTTGCAAATTCATTATTTGAAAAACTTGTTCACATTATGACCTAAATTTCTATCATTGACAAGTTTATGCGATGTAAATAATACTGTACATATATATGCATGTTTTAAGTAATTTGATAAAATCTGAGGATGTTCTTGTAGAACGAAACATATCATTCTTTGTATAATAGTGTGTATTTTTTTTACAGGTATGTTTATATTGTTACAATTTATATTTAAATTGTTGTGTGTTTGAGAGACTGGAAAGTTTTTTTGTTACATACAACACAAGTAGTTCCAATAGGTGCTGCAACCTTTCGTTTATTTTCTGAAGCTTAAAACCATATGCCACACGATGAATGAGTGGTGTTCCTTTAAGCTAAAAACCTGCTGTAATATAAATAATTAAATATGGAAACGAATGGTGGCAGAGATAGGAAAGTGTTAATATTGCTAAGATGAGTACTAAATTAATTTCACTTTTTTAAAAAATTATCAACTATATTACTGTAGTATTTTGTTCATTCAATGTTTCTCTGAATGTTTTGTTCAGAGATCCCTGGATATGAATCTTGACGTGTATGCATGCTTCATCGAATGCCGAACAGCTTTCGATTGCGTATCTCATGCAAAACTTGCTGAGGTTCTAAAAACTACTGGTGTTCAGCTCTATTGGAACCAAACAGCTGAGGTCAAAATAGAGGGAGACACAACTGAGAACATAGATATACGTAGAGGCGTGCAGCAGGGCTGTATCATGTCTCCTCTCCTTTTGAATATCTACTCTGAGGCTGTGTTCAGAGAAGCTGTCGTGGATGTGAGCCTAGGGATCAGGAAAAATGGCAGTGTCATTAATAACATCTGCTTTGCTGATGATACTATTGTGTTAGCCAGTAATCTTGATGATCTTCAAATGATTATTAACAACATTGTAAGGACTTTTATTGACATTGAGAAACCTTATGACAGTGAGCCCAGACAGTTGGTATGGTACATATTAAGGAAAATACAAGTTAATAGAGTGGAAGTGCAAATGATAAAAGCAACAAAGCTAAAGTGGTATGCACATATGATGAGAATGGGAGACGAGAGAGTGCCAAAAAAGCTTTTTCAGAGAAGTTAATAGGAAAGAGACCACGAGGTAGACCCCGAAAGAGGTGGACAAATTCAGTGTGGGAGTGCATAGAGGAGAGGGGAGCAAAACCAGAAGATGCACTTAAAAAAGGAGAAGAGTGGTGATGAGACAGGCAGCAATGGAGGTCCATGATTCACAACCTGACCTGGGAAGCTGGAAACGGGAAATGAAGATGATGATGATGATGACGTAAGGGTCAGTGCAGCATTTGGTTTGTTCATGAATATTGGCGAGACCAAGCTGATTGACCTAAGCAGGCCTCCCTGCACATCAAAAACACAATTGTTCAGCAAATGCCATCCTTCAAATATCTTGGGACTGTAGTGACTGAGCATTATGATCCCAAGAATGGAATCTTATCCAGCATTGGGCAATCCAAAAATTTGTTCAACAGTATTCACCAGTAGAGATCTCAACCTTCAGCTCTGAGATCTGCCCTTTGTTGGAGAGGCAGATTGAAGCTTTAATTTAAGGAGTATATAAGGTGGGGAGTGGTGACTCTGAAATATTTTATACAAAAAAAGGTCTCAAGCAAGGAAGTGCCCTGTCACCATTATTGTTTATTATATTGATGGATGAAATCATAAAACGTGTGAAACAGAGTATCAGTAGTGATGAAGTAAATGCTTTGGTATTTGCAGATGATGTGGTGATTTGGGGAAAGGGAGAAAAGGAATTACAAAGGAGACTGGACATTTGGAATGAAAATCTGAAGGAGTTTGGAATGCTAATTAGTAAAAAGAAAACTGTAGTCATGCGCTGTGGAAAAGAGAAAAAGAGAAGCCCCATAAATATAGATGGAGAACGGTTAGAGAATGTAGAACGCTTTACATATCTGGGTAACATTATTAATAGAAGTAATGAAATCAACTCTGAAATTAATAACAGATTAAAAGGTACAACATTTTATCATCAAGTCAGAGAGCTTTTATGAGACTACAAAGTACCCAAGAGAATGAAATTAACATTATATAAACAGCATTTCATACCAATTGTAACATACGGACTGAAAACGCTGGTAACTAATAAGAGACAAGATAGTAAGATCCAAGCAATAGAAATTAAATTTTTAAGAACATCAATTAAAAAGATAAGAAGAGATAGAATTCAAAATATTAAAATCAGAGAAGAACTAAATATAGAACCATTACTACAGAAGATACAGAAATCAAGACTGAGATGGTTCAGACAAAAAAAAGAATGGGAAAGGAACAGGTAGCAAGAAGGGAATTGGAAAGAGAAGTTAAGGGAAAGACACCAGTTGGAAGACCAAGAAGAAGGTGGATAGATCAGATTTGGAAGGACATTAGAGCAACTGGATTGGATGTGGCAGAAGTAATGGAGCAGGACAGAAAGGAGTGGAGTAGACTTGTTAACCACACCCAGGTGACTGGAGTGCGACATCAATGATTGTGATGTAAGGTTATGAGGCATTTTCAAGAATGTGCCATCCACCAGTATATTTTAAAAAGTACTAATTCTCATTTGCAATATTAGCACAAGTATCTCAAGCATAGTAAATTCTTATCACTCCATGTCATTACATAATTCCAAAACTGTCATGAATTACTGTTCAGGAAACTTAAGTAAATAAATGCCTTCTTTTATTAATCATTCACTACTGATCTGCATTTAGGTCAGTCACCCAGATGGCAGATTCCCTATCTGTTGTTTTCCTCGCCTTTTCTTAAATGGTCGTGAAGAAATTGGAAATTTATTGAACATCTCCCTTGGTAATTTATTCCAATCCCTAACTCCCCTACCTATAAACAAATATTTGCCCCAATTTGTCCTCTTGAATTCCTGCTTTATCCTCATATTGTGATCTTTTCTACTTCTAAAGACATCACTCAAATATATTTGTCTATTGATGTCATTCCACACCATCTCTCCACTGACAGCTCAGAAGATACCACTTAAAAACATATTAGATGTAAGGCTTTTCAGGCGTTTGCTCTATTTACCAGCTTAGGTCTGACACTAGACTCTTCAGAGTGGGATGTGTCAGACCCTACCCACTGACGCTGGGTGTATGCAGGTGAACTTATCAGAAACTTATATAAGAGACAGTCTGATAACTGCATACGGGAGATAAATCTCCACAATGGAATTATTGCCCGCTTAGCAATTCTGAATAGAAAATTCTGAATTCCCATGGTTTGACATGCTGTATTGGTGAAAAATATCTAATTCCCTCCATGGGAATTTAGAATTTTCCATTCGGAATTGCTAGGCGGGCAATAATTCCATTGTGGAGATTTATCTCCCGTATGCAGTTATCAGCCTGTGCCTCTTATATAGTCTTCTGATAAGTTCACCTGCATACACCCAGCATCAGTGGGTAGGGTCTGACACATCCCACTCTGAAGAGTCTAGTGTCAGACCTAAGATGAAACACTGGTAAATAGAGCAAACGCCTGAAAAGCCTTACATCTGATATGTTTTTGACATGCTCTATTGGTGAAAAATATCTAATTCCCTCCATGGGAATTTAGAAGATACCACTTAGTCGAGCAGCTCGTCTCCTTTTTCCTAAGTCTTCCCAGCCCAAACTTTACAACATTTTTGTAATGGTACTCTTTTAAAAAAATACAATAAGCATTATCTTGAGTCACTGGTTTGCTGTGTATTTTCCTGGTGTGGTGCCAGGATGACATGAGATGGCATGTTTTCATAACCGGTTGCCCTTCCCGACGCCAACCTCAGTTGAGGAGCTAATGAGGATGAATTCGTCGCCATAAGACCTATCTGCGACGTAAAGCCCCTAGCAAAAAAAAAAAAAAAAAAAAAAAAGAGGATGAAATGAATGTAGATGAATGAAACTGGGTGAGGAGTTGGAAGGCGTATAGGAACTGTCCCAGCATTTTCCTGGAAGTGAAAATAGAAAACCACAGAAAACCATTCTCAGGTCAGCTGGTGGTGGAGCTCAAACCCACTCATTTCTCAAACGCAAAGCCTGGCTCCACAGTCGTGACGCAGACACTCTGCTCGTTTTGTTCCCTGTATTTGCTGTTATTTTATTTCTATTTAGTTAATGTTGACTTAATCTAATTAATTCAAGATGAAATTCTTAAACTATGTAATAACTTACCTATTGTCAAAGAAGTCTACATCATCCTCATCATACATGTCACCTTCACCATTCATATCATACTCTGTATACATTTCCTCTTCCTCCTCATCCTCCTCAAGATCTTGAGTTTCTAACTCTCCTTCCACATCTATACTTGTGTTGTTAGTAGACAGGGATATGTTAGTGCTGAAGAGAAGTTAGTCAGACATGTTAGTAGGAACAGTAACGCAAGGACAGCAATTATAATTGACATATTTATTTCCAGAGGAACCCAAAAGTTTTGAGGCATTTTAAGAATTTCCACTTATCTATTGTACTGTATTTTCAAACATACCTATTCTCATATTAAACATAAACACAAATTTCTTAAACATCTGATTCTTCCTTTGTTATAACATTTTCTAAAACCTGGTAAAGGCCTTTCTCCTCTAAAAATATTGATTTTAGTTCAATTCTTTTTAGTGTGTTTTGTTTTGTTTATTTTTCTCTATTGTGTGTAAAATGGTATTACCATTAATAAAGTATTATTATTATTCTTGACAAAAAGAAAATTTTCTGGGAATAAATTCTACTGTATTATAAAGACCAAGTAAGTGTTACAGCTTATTAATTGAAAAATGAAAGAAGCAAGTCCATAAATAATGATAATAATAATAGTAATAATTATTGTATGGCCTCAGCTACCGTGTGCAAGCATTTTAATTTGATGCCACCTGGACTGCCTGCATGTCCATTTTGATGTTCTGTTTTACTCTAGTTGATGGCAAATGGCCAACCTCTCTTTGGCGATCTATGACTGAGTTTTAATTTTGTTCGGAAAACACCAAATGTTTTGCAAGTAATCAGCTTCATTTTCCGTATCAAAATCTAATCACAGAGAGTTACAATAAGTGAAAATCTTCCACCTTTTTGATAAAAAGTATCAAAGAGGTGGAAGATTTTCAATTATTGTAAACACCAAATGTGTCGCCAGAGTCTTTCACATGCTGACATCTTGCAACATGGTGTGTCGAATAGACTTCTTTTTTTTCTTTTTCCCCTTCATGAACCATGATCTTGGGACCCAGAGAGAGGCCAATTCTCTACCACTGATCCATAGACAGAGCTACCAACGATCATCATTCAAATCTCGTTTCCCAGGTGTGATGTAAGAGCGCTCTCCATTTCCATATGCACACTTATGTTCCTTCCTCTTCAGCTTCACACCATTCTACGCCTCTTACTTGTAAATCTTCTTTTATTTGGGATATCCATCTTGTCCTTTGCCTGCCTCTAGGTCACTTGCCCTTGCTACTCTTTATGGATCCGTTCTCTTCAAGTGACCAAACCATTTCAATCTTGATGTTGCTAGAGTTTCACAGACTGGTTCCATTTAGACTTCTTTTTGGATCATTTCATTTCTGATCTGATCTTGTCTTGTTTTCTGAAGCATTGACCTCAGGAATTTAATTTCTGAAGCCTGGAGTCTCCTGCCCATATGTTGATATTGGTACGAAGTCAAAGGCACTTGACTGTCCCAAAGGAGGTTCCTGACTTGGTGGTAAAAATGGTTTTCTTTCTGAACTCTGTTGGTGCTTTCAGCTGAGCTTCAGCCATCTTGAGTAACAATGCTGCCAAGATATTGGAAATAATCAATTTCTTCTAATTTCTATTCATTCAGCATAATGTTTGTATGCCCCTCTTGCTCGCACACTGTTATTGCTACTGTTTTTGTAGGACTGATTTTCAGGTCACCTCCTTAAATTGGTAGTTCCAGGTGTTTAGTTTCTGCTGTACTTCATTATATGTGCAACCCCATATCACTACATCTTCTGTAAAAGCAATCACCTTAAAATCATTTCTGGAATTCTATGGATATCTGCTACACAATTGTGGATGGGCTATTTCTGCAAATTGTGACTGTGGTGCCTTCTTGCAGACTGTCCACCACACTGTCACTGACTGCCCTCTTCATGCTTTCAGAGGAATGATAATGGACATCCATCATACATCAGTTGAAGCAATAGAATGGATCAGAGAACTAGAGCTAGAATTGGAAGATTGTACGAGCTTGTAACTGTGCACATTTGTCCACAAATTTTGTATTAAAATGTATATGTGAATAACTTTGATTCATACAATTGCTTCTGGATTTGAAAGGATCTGCCATCAGCATATTTCATAATATAGTCTGATGTTGCCCAGGGTATGCCCGATTGCTTCTCATCATATTGTGATTGTATAATAGCAGTTTTCGTGGAGGCTCCTTAAAAAACAAAAAACCAACAAAAAAGTTCTATTTTATGCTTCTGACTCGAGTAAATAAAAGACTTTGATTAATCATACAATAAATAAATAAAACCTTGTTTACGATTTTGTCTGTTACAGTGATGAATAATAATAGTAACAATACATCAACTTGTTGCACTCCCTTAGTTGCGACAAACCAATCTGAATATCCACTCCCTATTTGGACACAGCTCTGACAATGGTTATATAGCATTTTCACTTTCCTGATAAGAGATTCTGGTACTTTTTCTCTTGTTAGACATTCCCAGACATTATCCCCAGGCAAAGTGTCATAAGCCTTTTCTATATCCAAGAAAACAAAGATGATATCTCTTCCTTTCTCCCAATATTTCTCCATAATCATTCTAACAGCAAAGATGAGGTTTGTGGTTTTTCTGTTATTGTTCTTCCTCTAGCTAAGGTTCAGTGATGCTCCTTAACTGTTTGTTGATAATTTTCTCCATCAGCTTTAATCCATGAGACAGGAGTGTGATTCCTCTTGTAGTTGCCACATTTACATCTGCTTCTGTTTTCGAAGAGGGGAACTATAATATAAAAAAAGGCTTTCACGGCCGCAGATCTTACAATCAGGGGAATAGAACCATCTTCAGGGCTGCCGACAGTGGGGTTCGAACACACTATCTCCTGATTACTGGATACTGGCCGCACTTAACCCAGATCTGCCCACTGTCCTATATTAAGGACAGAAGACATACCCATCATCTTTTACTACTGCCTAAGCCGTCAGGCAAAAATTGGTGCTAATTTTTATGTTGGTCATTTGTTTTGGTTTCAAGCAGTTTAAAGAAGTTTGTGTACATTGTTGATAGCTTTATAACAACCAGACTTTGGTAACATGGAAAAGCTCCTGCCCCGAAAGAATGAAAGGTAAATTACGCAGTACCTTTTGTTGATGTTTATAATCCAATTGGTGTGATATATTGGTCAAGGTACAAGTAATGAATATATGAACTCTCCATTCTTGGTGGCAAATAATTGACTATGTGATTTTTATTCATATTTGAGTGTCCTCTTTATAGGACAGTGGGCATAAGGGGTACTATTACATAGTTTGTTTCTCCTCTATTCCAGCTTGTCTCTGAACGAGATTTTGTCAATTCTGGAGGAAGAACCAGACTGCGATGTGGCATCTGTTGCTGTGTTACCACCGAGTTCCATGGATGACATCATGACTGTATAAAATCCAGGGTGAAGAAGTAATTAAGAAAATACTCTGATCATATGTTTACATTCCAAAAGTCAAACATTTCATTGGAAAATTTTTCAATTCCATACCAATATCAAAATAATTTCATTTGCTGTATTAACATCACGGTTGATCTCAAATAGTGCCACTTCTCTATAGGACTCAATGCTCAACACGAGCAACATAGGGTCTCTCTCCTATTCTCAACCTTATGGACATCCATGATTCTCTTGATGGTGGTAGCAGCACTGATGATTGATGTGTACATTTGAGCATTTAACTCTGCTCAATACAGACAACACTAAGAAACCTGAAGTCTGCTTTCAAGTTTTGCCTCTAAAATCATTCCTTCTCAGTGTACCCTCCAATTATAATTGATTACATATCTCAGTATTATCTGCTACCTACCTAATTTTAACTAGTTTGTGTTGCCCAGAAATTTTTCTCCTGTCCTGGTAACAGTCTTAAGATCTTTCATACTCAGTATTTTGACTACATTATTATTTCTTCTCAAGCCTCCATAGCTCAAGTGGCAGCATGCCGGTCTCTCACCCCTGGGTTCAGTAGTTCAAATCTCGGTCACTCCATATGACATTTGTGCTGGACAAAGTGGAGGCGGGACAGGTTTTTCTCTGGATACCCCCTTTTTCATTCCAGCAACACTCTCCAATATCATTTCATTTGTCAGTCATTAATCATTGTGCCAGAAAAGTGGGACTGGCTTTGTCAGCTGGCACAATTCCTATCCTCGCCGCAAGATGCGGACTCCATTCATTCAATTTCTGACCTGGTTGAATGACTCAAAACAGGCTGTGGATTTTCATTAATTTTCATTATTTCTCTCTTTTAATTAAAATATAATGGTATGACAATGTCTAAGAACACATGTATGAATGGAATGATGAGTATTTTAAGTATGAATTTACAAAGTGTTTAGAAATATCTGTTGTGCCGCTATTTGTTTATCATTGAGGAGTCCTGTGTAAGGTGAACAAGATGTTTATTGATGAGTGGAAGATCAACAGAATAATATTGTTCGGAATATATCTTATTATTATAGTACTTGATAACCTATTTGAGATCACCATGAGTTAATGACCTTACTTCACTCTTTAGTTTGAGTTAAGATTCGTGTGGCATTTGGTGTTTACCGAACAAAATTAAAATTCAGTCACAGACCACCCAAGAGAGATTTGGTTTTCTCTGCCATCTAGTAGAGTGGAACAGAACTTCAAAGTTGACATGCAGGCAGCTCAAGTGACATCAAATTAAACTATTGACACATTTCAGCAGTCCACTGTATTTCCTATCTTCTTTCTCCCAAGTCTACATATGTATTTTAAGTACGTGTCAGTGCTATCTCTATATTTATCTCTGATGAAATGAAATGAAATGTCGTATGGGTTTTAGTGGCGGGATATCCCAGGATGGGTTCGGCTCGCCAGGTGCAGGTCTTTCTATGAAGAAACATCAGTCATTGTTAAAACTTTGGCAGTTTGTGGACAGGATTATTTGTGGTACTTTCTGTTTTGAGGTATAATGTTTTGTTATGTAAGCAAGAAGGTAAGCACAGTTATAACTTATTGTCTACAGAGGAGTGTAGAGACTAAAGCAGACCATGTTAGGCCAGATTCCTCTTAACTGTAAGTATACCAATTCCAATTAGAATGTTCTGATTTTCATATTATCTATAGAGTTGTTGATCATAATGTTAACTTGAGACTGCATTTGAAGCATTAGTAACACGGAAACAAGTAGAGGTATATTTTATAATCTAAAATTTTTTATTTACCTTTTGTCCACTTTATTTGAATACTGGTAAAATGTTTCACCCGAAAAACGAATGGGCTTTTCCATATCCATATTATCATCAACTGAAATGAGAAACAAATGAATATGAAAATTGTTATCAGTAGGTTGACACTTCCAATTAAAAGCACGTAATTTCTAGTTAGAAATAAAGGTACATTTTTATTGAAAGTTATGCCATAATTATTCATTTTTCTATTATTTTGAAGGTTCACATACTACACTGAAGTCTTAAACTAAATATATATCTTCTTCCATGTGTATAATGTTGCATTACTACATATAGGTTTTCATTTTTTTACAATGGGAATGTATAATTTACAAAAATTAAAATAAAGAAGTGAAAGGAAAAACACAATGTAGAGATGGACAGTGATATGTACAATACAGAAAAATATAGAAAAAGCAGAAATGAAGCAATATGTAAATTAATAGATGAAAAATGTGAACTAGGATGTCTAGTTGTTGCAGCAAATGAATAGCTGTTTGTGTGCTGTCAGAAGGTCATCAATATTCCCAGAGAAGGATCTGTGTAGGCATCTGAAGGTGATGTGTTGCATTGTCTGGAATTCTTGCTTGCTGTCATAGCTAAGAGAAGGTTGTAGACCCCAAGAATGCATTGCAGAGTCACTTCTTCTGGTTGCAGTGTGCACTCTGTTTAGTGGGACCCATACACTCCGTCATAGATGAAATCTGGGCTGGGGCTGCTAAAAGATCGATCTCCATTCATCGGGAGCCTTTGTACTCCATTCTTCATTCTAGATTTGAGATCCAGAGTAATTTTCTTTCATCAGCTTTTGAGCCAGCAGTGTGGGGGGAGTGTCTGGATTTCAGTCAGGTTGACGTGATTCTCTGGATGTCATGGTGAATTGGAAGTGATTTATTGGCCTTTATTTTATTTGCTTCTCAGACAAGACTGTTCTTGTGGCAAAAAACTGATGGAAGGATGTGGCTAAGGACTGGAAGCCAGTGCATTGGGGTTATTTTTATGACACCGCTGATAATTGGCACTGTCTGATTCAGGACAGTGTCAATTTTCTTGGTGTGAGTGTTGTTCAGCCAGATGGAAGAGCAGTATTCAGCTGTTGTATACATCAGACTGGTCTTCACAACTTTGACCCGACTGAAAGCCTGCTTGTCCTGCAGGCAGGATCTTGAAAGTGGGAAAACTGATTCTGTTGAAGATCAATCTTTTCAGTAGCTTGTAGTTTAAACTTAATGGTGCTATGGGTCTACAGCTTTCAGGGGCATTGGGCTGTTTTCCAGCTTTCAAGAAAGCAATGATTTCTGATCTCTTGAACTTGAGTGGCAGTTGTCTTGCATGTTAGATGGATGGAGAAAATGTCAGCTAGCCATTTCCTAGTGTTTTGCCATTGTGAATGTTGTTGAAGCCTGGTGCCTTATGCATTTTTCAGCTTCAAAGGTCCATTGTAACTTCATCTGCAGTGAATGGTGATGCTAGCTCTGGTATAGAGGAGCGTGACTTTCTTAGATTTTGCAGGTTTCTTCTGATTACTTTGGAATATGTTTTGTCCGATTTGTCTGATTTAGGCCTTGGAATCTGTATGATTCAGTCTGCTATTTTATCTGGTTTGACTGTTTGGGATGCATGCAGTTTGTGGGAATGATCTCCTAGCTTCATTAGAAGGCTCAAGGCATTTTTACTCCAATGCTTAAAATCTAGTTCCTCAACTGTTTTTGTTTCTCTTTCCCTTCTCTCCTTATCCAGATTGCTAATGAGATTGTCTGGTACTTCTCTCCGACCACTCTGTAGAAAATCTTGATATAGAAGCTCAGGGGTATCGCTCCAACATAGTGTGCGCTGTTTTCGAACACCTCTGGGTATGTGTTTGAGTAAAGCTATCAAGGTGAGATTACTGTATATTGCCGAATCATCTGATCCTTATATTATATGGCTGCAAATCATGGATCGTGACTAAGAAAATAGAATCTACTTTTGATGACTTGGGAAAGAAAATATTTTGTGCAAAACATATGAAGGGTACACAGGAAAAACGAACATTGTCACAAAAAGCAAATTTTACAGGAGAGACATTTTAAAGTTTGAACACTTCTACACAAAATACTAAGGAGATAATTTTTTGTATGTAGGTGTCTAAATTATTGTCACATATATGTGTATCTCATCCATCAATATGATGTTTCTAAGTTAACAAGTACTCTAGTAATAAATTTTTAAGTTCATTAGTGCAAGGACTATGTGCGTTTTTCCTCTGGATTCTCCTGAAAGAATGGGCACTTGCACGATATTACACTGATTATTCCTCCAATATAGCATTAACAATACCTCAATATGTTAAAAAATAGTTTTGAGGGTATTTTACAATGTTTTAGAATATTAATAATAATAATAAACTCAAATTAACACAAATTGAAATAAAGGCATTACAGTCAATTATGAATTTAATGTGTTATGTTACTTTAAATATGCACATAATAGCTCACATTAAAATGTCTGTATCAATGTCTTTCTAAAAATGGTTCAATTTGTAAAAGTTTGGCTTTCGACTTCAAAAATTAAAATAATTTGAACATTTTTATAACTAAATATGGCCGTACACATATGAAACGTAATACACATTTTAATACTTCTCTGTCCTCTTATGTAATGATCGATTTTATTTAATCACCTTACCACAGTACTTTATCAAACATCACTATCGTCATCGTTCGGTTGGTTCTTAGTCGACCCTTTTACGACAGGTAGACGACTAAAGAACTCCTGTGCATCATCTCGGCAAAACTTCTTCAGTATTTTAAGGTCCTTGTACTTCTCTTCAGGCAAAGGAATTGGTCCTGAATATGCTTGCGCAAATTCATGTTGGCCGTGTAACACGTTCTTACGCCCTGTTGCTGTAATAACGGTGGAATTGAAGAGACCATTGTATGTTTCACGGTGTTCAACAGTCTGTGGATATCTGGGTGTAATTCGAAGTTCCAAGATGGGCCGGGTTGCAGCAGGGAAAGTTTTCTTATACATCGGTGTTAGGAAGTTACCCCAGGACTTGAACATATCTGTTTTACAATCGACTACCTCAAAAGGAGAAGGTTTCACTCGAGCATTTCTAATTACTTCCCGCCAGTCATCTGGAGTTTCTGCTGGAGATTTTTTTGGATTAGGCCCATGTTTTTGTCACACTCCATGTACGAATGTCCTCTTATTGGGAATGTGACAACTACTTGGTCAAAGCGATTCAAAGTTATTGCTACATAGTGGAGAAATCTAATCATGGTGAAGTTTTTGTTTTGTCCACTGCATGAATCACAGAAAATGTGGAGTTTACGGACAGAATGATCTAGGTAGGTTGTTATGAAATGATGTAGCATTGAAACTACATCGTCTGCTCCCTTTTTTCCCACTGTCTGATCGTAAGTGTAAAACACCGACATACCAGTTGCTAAAACATGTATATTGAACACATAAAATGAAAGTTGTCTACGATAATAGGCCTCACTGGTCGATATGTTTGGTAACGGAAGATTTCTACCAAAATATATACCTATTCCCTCGTATGTTGCATCTTTTCTAGCTTCTCTTCTTGCGTTTCTCTTCCTTTTGTAGAACCAGTCAGCTCTAACTGTGTGCAGTTTCATTTCATTATGCAGTTTCTTCAAATCTTCTTCAATCTTCTTTATTTCCCCCAGATTAGATGACGTTTCTTTAGCCTTTTCTAAGTTACTAGCTGATGCTTTCTGTTCATCGCATGTGCTACACGTATCACTTCGGGGATACCCAAAAGAGATGTTAAATTTTGTGACAAATGTTACTCTGAATGTCTCATAAGAAATTTGAACATGCGGATAGCGTTCCAGAAACATGAAAAGTAGCTTTTTCACATTCAGTTCTTCAGGTAGGTAAACTTTTCCTGTATCTTGTAAACTATAATGAGCTTTGCGTCCCTTAAGAGAACTGAGAAATGTAGTCATTGCTTCATATGTTTCTTCAGGAAGTTTACTTCTGCCTCTATTCTCATGTTTTCCCCTTTTGTCAATTGGGGAGTGTCGTGTTGTAGCCAAGGACGATTTAATTGTGTGTAAACGGCGGGCAGTTACACCAAAAAAAGATAAGATTGCTTTAAAACAAACATTAATTTCAGCGAGTGTCCCTTCACGCACGACACGAACTTTATACACATAAGAAAAATCATGCAGACGGGCCTCTTGTGCTGGTTGCCGTGGTCGCCTTCGGTTAACAGGAATTACGGTCATTAATCCCGCCAAATACGAGTTCTGGGCATTTCTGTCACCTAACTTATTAAAATCATGTATTAGCTTATTCCGTTCACTTGCAGTGACCCGCTTAAAACATTGTAATCGTTTGCAGTCACAGTCTTCACTGGATTGATACGCAGTATCTCGTAACTTCTTCATAACACTTTTTACACTACCGAATTTACGTTTCTTCTTTGTAGAATTCCCTATGCTCGCTACTTGAGTCTCTTCATCACTTGAATTGTAGACATGAGTGTCCATCACAGCATCCATCGTACTACGTACAATATTAGTGTAACAAACCTACACAATACAGAGACAGAACAAATCAACTGACACAGCCATCAATCACCTTAAACGGTAATGGCAGCGACACGCGCATGCGCATTCGAGCTGTTGGTGGACTGTGTTCGTTTTAATGTAGTTCCACGTATACATTATTCGTTCTTCCTCTGTGTACCATTTCTATTTTACTGCATATCTTGGACATCGTTCATTGTTTCTCTTTGATATTTCTCGTGTTGATAGCTTCACTACTAAGCTAACAAATGGAACTAAGAACTCATTTTTTGAATTTTTGGACATTGTTCGTTTTTCCTGTGTACCCTTCATATGTGATCATGCCGTATGGAGAATAGGAATTAATTTAGAGATACAGATCTTGAGACAAAGTTTAAGTCAGAATAATGGAATAATTAAAAAAACATGGAAGAATGGAAAATTGAGGTTACCTAAATGGATGGTGCATTCCAAAACAGGAGGAAGTTGAACTGCTGGAAGACTAAAGGCTTGCTTCCACCTAGTGGAATGGAATCGAAGCGAACCGAACCAAATTTGTTTTTAACATGTGTTTAAACGGGAGATAGAGATGGCGAACGCCACGAGTTGGATCGAACCGAATGGAACAGGATTCTCTGCCAAGAATATCTTCTGACTAGCGGAATGGAATCGAACAGAATTATCAACATCCGTGCAACTTCATAATTCGATTCCACTAGGTGGGAGTGAGCCTTAAAATGCTTGAACAATGTGGAGGATGGTCTGAAAATCCTAACATGGAGAAAGAGAGTGCTTGATAGGAAAGAATGGATGTCAATTCTTACCGAGCTTAGGCTACTCTAAAAGGGCCGAAGAAGAAGAAGAAGAAGAAGAAGAAGAAGAAGAAAGAAGGAGTAACATTAAACTATAGTTTAAAACATTTAAACTTCACTATTCTTAGCGTTAGTACAAGTAAAAGAAATAGAATACAAAATATATGACTATACGTGTACTCACAATTCTCGCAGTGTTCTCCTGCGTACTTTAGTGGACATTTACAAGCGTAAAGACCAAGGAGAGGCTGGCATATGCCTCCATTGAGGCATGGATTTGCTTCTCTATCAACTGGGCAGGGGGGTCCTCTATAGCGAGATATGCCGCTTGCACGAGAAACACCTAATGGAGCGGATCTTTCTCCCAGGTTATCCAGAGTGTGGCCATTAACTATCAGTCTCTGGATTGCTCCATCTAGACCTGTCATAATTGCTGCATCTCGATTTGTTTCTACAATAGCTCTGAAAAGAAATCAAGTAATAAATTAGAAAAGGGACATTCAAGGATCAAAAATGTTCCATATATCAACAAATAAATTTTAGAGTTTAGAGCTGGGGTTCTTAACATATGGGTCATGACAATGTCATGGTGGCTTTCAAGATGGGTCATCGGAGCTTCCCGAAAACAATTGAGGAGATGATGATAAGGATGAAATGATGATGAAGACGACACATACACCCAGCCCCCGTGCCAGAGAAATTAACCGATGGTGGTTAAAATTCCTGACCCTGCCGGGAATCGAACCCAGGAGCCCTGTGATCAAAGGCCAGCATGCTAACAATTTAGCCATGGAGCCGGGCTTAATACCAGTAATGTAGTTTATAACACTTCTTTCTATACAATATTTTCTGTGCTTCGACCATTCCGCCATATCTGGATCTTAACATTTTCAAACGATCTTGCCCAAGATAGTGCAACATACAACTGGCCGTGCCTGAATACTGGTTCAGCTAATTACACTACCGACTTTTTCAAGAGTTTGTTCCTGCACTTTATTGATGGTCATACAGAAGGCTGGTCGACTTGATACCTTCCTGTCTGTACGTACGTAGACTGTTTTCTCTTATCAGCATGTAAGTTATTAGGAAAGTTCTGCCATCTGCTGAGTATACTCAGAGGCTAGGGAAGGAGAGAAAATCAAAGAGTATCTAGCAGAGAATAGTATTCTTCTATCATCAGAGGAAGTGTATACTCTCCGGTTTGACAGGTAATAATGAATTATTACCGAGCTCGATAGCTGCAGTCGCTGAAGTGTGGCCAGTATCCAGTATTTGGGAGATAGTAGATTCGAACCCCACTGTTGGCAGCCCTGAAAATGGTTTTCTGTGGTTTCCCATTTTCACACCAGACAAATGCTGGGGCTGTACCTTAATTAAGGCCATGGCCGCTTCCTTCCCACTCCTAGCCCTTTCCTGTCCCATCGTCGCCGTAAGACCTATCTGTGTCGGTGCGATGTAAAACAACTAGCAAAAAAAAAAAAGTATTATAAACTATAAATTACATTTTTGTTCCGTATTGAAGTTCAATTATAAGAAATAAATTGACAAGAGGGTCACCTTTTCAATACAATATATCAAGTAAGTGACATTACATCAGTCTTGGGACTAGTTTTAGCTACCTAGTGGCCATCTTCAGCCAAATAAAATTAAAAGATTATGTGGTAACTAAAACTAACAGACAAAGTCAATGTTGCAGGAATAATTGTAACATTAAATTACATATAATAACAAAATTTATGGTTATGATCTTCTTGTCATGATATGATGTGTTTAAGTTCACTTACGACCTCAGGCAAAGAAGTAAATCTGGAAATGATAGCCAGAATCAGGAATGAATAAACAAACCAAACCAAGCCAGGATCAAGCACACTGAGGAGTTTGATAACTTCTTTTTTTGTTTTATTTTGCCATTCCTCCGGATTATACACATTCTGATAATTACTGGTATTTGACACACTGGCCCATCAACGTAAATGAGCTATTCAACCCATGCTATGGAGGTGCTGATAGGAATAGGGAGTTTACACAATGAATGGAACACAGCAGAGCAGTCTTCGCTGCTGTCTGTGACCAGGGTCATTCCAGCACTGGAACTTGACATTGGTAGATCGCAAGCATAGTACTGAATGGAAATTCTAAGTTCCCATGGAGGGAATTAGATTCTTTTCCACCAATAGAGCATATCAAAAATCAGATCAAAAATTAGATGGATGGCTTTTCCGGCGTTTGCTCTATTAACCAGCGTTTCGTCTTAGGTCTGACACTAGACTCTTCAGAGTGGGTCTGACACATCCCACTCTGAAGAGTCTAGTGTCAGACCTAAGACGAAATGCTGGTTAATAGAGCAAACGCCGGAAAAGCCATCCATCTAATTTTTGATCTGAGCATAGTACTGATCATGAAAAGTGAAAATTTGGGCCTCTTTCCTTTTGACAAGTATTTCATATGGTAGAATTGCTTTTAACCGTAACATTCAACTTAGTTATATTCTGACAAGAATACCAATGTTATTGCCTTGTTTTAGTTGGAATTGATCTCAGTGCATTACTATGAGAATATCAATGACTAAATTAATAAATAAGTCACAGAAATAAATGGGAAAATCATGGCTCGAATTCTTGGTGAACAATAATGAAAAACAATTATGTCTGCAGATAGAATAGTACTGGTAGCAATTGTTGTTTCTCATACCTTCTCATCGTTGAGATTATGATTACACTTTATTTCTACAAGTTGCTTTACGTCACACCAACACAGATAGGTCTTTTGTTGATGATGGGATAAGAAAGGGCCAGAAGTGGGAAAGAAGTGGTTGTGGCCTTAATTATGTATGGTACAGCCGCAGCATTTTTCTGGTGTGAAAATGAGAAACCACAAAAAACTATCTTCAGGGCTGTCGACAGTGGGATTCGAACCTACTACCTCCCAAATGCAAGCTCACAGCTGCGTGCCCCTAAACGCACAGCCAACTTACTTGGTGATTACATTTTATAATTGCTTATTAGAAAATATTATAAGTCCAGTCAATATACAGTAATACTAAAGAATTTGTAATTTTATCACATATTTTTACAGTATTATTACTTTAGCGCTGTTTAACTTCAAAATAGACCCATGTGTTCTGCTGGTTGATTGCTTGATTGATTTTGCATTGTGGCTAAATCTGGTTAAAAACCACTAAACCTGAGGCCACTGAATTAGACGGGTGAGGAAAACTGCACTGTTGTCATGTATATGAATGGTGAAGTGACAGATGGTTGAGAGTAGTTTATCTCTGAGCGCGGATTGACAACGCTGATTGTGCTGTGCTGTCTAGTTGAAACCGGTCTGCTTCATGTTCAGGATAATGTCCAGATAGAGGAGGTGACTAATACTAAAGAAGTATTAACATTTACCTATGATAATAATGACATTTACAGTAAGATACAAAAGTTGAAAACTTAGAAAAGCGGCTGGAAATGATCAGATTTCTGGGGATATACTAAAGACAATGGATTGGGATATAGTACTGTATCTGAAGTACTTATTTGATAATTGTTTGCATAAAGGAGCTATACCAAATAAATGGAGGGTTTCTGTAGTAGCCCCTGTGTATAACGGAAAGCGTGATAGACTTAAAGCTGAAAATGACAGGCCAGTCAGTCTGACATGCATTGCATGTAAGCTTTGGGAAAGCATTCTTTTTGATTATATGAGAGATGTTTGCAAAATTAATAACTGGTCTGATAAAAGGCAGTTTGGGTTTAGGAAAGGTTATTCCACTGAAGCTCAACTTGTAGGATTCCAGCAAGTTATAGCAGATACCCTGGATTCAGGAGGTCAAATGGACTGTATAGTGATTGACCTATCTACATCATTTGATAGGGTAGAACATGGGAGACTACTGGCAAAAAAGAGTGACTGAATGTGTGGCTATATTTCTAGAAAATGAACTCAGAGAATTAGAGTAGGCAAAGCTTTATTCGACCCTGTAATAGTCAAGAGGTGAATTCCTCAAGGCAATATTATTGGACCTCTTTATTTTCATATATATATCAATGATATGTGTAAAGAAGTGGAATCAGAAATAAGGCTTTTTGCAGATGATGTTATTCTGTACAGAGTAATAAATAAGTTACAAGATTGTGAGCAACTGCAAAATGACCTTGATAATGTTGTGAGATGGACAGTAGGCAACGGTATGATGATAAACAGGGTTAGAAGTCAGGTTTTGAGTTTCACAAATAGGAAAAGTCCTCTGAGTTTTAATTACTGCATTGATGGGGTGAAAGTTCCTTTTGGGGATAATTTTTTTTTGTTGCTGTTTGTTTTACGTCGCACTGACACAGATATGTCTTATGGCAACAATGGGATAGGAAAGGCCTAGGAATGGGAAGGAAGCGGCCGTGGCCTTAATTAAGGTTCAGCCCCAGCATTTGCCTGGTGTGAAAATGGGAAACCACAGAAAACCATCTTCAGGGCTGCCGACAGTGGGGTTTGAACCCACTATCTCCCAGATGCGAGTTAACAGCTGAGTGCTCCTAACCGCACGGCCAACTTGCCCGGTAGTGGGAGTGGGATCATTTTAAGTACCTAGGTGTTAATATAAGGAAAGATCTTCATTGGGGTAATCTCATAAATACGATTGTAAATAAAGGGTACAGATCTCTGCACATGGTTATGAGGGTATTTAGGGGTTGTAGTAAGGATGTAAAGGAGAGGGCATATAAGTCTCTGGTAAGACCCCAACTAGAGTGTGGTTCCTGTGTATGGGAACCTTACCAGGATTACTTGATTCAAGAACTGGAAAAAGTCCAAAGAAAAGCAGCTCGATTTGTTCTGGGTGATTCCTGACAAAAGAGTAGCGTTACAAAAATGTTTCAAAATTTGGGCTGGGAAGATTTGGGAGAAAGGAGATGAGCTACTCAACTAAGTGGTATGTTCTGAGCTGTCATCTGGGAGATGGCGTGGACTGACATCAGTAGACGAATAAATTTGAGTGGTGTCTTTAAAAGTAGGAAAGATCACAATATGAAAATAAAGCTGAAATTCAAGAGGACAAACTGGGGAAAATATTCATTTATAGGAAGGGGAGTTATGGATTGGAATAACTTACCAAGGGAGGTGTTCAATAAATTTCCAATTTCTTTGCAATCATTTAAGAAAAGGCTAGGAAAATAACAGATAGGGAATCTGCCACCTGGGCAACTGCCCTAAGTGCAGATCAGTAGTGATTGATTGATGTTTAGTCCACATATTCTTTAAAGTAGTTCTTTTTTCTATAATACACAGTCCAATGTATAGTATTCAAGTATACTGCTGTGTAAAACTTAAGGATAAGATAGATAAAGCAATATATCAACTACTTGGTGGAAATGAATGAAAGTGTGGTAACATGTTGCCAGAGATCTCCCACACGTGCACAGAAATCTGGCATGAGGTCAGCGTGACTATAACACTAAATGGGTCTGGCCCCACAAAACGAGGCAATTGAAGGAAAGGTACAAGACAGTATGAGTCACCGGGCGAGTTGGCCATGTGCTTAGGGGTGCGCAGCTGTGAGCTTGCATCTAGGAGATAGTGAGTTCAAACTCCACTGCCGGCAGCCCTGAAAATGGTTTTCTTTGGTTTTGCATTTTCACACCAGACAAATATTGGGGCTGTACCTTAATTAAGGCTACAGCCGCTTCTATCCCACTCCTAGGCCTTTCTTATCCCATCGTTGCCAGAAGACCTCTCTGTGTCGGTGCAACATAAAGCAATTAGCTAAAGACAGTGTGAGTCAATCAGCAAGCTGTTATTGGTGCACTGCGGTGGTGTTATTCATTACAACACGGCCCGGAGACAACATTTGGATGACTTCACACAGGGAAGAATTATCGGGAAAATGGAAGGAGGACAAAATGTGACGAGTGTAGCCCAGGAGTTTGGTATAGCTCACAGCACTGTTTCACATGCATAGGGAACATTCAAAACCACAGGCACTGGTGCCCAAAAGAGAGAAGAAGGTCGACAACGGTCAACTAGAGCAACAGATGACCGTTACATTGTACAACAGGCAAGAAGGGATTCATGTCAAAGAGCGGGAGCAATTGCAACCACATTTAACAGGACTACGAGGAACCCAATCTCACATTCCACAGTGGCATGGTGACTGAATAGAGGTGGTCTGTTTGCCCAATGACCATTACATTGTGTTCTGTTCACACCTGCACATCGGCAGCACCATTTGCGATTCAGTCTGAGTAGTGATTCTAGATGAAATCTCATCTGGCAGGAGGTGGGAACACATAATGCACCCAGGAAAATTGTCGAACATGATCATTTTGGTGGTCCAAGTATTATGGTGTGGGGAGGCATAATGTTGCATGGGCATACCGACCGACAAATCTTTGAACGGGGTACATTCACCGGTCAACATTATTGTGACAGTGTACTCCTTTACCATGTGCTCTTTTCAGAGGTGAATTCGGCCCTGACTTCATTTTTATGGATGACAATGCACGACCACGTCGAACAGCACAGGTGGAGGAGCTCTTGGAGCGAGAGGATATTCGGCAAATGGACTGGCCTGCCCATTCCCTGAACTTAAATCTTATAGAGCATGTGTTGGACATGTTAGGCAGGCATATTGCAGCACGTCACATACACCATCGACCATCCAGCAGTTGTCAACTGCGCTGGTGGAGGAATGGAGCGCCCTACCACAAGAACTCCTTACCAATCTTGTGGCCAGTTGTGGAGTATGGATCAGAGTCTGTGGTGATCACACACCCTTTTAAGAACCACGTCCCTTCTTTTGTTATGTGCAGGGGACCATCATGAGTCGCAGTGACTTACGTGTAATTTATTGTCTCTGTATAAAAGTGTCATTTCTGTTTGTCTCATTGCAAATTCCTTTCAGTTGCCTACTGTACCATACTGTACCAGTTCTTCCTATGTATGGTTCACGTTTCATCAAGCTACATTACTTGGCAGTGACAAACATCCAAAAGTTACTTTCTTCTTTAAGTTTCACACAGCAGTGAATTTAAAGGTATATTGTAAACCATAGACAAATACTTAAATAAAACAGATACAGATTAATAGGCAATCTGAGATTTTTTACCGTGTCCTGTGCTGGCGGACGTGACTTGAACGAACTCGGCTAGTGACATTTGTTTGGTCACTTTCCAGGCCATTTTTCAGGAAAATGAAAAGACCCGTGGGAACATATTTCAGATAATAAATTTTATACTTTTTTCCAGCAGACATTTTATTGGCTGAGAAAACAAAAAACGTGACTGCTTACTGAAAAGTTCAATACATGACTTTAAGGATTTAAATTTACTCGTTCAGGTTTTTATTCTTAATAATTATTTATACCAATCTTTCATGAAGCTTGTAATATAATTTGTATTGGAACATTATAGGAGGTAACATCAGGAGCTTGGGAGAGAACAAACTGTCTTTTGCTCTGAAATTATGTGTTCAGTATTTAGAGTTGGGAAGTATTTGAGTAAACGTAACTGAATTACTTGTAACAATGAAATTTTTAGTCATTTTTACGTGTTATTGTTACTTTCCACAAAATGTAATTTTTACTTCTAATTGTTACTTTCCAAAAAATGTAATTTTTCCTTGTAATTGTTACTTTCCAAAAAATGTAATTTTTACTTGTTGTTACTTTCCATAAAATGTAATTTTTACTTCTAATTGTTACTTTCCACAAAATGTAATTTTTACTTGTAATTGTTACTTTCCAAAAAATGTAATTTTTACTTATTATTGTTACTTTCCACAAAATGTAATTTTTACTTCTAATTGTTACTTTCCACAAAATGTAATTTTTACTTGTAATTGTTACTTTCCACAAAATGTAATTTTTACTTGTAGTTGTTACTTTCCAAAGAATGTAATTTTTACTTGTAATTGTTACTTTCCACAAAATGTAATTTTTACTTTTAATTGTTACTTTCCAAAAAATGTAATTTTTGCTTGTAATTTACTTCTTGAAATAAAATTGTAATCGTTAAATTTTAGTAATTGATACTCATTGCATCGAGTGTTTGGCAAGTTTGGAACTCTAGCACTCAAAAGGCATCGCCGCCAAGGCCGTAAAACCAAGGATACGATGTGCACTCATTCATTTATTCGCAGCTTGTTGATATTTACAATAGATAATCGTACACTAAGTGGGTGAGAATGGAAACGGAATAAACACGTGATGAGGAAGGGGTTAAGGAATTTCTATTCCCCTATTTGAATACCTATTTTGAATTAGTTGGCCCTGAAAATAAGGAAAACACTAAGGTGACATGGAACCTTTGCTTGGGAGCAATCATTTTGAAGGTTTTTTTAGTCACTTTTACTAATAACAACCACTCATATGTATAAGGAAAAAAAAAAAAGAGAAAAAAGTAGTCTTTTTCATTGCAAACTTTAGTAATAATCCAAACCCATGTGAAAACGAGCAGTGATTTCCTAAAGTCTGGCATTCTGTGAAGTAATTGTAATTGTAGTTTAGTGAAATATTTCTCAGGTAACTGTAATTCAGCCCAGTTACTTTTATTTTGTACTTTTCCCACCACTGGTAATGTCTTTGCCAGTTGCTATACTACCTTGGCAACAGCATAATTCCACCTAATTTGGTGGCCACGACAATAGTTTAGAGTCATGCATGGATTTAACATACCTGCTCTCAGGACAGAGAATCTCTTGCACAGTTATATCTAGTTGATGTTTTAAGAAATAGGTTTTGAACACTTTGAGCAACAGTCCTATGAATGTAATGAGTGCATGTGAGTTCAGATGTGTTTCTCTAATAGTGTTTATACTTACGAAGGGTGTACTATATTGTTTTACACTATATTTTTTGTACATCTGGGTATGGTTCACATTTCACTTTTGAAGGTGGTGATGTGTAACTAGTGTCTTGTTCCACCGTTTGGAAGCAGCACACGCACAGGGGCCAACGAATGCTCTCATCATAGCCATTTCATAACAACACTGTCAGCGTAGGAGCAGACAACATGGAAAACAACCGTCAGGGACAGCGCTATACGACTTGGTTCCTATGGAAAGAAGGCGTGATCACTGCAGAAATTCATTGGCGCTTGGTGGCAGTCTGTGGAGAACATGCATTGTTACGGAAAACAGCTTACAACTGGGTCGAAGGTTGGAAAACAGGCCACACATTGATGGACAAGGGAACCAGTTCTGGAAGGAATGTGACAGTGTGAACACCAGCCAACACTGTCCGGGTCGAACAGGCCATCCAAGGAATCAAATGCATCACATTTTTGGAAATGGAGGCAGCCACGTGAATTAGCTGAAACAACCTGCAGCGGATCATGCATGGCCGCTTACGGTTGGGGAAGGTGTCATCCACGTGGGTGCCTAGACTCTTGTCTCCAAACGAAAAGCAGAGGCCTATGGACGTGTGCAGATAACTTTTGCAATGCCATGATCAAGATCCAGCCGATTTCATGGCTAGGCTTGTGACTGGTGATGAGACATGGCTCCATTACCATTATTACTTTTGATTACTTTTATTATTTCACTTTTATTATTATTTCACCACACATTGTCCTGTTTTGATGTATTTCCATGTGTATTCTATATCATTCCATGTCAGATCTGTTATAGTGTCTTCCATCCTTCCATCATTAACTAATCTATCTAAGGGAATGTTTGTGATATCATTCACATTTAACAGCTTATCAAAATAATTCTTCCATTCTTCTTTGATCTCTCTGTCATCTGTAATGAGATACCCACTATCACTACTCAGATAATTAGTCTGTTCTTTGTCCCTCCTCTTATTCTTCATCATTCCATATAATATTTTTCTGTTGCTATCTACATCTTCATTCAGTTATCACTCCATTCATTCAACCATTTTTCTCTTTCTGCTCTGACAACCTGCTTAGATTCTACACCAACTTATAGAGTTCTTTGTCCTTATCTGTTCGACTTTTGAAATATTTTCTGTAGGCATTGTTCTTTTTAAGGATGTGTATCTTGTTTTATCATTCCACCATGGTGTCTCTTTCCATTTCCTTTTGCCATTTTTTCTTCCACACGTCTCCTCTGTTGTCTTGACCAAGCATTCCTTGAAATTTTTCCATTCTTCTTCAACTGTTCCAGTGTCTGTTTTTGGTATTCACTGGTGGATTTTTTTCTTGATATTCTGTGGCTTTCTCTTTATCCTTCAATTTCCATACCTTTAATGGTTCTTATTTCCTTCAACTTTTTAAACCTGAAACAACTACCAAGGAGCCTATGATCACTGTCAAGAGACACACTTGGGATCAATTTCACATCCAGCAACATTTCTTGTATATGTTTATCTACCATAATATAATCAATGATGGACTCCTGTTGCCCATTCCATCCATATCTGGTGATTGTGACTTTTCTGTTTGTGATACCAGGTATTACCAATAACTATGTTATTTCTCAGACAGAAATCTAGGAGTTCACTTCCCTCAGTGTTCCTTGGTCCCCATCCATTTGTGCCCATGATGCTCTCATAACCTTGCCTATCAGACCCTACTTGGGTATTCATGTCATCAATAACAATGCTTCCTTGAAATAACAGGCAGTTAAAAGGTGTCTTACACTTGTTACATTACTGAACAGGTTACTTACGGCACTCCTCCTACATACAGGGGTAGTTCAAGGTTCAGTTCATTAAGAGGTGGTCCAGATGAACCTTTTAAAACCAGGCCATCATCAAGCTGGAGCGTTCCTTCTTGATTTAAACGGCTCACCTTTACAGCATGCCATTGGTCAAGAGCAATTTCTTCTTCAGACCTATTTTACAAGAAATATGCATGAATACTTTTACCTATAGTACATAAAATAGTTATGTGAAATCTCTTATTAAACATCAAATTAGGGCATAGTAACTCACGTAATATTTGCAGCTCCACTGCCAAGATCAAATCGGAATTGAACATGTCCCTTGACAAGATTTAAGGAAATGAAATCGCCCTTGCCATTTGATAATTGCCCATTGTATAGCAGAACTCCTTCTGGCTTTCTGGATAGGAACCAAACCTCCAAGGAGAAAGCCCTTCCAACTCCCTCTAAACGAGGTAATTCTATATAGGAACTTCCATCAAATTCAGGAACAAAAAATTCATGAAGTTCTGCATCCACTGCAAAAGAAATTAATAAAATTAAATGATTAATACCTATTCCTGTATCTTTACTTGATCTTGACTTGTCATTTGCCTGTAAGACTACCAATAATAATTACATGTGTGGTCTTTCATACAGAGTTCTGATTTAAAGAGGTACAATACTAATCACACTGCTCTATATTATACAGTAAGTTATTTTATTCAGAACTTTGAATAGTATTTCATTGAAAAACATTGTGATTTTAGACAATGTGATTTAATAATGTTCATTACTTATAACATAGCATACATTTATTACAGATAAGTACTGTATCTAATTAAAATTGCAAGTGAACAGATAAATATACTTCTTCTTTGTTGATTATCTGATTTGATTGCAGCTTATAAATTTGATTTTGCTGTTGTATGAGTTTCCTTCCTGGCACCCCTCTACAGTGGAGAACATAATGAAACTAGAAGGAGTTCAACGCTGAGCAGAATGACTAATTGCCCAACACGGTCATTTAAATACAGCCAGGTTATTGCCCCCATAACAGCTCTCTGTAAACAAATAGATATTGCTTTTCTGAGAAAATCCTTCGCAGGTAATATTCAACCACTTACAGCTGAAGAGGTTGAGGTATGGCCCTTTCTCCTCCACTTGCAAGAACAGCATCATATCAAAGTGACTTTTTTTATTCATTCTGCTCGGCTATGGAATGAACTCTCACCACAGACAAAAGAACTACCTGCAGAAAAATTTTGTAAAGAGGCAAAAGGAATGTATATATAATGAAACCTTCTGTACATAATATAATTTTCTACTGTGAGAATGTTCAGTATGCATGGGAGGATGGATGAAAGTTTATGTGATCTCAAGTGAGTGGGTAATGTTAAGTAGGGATTTAGGCACATTCGTGTGTATGGGGCTATGCCCTTTCTCCATTCACCGTCCCTGAATTGTATCTACAATTTGTGGAAAATAAATAATAATAATTTTAGGTTCTCTATTGACGTATAATGTTTGATGAACTCAATTCGTAAAAAGAATTTATTATACAGTTTCACATATTCAATACTTAATCATAATGATTATATTAAAAAATCATCTTAAACATCTAGGACTTGTTTCACCCCTTTTCTGGCCATCTTAATCTAAAATTGGAGTTATTTGAATAAAAATACAGATAAAAAAGTGCACATAATTAAAATAATATGCCACTTTTATTACATTGCGTAAAATGTTTGTTGGCTTAAAATGTTCTAATATAGTCCTTAACGAAAAATGTCTATGTGAAGATGCCACTGTTTATTTGCAACATCTGACACGGTTTCATTTTGGGTGAGTAAATTATCTGAAGAAACATTTCTTGTACTTTTAGAATTATATGGCACTACATTCTGCCTGGGATTGTAGTTAATGTAGGCCTATCAAACTAAACTGATGGTATTAAAAGCCAGAAATCATCAATTTTGGCCTAATTTGCGTTTTCTACTGTACTGGAAATTTTCTCTGGCATGGTTTCCAGGACAGCATCATGTATGCATATGGATTCTACTCTTTAATTTTTCATAAAATCTAGGATATGACCACTTACTATTTTTTTTAGGCTGGTCCTTATTATAATCATTTATATCCAATCAATATTTCAAATCAAATCAGTTTGTTTTGAGAGATGTGAATATTTTTTATAATAGTATGGCAGCAGATGGACTTATAAACCACAAATGAGGTTAATTGTTTACTCACAGTCCTGGCAAGCTTTTCCTTTCCTTCCTGGTGGGCATTTGCACATGAAACCACCCTGAGGAAGAGCCTCACATGTTGAACCAAATGTGCATGGATTGGAGATGCATGGATTTACTCTACTTTCACAGAAGTTCCCTGAAATCAAACACATGAATAAACAACAAGTTTGTGCTTGTTCCATATTGATATTAATGCCATTTAAAAGGGATCTTCTTTCTGATGACCATATTATTTTTCTGCAAGAGAATTGTAATGGGCAAAAACTTCCAGACATGTTTGAGAAGTTCTTAGATGTACACTTACTGACAAAAACTAATGAACTGAAAATATTAAGTCCCTAAACACAAGCATGACTGAAAGAAGTAGCACATTATTATAGCAATTTCTTGGCTTATCCCTAGATTGGTAGAGTATGTAAAAATGATGTGTCTATCATGAATAATTTGTTAAGGGGGAAGCCATATTTTCCCATGTTGACTTAGTTAAATGTAGTAACAGTCCTGAAACAATGTTTGGAGACAACAGACTAGATAAGCACAGAAGTATTTTATTAACCTAATACGGTGACGGTTGAATACTAATACAATCATTATTTGTTAATACTTGTTCATATTAACACCAAACTCTGAATCATTGATAAGTTTACGCAATGCTGACATCATCATCATCTATGTCCCACTCCAGTCGCCCAGGTGTGGTTGCAATGTAAACAATGCTGTACATATATACGCATGATTTAAGTGATTTGATAGAATCCAAGGATGTTCTTGTAGAACGAAACATGTCATTCTTCGTATAATAGTGTGTACTTTTTTACTGGAGGTTATAGTGTTATAATTTATATTGGAATTGTGTGTTTGACAAACTGGGAAGATTTTATGTTACACATATCACGAATAAGTGAATCCCCACTAACCCTCTGTCATCATTTACGCTTCCCCGGCCGGAAGTGCGATCGCTAATCAGCTGTGAAGTACATGTGCTCCCATCAGTCTGTCTTCACTGTTCACCCATTGGTACTCAACATGTAAATATGACATAGTCTACCAAGGCATGCACATTTTTGCACGTCTGCTTGATGTATGTTTACCAGTAATGGACCTTCTCTTCACCTACATTTGACATATATTTACTTATGACTGTAGCTGCTATATGCAGTAGTTGGATGTAATAGTGCAAGATAATGGCAGGTTAGTGTGGGAAGAAGAGGAGAAGGAAGAGACAGGGATATACATGAAAACACAAAAAAAAAATGAGGACAATCTCCTCTATACACTCCCCTTTTCAAACAGACAGGCTCTTTACTCATCAATTGCAGTTCTTCTACATCCATCTCTTTTCAGCCTTCTACAAGCTTGTTTCTGCTTCCCAACTTTATCTGGAAGGTGGGCATCAACTCTCACTGAAGGGCCAGCTTGGCAGATCTTCACTTCCTCTCTCTACATATACAATTTAATCTGACACTTTTTTGTTCTGTTTCAATACTCATTAATTAAATATTCTCACAACTTCTTCAGACTTCATCTTGGAGGAAAGAGGACTTTTCCTATTTGTGAAACTCACACATTACTTTTAACCCTGTTTATCGTCATTCCATTGCCTACTGTCCATCTCACAACATTATCGAGGGCATTTTGCAGTCCTCATCTTATGGAAAAGGTACAGTGCTGTTTCACAAAATATCGGTTGTCATTTAGTACATTCTCCTAAATGATCTTACAAAGTGCTCATGCAAATTTAATAACTGGTTTGATAGAAGGCAGTTTGGGTTTAGGAAAGGTTACTTCCCTGAAGCTCACTTGTAGGATTCCAGCAAGATATAGCAGATTTATTTATATTTTACAAAAACAATTAATTGTCACTTGTCACAATACAAAAGGAATTAGTTTTACAGAATAGTACACAGAACTTAGAGAGAGAATCTACCAAATATTCCATTGAAAGTGAATAACACAAAAGGAACCATAGAAGTTTCACTTTTGTTGCCTCAGCAACAGAAAAGCATTGAAAACACTTAACACCACAAAATACACCAAGTAATAGGTCACAACCCACAGCGTATCAGGTACTTCGTTGTCATCAGCTGGAACAGTCAGGGCATTTCTTCTTTTGATGTTCTCCATACAGGAGCAGTACATAGTCATCATTCTTTTGGTGCTCAAAGGGCATTCATTCATTCATTCATTCATTCATTCATTCATTCATTCATTCATTCATTCATTCATTCAATTAATTCCATGTATTTAGATAAGTATCAAGGAGATTCAGTAGGTGCTTATCTGCTGTCCTATTTTCTTATTCTTTATTAAGCCAACTCTTGAATTTCCCCTGTTTGATTTTGTGTTGATAATTCTGTAATCGCCTGACCAAAAATCCTGTTCTTCCTGTCTTCCTTCACTTATGCCAACTACATCTAACTTTAGTCTATCAATCTCCTGTTTCAGATTCCCTAACCTACCACAATGATTCAAACTTCTAACATTCCACGCTCTGACCCGTAAAATGTCAGTATCCGTCTTCCTGATGATTGTCCTCTCTTGTGTAGTCCCCACCTGGAGATCGGAATGGGGGACTAGTTTACCTTTGGAATATTTTACCTGGGTGAAAGCCATCATCAGTACATCATTCATACAGAGAGAGCTGCATGTCCTCGGGAGTTGTATATATCACATAAGATCTAGCTCTCTTTATTATAAAGAAATAATTTTTGAAAGTTAACAGGCAGGTCTTTTTGACAAGACATTTACAGTACATAGAACTCTGGTAAACTGCAAAAACTCTATTATTTTTCCCTTGGCTCTAATCCAGCTATGGAAGTTACCTGTAAATTCTTGTGTACATGCACATCGATATCGCTCCGAGTCTATGGCATGACATGTCCCACTATTGTAGCATGGCATACTCGAGCAGGGATTTTCTCCACACTCACGCACACCACGAACTTCTTCCACCATCGAGTCTAATCCCTCATGAAGCTCCACAAGTCGTCGTCCAATCTTGAGTTTACGAACACAGCCCATAAGACCCATAGTGGTGCCTACATTCTCAAACACCCTGCAAAGTGTACAAAAGTAAATAAATGAATAAATTCTCTCAGAATATTGCTTGTTACAGGGTACGAGATATAGTATAACTTACTAGAATAAAGTTTTTATTTTACCGACACATCCTCTACAATAATGTTTCAGGAATTGTCTTGTAGAATAACACAGGCAATACAAACCCCATATTCATTTTAAGAATATCTTTATTTGGTTCACTGAAATGGATTTCGCTTTTACTGATGGGATTTTAAACAACCACAAAGTGAACTGTAATGTGGTAGGGGAGGGTCGTAGCATTAATTGCTGAGTTGGAAGAAAAATGTTAATTAGAAGGTACCTAATTTAAATGTTGAATTGACAAACTTCTTTAAACTTTAGTGGCTTTATACTTAATTTCAGCAACAGTTATATTAACTTACTTCATATTCTATTACTGAATCTACCAAGGTACATGGTTCATCAATACCATCAACAAACACAAAGAATAACTGTGCCATCTTGCTGATTTAGAATTTTTTGTCAGGATATCAAGACAGCATTTCACAGTGAAAATAGAGATTTTCCATTTTCTAGTGGTTTAATGATGCACTAACATATACAGGTTTTTAATGATAAGAAATGGAGGGGCAAAGAATGAGAAGGATAGACAAATGTAAGGGTTGTAACTATTGTAGCTGTCTATGAATGGATAAAATAACTTTCTGTAGTCCATGTTCTGTTCCAACTTCAGATAATGTATTTTCTATCTACTAAGTGAGCAGACTTGTCTATTTATTCCTTTTCCTTGAACTGTTTGGTTTAGAATTCTCAGTCATTGTTAGCACTACCAATTCTTGTGCTGTTGTTCTATTTACAACATGAAAGACATCTAACTAATTTCATGCATCTGAACCTACTGCCTGGTCTCTAAAAGAATAAGTTGTCTCTGTTCGTACAAACATTTCTGCAGATCCAGTCCTCTGCCTATATTTTCTCTCAAGAGCTCATATGTCAGATATAAATTGCCATCATGGTATGAAATTTAAGCAGCGCATTTAGGTTTGACTTATTTTGAAATGCATATTACCTATCCAAATGGATAAAGCTGCTTGCATCATCCATATTCCTTCCTGAACCGCAGGAATGAGGCCTCAGGCCTCCTGACCTGTTCTGACTGATATTTTCCATCTATTAAGTGGACAGCCTCTTTTCTTTATTTCTTTCTTTGGTATATGTATCATCATGAACATTTTGGTATACTGTTGTCTGTCATTCATAACACATGTCTTATTTTGAAATGTGTACTACAAACATTTTTGAGAAAAAAAAGTACTGCATTTTAAAGTCAACCTAAGAGGATGATACTGATAAAACATGAGATTGATGAGGTAAGGAACTGTCTCATTAAATCTTGTGCTCAGAGGAAATTCTCTGGTGGGTGCAAGTCTTTCAGTTCACCCTTTTGCAGGAGCAATGGTATGTAGGGTACGCTTCTTATATCAGGAGGCTTTAAACTGTTGGAAATCTAATAAAATATGATAATATGAAAACTTCTCTTCGTATTTCTACTTTAGTCCTGAAAGACTTTACTCAATGTTGTCTGTCTTTTAAGACCGACCGACCGGTCAATCAATCAATCAATCAATTGATCGATCGATCGATCAATCAATCAATCAATCAATCAATCAATCAATCAATCAATCAATCAATCAATCAATCAATCAATCAATCAATCAATCAATCAATCAATCAATCAATCAATCAATCAATCAATCAATCAGTTAATCCTGATCTACATTTAGGGCAGTCACCCAGGTGGCAGATTTCCTATCTGTTGTTTTCCTAGCCTTTTCTTAAATGATTTCAAAGAAATTGGAAATTTATTAAACATCTCCCTTGGTAAGTTATTCCAATCCCTAACTCCCCTTCCTATAAATGAATATTTGCCCCAATTTGTCCTCTTGAATTCCAACTTTATCTTCATATTGAGTAATCTTTCCTACTTTAAAAACACCACTGAAACTTATTCGTCTACTATCATTCCACGCCATTTCTCCACTGACAGCTCAGGACATACCACTTAATCGAGCAGCTCATCTCCTTTCTCCCAAGTCTTCCCAGTCCAAACTTTGCAACATTTTTGTAACGCTACTTTTGTTCACTGAATAAACTTTTAATGCCTACCTATTCAATACAATAATAATGTTGTTTATAGATGTAATTACAACATTCTAATTATACACAGTATTAGTTTTGATGCATTTTTGTGTCATCTTCAGCTGTACAATTAAATCGGAAAACAGGAAAATTATATAAAACTCATGATAGATATTAAATTGTGCATGATATAAAACCCTATGAAATAAACAACATTATTATTGTATTGAATAGGTGGACATTAAAAGTTTATTCATTGTAATTCTCAGTTCAATACGGACAAAAAATGAAATTTCTTACGTTAATGCTACTCTTTTGTCGGAAATCACCCAGAACAAATCGAGCTGCTTTTCTTTGGATTTTTCCAGTTCTCAAATCAAGTAATCCTGGTGAGGGTCCCATACACTGGAACCATACTCTATTTGGGTTCTTACCAGACACTTATATGCCCTCTCCTTTACATCCTTACTACAACCTCTAAATACCCTCATAACCATGTGCAGAGATCTGTACACTTTATTTACATTCCCATTTATGCAACTACCTCAATGAAGATCTTTCCTTATATTGACACCTACTGTAGGTACTTATAATGATCCTCAAAAGGAACTTTCACCCCATCAATACAGTAATTAAAACTGAGGGGACTTTTCCAATTTGTGAAACTCACAACCTGACTTTTAACCCTATTTATCATCACACCATTGCCTAATGTAGTAATTAAAACTGAGAGGACTATTTTTTTCTATTTGTGAAACTCACAATCTGACTTTTAACCCTGTTTATCATCATACCATAGCCTACTGTCCATCTCACAACCTTATCGAGGTCATTTTGCAGTTGCTCACAATCTTGTAACTTATTTATTACTCTATATAGAATAACATGTTCCGCAAAAAGCCTTATCACTGATTCCACTTCTTTACTCCTTTATACATAATTTCATATTTCATTTATATAATTTTTTTTTTCAATTTGTAGAATCCAGTTGTGCGAGAGGAACACATAATAGAAATATCAGAATTCTTGAGACTTTAACTCACTTAGAAACATTTGTAGGCACAAAACCCACAAAAGCATCTTCGACAAGATCTAATGCCTTCAGCGTTCCTTGAGATTGACCAGCTACATCTTCATAATCGTCCAGCTTCAGCATACCATCACGATGGTAACGTTTGATGATGACACGATGGAATTTCTTCATCTCTACCCGATCCAGAGAGGTGATTACAACTGGTCCATTTCCCAGGTTGTACCGGAACTCAACAAACCTAGCAAAATAGAGTAGAATATTTTGTGTATTTGAGAATAATAAAGCATAATGGGAAATTCTTCCAGTTTCACATACAAAGCAAAGTTTTTACTATGAAATGCACATTTATTATACTTCAAATTACAAATTTATCTCTTAATCCAAGTAGTAAACAATATGTTTCAGGTCATCAAGCATTCTAGGTGGGGTGCCACAGTTGTCCTTTATATCTTTTGAACCAGCTATTATTTTGAGCACAAACTAAAACTTAGTAGATTCACTTTGATACTTCTTGTATTGATAGCAGTGGCAGCACATGGATAAAACGTCTGGGCACTTTGGAAAATAATATGTTCAAATTTATTGTTACTTGAAGTTTTGACTCTGCTTGATTAGCAATGTGACTTTCCTTTAAGGCACATGTCTGCAGCTCGAAATTACTAAAACAATGAGGAATGACAGAGAGTGAATATGAGATACAATTACTTTAAGCTGATCCATTTTCCTCTGATTTGGAAGATGTTGCTTGCATAGGAATAACTGCTTCAAGAACATGTTAGGTAAAAATAAAAATTGTATTTCCTGTGCCCCAAAACTTAGCACCAATAATATATCTTAACATTGTCTCCTAGGAGAATGATAGCACGAAGAAAATTGTAACAGTAGTTACGAAGTTTGAACAGGGGAAAATTTATGATGTTAATACTTGCAGACATAGAAATGATAAAAGTAGAAAGTAATTTTGTTTCATTTGTTTGACTCATATTAAACTGCTCCGTTATTAACTGATAAACTTTTAAAGAATCTACTACAAATTCAATTCAGCAGCTATTTCTTCAGTTGAGAAACTAAATTAAGCCTGTTATACTTATGAAATAATTCAATTCTATGAACTCACCCATTGACAATAGCAAGAGAAACAAAGTCTCCTGTTCCATCTGGTTTCTGCTGATTATATAAGATGATGCCATCATTAGCATAAGTCTTAAATTCAACTTCCATGCTTAACTTATTGTAAGCTTTCAGACGCTTCAGGCGAACATATGAACGTCCATCAAATGCAGGAATGTCATATGCTGCAACAATATAGAAAAGAAATTTTTTAAAAATTATATCTCAGCCACTTCTTTATGTCTGTTTCCCTCAACTGGCTAGCTTACCGTAATTGTTCACCTGCTAAATAACTGTTGTGAAAATGCTTGGATTTATTTCTTAATAAAATTGTCAAATCAATTTTGTCGTTGTTGTTGTTGTTGTTGCAATATATAGAATGCCCCATTTATCTTGACCAACCACAATAGCTCACCCTTTCAGTTATATAACTTTTTTATGGAATGCTTTTTCATTTGGAGCTCCAGTACAGAGTTACTGAGGGTGGTCAAGTAAAAGGGATACACTGTATAGGTAGTATATTTATTAATTTTTAGGAAGAAATACATCATTTTTATCAGTTAAATGTGGATATTGCTGACAGTTACTATATTTCTACTACTACCCATACAAAAATTAAATTGTAGGCCTATCCTTTTTTCTATAGGTAGTACTCTTGGAGAGTAATAGGCTACCGGTACTGACTTTTAACTTGTCATCTCTACTGATTGCATAACTGCATTATTTCAGCTTCATGAAAATCAATAAAATCATTTTATGATTGTTATGATTTTATGTTCTAAGAAATACAAATTTGAAATGAATGACTCTTGAGTGATTACCATTGCAATATTCACGAAATGTAATTGAAGCTTCATTCTTGATTACTTTGACCGATGGCTGTTGGTACCAAATAATCTATTATGAAATTAAAAATGATTGGAATGTCAAGATGTAAAGAAAATTGGCTTCTTGAGTAGCTGAACTACCATAATTTGTAGTAACCAAACTATTTCTATGCAGGCATCTTCAAGAAAATACATTCAGGTAATTCATTCCTAAGCCAGACATGATCATTTAAACAATGTAGTCTCAGATAACAGTAAACCAGTTGGTTAGTGCTGGAACTGTTAATTTTAGAACATAGATTTTGCACCACATTGAAAAATTGGTCAGACAATCTGCAGGAGCAGAAACATTAAATGATGGTGATGGTTGAGTAAGTAGACGCTTGAAGAATAGTAACAGTTGATAATGTCAGACTCATGACTGTAGAGATTTACAACACCCTCTACTAGAGTATTTAAAATGTACAGGCAATTACAGACAGTTTTTGTCCAAGACTCGATTTTTATACTTGATTCTTGATCAACTGTTATTAATTTGTCCTTGTACAATCTGAAGTTAACTAATATCATCATTTTATTCTGAATTTATAGCTAAGGAAAGGACATACTTTTGTGGGATTTACCTTTTCAAGGTTAAGATATTATTTCTATGTGTAAAAGCATTAAGAGAGGGAAATTCACTGTGCTGTCCACGTACTGTTGAATGTATTCAAATTAATGAATGCATTGAGAAGTGAGCTGAGCATAAAAAAATAACTACCTCTTTGTATGATGGGATCTGCACATACTGGTCCTCCCCAGCCAGGATTACATTCACACTGGAACACTCCATGAGACACATCAATGCAGGTTCCACCTTGCTGACATGGCTGAGACTCGCAAACTCGGTAATCAGCAGTTGGTTGTACAGGAGGAGAATGTTCTTCTGTGGGAAAACAAAAATATATAACAATACTAATAACAGTTTCAAGATCAGCACCTCTTATCCCATCTTAGGTCCTAAAAAAAGAAAAAAAGTTATTCTCTGGTCATGTTATTAGATATCAAAGTTTGGAAGATAAACATGGCTAATAATTTTATTTTTAACTGTCTAAAGAAAGAGAATTTCATTTCAACTTTGATGGATATATAAAAAAATGCAGTTGATAGTCACAATAAGTTTTTTGAATCCACATCTGTAAGTAGCCATAACTTTGCATATATATTCTCTGTGGATGAATTTACTAGATTTAAACTTTTCAATGAGTTGTCTGCTTACTACTTGTTATATTTGTGTGCAATCATACTTTCTTGCTATAACAAGTCATTAACGTCATTCTCTTTGCCGCACTGAGTGGCTCAGACAGTTGAGGCGCTGAGCTTCTGACCCCAACTTGGCAGGTTCGATCCTGGTTCAGTCCAGTGGTATTTGAAGGTGCTCAAATACATCAATCTTATGTTGTTAGATTTGCCAGCACCTAAAAGAGCTCCTACAAGACTAAATTCTGGCACCGTGGCATCTCCGAAAACCAAAAAAGTTGTTAGTAAGATGCAAAGCCAATAACATTATTATTATTATTATTATTATTATTATTATTATTATTATTATTATTATTATTATTATTATTATTTCATTATCTAGTTTCAGTCTCCTGGGCACTGATTCACCTTTGTTGTTGTTATTGTTGTTTTGTGTGAGTCACCAGTCCATAGACTGGTTTGATGCAGCTGTCCATTCCACGCTATTCTATGCTAATCTTTTAATTTCTTTGTAATTACATCCTACATATGCTCTAATCTGTTTCTCATATTCATACCTTGGTCTACCTGCACAGTTCTTACCAGCTATACTTCTCTTAAAAACGAACTGAACAAGTCCTGGGTTGTGTCCTATTATTCTGTCTCTTCTTCTCATCAAATTTAGCCACATCAATCTCCTCTCACCAATTCGATCCACCATCTCTTCATTCGTGATTCAATCTATCCATCTCACCTTCAGCATTCTTCTGAAATACCACATTTCAAAAGCTTCTATTTTCTTTGTGAGCTTGTTATCATCCATGTTTTACTTTCATACAATGCCACGCTCCATACGAAAGTTTTCAAGAACATCTACTATAATTACCTCTTCTGATGTACCTTTGATTGACCGTGATAGATCCAGGATCTAGTTCAGTCACCTATTTGTGTAGACTATCAGCCGTCCTGCGTAAGCAGTCCGTTGCCCAGGGTACACCACGAGGAAGTTATCTACACATCGTACCTAAGACAGAAGTACATATGCTCATTCCATCTGTGTAACCAAACAGCTCACCAAAAGCTCAACGTTGTGTTCTGCCAACAAAGAATTAAACATAATATCAACCCCAAGTACCTTGGCATCACCTTAGACCGTTCTTTAACATACAAAAAACACCTGGAAAAAACAAGTCAGAAACTGAAGTCAAGAAACAACATCATGAAGAAACTAGCTGGAATGACATGGGGAGCTGATGCATCCACACTATGCACTACTGCCCTCACCATGGTTTATCCAGTGGCTGAATAATTTGCCCCGGTGTGACAACGTAGCACTCATACTAGGAAGATCGACGTCTATTTGAACGAATGTATGAGAAACATAACAGGCACACTAAAATCCACCCCAATCCCATGGCTACATACTATCGATGGCATCAAAGCTGGAGCTCTGCATGTGTGAAACACCAAGGCATCCAGGACCCCACAACTGGACTCCCAGGATTTCACCTGAAGAGACACCAATGGTCTAAACTCAACCGTTTAAGAACAGGCCATGCTACATAAGCGGGGACTTCAAGAATCCCCTGCTTGTGACTGCGGAGCCCTTTTCCAGTCAGTGCAGCACATTATTGAGGAGTGCCCTCTGAGGAAGTATGGTGGACCACCCCAAGATGTCATCAGTGCTACACCCCCATTCTTAGAATGGCTACAGCAACTGGACATTGATTTGTAAATGTGAACGCTACCTTGTATATAGTGTAAATTTTCTTTTTCTTTTGTATACTTGCCATACGATAAATAAAATAATACTGTAATTACTATATCAATGTTCAAAGTGAGTAAATTTCTTTTCTTAACAAAGGTTTACCTTAGCTGTGATAGTCTGCATTTTATTGTATTTTCATCATACTGGTACATGTTGAATTTTAAGTATATTTTAAATATTGCTGTCTCATTAGAGCAGAGGGTTATTCTGAAATTACTCTTGTATCAGTGGTTTTATCTGTATTTTATCTTAGAGTTACTGATACATGCTTTCTAAATAAAACAGATATACTGTACATCAATTATGTTCTTACCTAAACATTCCTGTCTGTCTGGTGTTTCAGCAAAACCTTCCCTGCAGGCACAACCTCCTGCTTGACAGCGACTCTGTCGAACACCGCAGTCGCTGTCCACAGTGCACAGGTCACCAAGAAGTGCTGTCACCACACGGATTGTGGCAGGAGTTGGACGGTAGCCAGATGCGTAATACACATCTGAAGAGCAGAACATGTTGTTAGTCTCAAAATAGGGCACTAGAAAGTAAGTGTATGTTGTGAGTGCAGCAGAAGATTTGTTCATTTCAAAGGAATTTAAGTGGAATAATCCAATAACTGATTAAAATTCATGAGATACCTAATAGATTTCAGCAATACACCTAGATGTCTAGGTGATGTAGGTTTATGTTAGGGTTCACTGTACTTATGTTCTTCCTTTCCAGTACAGTAATACAGGAGCCTATAGTTTTTGAAAACTCGAACCTGAAAGTGACTTAAAGTAAGAGAAAAAGAACAACATACAGGAGGGGCGCCAGGTTTGAAAATTAGTGGGGGTGCTCTAACTCACAGTTCAGAGAGGGGAAAATGCCTCAGAAAATGTTGAAATTTAAACTCCAGGAAAATGCAAGTTTAGGTGTTTTTGAATGAGCAGTATTTGATTACAAGTGATGAGCTTCATTCCAGTTCTGTATTGACTTTCAATATCTACAATAAAATTCTGAGAGAATTTAATTGTATAAAGTCCATCTGTTCAATACACGTTTGCCATTTGATAAATGGTCTGTCTAAAAAGTTACATAGGACATGTTTTGACCTAGCCTAGAGGTCATCATCAGCTAAAATAACATAAAGAAGAAAGACATACACAAAAAACAGTGATACATAAAAACTTGAGATAATATATAATCAACAAATGCATTGGAAATCTGTGTTTAAAATGTACATAGCTTCAAACTTGGACAAATTTAGTTGTAACTGTGGGTCCAACTGTATTTAATACAACTATTGGTTGGCTGGAGGAAATAGTAAAAAATTGTGAAGACTGTTAAACGTTGTTCTGTTTGTCATGCTTCTGGAAATGGACTGAAGTTTTGAAAAAAATCAGTTACATTTCCTCATAGAGAATACAAGTATAGCCAGGATTTCCTCTTTCCTCCAGCCCTGTGCTTGTATAGATCAGGTTGGTTTGGTGTTGACCTCCACACTTGATGGAAAACATGAATTACTGAAGCGTGCGGCTGAACAATTGAGCAAAGTAGGAACTTTCTGTGGAACATTGAAATTGAGGCCTCTTTTGTTGTGATTCCTAGTCTTTCTGATTGCGTGAAGTAGAGTGAGACAATGGAACGCGTGTACAGTCTGTCCTGGGTGGATGCAGCATGAGCTGAAGTGTTTACAGCCTCTCCTACAGATTTGCTCAGTGGCGCTTGTCCTGTTGTTCGGCCGCACGCTTCTATTGTTTTCATAAGGCATTCCTTCAACAGTAATGAATGAGTACAAAAATAGTCCACATAAATCCACATGCAGTTGATATAAAATGCAAAGCTGTATTTTAATAATGAAAATATAAGAGATTTTTACATTTTAAATGTACGTGAATTCAAACGATGGAAGCTGAAGAAATACAAATTGTGTCCCTAAAATCTTAAGCTTTAGTCTAGTTTTAGTATAGAATGACACCAAATTGAGTTTTTAAAAGTAAAATTCCTCAGTATAATAATAAAAGGAAAAATGAAAATCAAGTCTTTAGTAAAAAAAATTGAAATCTTCGCTGAATTTCTAATTCTCACTCATAAGAGAGTTTTCCTATGATCGTTCGATGAAAATGTTTGTCACAGTTTGGAGGTTCAGTTTATTTTTGTTTTTTTATTATGGACATGCATGATTGCATTGTGATTCAATTGTCCTTGTGTCATGGTAGTGTGCAGGGCGTTAAAGAACAGCCTGATGTACATCTAAAAAGGGTATATACCTCACTCGTGATTGAGAATAATGTAAACACAAATTTCTAAGTGGGATTTTCAGCTGGTAATACAAGGGACAAAATATATCTTGGCATGCTAAGGTTAAGAAACAAAATGACAAATTAAGATTCCCCCCTTTTTATTTATTTATTTATTTATTTATTTATTTATTTATTTATGTTATTACCTCTTTTGTTATCTTTCTTTTCCTTGTTTGTAGGGCATTGTAGGAAGTTGACACCCCTGACATACAGTACTATATGTTTCCAAGTGAAACTCCTTTCATGCATCAGGAGTTTTGTTTAAAATATTTGGTACTTCACAACTTTATAGGAATTTCATCTGTTACCTTGAGGGGATATAAAGTTCAACTTGAAAATAAAACTAGAATATGACTCTTCTACCTAAGCTTCTATCATTTAATGGAAATATGTTCAAAAGATTAGGGGCCTATATTAAATAAAAGTAATATCTGTGTAAAAATTCTGGTTTAAAGTCTGGTTTAAGTATATTATTGTTCTATTACGGGAAGCATATTTTCAAAAAATGACATAACAAAATATAAATGAGAGATATGGATATACTTGCCATTTACACTATTTCTGCCAATTCCAAGTTGGTGTAATGAAGCTGATGTCAGACTGTTGGCCTCTTCTTGATTTCGACTGTTGTAGTAGTACCGATGGTTTGGAACTTCTGGTACCAATAAATGCCTTGTTGATTTGTACAAAGGCGAACTTACATCTTCAGGCTCAGTGTATCGATGTGCTGTTGAACGACGAATGGGCCATTCTGTCCCCGGGAACATTTCCTCTATAATATTAAGATTATTAATTTTAGTTTGAAGGTATTATATCTATGCATCATTCAAAAGGCTTCACATTATCTTAACATCACATATGCTAAATTTTAGAATTTGACGTGAGGCTATTACCATTTCTGAAAAACCCACAAGTGTGAGTTCCTGAGGATAGTGATATTTAAAGTGGACCTCCCTTTACTTCCACTATACTCCTTTTGTTTGACAATGTTGAATTTTCAAAATTATTTTTAATCAAATCATTTAAGAAAATATATTTGAAATTATAAGAATTATTCAATCATATAAACTATCTTTAAAATATTTATAAACAAGCAATTTATCTACTTTTACTCCCAAACATGTTTCAACTGCCAAAGATCAAGTTATCATATTCCATACTAGTACAAGTCAATAACATATTATAAATATTCAATCATTATTTTAAATTAATATTCTCATTATTCTTTAAACATTTAGTATCAACAATGTTGATATGAATAAGAAATTTTGGAGTCTGGCTTAGGCGTATAACCATTTTTCATGTTCCATGAAAGGAGAAACAGTTTTGCTAATAAAACGCCACTGCATTATGGTATAGTGAGATGGTTATATATGTTTCTCAGATTATGAAGAGTCACAAGTCATATGATACTCACTGCCAGTCCAAGAATTATTAAAATTCCATAAACCATGCTTTTATTTCTAAGTGGTATCACACATGATCCAAAGATGCAATTATTTGACAGTTTCTCTATAAATATCTGAACTCAGTCTTATGAACCTTTCTTGCATGACTATTTAGATTCCTCTCACGAGTAAGTAATGTTCAACATTCTTGTAATTTTGTGATAAAATAATAGTTTTGGATCACATTTGATGCTCTTGGAAAGAAATATAATGACACAATTAATATACTTTTGGCTGAATTTTTAAAATCATATTTCTATCATTGTTCCCTCAGTCTTTAGTTGTAATCAAGCAAAGTTTATTCTGTACAGTTCAAAAAAATTTGGAATATTATGGAATTAGGCTTGTTATGTGATAGGGCGTGTGTAGTGGGAGAGAGCACTGTATATAATCAATTCAATTGCTTGTTTACAATGCAGCATATGTCGCTGTCTACTGTCTGTGATGAGCCTGGGGTGAACTCTATCATTTCAGGTGAAGACTAGTAATGTATACAGTGCAGTACTAGCTTCAGCTATTGTTTACATTTCATGTGCAATGCGTATTTACCAGTTTGACTCAGTCAGAATTATGGCATTGATATTGGACAAAGCAGCAGTAGTATCATGCATCGTAGGGATTACCCAAAGTGCAATGTCAAAAATGTGGAAAAGATACTGCAAGCCCTATGATGTGACTGACAGATCGAGGTAAGGTCGACTGAGGGTGACAAGCCAAGACAAGATCGGTATATCCTCATATCAGCGCAGAGGAGACCAACTATGACTGCTCAACAATTATGAGATGACTTCTTGAGGGCAATTGGGGTCCTTGTATCTGCAGAAACTGTACACAACTTGCTGTATAGGCCCATTTAAGGTTGTTTCAATCAATTTGATGTGTTCCACTAGGAAATCATCCTTGCGTTGAGAGAAGATGGGCATCGAACATCTTAATTGGGGGTTATATAAATGGTGTTTGCAGATGAAACACTTAAACCAGATGCACTATGACAAATGGTGTGAAGATGTAAAGAGCATGTTCATGAGGTGCTTGCATTTGGAGGTGGTGCTGTAATGTTTCAGGCTGAGATTATGTATGGCCGTCATACACCTTTGATACCAATCTGAGGGATGTTAACTGCCCAGTGGTATATTGATGAAATTTTTCAACCATTTGTACAACCTTTTATGGCTAAATATGGTGCTGAATTCACTTTTGTCAATGACAATGCTCACCCACATCGAGGTGCAGGAACTTCATGAGAGAGGTGGGTATCAACCACAACCACATGAATTGGCCAGCTAATTCACTGAGCATGCATGGGAGAGGTTGAAAATGGCTGTTTTGATCATCCACAATCTCCACAGACACTTCCTGATCTCATTAGAGCTGCTCAGATGGGATGGGACCTTTTTCCTCAAGATGACGTTTATGTACTGATCGCAAGCATGCCACAGTGTGTTGGAGACCTGAACAATGCCGGACGAGATCATAAACGGTACTAAGTCAGAGCAAAGAAGGGACAACCTTTGCACTATTATGGTTTATTTGAGTGAAATATTGGAAGAAAACCACTTGAGTTGGTAAAAGTTTATATTCGTAGGTTGTATGTCTCTGTGATACAATAAACAACATTCTGTAACTTTATTATTGCATTGCATACTTGTTATTCCAAACTTATTTTTGTGGTGAATAGTTCTGGTGATCAGGATATTGAGATCTTTCATTTCTAAACAATTCAATTTAATCAGCTTGTATATTAAGTATTATGTGACTAAGAGAACTTTACCTTTACATGGTCCAAGAGCTTGGACAACTATATCCTTCTGATATCGGCATGCGAAGAGTTTAAGTTGACATTCTGAACCATACGTCTGTCCATCATTACCACAAACCACCTGCAACAGAACAGTCATTTATAGCAAACTTGAAAGATATTTACAAAATGATACAAAATTTGAAAACAAGGAAAGTATTGGGATTGATCAGATTTCTTTCTACAAATTGTTTTTTGCCGCACCGACACAGGTAGGTCTTATAGCGACATTGGGATAGGTTTAGGAATAGGAAGGAAGCAGCTATGGCCTTAATTAAGGTACAGCCCCAGCATTTGCCTGGTGTGAAAATGGGAAACCTCAGAAAACCATCTGCTGGTGACAGTGGGGCTCGAACCCACTGTCTCCAGGATGTAAGCTCACAGCTGTGAGACTCTAATCGCAAGGCCAACTTGCCCGGTGGTCAGATTTCTGTGGATATACTAAAGACAATGGGTTCAGATAAAGTACCACATCTGAAGTACTTATTTTGATTATTGTTTACATGAAAGAGCTATACCAAATGAATGGAGAGTTGCTATAGTAGCCCCTGAGTATAAGGGAAAAGATAATAAACATAAAGCATGATATAGGCTTTTGGGGTTATGCCATGCCAAGAAAATAAGGTGAAATTCTTAACATTTTGCAGAGAACATTGCTCTGCGTCTTCAGAGGAAAATCTCGACTGTCAATGAGAAAGGCTTCTCAAACAATGAGGTTTGAAATTTAGATGTTATAATAGAAGTGGAAGACGTATGTTCATTCGTCACCAGATGGCTCCCTGGATGTGGTACAACGCTAGTGTTCGAAGCGGAAGCTGATGGAACCATCAGAATCAGTCTGAGAGGGTCACATAACATAACAGGTGTACATACATATGAAAGTATGACATTGACACACGCCTGGAATGAAACATCTGGCGGTGAGGAACATACAAATTTGGAAAACACCTAAACGAAATAACAATAGTGAAGGGATGCTACTGCTGTACCGTGTCCGGGGAGCCATCTGGTGACAAATGAACTACTTCTTCCACTTCTATTATAATGTGTAAATTCAAACCTCATTGTTTGAGAAGCCTTTCTCGTGGAGAGTCGAGATTTTCTTCTGAAGATGCAGAGCAAAGTTCTCTGCAGAACGTAAAGAATTTCACTTTATTTTCTTGACACGGCATAAGCCCAAAAGCCTACATCATGTATATAAGTACAGGCCATGAAAGCATCAATGGCAACATAAAGCAGGCAATTACAGGTCAGTCAGATTGACCCGTGCTGCATGCAAGCTCTAGGAAAACATTCTTTTTTATTATATTAGACATGTTAAAATTACTAACTGGTTCGATAGAAGGCAGTTTGGGTTTAGGAAAGGTTACTCCAGTCAGGCCATACTTGTAGAATTCCAGCAAGATATACCAGATATTTTAGATTGGGGAGGTCAAATGGACTGTATCACTGTTGACCTAAGGCTTTTGATAGGGTGAATCATGGCAGACTAGTGATGAAAATGAGGGCAATTGGACTAGACAAAAGAGTGACTGAATGGTTAGCTAAATTTGTAGAAAACAGATCTCAGAAAATTAGAGTAGGTGAAACCTTATCTAATTCTGTAATGATAAAGATGGAGGTTTTGCAAGGCAGTGTTATTGGACCTTTATGTTTTCAGAATTGGAGTGCTTGGAAATAAGACTCATGGGTGAAACACACTTTTTGTTACCTGATCCATTTATCCCATCATATATGCATATCCACATATTACATGCACATGTAAAGTATGTCATAGAGAATTTCCATTGGAGGATAAGCTCAAGAACTTAAAAAGGAACGTCTACAACATTCGGAGGTGAAGCAATGGAAGAACGAAGCATGCAAGGGTACACTTTCACCAAGAAGGAATCTCAACCATCCCTGGGAAAAAAGTGTAGTATGTCAATAATGTAACAGTGCTTTTTTGCGAATTGTTGATCTCAAAAATCACAATTGCATCCACTTGGGGGTGAGACTACACAAGTGTACAATATGCAGTAATACGTCCTCCCGAAACAGACTAGGAAATAACCAATATAATAATGCTCTTCAGGACCTGCTAACTTGGTGAGTTAAACTGAGCACTGTCGCTGCATTGCAGGAAGCCATAGCCCTTAGGGGATTCACAAGGCTATTTATTTATTTATTTATTTATTTATTTATTTATATATATTATAAAAATTGTTTATGGATATTATACCTAAACTTTGAGCAATATATCATAATTTTCTGCCATCCTCAATATCTATGATTACCCTTGTAACACTTTCTATATTGATAATTTCATTATATCTTTCTTTGAACAGAGCAAGTTGATCATGCTGTTAGGGTTTTATAGCTATGAGTTTCCATTCAGGAGATAGTGGATTTGACCTCCATGATCAGCAACCCTGAAGATGGTTTCCTGTGGTTTCCCATTTTCACACCAGGTAATTGCTGGGGCTGTACTGTAATTAAAGCCACACCATTACCTTCCCATTCCTAGCCCATTCCCATCTTTATGTCACCTAAAAAAAAAATTCTTGGATAGAACTGGTTGTAAAAATAAATAGCAAGTTAGAGGAGAGCACGAAGTTGTCAAGAAAGCAAATAGGATTGTAGATGCAATGATACAACAACCCATTATCACCAACCTGAAAAATACACAAAACAACAACACTGCAAAATATATGAATCTGTCATGGGAAATGGTTTTAAGGGTGGACTTCTATCTTTTTATCTTGGGAAATTGGCTATACTTCATTCTAATAGCAGCCAAATGAACTGATAACTTTATATAGTTTATTAACATGCATTTTTGTAACAGTTGTTATGGTAGTCAGTGTATGTTACTGTAAGGCTGTGACCAATAAAAGAAAGCAGAAAAGACCGTCTTGGCAAACTAGAAGAACTGTTTCTTAATAAATGAATGTATATGTAACTTTTACCTGCATGTTAGCCGAATCTTCAGAGCAAGTTGAGCGACACACACATTCTGCATGGCTACCGTGTTCTTCACAACTTGCTCCAAAGTAGCAGGTCAGCTCTGAACAAGATGATGGCACCGGTGTGGTTGAGTCCGCTTCAGGAAGAAAGAACAATCAACTTAGGAAAGAGATGATCTAAGCTGAAGTACTGTATACGCTCTGCAGTTAACAAAAACGATACAGTCATGAGATGGTCTAATTAATTCAAAAATCATTTCTGCTCGAGTTTTGATATTATGGTACTGCAGATTCTTTAGGTAGTAACAAACCTTGGACCATATGAAATAGAATTAACTGTTCAAAAGTTACTATTGCAATACAGGCATTTTAAAACACTTAAAAAGCAATTCTTATCATAAGACATTGAAGTGCCCCCAGAAGTGATTTCAACCAATATGTGAGTTTTCAATGATATTTTGTTACTTAAATTGAAAATTCACCATTAAATCTGTAATACTTTTATTTTCTTCACTGTATGTATTCCTACCTTTTGTAGCCGGGGGCTTATGTTTCCATGCTTGATTTTTCCATTTCTATTATAGTACTGTAAATCTGGGTTACCTTGCACCTTAGGGGGAGGGGTAACATTGCACCATCTTTGGAAAACTTTTTGCGAGACTCCAATGGAATCTGAGGCACTAAAATAATATATATGCATGCTGTAAGTGCAGAATGAACCAATTTGATTCTCTCAAACTCCTCTGGAGTGCCACAAAATGTTTTCCAAAGATGGTGCACTGTTACCCCCTAAGGTATAAAGTAACCCTAGTTTATGGTAACTTATATTTAATCCATTGGGTTTCTTTTGGATCTAAGCTCAGTCCCTTGTCCCTTGTCTTGGCCTCCCAGTGATCTCCCTAGGTGCACGGCCACAGTCTGCCTCGTGGCGTTGTAGTCTTCCCTTGGATTCTCCTTTTATGTTTGTCCTACACTCCTCGCCTTATACTACTTGTATCAAGTGTTCTTGTCTTTCCTTCTTCTTGTACTTATTTGCCTTCCTTCTCATTCTACAATTCCCTAATCCAGAAAATAGAATTTTTAGCAATGGCCCCCCACAAGAAATCTAAATATCTAATCGCTGGTGAAGTTGGGAAGCAGAAACAAGCTTGTCGAGCATTGTGAATAAGTAGATCTGAAATGCCTAACTTATGAAGACAGTATTGTAGCTAGAGGTGGAGGTAGCACTTTATTAATGTTTAGCAAGGAGACAAATCATGCAAAAATGATATGAAATGATATGTCTAAAAGAGGAGCAAGATATTTCCTTCATGCTTGCCAGGGACCCACCAACGTACCCCCTATACGGTGTATGTTCATAGCATTAGCCTAGTGGTTACTAGGAAAAAGGCCGGAGTCAAATTTCTACAAGCAAAGAGCACATTGTATCCCCTGCCATAGTGGGTAAGTCAGTGTTCATTAAATGAAGTTTTCTCCACTGTCGAACATAGAATGCATTGATCTCACATTGTGGTCACTGGTCAGTGGTCTAACTTATTCAGATCAGTGATCTTGTCATTAATCAGTGTTATTACAGAAGATACTAGCGGCCTGCAGGCTGCTTTGTGGCCCCTTTGCTTGCCCCCAGACCAAGGGTCGTGTCACTACCCAATGGTCTAACCAATCCAGAACAAAGGTCTTGTCACCAGTCAATAATTTAACCAAACTAGACCAATGGTCTTATCACCAGTTGGACCTAAGTTGGCAGCCTTATGTAGCATGTTATGATGTCGTGTGAGCTGTGCCATGTTCGATTACTTACCTTTCTTTTGCACCCTCGCTAGTAAAGTTTTACCGAGGTGGAGATTGTCTTTATATTTTTTGTGTTTTTATGTTTAAACTTTTAAATGTATCAAGAACGCAATTACGGTATCTAGGAAATAACTTTCCCTATCATCCATCTTAGACTACCATTTTAAATGATCTAAATGTATTCACTGCTTGTTTTATTACTTATATACATCTGTAGTCTTTCATTAGGATGGTGATATTCAATATGTTTTTGAAGGATATTAAATTTAATGTGATTAACTCACCTGAAGTACAGCCATTTGGTCCAAGTTTCTGGTTGTGCCCAGTGCAAATTGTACACTTCTGTCCTTGTATACCAGGTTTGCATACACAGCGGCCTGTCATCTGTTCACAGTCATCACGTACAGATCCAAATTTGGAACAGCCACATGCTGAGAATGCAAAGGAAAACAATACTTGTTTTTTTTGCTATTTGCTTTACGTCGCACTGACACAGATATGTTTGATGGTTATGATGGGATAGGAAAGGCCTAGGAATGGGAAGGAAGCAGCCGTGGCCTTTATTAAGGTACAGCCCCAGCATTTGCCTGGTGTGAAAATGGGAAACCATGGAAAATACGTATTTTTGACAATGTCAATAAAATATATTCGATTCTATTATTTGTAATGGATTAACTAAACTGTTCTTGGGTGAAATAGAGTCATCATTACATATAAAGGAGATGAGAGAATATTAAAAAAGAGAAAAAAGAAAAAAGAAACTTGCAGAAATATTTCCTGTTAATACATTATGCAGAAGGACATTAAATTATAAAATTCTATTTTTATGCCCTTCAGACACTTCATTTGTATGATCTGATAACATTGTACTTACGTATGCAACCATCATGACCTTCTGAGATCTTTGGAAGTCCCCAATAGCCTGGTTCACAGCGATCACATTTAGGACCTCCTACTCCAGGTTTACAAGAACATTGTTGAGTTAGAGGATCACAGGTGCCTGCATATGAACCTAGAATAAAACATTAGAATTATTTTAGTTGTAAAGTTTTGATGTAGGTATTGTATATTATGCCAGTCCCGCAGTGTAAGGGTAGTGGGCCTGCCTCTTACCCAGAGGCCCCGGGTTCGATTTCCGGCCAGGTCAGGGATTTTTACCTGCATTTGAGGTCTGGTTCAAGGTCCACTCAGCCTATGTGATTACAATTGAGGAGCTATCTGACAGTGAGACAGCAGCCCCAGTCTAGAGAGCCAAGAAAAACGGCCGAGAGGATCTGTCGTGTTGACCACATGACAGCTCGTAATCTGCAGGCCTTCAGGCTAAGCAGCGGTCGCTTGGTAGGCCATGGCTCTTTGCAGCTGTTGTGCCATGGGTTTTAAAATTCTTTTATATATTTTAGTGACCAATTCAATTATATTCTTCTTTCATTTGGAAGCTCTAATAAAGTTTTTTACACATACACACTATGAAAATATTTCATTAATGAAGACAAGAATTTAATTGGGTTAAATTGAATTCTTTTTGTATGTATTCATAAACTAAAAGAGAAAGAGCAGTTTTAGTATAGGATCCTTAATTGTGTATCAAGAACACAGTTATCCAGGAAATAACTATGCATTGATTATTATCTTGTGGTAGTGCACTAAGGACAAGGAGAAGCGGGAAAAAATTAATTAAATATATTTTCTATGAATTAAAACCATAGATGAAATAAATAATAGACTAAAGAGTAAGGAGATGAACTGCTCAACTAAGTGGTATATTCTGATCTGTCAGTGGAGAGATGGCATGGAATGGCATTCATCATCTTTTTACCATTTGTCCCACAGTGGAGCAGGATCCGCTGTCTTGTAAGCTAATCTCCATTTGGTTCTATTAAGCCCATCGTTTGGAACAAAATGAACACAGTATGTGTTTTCTTGAAGGCTATCAAGCCAACATTCCTTGGGCCGAACACATGGAGTATTTCCAGATGGCGTGATGCAAGTATCAACCGAACAATAGATGTACTTTCTTTACGCATTGCGTGGTCATACTACCGAAGTCGGGTCTCGCACATCCTGTCTACAATCGGGCAAGTCACATGACATGGCATGGAATGATATTAGTAGACAAATAAGCTTGAGTGTAGATTTTAGAGGTAGGAAAAATCATGATATGAAGATAAAGTTGGAATTCAAGAGGACAAGTTGGGGTAAATATTCATTTATAGGAAGAGGAATTAAAAATTGAAATAATTTATTTGTCAAGGGAAATATTTAATACATTTCTAAATTCTTTGAAATCATTTAAGAAAAGATTAGGAAAACAACTGATAGGGAATTTAACAACTGGGCGACAGCTCTGAATGCAGATCAATGAAGACTGAAATTCAGTTATTAACGTTTATCAGAAACAATGGTCAACATTTATTTAGAATGTGGGTTTTAGTGCTAGGATTGGGAGTTTATCCCACCTGTATTTGTCACCCATGGGCGACCTAAGCATGTGAGTGTGCGATGATGAAAATGAGATAGGGAGAGGATAAAACACAGAGCTGGCACACAGCCTTCTCCTGTAAAATAACACCACGGAACTGAATCCAAGCTTTTGGGATGCAAGCTAGTGATTAGAAATTGTATGCCACTATTTCTCCTATCCTGCCAGCCAACATTCTAATGCTGAGTTTCTTTTCCACCAACAGGACCTGAACCAGCTAACCATGGTGTCAGATCATAGAGACTTGACCCCTTAATGATATGACCACCAGATGGGATAATGGTCAACAGTATTGCCTACTTCATGTCTTCAAAATGTGAAACTTGCTTTTTGATGATGATGATGATGATCACAATATTGATAATAATCATAGTAATAATAACAGTAATAACAAGAATGCATACCATTAAATTTGCCGATGATCAAGCTATAGTTGCGTCTAGTCCAACATCTTTATCCAAAATGTTCCTAAAGCTGAATGAAAAAGCTAAGGAATTTGGTATGAAAATGAATATTAATAAAACAAAAGTCATGATGTTTAGTAGGAACCCATGTCCATTGCACGTGATGATCAGTGGTGAGCCTGTACAACAAGTAGCACAGTTCAAATACCTCAGCCAGATCATAATAGGAAACCTTCAGTATCACACTGAAATAAAAACATGAATAGCAACAGCAGAGCAAGCCTTCAGAGATAACCAGTCCCTTCTATGTCAGAAAACAATGTTCCTAATCTTACGTAAAACAATAATGAAATCTTTTGTTTGATCTGTTGCGCTGTATTGTGCTGGGACCTGGGCATCAACCAAGAGTGATGAAATGAAATGAAATGGCGCATGGCTTTCAGCACCGGGCGTATCCAAGGACAAGTTCGGCTCGCCAGGTGCAGGTCTTTTGATTTGACTCCCATAGGCGGCCTGCGTGTCGTGATGAGGATGAAATGATGATGAAGACGACACATACACCCAGCCTCTCTGCCAGCGAAATTAACCAATTAAGGTTAAAATTCCCGACCCTGCTCGGAATCGAACCTGGGACCCCTGTGACCAAAGGCCAGCGTGCTAACCATTTAGCCATGGAGCCAGACACCAAGAGTCATATTAAGAGGCTATAAGCTTTCGAGATGTGGTGTTGGCATCGGCTGCAACAAATAAGTTGGGTGGAGAACAAGACCAACACTGATGTATTGAACGATGTCCAAGAAAAGACACAGCTGTTGAATAAGATTAGGAAGAGACAACTTTCTTGGATGAGACATAGGCTTCAACATAGGAATGTGTTGATGGAAATTTTGGAAGGTAAAATACCAGGAAAACATCCTCAAGGAAGACCAAGAAAGATGTTAATGATGTCATTTCTTGTGAATTCAGGGTGCAGGAGCTATGCAGACGCAAAATGTACTGCACAGGGTTGACCCAGTTCGAGAAGACTCATCGCAGGGACAAATCAGTCACTAAACTGAATTACTCTAATAATAATAATAATAATAATAATAATAATAATAATAATAATAATAATAATAATAATAATAATAATAATAATAATAATTTCTTACCAAGTTTATTACAGCCACAAAGAGATGGACAGCCTGCATTATCTGCACCAAGAGCTGCTGTTTTGCCATCAGGACAGCAGCCAAACCATGAATCTTCGCAGTTTTTAAGGTTTGTGTTGTCTGCTGTGAAGAAAAACAGACACAAAAACATACATAAAAGTAATCTAGCTGAAACAAAGAAATTTAGCATTCAAAATGAAACTCAAACTGAATTAGAAGAAGGTATTTGCTTTAGCTTCGACCATGAAAAGCTTCCATTGAGTCTTATCTCTCTTTGGAGAATTATTTACTCTTTTTCTCTGTGGCAATACCTGGTTTGTGTTTGATAAAATTTCAGTTACCCACAGAAGATAAAAAGATTTTCACTTCTCGTATGTTTCACACAACTTAGGCTATATTAATTTTGCAACTGATCACCTATTTGAAGATGTTCCCTCCTAGCCTTACTATCAGAGCACAACTACTACCTGATAAACCATTTTTCATCACTAAGTTCACGCGGCCAAAATAAAAGATAACTTCACAAAGCCCTATTTTACTGAGATTTTAATGTAGCACAATAAGAACAAATTGAACAGTTGGCTACTAGACTTTAAGATAGTGAATTTATAAAAATCCAATAAGAGTGTTTTGAGGCAACAAAATTACATAATCCTGGTGGACTTATGGGTCTCCATTCAACAGATAGAGATACTGCACCCGTCCACCTCCCGAGTCCCAGACTAGCATTTATCTCAGGGGTGTCGGTTCATTATTTAAATCATCAAATATAAATATAACGGCATAATAGAACACGGGGATGAACGGAGCAACTTAAAATTAAAAGGGGGAAGGCTCGATTGTAACTTGAATTTAAGGACTCCATGATAGGACTAGGAAGTGACTATTACTTTAAAAAGGGCATCATCTAACTACAATAAAAAGATTATGAGAGTGGTTTCCTTTGAAATAATTTGCCAGAAGGAGCGGTTTATTACGCCATTTGACGTATAAAACTTTGATACACGTGGCAACAATATTTGAATTTACACACATGTTACATATATAAATCACTTGCCATACCGCAAGTGGTATCAATATCTTGCTGCGTTGCTTCTGAAATAAAATGACATTTTGGAGGTATAATTTACGGATCGATTCCATTTGAATCGAACCGTCACTCAAAGATATAGCTTCCTTCTATCGGGAGCCCGAGCATAACCCATGTTACGGTCGGCTTCCCGATTTAACTAAGATGATGTACTCCGGCTATATACATTTTTCCGAGACCGGTACTCGGACTGGGTAATGTTTCTCGTGAAGTGCGAAAACTGGATTCCACGGACAGTTCCTACCTTACGATATCCAGCTGGTACCATACCAATGAATTAGCATATACATATTATTTACATGTGATCTGAATTGTTTCCAGTTAGCCTCAGTAGACTACTGCCACAGATGAGATAACGAGAAGCGGTGGGAAATACCGTGGCCATGGCCCCCCTCGCATCGCGAGCGAAGTAAACAAACACGCAAGTATGACTGTAACATCGTCCCATACGGAAACCGTACAATAAAGAGGCAACCAAAAGACTCTAATATTATCACTCTCATTATTCAAACATACGAATAGAGGGATGTTGTCACCAAATAATTTAATCCACAAAATTATCATCCTCGAAATTATTATTATTATTATTATTATTATTATTATTATTATTATTATTATTATTATTATTATTATTATTATTATTCAACGGTTCCTGGCACTGTCACGTTTATTAATATCGTCATTATTATGCGGGATGCAAACACCAAGTGGTTATTACTGTTATTATTATTATTATATCCCTCTCGTGGTTATTATTATTATTAATTAATAGGTGACTCAAGATATTATTATTATTCACGTCACTTAAAAAGGTTATTATCATTAATGAACCGGTCACTTGCGCCAAAACATATATATTAAGATATCGGTGCAATTACAAACATTTCACTGATCAACCAACGACATCATTACAGTTATTATTATGACAATTATTATTAATCCGACCGCGGTGATTTAACATCGTCCTTACATTGTTATTATTATCGGTTGCATATTCTCAATTAGATTCCCGTTTAACATCTTCATCAACGCTCAATTAATTAAGGCGGTCCAATCCTTTATCTGCAATATTTATTATTATTATTATCACGACATCATGATTGTCCTCACTCGTTATTACAATGAATACAATATACGACCAGTTCTGTGGAATCTGAACTCTCATTATCCTTAGATCCGTTGTATCTCAACGAATAACTGTGCAGTCTAATTATTTCGTACATGCTGTCACGGGTTCGAATTCTACCCGCTGCGTAACTCAGTATTTCTCTGTGACACTGCCCGTACATTTTACACTCATATCAATATCCTAAGTGTCTCTCGTACGGAATTTATTTTCCTCTCTATCTCAATATTCCTCGATTCATTTATTTATTCCTCACAGAATTATCAACTGACTTATTTATTCATTTCGGACATCGTACGACCTTTTATTATCTGACTGCAAATTCTTTCACATTTTCTATCTCATTTGGATCTATGCCTTAGTTCATTCTCCACAAATAATCGTAACATCTTGAAATTATATTTACCAAAATTTGACAATCATGGTCTCGTAATATTAGCACTACATGTTCCGGCTAATGAATCGCAACTTCAAAACGCGACATTTATACGTAAAAAAAAATTGGACCGTAATTTAAACCACACGTTCATTAACATGTACGGCTTATTAGCACCGATCTACATTTCAATATTATTAATCGATCAAATTAAGTTATCACACACTTTAATTCCAAATTAAAACGACCTCCCGTCATTAAATGATTCCCAATAAACTCAACACTTGATCACATGAATTATTATTATCTCCAAATCATATTTAAAAAAAGAAATATCTTCACAAAAAAAAGTAGTTATATTATTTATTTATTATTATTATTAATATTTAAAAAAAAATAATAATTTCGCCTGTAATACGGTAGTCCACTCTTATTATGTTTAACGCATAACCCCTTTTACAAATTCAATTTATTTTGGCACTAATCACTCCAGATATGATTTACTTGGAAATATTATATTAATCGCATCTCACAAATTTAACAACTTCACTTTGAAAATATGACCATATTAATTCCAACAAAACACACTTGGTATGGCGAAGCTGGATTTTCCTTCCATGTCATTAAATGGCTCGTTAAAATGACAAAACATAAAAGCACATATCGGGTCTTATTTAACTAGCATAATCAAAATCAAATGTAAAGAAAATTATCGACTACAAAGAAAATATGAATGCATGCATGACTTAACGTACTACACTATATATACAAATTTACATCTCCAACAAACTGAATACATAAAAGACCCGATTATTTACATTATTATGATTTACTACTGTCCGTGCTACAAATTTAGGATGGGGTCGTTAAGCGACCCATCTTGTTACAGAAGGTAACCAAGTATAATCAAATTATTCCCATTTTTCCCATCACGATAACATTTCCCAAATATATTTTACAGTTTAGTACTCATCTTAGTTATCGGTATTCCATTGCAGCTTTGCAGACGAGAGGCTTCATCCAGCCCCTCTCTGCGTTTTACTCCTCCATCCTTGATGGCGTAGTTTCACAAAAGATTTCCTGGCACATTATTATTATTTTACACTCATATCTTGATTACCACAAACCTTCACCATTTACTACGTTAACACTGTATACTTTAATTTGGATACAACAAATTTCTATCCTAGACCCAAGAATTTAATATATTTACACTATTTAATCTTCGTCCACCTACCGCACAATGGACCTGGACACGTACGACGAGGTGTCAACTATTTCGCCCGTCGCGATACGCCCGATTTATACGGCATTCTTGACGTGTTCATTACATCGGTTCGGTATAGCTAAGTACAGGCTACTACTTCCTTAAAGTACTGTTCGTCACACAGTCTATTATGTACGTACTTATGGTGATATATTTTATACTACTCTCTTGCAGGATAATTACTTTACGTCACTGATTATTCATAAATAAAAAAAAACACTATCCTACGTTAACTATTTCCAGATTTAACATGTTGCTTGAGCGCGATCACGCTTTACAAACACTGGCGGATGCTCGCGCCATTAAATGACTGTACGTCCGTAGAATTCTAAGTTACCGGCGACCAACAGTTCAACTCCCGATATTCAATTCACGTGTGCTGGCGACCGTCAATTCAGCTCCAACGATTCAAGACAAGTGTGTTGGCGAGCGTCAATTCAGCTCCAACGATTCAAGACAAGTACTGGCGACCGTCAATTCAGCTCCGTATATATGGATGAAGCCTTTTTCCCGCGGATTCGTTGACGTCATGCCCCTTAGGGAGGGGGTGGATTTTTAATATCGGTACTTGCACTCCGAATTGGAAGTTAAAATTTACATCAAATTAATCCACTCCGCTAGCATATCCGCTGGATAAAATATGAACTCCAGGTGATCACAGATTTAGGAGATATGGATGGATTTAGTTCCTCACATTTCGCGCCTTCGTAAGCGTCTCTGACAACGTGGTCTTCTTTCAGCCAATGAGATTCAAGCTGTCCGGTTTCCAAGAAATCCAGCCTTCAATTTAATTAATTTGCCATTAAGTATTGATTATTTTTCCATGCATGACCTCTAATAAATTCATTACATTCATCCGCGTACTCATATTAATTTATTACTGAATACTTTTGTAGTTACGAAAATATCTCATCCATCATTCCTTAAGATGGTATCACTGAGTCTCCCATCAAATTTTTACTATTGGCCGGCAAGCGGTCACGTGATTTAAATCTCCACCTGCTCGAACTTAGGCTAGCGAACGTACACTCAGCCGCTGTAATTTTCCATGAGGTCATGGAATTTCCGTCCTACCAAAAATATCCCAAGGTCTTATTCATGTGGTGGGTTTTCTTTGTACGACTCTCCCCCTTCCTCTTTCTGACCAAGACTTATTTGTGGACTCTGTATTTCCTCGTACGCCAACTAATGATATTCCCTGCTGTGAAGTAGCTAAAAGTTGTCGTGTTGAGCTAATCCGTCAGGCTCCAGTCTGTCGTCCTTCCTTCGCTCTGATTTCAACATTACATAAACGAAATATTTTCAAATACACTCCTCTGTATTTCAATAAATGTACCATATTATTTTACCGATCAAATCATGATTGATTATGGGCCTAAGTCACTCGGGTTCAATACTTCAGTGAAATGAACATATGTTTTATTAGAATTTAAGACTGTAATATATAACAATAATTTAAAAAATGGTTTCTAATGATGGTGAATGTACTCTTTTAATCATTAGTGTAACAAACCAAACAAACTAATTACTAGATTTTAAGACAGTGAATTTGTAAAAGTTCAAAAATAGTGTTTTAATTCATCTAATAGTGATATGCTAGTGAAATGAAACATGGACAGTTATTAGATTTTAAGACTAATATATGGCACTCAAAGAAAGTGGTTTCTAATGATTGTGATGTACTATTTTAATTGATAGTGTAAGCAACTGCTGATGATCCATGGATCAAAACTAGTACTGAAATTTAAATATAACTAAATACATTTTACAATATATATATATATATATATATAGTATTGATTAGGTGGAAACGTCAGAAAACTCTGTAATTGTGTGATTTTCAACTTTATCAACATTATTTATTCACAGCTATTTGCATATTTATTGCTATGTAACATAGTTGATTAGTAGCGTACTTTCTATACTTTTAGCACCAAATCCCAGCACAGTTGACTGGTATTTCAGAGTGCTTAATTGTGAGAGAGCTGTGCAAATAGATTTACTTGAATATAAGAACTTACATTCTTACATTATTATTAAACTACAGCCTGGTCGGAAACAATGTGAACCAGCAGTATGAGCGTTAGAGGGTTGGTCATACCGATAAATAATTTGAAAAAATTAATCCGATATCTTGCGCCATTGTCATTCTGTTAGCTACTGAATTTAACCAATCAGATTGGTTCATGGGTGAATTCAGAAGGGCTTTGCGAGGTGGTGTTAGCTTAAGACCAGCTCGAGAGCCATGCCAAGAAATCAGCATCGAACAGAAACACCGCGGGTTTCAGCCGATGTCACCGTAGTGTACATGTTATGACGCAATCCTACCAGTTTGGAGGTCAGTATTCAAATCCTTCCCCTGCAAAGTTCTTTTTTCAATTGGTGCTCTAAAGGTCTTGTCAATTTATTTCTTATAATTGTACTTCATAACAAAAATGAAATTTATAGCTTATAATGTGCAGATTTATCAATGCCACCTCCTAAAGCCCACTTGGATTTGCCAGCAAAGTGATCTGATTGGTTAACTTCAACAGCTGATAAAATAACAACGATGTGAGATATCAAATTCATTTTTACAAATATTGTATCAGTTTGTCCAACACTCTTATGTCCCTATACCTAGTTTACATTCTTTCCAAGCATCCTGTATTTCCAAATCTTCATTGTATTCGCTCAACTTAAATATCATTTCAGAGGGTGTAGTCCACTAGATAACCAAGTTATTTAATTTTTGGGTATACAACTTTCTATTTTATCCACATGCATATTAATATGAAAAGGAAGGTGTCAAATTACCCTTTGGGAAAATCAAATTAATATAAATATGTCTTTCAAGAAATGAAAGTCAAATTGACAACAATTAATTCATTTGCATTTGACAAATTGTTTTTGAGAGACACCTGTATGTAACTTGAAGTTGACAAGTGTAGGATTCAATGCAAATCTGATTTAGGGCCTATGACACTACTAGAAATGTCTAGAGTACAATGAGATGAGACCTCTTTGAGTCTGGGGTATTTGGTTTGATGTAAAGAGAGATCAGTGTCACCAGAGTTGTCCACACCATAGTTGTTTTCCTCTTTAGATGCATCCTTGAGTTTACCCAATGTGCCTCTTGCAAAGCACGAAACACATCGCTCAGGTCTGCCTGCTGGGGTTTTTGCATATGCAGTATTAACTTGATTTTATTCCAATAAGACTCCTTTATTCCCTCTTTTTGTGAAGTGAAAGTGAAATCTCCTCAGTAGCACTCCTTTGGGCCAGAATTTTGCATCTGATATTGTGTTTAGGTAATAATAATAATAATAATAATGACGTGTGGCCTTTGGAGAGGCCTGGTGCAAGTCTTTTGAGCTGATGCCGTATAGGCGACCTGCGTGTCTGTGAGGATGAGGCCCTACCTATGATGAAAGGCCAGCATTCTAACAATTTAGCCCTGGAGCCTGTCATTGTGTTTAGGTATTGAAAAGTTTCCTAACTTGAAGGCCTTGTTTTGTTCTTGCGTGCTAAATTCATTGCAATCTATTTGTCCTTGTATTCCATTCTTGACAACAAAGTTCTTCACATTTTCTGCTGGGACACTTGTTTTGATTTTCCCTAGATACAGCGAAGCTATCTTGTCTTTTCCTTGAAAGACATTCTCTTCATCTCTGAAGCACTCGTCCTCCTTTTTCCCCCCCAATTATTACTGTAGGCTTTGGACCTTGCTGTTGCATCCACCTGTGACCAGGTGGTTGTGTTTCCTTCTACCTTCTCTGTAATTGGGTTTTCTTTTACCTCTTCTGTTAACTCATTGTCTACAAAGCTGTCATTACATCTCTTGATTATTACTGCCAGTTGTACGTTCATTGATGTAACTTTAACTGGACTATGTAATATGTTTATCGGTGTAATTCTTCTTTCTGATATTTTCTTCTCTATCAACATACTTAACCTATTTGTGAGGAAAAGGTTCCAAAAGGAACTTTAATAGAGGTCTAAATCTTAACCTTTGGAACAACAGAAGACCGACCGACCCACCGACTGACCATACAAACAAGCACAACAATAAATAAATAAATAAATAAATAAATAAATAAATAAATAAATAAATAAATAAATAAATAAATAAATAAATAAATAAATAAATAAATAAATAAATAAATAAATAAATACATAAATAAATAAATAAATAAATAAATAAATAAATAAATAAATAAATAAATAAATAAATAAATAAATAAATAAATAAATCAATAAATCAATCAATCAATCAATCAATCAATCAATCAATCAATCAATCAATATATAAATAAAATAAATAAATATTGTTTCATAGGATGGTAAGTTATAGGAAAACTTACTCTTCTTGCAGCAGCGGGCAAAATGTGGTGTTTGATGACAGTAGCTCTCTGATGGACAGTCCTGTCTGTTTGGACCACTTCCACAATCATACTCCCTTTCAGTGACTGGATTTATCAGAGGAGATTCTCCATTACATGGCTTCACTTCCATACCTGAGTCAATCACAAGATATTTTCTGGTTATATTATGACAATGTAATCTGATTACTAATATTTTAAAGGAAAATGAGGAAAGAATTAACATATTACTTGTAAAAATTAACATATATTGAAAATTTCTGACTGGTGTGTGTTTAAGCATTCCACATCTATCAGTTCATCTAAAATGATATGATACAGTATGTTACAACCATTTGAAAGATAAAATTTGACTGCATCTCCCAGAAACTTCAGTCATAATCATTGAAAGTTGTGCATTCTAAATGTGTCTCTCAACAGGTCTATCTCATATCACAGATCATCAAGTATATATTAGTAGGAGGTAACTAGCTGAAATTCTTAATTGATATTTTAAGCTAATGATACTGGAACTCAGATTTATGCTATAGGGTACGTAGAATACCAGTACAGACAGTATCTATATCTTAAAATTTTCAGTCGCAATTTTAATATGCCTGGTAGGTCTTTTTCCTCAAATATTGTATATTGGTTATGGATATGTACAGGGGAACAATAAAAATGGTTGAATGTATGGAGATGTGAAATATAATAAAGTCCACTTTGGCTATGTTTGGCTTTGTACAATCAGCTGGATGAGTTTTGCAACACGGCCCATAGTTCTCACTCATTGTGTCAGTCACTTTTACTCTCGCCTCTCTCTTCTCATTCCTCTTCATGACATGCACTTGCACACAGCACTGTGAAATTATAAGCACATGGAACACTCCCACATAGTGTCCTGGGCCAGCTGTAGGCTACAAAATTTGTGCCTACCATAACAGCTAACGTTTGAATCTCGGCGTGAACAATTTCTTTTGTTCCCATCTGAATACACCACGATGATGTCAGACAACTAGCACACCAAGTTTTGCCGAGCAAACTTCAGTGATAAATGCTTCGCTTCATTTTGATATGGCACGTTATTCAGACATGTCAAGAGAGCAAGTACAGGTTCTTGAATGACATGGCAATTATAGCATTTTTGATGCAGTGATTTGGTGAGGTGTTTTGCCTAGGGCTGCTCAGAGATGGATGTCACAGGACATTGGACATCTATCAGCTACTAGTTTAAAGCGGTTTTCTACCAGGGAAAAGACAACAGTTTAATTGAAACTTCACAGAAGAACCCATTCTTGAACTTGGTGTAGCTCATGCAGACAACCGATTTTCCTGGATGTGCAAACATGATCTGTAAATGATTATGAGAAGCTTGATTCCCATTGCAGAAAAGCTGCCAGCAAAGAGTTTCTCTTTGATGAACAGATGGTCAATCAGTGTGTCTTTACTGAGATGGAGTTAAATCATAATTGGTATCATGTGATCTTCTCTGATGAGAATTCTTTCAGTTCATTGTAAGGTGGGCCGGTTTATGTTTACTGGCCATGGAAAGCCTGACAGGATAAAAGATATTTAGCTGAGTGTTTATACAGTGGCTGCATATCTATGCCATGTTGGGGTTGGATATCAACTGATATGGCTGGAGTGCTTCTTCAGATAGATGACTGTCCCTCTTCAGAGCAATATTTTGACATTCTGCAGAGTATTATGGTTCTGAGTATGAGGGAGCAATATCCAGATGAGGTAATACAGTTCGTGCAGAACAACTCCCCAATCCACATGAGCGGTCATGTTCAAGGATGGTTTTCTGAGCAGAACACCACTGAACTGCTCAACTGGGTCCCTCGAGCTTCAGACTTGAACCCATTGAACATGTGTGGGCAAGGTGGAAATGCCATATTAAGAAACACTGGGCTCACTCTTTCTAGTGTTTGCCTGATGCTGTATGGGGCATTATGTTGGACCCTGGGTGAGATATTAAGTAATGTCTAAAACAATCCATTTCAGGACTAACATAATTAAAAGCACAAAGCTAGATTATGCAATAAATATAATGCAACACTCTAAAAGTTATAAAAAAGTAATGCATAGAGGTTTCAAGCCCTAGTTTTCACCTTGACAGGTGAGTATGCTTCCTCCGAGTTAACCAGCACTCACGTGAACATGCTTAAAATTGTAAGGCTATTCCCTGATGTGCATATCATGCAGCATATTTACACCTCTAAAACAGTCCTTCGAGGGGCCAGCAATAATTAACTGCATGCTTATTGCAAGCATTCAGATTGAAAATGCAAAGACTGTTAATATGGTGCAGATACACAATAGAATGATGGAGTAAAAAAATTAATGCTGATACCAGAATTCGAATACAGATCTCCTGGTTGATAACCAAGGACTTTTCTCCTACACCAACACTGACATGCCGTGAAGTGCTTCTCATCAAGCTTCAGTTTCCAAGTGTGTCCCTCATTTCACATGTTTATTTAACCATTATGCCAGTTTCTCGTCCATCTCATTGTTTTCTTTTATGTTATTCTGATATGTGGACAGTTGGGTTCTGTACTGACAATCACATTTCATCATTTAACAATAAGCAAGTTGCATCAATTTTTGTTGTAGTTGGACCACCCCACCCGAGGATAATAATACATGATACAGGACTTTAACATTTCTCATATGTCAGTTTTTGATTGTTCAACTGTACATTTAGCAGAAGATTCAAGGCTGGAGTTAACTTTTCTTCTAATCGTAGTTGCTTTCCTGATTTTCCAATAGAATTGAATTGACTGATTTCTTGAAAAGTTTATCTAGTTTATCTAGAACACCCTCTAAAACTTCAGTTAACAACAGCTGATAGCTCAGCTCACAAGAAGGGCTTGCAGGTATGTGGAGCCTACAGGGTCTCTCTTATAAATCCAGACCATACACACCAAACAGAGTCCCTCAGCTGAACTTATGTCATGCGCGGCCACCCTGCTTTAAGCGCGTACATAATCTTATATGATCTCTTACCTTATAAAAGATGCTAGAAGTGTTATCCTTCCTGGGTTATACAGGCATTGTATCTGGTAACCACATTCTGGCTGACATGATTGAGTTCTGCCACTGTAATATTTCTGATTCCATTCGTAATGTTCTTTTTCAGTTCCTCCGATATATGAGGAGTTGTTTGATACACTTTTCCTTTCAGTTTACCTCACAAGTAAAAATCACACACTGTTAGATCTGGAGAATGAGGGGGAAATACACCAGCACTGATCATTCTGTCTGCAAACACTTCCGAGATTGTAAGAATGGAATCTTCTGCTATATGAGCAGGGGCTGAATCTTGTTGAAACCATCCACGCAACTTTTCTTCCTCCGTTAACTGATGGAAGAACAAGGCGTCAAAATATCATCTTGGTACCTCTCTGGATTTACTGTCGTCTCGAAAAAAAAATAGGCCCTATTATTTGTCTTGCACTAACAGCACACCAAACACCAATGTTCCTATCATAATGCAGTTCATTACTTGTAATAATGAGGGACTTCATAAACACCATTAGGATTTTCTGCACACCAATAGCAAGAGTTATGACTGTTTACAGGACCCTTAAGATGAAACCAGAACTTATACATACGAAAATATGGCGTTGCAATGATAATTGTCTCACTAAGTTAACAGCTGAGATTCAGACTGGCAACTCATGCTTGCGAGGTCGTCTCCCATACTGCAGCTGCCATAGCCCAGAGTACAAACACGGTGAATTCAGTCTGGGTTTATGAGAGAGATCCTGTCTACTTGAACCTAATAGCTACAAATTTCCCACAGTTTAAAAATTAAATATTTACAACTTGTTTATTCAAATATGTTTCAAATGGTATACTCTTCCAGTATTGGTAACTTAGACCTCCCTCAGATGTTCATTTACTACAGATCTATTAAAAATTGTAGTAAGACAACAAAAGAAAGTCAAATTAAAAAAGGACAAATGAATCTTAATGTCAGGTCTGTGGATTATGAATGTTTTATGAAGAGAAGTTCATGCAGCATGTAGAATGTGTCAGACAGTTATAAATAAATTACTCTCCAAGAGTGGTTAACATAAAAAGACACAATACATGCAACATTACTTTGGGTGCTTAGGTAAATATCAGAGTGATACCCCACCTTCACAGAGTTCAAGGGGCCTCAGTCTCAACTCCTCTTGTCTTTGACAACCTTCCATCTTCATGTGACATATTGATGAATACAGCCTCATATCAGATGCACACACTGCTTTTGAACTGATACCAGCAGCCACAGCACCGGCGCAGTCAAACCGGCAGGAACATCTCGGAAAATTATCTGGACCCAGCTCGCAGGTGGCATCGTAATCACAGTGGATATCACGACAAGCCTCACGTTCTGCTTCACTTGACGGAATACCATTGGGAATATCCATAGACCCCCGGTTAATATTGTTAGGAAGAAGTGTAACCAGAGGTCTCATTGTTACTGGGGTGACTTGGTGATGCCCTGGTCCTTTTTGTAATGTGGGAGAGGTAGCAGTTGCTGTGAAAAGGTGTTAGCTTGATGTTAGTAAGAGAAATAACGTCATGCATATTAGTGAGAATATTTTTATCTCAGTGGTGGCTGGTGAGAGAGCTACAGTATTATACAATAGGTTCTTTCTTGACACTTCACTTACCATCTCTCAAACTGTGGGCTAGCTACCTAGGAAAGTACAAACGCAAGTGAAATAGCAGGATTTTTTAATTAAAAAAGCAGAATCAGATTTGCTCATTACGCATAAATATGTATTATTAAGAATTTCTGAAAACTCCTCGTGAGTACTAAGCTTCTTTTCTAATATCAGTACAGTTTAACAAGAATAAGATTGACTGAAGTTGCCACTTTCAAAACTACTCATTCTATTTGCAACACAGTAAAATGATGGTTCTTCATTTTTATTGTCTAATTTAGCAATAGATGTTTTCATTGTTGTATCTATGATACATATCTTTCTAATTTTGAAAGTCAACTTATTAAGCAAGAAATGGGCTAATCTACTGTACTATGGTACTTCAAATTCAAATGCTCGGCACTAGAAATAGCTGGATGAAGTGTAGAGTCAATATCATAGGGTTACATGTATAAAAAATATTTCCATCTCATTCATCATCATACTATGAGGCACGTTTTGATATATATATAAAAAGGTAATACAATTTTACAAACAATTTTTTTCACATGTACCCTAACCTGTACCTTAAACTACTTCTCAACATTAGTTCCAAACATAGTAAGGTACTTATCATAATTGTGCAAACAGTATTCATATAAATATTTCAGATATGACACTATATCCAACCCACTGCCTTTAGTGTATTCCCAGAAATCCTATCAATCCCAGCTGCTTTCCTAGCTTTCAATTTTTGTATCATTTTTGTAAATATCTTTATTATTATTATTATTATTATTATTATTATTATTATTATTATTATTATTATTATTATTACTATGATCATCATCATCATCCTAAGAAGACATCAGTCATCACATCAAATTCAACACCATAGTCAGAGAGCCTATTGCAGAATAAGAACTCTGATTAGATTGATTAGTGTGTCATGTCAAGGAAAGAGACTTTGCTGGGTTTATAGCTTTACAACTACTCAATCATGAAGAATAATTCATAAACCTAAAAACTTTATTGGCTCATATTTACTAATTTTGATATAAATTGTGTTATCTTCGATATACTGTTGGATGAACGTTAACAGGAATGGCATAGAATAGTTTTAAGGTCAAATAGCCACCAGCCATCACATACCTCAAATTCCAAGTTTGTTATACAGTATACTACAGTAGATCACTGAATTATTGTTGCTTGCTAATCATTGCAACCCTTCACCTACAGAAACAAGAATTGTCATTATAAATTAAGATTTATACCACTACTATCTCTTTTCTAGTGATTTTCCCCTCAAATGAGTTCCACAAAGATGTATATCACTACAGTACTTTTTATATGAGATACTGATGTTGCTAATATGGATACTCATGAAAGTTATTGAGGGGTAGGAAATTTTCTAAGGGATCTTATATAATTCTACAGTTTTTTTTGTTTGATTATTTAGAGAGAATGTGGAGAATAGTTCTTTATATAGTCTACATGAATAGTTAAAGTTGCCAAAAAATGTTTGACTCACTGAGATTTGAACTGAAGCCTCCTTTTCTTTAAGTAGAAAATGGAATGAGACTTGCAGGTGTTAAAATACATTCAAATAAATTTTGCATTTACTTGATGTCAAGTATTAAATAATTCAGCATTGTCTTCTCTCATCAATTAAAAAAAAAAGTTGCTTTACATTGCACCGACACAGATAGGTCTTATAGCAACGATGGGACAGGAAAGGGCTAGGAATGGGAAGGAAATGGCTGTGGCCTTAATTATGGTACAGCTCCAGCATTTGCCTGATGTGAAAATAGGAAACCATGGAAAACCATCTTCAGGGCTGCCTACAGTGGAGTTCGAATCCACTATCTCCCAAATACTGGATACTGTATTAAAGTTAAAAACTTTTTATTTTATAACCACCTATTCAATACAAAGATAATGCACTCAATTATTTATAAAATATTCATGAGGTACATTGGTTAATAGGACATGTTTCGTTCGTGTTTGCGAACATCATCAGCTTTAAATAACAAAGCCTAAGGTCAGGGCCCTGAGTTTATTTAAATGGTTAAAAATGTCGTTATATTAAAAGAATGGTAAAATTGTGATAAAAGTAGTTGTATAGTATTAAAAATTAGACTGTAACATAGTATAACGATTAGCATCAAGAATTTTTCATAAAGTACAATGAATATTGATAATCTGAAAAGTAAAAACAATCATAAGGGTTATCAAATTAGAAAAGATGTAATAGTAGACATTAAAAAGACTTCGATGTTTGAAGCGTGGATTAATTGTAGAGTTGTTGGGTATAAACTTGAAGTTTGAAATCTGAAAAGAAAGAAAAATGGAAGAGTGAAGTAGTGTTTAAAACGAGAATAAAAAGTGGGATGGAAATAGTAAAAGGGGAAAGCTTACCCATTAGACCGGTGAAGATATTTGCTAGCGGTAACAGCGTGAATAGGACAAGGCAGGCCACTTGTTATTGCCTCTAGTGAATTGTATTGGGTTGAGATAGATAATATTGTAGGCACTAAAATAAGTCCGTATGTGACGCATGGATAATGTTGAAAGCATGAACTTTAAATTATTTAAATCTGAAAAGAAGAAGAAAAAAGGAGGAATTGAGGCCATGTTAAGACAAAAATTAAAAGGGGGAGAAAGAGAAAATTGAAAAAGGAAGCTTACCTGCTGTGATAGAAAGGGAGTGTCCGCTGACATTAGCTGCGTGAGGCAGACTGGCAAGCGGCTTTGTTATTGCTTCTCGTGTTATATGTGTGTATACGTAGAGGCGGGGAGTGAGTCATGTGAGGAGGGGAAGTAGCTGATTCTTTAGACGCGTTAGATGTTCGTGGAGGGGGTGTCAGATGGGGGGGTGATGGAGTAGTAACTGTTGTTACTGAGGAAATGCTCTTAGTGGTTGGATAATTAAAAATGTTCATAAAGTTGTTGTTATTTATATAAAAAAAAGAGAGTAATTCTGGGATTTTCTCAATTAATGGGCTTTTGATTTCTGAAATTTCATTTAAGTTTTGATTTCCATTGAAATATTGGTCCAAGGATATGTAAATGTTCTTGAACTCTGTCATTAGTTTGCTTTTACTGACGTATTTTAGGATTTGAAGATGTTTTTCAATCGTCATAAAACTGTGGCTGGTTTCTTCCATGTGAATACTCATGGCGGAATATTTTTTGTGTTTTGAGGCGTTGTAATGTTCAATATACCTAGTCAAAAAACTGCGTCCGATTTGTCCGATGTATGAAAAATCACAATGAGTACATTTAAGTCTATAGACACCAGAGTTCGAGAATTTAGTGTGATTACTGTTAAATATGTTTGAATTGAGAAAAATATTACGGTTCATGTATCGTGTTTTATGGGCGATGTTGATGTCGTATTTCTTTAGGGGGTTGGTGATTTGAAATAGGCCTGGGTTTGTGTAGATGGAAGCGGCATATTTCGATTTTTTAGGTTTGTCCGGAATTAACTTAGTCGCAGTTTTTAAGTTCAACAACACAGTCTAATTTTAATACTATACAACTACTTTTATCACAATTTTACCATTCTTTTAATATAATGACATTTTTAACCATTTAAATAAACTCAGGGCCCTGACCTTAGGCTTTGTTATTTGTAGCTGATGATGTTCGCAAAGACGAACGAAACATGTCCTATTAACCAATCTACCTCATGAATATTTTATAAATAATTGAGTGCATTATCTTTGTATTGAATAGGTGGTTATAAAATAAAAAGTTTTTAACTTTAGTACATTATCTTCAATATGGTCTAATTATGAGATTTATCACATGTACTGGATACTGGCCGCACTTAAACTACTGCAGCTATCGAGTTTGGTTTCTCTCATCAAAACCTTATTTGTAATGAAATGGTATTTTTATAGCCTGGGTATTTTAGAGCAACATATTTCTTATTTATATTTGATAATATTGTGACCAAAATGGCTTAAGTAAAAATATCAAGAGAGCAAACAGATGATTTTATACATAAGTCTACTATCTGGTATTGTAAAACTGCTTAATGTGTTATATCTATGAGTGATGCTAATTCTTTTGTTATTAAGAACAACAGTACTGAGCAAAATAAATTATGTAGTAACTTTAGTTTCTGAAATATTTAATACAAAACATGATGAGATTGATTTTGTTCCTATTTTGGAAAAACAAACAATCTAAAATGGTTATAAATTCCTTTTCCCAGGTTAAACTGTGATGCCAAGAACCAAGGCATGAAAATTTCAGCTGCAGCTAAGTATCCCCCCCCCCACACACACAAAAAAATCATTTAATAAAAAAAGTTTTTTAACAGCTGTGTCCCAGAATCTTGAAAAAAAATCTGAGGAACTGTATTAAAAAAAATCTTGACCAACATGAGTTTAGAGGAAGGTTACCAAATCTGTAATTCTTGAATGCCTATTATATACAAATTACCAGTTTGGAGGTGAGGCCAAGTTACAAAACAGTAGTGGAAATTTCCCATCTGATATATTCCAGATGTTCTAGAGTTTGCAGAAGGGTGCAGGTGGAGATATGATATAAGGGAAGGTGCATAGACCAACTTGTAAATGACTTTGGCTGCCTGGAGAGAGTGATTACCTCAGAAAATGTAGGAGTACATCAGCCTCTTTGATAAAAAAAATACTGTAATTTACAGAATGGTGCACAAAATGAGTCACCTTTTGTTTCTTATATATTTATCAGTCGCACTAGATATCCCGTTGAGGATCTCAACAGCAGTAGCAGTAAAGCATGGAGAAACAAATGAGTTATGGAATGACATGTAATTCACGATACCATCAGTTGTAGACTAGTGTTTACAACAATGGCCGATGAGGGAACACTGATGATGCAGAGTGATCGGCAGTTGAGTTACTCTTTCATGAAATGAAAAACCTTGTTGTGACTTAAAAGCATTTTCAACAACAGCTTAATGCTTGATAGGCACCTTTCAAGAAAACCATGCACAGGCTGTATGAGAAATTTGTAGGGGAAGAAAGAATACTGTAACCGAAGCAATCTTGACCGAAGCCTGCTTGTTCGTCAGAGAATAGTGAAGTAGTACGAGGTGCCATGCAGAGAAGCCATGGTAAATCATTTAGAAAGCCAGCAATACAACTAGGAATACCAGACGATTCGTTCAACAGTTTCTTAAAAGTTAACTCTAGATGTAGGCGTTCAAAATGACCTCTGTGCAGAAGCTAACTGATGAACACAAGCGGCAGAGACTACTGTTAGCTTGCTGGGTGGAAGAAAGAAAACAAACTCTTATCAATGTTTGATTTTCTGACGAGGTACTTTTTCATTTGGATGGTAAGGTCAACAAACAAAACGTACATTTTAGGGCTACTGAAAATCCACAAGTGCTTCTTGAACAACATCATACTCTGAGGATTACTGTGTAAGCTGTAATTTCCGGTCATGGACTTATTGGACCCTTTTTCTTTGAAGAAACTGTGAACAGTGAGTGTTATTTGAGCATGCTCCACAATAATTTTGTTCCACAGCTTTTTGCTACTGCATTGCCCCTCAACACGCAGTGATTCATGAAAAATGGAGCAAACATTATCTTGAATTTCTTATCTGAGGATTTCAACATGCAGGTCATTTCAATGACAGACAATTTTGGAGCCCCAGTAGTCCAGACATCAACTCATGTGACTTTTTCTTTTGGGGGCACCTAAAGGAAAATATTTTTCTAAAATGTCCAAATGATTTAATGGCATACAGAATATTTTTTCTTCAGCCTTGCAGAGATATCACAAAGGACATGTGCCGTAAGGTAATCGCTAGTATCGGTGTTCATTTGGAGGAAGTTAAAAATTGAAATGGTGCCCACATTGAGCATGCGCTGCGTTAGAACAATTCTCCATACTGTGTTTTTCATTGTCGTACTTGTTTCTTTGAGTTTGTGTTGAAAATAACATTTTTATTCAACAACAAAATGATGACTCATTTCATGTGTCATCATATATTGAAATGTTGACAATCTGTACGTATGGTACATAGAACAATGATGTGGTCCAACTCGAAAAAATAATTTAATGCAAGTTATATATCTAAGAATCCAGAATGATGCTTTTAATTGCTTTCTATCCTTATTTCACCTTTAATTTGAAAAAAAAAAAAAATGAAACACAACAGTAATACTTGTCATATTTCTGTTGTGAACAAAAGTGAAAGACAATTAGGAAAGGAGACAGGGAGGATATTACAGCATTAGTTAATGTTACAAATAGGTACTTACTAAGTCCTACACCCAGTCTTTCTCGGCAGTCCCCATAGAAAATGACGGTGAGTGGGCTTGAGTTAGCTGGCTGGAGGCATGAAGCCTTCTGCAGTTCACATTCACTGGGGTAGGTTTTCATGTTAGAAGCACAGACTGGTTCAGAAAGGCTGGCATCAATGGAGTTACCCAGTGAGCAGTTTGTAGGGCACACACACTCTCCTGCTTCACAGCGAGCACCAAACTTGCACTTCACCCCGGCGCATAAATCTAGAAAGCACATCATACTCATAAGGACAGTGTATAGAGATCTGAAGTAATATAACGAGAGTTCCAGAATTTGTCTAAAGAGAATCTGGAGCTCGAGTTGTACTGGTACTTATTTTGACTATTTAGAGAATAACTACAAAATTTAATAAGAAATGATAATAAAAATGTATAAATATAAAACAAGTCAAATACATAGGTATTCATATAGTATACAGAGAAAAGATGATGATGATGCTTGTTGTTTAAAGGGCCTAACATTTAAGGTCATCAGCCCTACAAAGAAAAGATTTCTGCAAGGAAATATATTATTTAATTTCTGCATTAAAATTCTTTAGGCTGCAATCTCCCAATATATCAGCTGTTGGCTTTATCACAATCAATCAATCAATCAATCAATCAATCAATCAATCAATCAATCAATCAATCAATCAATCAATCAATCAATCAATCAATCAATCAATCAATCAATCAATCAATCAATCAATCAATCAATCAATCAATCAATCAATCAATCAATCAATCAATCAATCAATCAATCAATCAATCAATCAATCAATCAATCAATCAATCAATCAATCAATCAATCAATCAATCAATCAATCAATCAATCAATCAATCAATCAATCAATCAATCAATCAATCAATCAATCAATCAATCAATCAATCAATCAATCAATCAATCAATCAATCAATCAATCAATCAATCAATCAATCAATCAATCAATCAATCAATCAATCAATCAATCAATCAATCAATCAATCAATCAATCAATCAATCAATCAATCAATCAATCAATCAATCAATCAATCAATCAATCAATCAATCAATCAATCAATCAATCAATCAATCAATCAATCAATCAATCAATCAATCAATCAATCAATCAATCAATCAATCAATCAATCAATCAATCAATCAATCAATCAATCAATCAATCAATCAATCAATCAATCAATCAATCAATCAATCAATCAATCAATCAATCAATCAATCAATCAATCAATCAATCAATCAATCAATCAATCAATCAATCAAATTGGGTTATCACCCAGGTGGCAGATTTCCTAGCAGTTGTTTATATACCTTTCCACATTGGTTGCATGGGTTCAGTACTGTCAGTTTTAATTACTGCGTTGATGGGTGAAAGTTCCTTTTGGGGATCATTGTAAGTAGCCTACCTAGGTGTTAATGTAAGGAAAGATGTTCATTGGGGAAATAATATAAATATGACTGTAAATAAAGGGTACAGATCTCTGCACATGGTTATGAGAGTGTTTAGGTTTTGTAGTAAGGATGTAAAGGAGAGGGCATATAAGTCTCTGGTAAGACCCCAACTAGAGTATGGTTCCAGTGTGTGGGCCCCTCTCCAGGATTACTTGATTCAAGAACTGGAAAAATTCCAAAGAAAAGCAGCTTGATTTGTTCTGGATGATTTCCGACAAAAGAGTAGCGTTAAAAAAATGTTGCAAAATTGGGTTGGGAAGACTTGGGAGAAAGGAGACGAGCTGCTCGGCTAATTGATATGTTGATATAGATGTTTATTCCCATAGGGAACCTGAAATATTTGTCCTGAATGAGTAAATTTATAATACCCATATAAATGGTCCATTATTGGACATTATAAATTTTCCAGCTAACTCATTCCTGGTTGCCAGCGTTTTGCCCCCGTGTGCTAAGTCAGGTTCCCTATGGGAATACACATCTATATTATCTGATGGCCAAGCAGGCATAAATTTTTGGTAATGAGACGAAGCCTGTCATTGTGCATTGGCACTGCCGGTGGCTCCAAGTAGCCTATGCAGTTGTCTCCACGGTATGCAGTAGCCATGCGTCTTGGTGGGTGTGCTATGTATCAACTGATGAGCCCAACTTAGCACATGGGGGGTGAAACGCTGGCAACCATGAATGAGTTAGCTGGAAAATTTATAATGTCCAATAACGGACCATTTATATTGGTATTATAAGTGGTATGTTCCGAGCTGTCAGTGGAGAGATGGCGTGGAATGATATCAGCAGACGAATAAGTTTCAGTGGTATCTTTAAAAGTACGAAAGATTGCAATATGAAGATAAAGCTGGAATTCAAGAGGACAAATTGGGACAAATGTTCATTTATAGGAAGGGGAATTAGGGATTGGAATAATTTGCCAATGGAGATGTTCAATAAATTTCCATTTTCTTTGCAATCATGTAAGAAAAGGCTGGGAAAATAACAGATATGGAATCTGTCACCTGGGCGACTGCCCTAAATGCAGATCAGTAGTGACTGAACGTTTTAAAATATTTTCTGAACTGTAATTACCACAATCCCCTTTGTAGGCCACTATGACAAACTGCTTATTTCTGCAAGCAGACACGCGCAGTTCGCACTCGCTCTTGTAGGTGTTGCCGTCAGTGCCACATACTGGAGCTCGGACCTGGAACATTGTTTATTCTATGAGATAACCATCACAAAAGAAGAAAGTATCACACATTTACTGAGTAATATAGATAATTTGTAAAATGGTATAGGTTACCATGCCAAGAAATGATAATGATGTCTATATAGTGTGATCTCTGGTCCCAGTACTAAAACTGTCACGCCTCATATGTTTCTCCTGTGAAATTCTCAATAAAGTAAATAAAATATTGGCTGTGGAGATTTAAGCAGAATTGTAAACTACATCATAATCGATTCATCTTTTGTTCTTTAGTGTTTTAGTGGGGTTTTGATCATTCATTCCATATCTTAGCCTATCTTATGATAGGCTATTGTTAGCTTCTCTTGGACATTGAAAACTGGTATTTAGAGAAGTGCCAGATTAAAGTTTGCTTATTGATGCCTAGAAGGACAAACTAATTTACTCATAGCATGCTGCTACATTTGCTGGATCTGCATGATGAGTAAGTACCATCCAGTGAAGGTCGCGGCGCTAAGAAGCTCAGGGCCGCTTCGCAATAATTGAAAAAGGGCTCCTCCCTTCCTGATAAGGAAAGTTACAAGTTTATTTTGTAGTACAGGGTTGTATATTATTACAACGAACAACAAAGCAATGATAATAATAATTACCATACGTAATTTAGTTTTCAAATCTGAAAGAATTATAATAATATACTTATATGGTATGAACACACACAATGGACATGCATATTCCAATTATAGTAAACAAAACACACTGACCGTTACAATAATAAGGAATAATCTCATTCCTAGGACCAAATAATTTACTACTATTTTCAATTCAACCATCCATCGCAAGCCTATTTAGCTACACTGACTCTTAACTTCAGTATTCAGAATTTAGATAGAGAATGTCTTTGTTATCGCATCTTTGCTGACTACTGGATTCTCAGAACTGGCTAATTACTTCAAAAGCCTTGTTGATTGTTGTGAGTAGCAGCAACGGATGGCTTTTATTGGAACAGGTTGGGAAACCCACATTCTTTCACAAATAATTACCGTCCCTCCTATTGATGAAAGAAGCTCTGCACTATGACGGGCTAAGTTTGGAATAACCCTCTGTAATACAAATAATACTGTGCTGTGTTCTGTAGCTTTATCAGTATGTAAAATCACTCTTCAAGTACCGGTACTGAATAAAGAAACAGTCATGGATCCTCCTGCCCCGTGGGGTTTGCGGGGTCCTTATCGCCGCCACTGTCCAGGAAAGGTGGTGGTGATGACTGATTTAAGAGGAAGTACAGCTGGGCAACCATCCTCTATTAATGATAATCAGAGGAAAATATGGAAAAGGTGGGACACTTTGAGGAATGGAGAAACTGCCAAAAGGAAAGGAAGGTCGCAAAGACTCCCTAGGCCTTGAAAATCGAATACCTTTGGGGGTCAGGAAAGAACAGGAATTGACCAAAGGAGGTCAGTTAGGAAAGATGAAGGTGAAGAGCCTGAAAGAAATAAGTGCCAGACTCAGCTAGGGGATCTGTGGTCGCTAACCCGAATCCTTAGTCCCCTTATAGTCACTTCTTATGACAGGCAGGGGATACTGTAGATGCTATTCTACTGCCCCCACCCACAGGGTACATACAGGGACAGCATGATGGGATCCAACACAAGATATGACAAAGTTGCTGCCTACGTCCTGATAGGTAGTTGGAGAATGTGGGATTGATGTTACAGAGTACATAGCCTACCTGCTGTATTGCATTACAGTAACACCATCTAGGTATGTTATTTCTTACTAAATCCAACTATTTTGATATTCCTTTGGCACACAGATACAGCACATTCTATTAAATTTGGTCATTTGGGGATGAAATTCAGATTCCCTTTGGGGGAGTGGGAGAAGCTGGATTATGCAGAAAATATTACTTGGGGTCATAACGTTGCCATCATCATCACCACTGTACTGCCACCATATACAATAGTAATACTTAAATAAACTGAAAGAAATCCCACCTTAAAATCAACAGTATTTTATCAAATCCTGTGTACTGTTCTTGTGATGCATTCAAATCCTCACCTAGTTACTGGACAGGTTGAACGATTCAGTGAGAGATTCAGCCCAACACATGTATTTGAGATACAGAAATATGCAGTGAAATGACCAATGGGCTGTTTAGTACCCTGGAGGTGGCTGCAAGATACCGACACTGCTACTTTTACGAGATCAGTTAGGCTGGGCCTGTGGAGCATCACTACGCTATTGAGTAGCAGTTTCAAATGAATTATATCTTATTTTTATTTTATTGATAAATAGGGTTCCAGAGAGCAAGAGCTCTGTCAAGAGGAACAATACATAGATAATCACAACAATGGCAGATTAAGGTCTAAGGTCTAAAAGTGAAAGATGATAGTGGCTTTACATATGCTTTGAGTATCACTATTTACCTAATGGAGAACAACTTTTTCAACTTTTAAGGTGACTGAAAATAAAAAATATAAAAGAAATAACTACTACTCATTCATAGTTCCTAAGAGGTACTTCTTAAGCTTATTATGAAATGGCACAGTTTCAGAGATGATTGCTATATTGTCAGGAACGCTGTTATATTCAGATATTAATAAGTGTTGCACTCCGTTAGTGCCAAACTTTGTTGTATAATTTTGAAAAACGTGAAATTTTTTTTTTTTTGCCTTATCATATATCAATGGATGTCAGTGACTTCAGGAAATTCAGAGTTAGTAAACATTTTATTATGCAAGACTTTATGAATAAGAAGTGATGCATTTAATGACATTAATTGCTTAAGTGGTAATATATTGGTTTCAGAGTACATTTTATTTTGATAATATAGTTGATGGAATCCATACATAAATCTAATAAGCCTGTTTTGTAAGACCACCAAAGTATTTAAGTTATTGGGTTGCTTTGTCCCAAATGAAACACAAGTAAGAAAGTTGAGATTGTATCATTGTGAAATAAGACAGAGATTTTATTTTCTAAGTTTAAAATATCAGGTGTCCAGGAGAGAGCGCTATCAATTATTAGTCCAAGATATTTAATTTCTTTAACCCACTGCAACTTCGAGGTGCCAAATAATATATTTGTAGTTGCATTTAAGTCATTTTGTGATTTATGGAACATCATACAGACACTATGATTTGACAGAGATTCGCTGTCTAGGAGAAGGTCGAGAAATTTTTCTCTCTGTAATTCAGTCGTATATTGTAATTATTTAATAATAATATGTAAAGTTATTTTTAACTGCCAGAAACAAATAAGACATTCAACAAGGTAAATTTGTCGTTTAAAGTTGTTAGGACTAGCCATGATAGCCTACTGTTAAGAACGGCAGGCAGTTCTATGATTTACAGATTTGTGAGCTGTTTGTGTCTGAGAAATATTTTGGAAATATTTTCGTAAGCCTCTGCCATATTCTCGGTAGAGCAGTATTTCTAATTACACAACCAGTGAAATTCAAATATCATAAAGGAGTTGCTTAATATAAGATTAAAGCACTGAAGTCATCTCCATACAGGCTATAATGGAATTTGTAGCTGTGTTCCCATTGCTTATTTAGCCACCTCACAGGATCACTGGTAGAGCCCCCAAATTATGATTCTAAGCTCGCGGATTTGATCCCGGCTGAGGTAGTCGATTATTGGAGGGCAATCAAAGATCTTGATTTTCAATGGCATTTTATTGGCATGTTGGCACAGCTATTGTCATCGGAAAAAAATATATTAACTCTGCCACAGAAGGTTACCATCCAGTAGAACTTCTCTTTTGTTGCTAAACTCCTGCACAATCGAAATTGGTTGGTAGCCTGCCTAGATGACCACAGCAGCTGAGGCTGTTCGGCCTACCAAGTGACCGGTGTTCGGCCCGAAGACAGGCAGATTATGTGGTGACATGTGGACAGCGCGACGAATCCAACCTGTCGTTATTCTTGGCTTTCTAGACCAGGGCCGTTATCTCACCGTCAAATAGCTCCTCAATTGTCATCACATGGGCTGAATGGACCTCGAACCAGACTTCAGGTGCAGATAAAAATCCCTAACCTGGCAGGGAAGTAAAGCCAGGGCCCCTCAGGTAAAAGGCAGGCATGTTACCACTACACCATGGGGCTGCAATTCGATTATTATTTATTTATTTATTTATTATTCGTTAATGGGCCAACAAGTTTTTTAATTTTCACTATTTGCTTTATGTTGCATTGACACAGATAGGTCTTATGGCGACGATGGGATAGGAAAGGCCTAGGAGTGGGAAGGAAGCGGCCGTGGCCTCAATTAAGGTACAGCCCGAGCATTTGCTTGGTGTGAAAATGGGAAACCAAGGAAAACCATTTTCCGGGCTGCCGACAGTGGGGTTCGAACCCACTATCTCTCGGAGGTAAGCTCACAGCTGCGCGGCCCTAATAGCACGGCCAACTCGCCTGGTCAGCCAGCTAGTGACCACGATAAGTTTCATTATACATTCTGGCGTTTATTGAATTTTCTATTGATCCAGTAGGTTTTCAATACCTTTTCGTGTCGAGCACGGCGTTCATCCGACCACTTTGCACCACTTCACATCCCGGGAAGTGGTGCTTGCTCTGAAAAGGTCTCGTTTGTGTGCATCATGTGGTCGTAGGCCCATTTCTTCGAGGCCTTTCTTGACATTAACGTACCAGGGAATTGTTATTTTTGGTTTTGAGTCGAATTTGTTAAAAATGCGTTTTGTCCATCGAAAGTCATTCATCCGTCATGTCGTAAGTGACCGTAGAAGCGAGTCCTGCGTTTGTGCATTGTGTCCGTGATCGTATCTATATTAGAGTAGACTTCTTGTCCGGATTTTCTTATGTAGAACCCGTTTTTGTAGTTTGGGCCAAGAACGTTGTGGGGAATCTTTCTCTCTTTTTGCTCTAACTTAGCGAGCGTACATTTCTGAGCGAGGATAAGGCCTTCTGACTCAAAGAGAGATAGTACCGGCTTGACGACAGTGCTGTAATGATGAATTTTGGTAATTATAGATAAGCATTTAAAAAAAAAATTATTATTCAGTCTTCCTGCAGCAGCTGCAGGTTAGCCAAGGACAAAGAGTACGGTACCTTAACAACAATAATGGATACAGATACAGTAGATACATGAGATAGTACGCATGAGGTTAAGTGTAGGCAAAAGAGTGAGGCACGTCAAACATTTATCTGAGGTTATAGGGGAGAGTCCTACAGTACCAGCCGACTTGCAGTACCATACCGGCCATTGCTGGTTCTCGTTTTAGGTGCTATATGGCAGGCAGTAGCTTACAGGTGGCATGCGAAGGAGGCTCATTCCCCCGTGTCATACTTTGGGGGTTTCGTTTAGTGTTAAGTCTTGTGTGAGATGTGAGTATTGTACTTTGGCCGGCTTACGATCGTGCGCGAAAAGTTATTTTCAAGCCCCAGGTACTCCATTTCCCGGTAAGCTGTTGATTTTGTTTTTACTTATATATTATGTGCATTCTTTGAGTATACTAGAGCTGGTAAAAGTTTCACGACATTGTCTATTAAACAATATCCAGTTGGGGAAGTTCCTTCACGTGAGTTTCGTACAGTACCGGCCAACCATATATCTTCCAGTAGGCTACCGGCCAATAGGACTTTTCAAGAAATAAAATTGTATCCACTTCTTATCACTTTCCATAGTGAAATGACCGAGAAAACGGTTCAAATAAAATGAAAATGGACCGAGGACGGGATGAAGATGGTACTAAACTAAATTATTTCTAACAATATGACTGCAAGGCAGGTTGCTGGAGTCCTTTTGTGCGCTAAGAAGTATATTAGGAGATCGTCTGAGAACACTTAGAGTGGTGGATCTAACTCCTCAGATGGGAAGAATTTAAAAAATCCTTTGATTACGATATGTAAAACCAGTTGGTTACTTATATGACGGATCTAGATAATCTTCATGTCCCTGAGTAGGAAAAAAAAAATACAATTAGCATTTGCTTTGGCCAAGCATTCAAAAGTACCTCACCAATTCAATAAGGAAAACAAAACTGCCGGAAAGCGGTTTTTTTATGATTATTATGCAAATACTAAGGAAATGGAAGAGAACACATTATGCATTATTTGTTGTGAGTTATTGGATGAAGAATTGGTGCAGTGTACGAAATGCAAAGACTGGGCGCAAGTTGGATGTGTAGACCAAGGTTTATCGCTCCATATATTTATTTTACAACCTCCCTAATTATATGGTTGCCACTAGGACAAAGTCCCTACTTCATTTTTCAATTCAAAACCTACCATCACTATTTAACAGGTTATTAAAAAATACTATGTAAGAAATCGTGTGAGCATGGAACCGGAATGTGAAATGTCTTTCACACACAGTACAAAAAGAATTAGTAAGCAAAAAGTATGTACGATGCTATTGAGTGTATAAATGGTTTCTTAAAGTTAATACTGAACCGCGGATGGCATATGTTTTTCTAAACCTGATGAAGTCCAAAACTGCGATAAGAATTTAGGAATTGTTCCCCGGGCTCCCACCATCAAGCCTGTGACTGATATATTTTGCAGTCCACATTTTTCTTTATATTACGAAACTGTAGGGTCATAAGTTCTCTTCTTCTCTAAATCCACTTCGTCCGCTTGACCAGAATGCGATTCAAATCGCACTGTTGGGTCAATGATCATTCCGTTCTTGTTTTCCGGTTTAAAGGCAATGATACCTTTTTGTGTGTTGATGTTCATCTGGGTCGAGTTGTCTTTGATGTTTGGCATTACTTCCGTCTTTTCAAATGATACCCAAAAGGCAATTTGTTCTGCTACCTTTTAGCACAATAAATGTCTTCTGTTGCAGTTTCAAAATGCCCTGTCATTATTGCTACATTATCCGCAAAAGCTAAGCAGTCGATTCCTACGCCTTCTTCTTCTTGCTTATGTAATTGACCCATTACTTCTGTCATTTGCTTTTTTTGTTCCTCCATCTTATTGCATTTATATAGAATGGGAGATAATTCCTGGCCTCCGCACTCTCGCATTCCATTCCCATCTAGCGGAGCCATCGCAGATCGCGTCCTTGTTCGTTCACGTGCTCTCAGAATGGAATAAAGGAAGAGACGACAGGCGTTCTATAGTCTGTTCACGTAGCCAATACTCGTTGGGGCTTGTTTTCTATTCGGCTAGGAATTGAAATCCACGTTGTTGTGCGTGATAATGTTATTTACGAAAAGTTTCTGTTTGTTTTCTCAATGTTCCGCCGTCGTCAAAAGACAAATTCGTGACATAAATGTAATGCCGTTTAAAACAGCAGCAATAGTTCCGTCTGTCTGATGAGTTAGGAGCACAGAGTCGAGAGGAAATAGAGAGTAAAAGGGAACACACATTTAACCAAATCCCTGAACAGATAAAAGTACCGCATTTTCTAACTTTGCATTTGCATGGGAATGAGAATGTTGTTTTCTATGAAGTTCTGCTGTAGAGTGATATGATTTTAATGAGGATATGGAAACTAGACAAAAGAAACTTATCCAGAAATTTGGTTCACCGTCAACTTTCATTATTGCCTCTAATAAAAATGAACAGTCCCGAATAATTGTTGTGCCACTGGATTCAAAGAGAAAGGGATAACTCAATTTTAAATTTTCGAGTAATATATATATTGTGAGAGGGAAAGTGAATCCTCCGGAGATTCTAGGGCTTTAATTTTACCGCGGACAGCTACTATGGAGTGAGGTTTCATCCTCTCCCGCCACTTTCATTCCAGAAAAATGGGTATAGTATTTTATTTCCAGACTTGAGAAGTAATGGAGTAAAAGTAACCGAATTGCTTGTAACGATTGCATTCTTAGTACTATTTACTTGTAATAGTTACTTGTCACAAGTCTGACTCGTTGGTTGAATGGTCAGCGTTCTGGCCTTCGGTTCAGAGTGTCCCGGGTTCGATTCCCGGCCGGGTCGGGGATTTTTATCGCTTCTGATAAACTCTTATGACTCGAGTACTGGGTGTATGTGGTCCGTCTCAACACTCTCATCATATTCAGACAACACAACACACCACACTACCAACCACCGCAGAAACACGCAATAGTGCTTATATCTCTCCATCTAGGGTTGGCATCAGGAAGGGCATCGAACAGGACAAAATCCATATGTGCGACGCAGTTCGCACCCGCGACCCCACAGGTGTGGGAAAAAGTGGTAGGAAAAGAAGAAGAAGTTACTTTTTACAAAATATAATTTTTTACTTGTAATTTACTTCTTGAAATGAAACTGTAATCGTTACATTCTAGTAAAACGTCCCCCTGTGGGTGGGGGCGGTAGAATAACACCCACGGTATCCCCTACCTGTCGTAAGAGGCGACTAAAAGGGGCCCCAGGGGCTCTGAACTTTGGAGCGTGGGTTGACGACCACGGGGCCCTTAGCTGAGTCCTGGCATTGCTTCCACTTACTTGTGCCAGGCTCCTCACTTTCACCTATTTTATCCGACCTCCTTTGGTCAACTCTTGTTCTTTTCCGATCCCGACGCTATTAGATTTGCGAGGGCTAGGAAGTCTTTCATTTTCACGCCCTTCGTGGCCCTTGTCTTCCTTTGGCCGATAGCTTCATTTTTCGAAGTGTCGGATCCCTTCCATTTTCTCCTCTGATTAGTGTTATATAGAGGATAGTTGCCCAGTTGTACTTCCTCTTAAAACAATAATCAACACCACCACTTTAGTAAAACGCTACATTCTAGTTATTGATATACATCGTTCGGAAGGAGAAATGTGAAAAAAATAAATTGAAGAGCCAGTTGCAAGAACCAGAAAGTTCCAAAATATAGAACTTCCCAGGAGACACAAAAAACCTCATAAAATAACATGTTGAAAAAGTACTGTAAGGTTTATCTACGTACAGTAGCTAGAAGCAGTAGTAACATACACATGATACGGGTTGTGTTACTGGACTTCTCTCAGTTTATTCACACAACCACTGGAACTGTCTTGTTTCATGCCATGGTAAACTATGGAGAGTACTATTTACCTGAGTTATCAATGTAAGATACTTTATTATACAGAAGACTTACTGTGAGAGTAAATATCGTTACAGGATTTATATACACCAAGCACCATCATCATCACCGGGTGCATCATCACTCCCAGTGTCCGACTCGTTGGCTGAATGGTCAGCGTACTGGCCTTCGGTTTAGAGGGTCCCGAGTTCGATTCCCGGCCGGGTCGGGGATTTTAACCTTCATTGGTTAATTCCAGTGGCCCGGGGGGTGGGTGTTTGTGCTGTCCCCAACATCCCTGCAACTCACACATAACACTATCCTCCACCACAATAATACGCAGTTACCTACACATGGCAGATGCCGCCCACTCTCATCGGAGGGTCTGTCTTACAAGGGCTGCACTCGGCTAGAAATAGCCACACGAAATTATTATCACTCCCAGTTGAAACTAGAACCACAAACAGTCAGGTGGAACATATTTCGAAGCTATATTCTTAACATTCTTTGCCTTATTTGCTTTGACTTTTAAGACATTGCGATTTAGAACACTTGATGCGTCTGGTAAGGAAAGAGTATCTCCTGCTTTCTCCAAAACAGAGAAGACATCCCTTACCATGGCACTGCACGACAGTCCATTGCTGTTGTATTCAACGTAGGCCTATCTTTATTTCGACACTATCAACGTTTCACCTTTACGAGCATTGACCTTCGTTTTGAAGAAGGTTTCCAAGTGAGTTATGTAGTCCAAAAACATTCTTCTTGTTACATCGTGAACAATTAACTTGCGACTCGCTTCTATACTAGGGTTCGACAATCTTGTGGCAAAGGTATTCTCTCTCTCGATTACACCGAAGGTCCGATCGCAGTGGTCGAACATTGAACTATAGCCGCGCCGGCAGAAACAGTTAAAACAACCCCAACAGCTCCTTTCACACTCCTACTACGCACCAAATCAGTGCAGCAGAACAGTTCTTGCACCGGGAGATAGAGCTCATTTTCAATCAATCAATCAATCAATCAATCAATCAATCAATCAATCAATCAATCAATCAATCAATCAATCAATCAATCAATCAATCAATCAATCAATCAATCAATCAATCAATCAATCAATCAATCAATCAATCAATCAATCAATCAATCAATCAATCAATCAATCAATCAATCAATCAATCAAACAATCAATCAATCAATCAATCAATCAATCAATCAATCAATCAATCAATCAATACTGATCTGCATTTAGGGCAGTCGCCCAGGTGGCAGATTCCCTATCTGTTGCTTTCCTAGCCTTTTCCTAAAAGATTTCAAAGAAATTGGAAATTTATTGAACATCTTCCTTGGTAAGTTATTCCAATCCCTAACTCCCCTTCCTATAAATGAATATTTGCCCCAGTTTGTCCTCTTGAATTCCAACTTTATCTTCATATTGTGATCTTTCCTACTTTTATAAACGCCATTCAAACTTATTCGTCTACTAATGTCATTCCACGCCATCTCTCCGCTGACAGCTCGGAACATACCACTTAGTCGAGCAGCTCTTCTTCTTTCTCTCAATTCTTCCCAACTCAAACATTGCAACATTTTTTTAATGATAGCTTACAACAACAACAACAACAACAACAACAACAACAACAACAACAACAACAACAACAACAACAACAAAAGGAAATCGACAAACATTTGAGCTGTCTGGTTCTCGGGCCGGGCTCTTCAATTATGATGTAGATAACTTTTTCAGTTCTACTACAGCAGAACCAGTAACTTTAACAGTTCTAGATGAAATTCCTTCTTACCTTTCGAGTACTTTTAAAGACATTGCAACGATGTTCTTAAAAACAAACACAGGCATTCTTTCAACTACTCCTGTAGGGCGTCTTTTCGATAAAAGCAATGATGTAGCGACAACAATTTTAAGAACCAATTAATTTATTTTCAAAGTAAATGGAAAATCATTTCAAATTCTGAAAGTCATTAACTAAAATAAAAAATGATGAGAAAGGATCATTTTGAAAATTCTAAGGTATTATGTTTAGTCTCACTTACCTATCCTTAGGCTAAAAACCACACAAAATGAATTAATATATTCCTTTTCCTTGCAAACTTTTGTATTATTCCAGGCCCAAGCGAAATAAATGTCAGTGATTTCTTTAAGACTAATATTCTGTAAAGTAAGTTCATTGTAATTCTACTGACTGCAATTTGTAATCGTAATTGACTAAATTGTTCGCTTCTGTGATGTAGTGGTTAGTGTGATTAGCTGCCACCCCGGAGGCCCGAGTTCGATTCTCGGCTCTGCCACGAATTTTGAAAAGTGGTACGAGGGCTGGATCGCGGTCCACTCAGCCTCGTGAGGTCAACTGAGTAGAGGTGGGTTCGATTCCCACCTCAGCCATCCTGGAAATGGTACCTAACTTAAGGCCACGACCCATTACTTCCCTCTTCCTTGTCTATTCCGTCCAAACTTCCCATCCCCCAGCAAGGCCCCTGTTCATCATAGCAGGTGAGGCCGCCTGGGCGAAGTACTGGTCATCCTCCCCAGTTGTATACCCCTACCCAGAGTCTGAAGCTCCAGGACACTGCCCTTGAGGCGGTAGAGGTGGGATCCCTCACTGAGTCCGAGGGAAAAGCCGACTCTGGAGGGCAAGCAGATAAAGAAGAAGAATTGAGTAAATTATTCAGCTAATGACATAAATCAATTGTTAAATTTTAATTGTTTATTTCTCTCTTATCGTTTCCTCAGTTCTGAGGATCGTGGCTTCCGAGGAGGCTATTGGTCAGTTGTCCCCGGTCAGACGTGCTGCACCAGAGATGTTCAATTCAGTTATACTCTTGATAATGCTCCACCATCGAGTGGGAACTCGTCCACGATCTCTCTTACCGGAAACACTTCCTAGAATGATCAGTTTTTCTATGCTGTCATTCCCACGTCGCATAGATCAAAATTTAATTACTCGTGCACTCTCACTTCATTTCCAGTTCTACCAACATTCCTTTACATTGACAATGAAGAAGCCACCTTAAACTATAGCTCACATTATTAATGAAAATGAAAATCCACAGCCTGTTCCAGTCATTCGACCGGGTCAGGAATGGAATGAATAAAGCCCCCATCTAGCGGCGAGGATAGGAATTGTGCCGGCTGCCGAAGCCTGTCGCACTCCTCTGGGGCAATGATTAATGAATGATAGATGAAATGAAATGATACTGGAGAGTGTTGCTGGAATGAAATATGACAGACAAAACCAGAGTACCCGGAGAAAAACCTGTCCCGCCTCCGCTTTGTCCAACACTAATCTCACATGGACTGACCGGGATTTGAACTACGGAACCCAACGGTGAGAGGCCGACGCGCTGGCGCCTGAGCCACGGAGGCTATACACATTATTAATAATAGCATTTAGATAACTCCTCGTAAAAATTGTACGAAACAGAAGAGCCTGTCTTTGATAGCAGTTGTACCGCTGGTGGTACAATTCTGATCACACAAGGTACAATTTGGATCACACACATATTCCGTACTGAAAATTTCTCTTTCCTTTTCCCCCAGCACATATTTCATGATACCACGCGTTGCAGTCCTGGCACTGAATCCACGATCCTTTTATCACGTAATTCTTACAGTTGTAATCCAGATGACAAAAGCCACACTGGTTGTCTTTCGAATGATCTCGTTGAGATATATCATCTTGAAGATATGTTGTCCTTGCCATGTCGGTTATCTTTTGATTTGTATTTGCGCTATTGTCATTCTTAAAAAAGAGATTTTTGAACTTAACGTGATATTAAATGTGATTTTGGTATTACGTGTCACATTTTTTGCGTAGATTTTGTTTTCAGGTGATGGTTAGATATGTTTCATAGACTCGTCGGATGATACAGTGCTTGTACCATTAAAAGTTGGCGTTGAAACAGTTTCCATAACGGTTGAATTAGTACTGAATTGCAGGCATTCATTATATTCGACTACAGGGTGATGATCCATTTTTGGTTGACTATTTGGAGGAGTCTCAGGAATTGTAGGCAGGGGTATTGTTTCTTCGATAACCAACTGACTGAAGGTCAATGAAGGTGCATAATTGACCATTTCATATAAACTTTCTTCTCTGACCTTCTGTGCGGCATCTGCAGTGAGAAAACTGCAAACATCCATGATCGAAATTGTACCATTCCATCTGATCGAAAATGTACCGCATGTACTTCAGCAATGGATTCATCAACTAGTTACAGAGAAATACTACGGATAGTGCTTGCAGTATCATACTCCCATTCTGAGGTCCATAGAGATATGGCGTTATGATAAATAGCATTTTACACTTGAAGAAAAGGTCCCATAGCTTAGCTAAGACAGCTTCAAATTTATAACAACGTGAAATGCTCACCTTGCAATGTAAAATCGGTTGTTTCTTGCCAACTAATAGAAACAGTTGTATTATTTTTCACATTCACAAAGAAGGTGCTTCACTCTTCCCATAGCCGGTCACATGTAAGTGGTACCAACATTGAGGAATGAAATACAGCGAGTTTTGTAAGTTTGATCGGAATTGTAACCTACTTATAGCGACATTGTGCCACTCTGCCCTATATATTGATGATGATCTGGTTCTGAGGTTGAGCTGGTTTATGATGGAATCATTGGTGCGAAATGCTGTCCAACGTATACATAACATTCTTCGCCAGCACCACATTTCAAAAGAATCGATTTTCTTCAGGTCTGTAGCACGAAAAGTCCACGTCTCGGCTCTATACAGAGGGTGATGTGAATTATGGCCCACCATGTACAGTAAACGAATTAAATAGGCAGGTTAGAAGTCCTACTGTAGTTGGGCCCACGAGAGTTGGAGTGTGAGATTTGAGAGGCTGAAGTAGTAACTACGAAGTACGCTGCGTTGTCATAGTTACCTCCATCTGCGGGATATCACCCTTTCATACAGGCTGAGTGTTAACAAAACATGTCGGCCTAATGCAATTCAATGAACTTTGACTCGTTCCTAAGCTCGCGCTAATAATTCCAGCATTTGAGACAGAACACGTCATTGCCGATAAATGAGATTTCATAATCACCTACGAAATAATCATTTCCTTACAATAACCTCAACAAATGCACATGTTAAATTACATAACAGAACTGTCCAACTATTCACTGATTAACTTACAAAAATATAAAACTAACAACGAAAATAGTATTCAGAAAACAACCACGTAAATACATAAAGCAGCAAAAAGTAACACAGTGGGCCTACCACCTCGAATAATATCACAAAAGCGCCTGAGAGCAAGCCAACCCACGTGGCGATGTGGCATCGCTGTTATCGTTGCCATAGCAACAGACCATTTTCGAGCTGCGTTCGTCAACCTTTTCTCGCTGGTGGCGCTAAATGTCAGACTCCAATTCTCGTGGGCCTTAGTATAACTACTTTTACGGTTTTCAGAGACACCAAGGTACGTACTGAGAGCTCGTCCCATTGGAGTTCTTTTACTTGCCGGTAAATTTACCGACACGAGGCTGACGTATCTGAGCACCTTCAGATACCACCGGGCTGGGCCGGGATCGAACCTGGCAACTTGGGCTCAGAAAGCCAAGATTGTGTTGTCTGATCCACTCTGCCCGTCGTTTAGAAGTTAGAAGGACTATGGAATGTGATAACATTTAGGCTACACCTCATACTGCATACTGTACGTCGTAAGAGAATAGAACTTCATCAACAGACGCTCTTTTTCCGCCCATTTTCCGCGGATGCGAACTGACTCGCTCAGATGGACTTGGTCGGACGCCCTTTCTGACGCCAACCGTATGCAGAGGGATGTATTCACTATTAAGCGTTCGGGCTGATGACTTACATGTTAGGTCCCTCAAAATAACAATCATTATCATCTACTGCGTGTTTATGCTGTGGTTGATAGTTTTTTAAACAGTTTGTTTTATGCCGCACCAACACAAACAAGTCTTATGGGGACGATGGGATAGGAAAGGCCTCAGAGTGGGAAGGAAGCGGCCGTGGCCTTAATTAATGTACGGTCGCAGCATTTGCCTGGTGTGAAAATGGGAAACCATGGAAAACCATCTTTAAGGCTGCCGACAGTGGGGCATGAACCCACTATCCCCCGGAAGCAAGCTCACAGCTGTGCGCTCCTAACCGCACGGCCTGTGCTTGATAGTGTGATGTGGAATAACACTAACACCTAGACTCCGAATCAGAAGAATTAACCATACGTGACTTAATTCCCGACCTGACCGGGAATCGAACCCAAGGTTGAACCGAAAGCCTAGACGCTGGTCATTCAATAATCTTGATCAACAGTGGTTGGTTAGTAACATTGAGATGCATATCCCGGAAAAATTGAGGGGAAACAATCGATGTTTCGTAATCGTTAACTTTATGTCGATAGTAACCTACTCTTCAGGTCACTCTGTCCTCTTTCTTTTGGAATTTATAACACGATCATCCTGTTGCAGAATTCAGCCGCTGATCTGCGTGTGCAACGTCATTTGAGTGTCTTGTCTCTTTGTAACGGAATGGATTGCTTGCTTAGTGACAATTACCATTTGAATATTTTAGATACCATTCGTTGGATCGAACACTGGACTATATTTGTCCTTAAGGCAACAGAATTATAGAATCCAAAAGAATAATAAATTTGAGGTCGAGGTTGAACCGAGTGATAGAGTGTCAACTTGCAGATCTAACGAGTGTGGGTTCAAACTCAGCACGATAGACAGAGTTTTGAAAGACTTAAAGCTACTACTGACTTTACGTCGCACCGACACAGATAGGTCTTATGGTGACGATGGGATAGGAGAGGCCTAGGAATTGGAAGGAAACGGCCGTGGCCTTAATTAAGGTACAGCCCCAGCATTTGCTTGGTGTGAAGATGGGAAACCACGGAAAGACTTAAAGCAGTCCATTCGTAAATCCTTGTCATGTCGTACGATGTCGGAATGTTAAAAATATCTCTTTGATGACACATGAATGTGTTTGTTTGTTTGTTTGTTTGTTTGTTGAGTCCTCAGATCAAAGGCTAGTTGTATCCATAATGGCTCCATCATCAGCTGCCAAAGATAGCCTAGGCATGCATAACTTGGTGTACTAGGGAAATGAGGAGTGATTAGGTAGTTTCCAGTTGCTTTCCTCACCGAGCCGGAAGTTGCTGTTATGTATTAGTCAGCCAAGTCCACCGAAACACGCAAACTGCCGGGCTGAGTAGGTCAGACGGTTGAGAGGCGCTGGCCTTCTGACCCCAACTTGGCAGGTTCGATCCTGATTCAGTCCGGTGGTATTTGAAGGTGCTCATATACGTCAGCCTCGTGTCGATAGATTTGCTGGGACGTAAAAGAACTCCTGCGGGACAAAATTCTGGCACCTCGGCGTCGAAGTAGTTAGTGGGACGTGAAAACAATAACATTATTATTGAAACACACAGCAGGGACTTGCAGTCTTACTAATAAACCGTGTGTAAGTCTTCTGTGTATACGGTACATCTGTTACAGTTATTCACCGAATTGCTTGTACAGACCAGGACCTTGTTTAAGTGTTGTATAGCAGCTAGTGACGGAAAAGAAACGAGTGATCAGTGTAAAATTATTTTCGTGGCATTTACGGTCTGCAGTGATATAATCGTGGTGAAATATCCGACTTATCCATTAAGCGCACATTGAAAGAATGAAAAATAACATTGATATTCACGGCATTTTTAATATAGAAGACATAGAACATTTAGAGGTTATGGAGGCTGGAAATGTTCGTAAAATAAAACAGTTTAAGGGACGGAGTGAGCCGTTTCTCCTGGATGACGGACGTTTTAAAACGAAATATCGATTTACGAAGGAATATGCTTGAATTGTTATTAATACAGTCAGAAATGACTTAATGAAAGATCCTAGAGGTGGCTCTATATCTTGGGAACTTCAAGTTCTCACAGGGCTACGAGCATTGGCGCGGATGAGGTTAGTAATTATTACTAGCGAGAATAATAGACTGCTGAAGTATGCGTATTACAGTTCTGTTCCTGTTTATTCGAACACTGCAATTCTTCTCTATTCGTGCTACCACGCGGTTTCTCTAGATAACCAGCAAAAGCGATCATTGAGTACCGTATCGTAAAGGCGGTGAACATGACGAAATACGTCAGTGAACAGCAGTAAGGAATTACTACGGCTTGGAACGAGTGTATATGTGGAGTATAGACGTACAATGCGTATAGCACGTTTATTAGTAAGAAAAATATGCAACGCTTATAGAGGGATTATTAATTGTATAACTATACAAGTGTTGTATAAAGACATTTTATTAGTAAGACTGACTTTCTTATTGTTAAAGCCAGATTGAAAGCCAAACATTTGTTCTATGGCGTATCAGAAGACATAGTGTAAACATTTTGTCTCACCACAAATTGATCTGGGCTTTGGTGTTTACCCGACAAAATGTATTATACCTCAGCCACAGGTCATCCAACAGTTCTGATTTGTTTGTTATCTGGTAGAATGGGCACTATTAGACGTTGTCCTCGGAAGTTAGGGTTCGATCCCCGGTACTGCCAGAGACTTCCAGCGTTCAGTTTGCAAACCTGTATGAATTAAGTACGCGTTTTCACAGAGCTGCATGCAACATTGGAAAGAGCTGCATCACCTCGAGCATTACGTAGCCAGCGTGATTACTTCCGTTCACTCAGAGGATGGCAACGTCATTTCAGGATTAAAATCATTTGACTAGGCAGGAATAGAACTTAGGGCCGCACGATACTCCTACATCACGAGCCTGTCGTAATGGACCGCTAAGTAAACCCATAATTAACATATTAAACATAATCTCCCAATTTGAAAACCCCTGTTGATGATGGAGCTAAGATAACGTCACCCGGTAGCTTTGATCGCTCGTCTATAAATAACAAGTTCCGAGAAGCGTTCGATGCCATGAAATAGGAGCTCTGTTACAGGGCTGGATTTAAGTGACTTTGGGAAGCAAAGTGATCAGCCCTTTGTACTTACGTGTGCACGATGTAACTAATAATCTTTGTTATTTAATATCCTTACAGGTGCAAGCAATTGTCTAAAATAGTTGCGAACTAGAAATGGGAGGAAAGTAGACGAGATCTGAATTGAGTACGATAAGTTTATAAGTTCGTGACAGTGTGCACACTGGTTAGTGCTCAACCTGCAGAGCTACGATGATCGGTTAACATCTTGCATTTGTCCGCCCAGTCTCCAACGTCTCGGATGCCTATGATCACAGCTTTTTATTATTATTTATAATCTGCTTTACGTCGCACCCACACGCATAAGTCTCAAGGCGGTGATGGGATAGGAATAGGCCGTGGCCTTAGTTAAGGTAGGCTACATCCCCAGCATTTACCTGGTGTGGAAGTGGAAAACCACAGAAAACCATCTTCAGGGCTGCCGACAATGGGTTTGAACCCTATCTCCCGAATGCAAGGTGAAACCTACGTGACTCAAACCGTGAGGCCACTTACTCAGTGATCACGGAATAAAAAATCACGCAAAATTAGAAGTTGAATTTCTTATTTGATTTGTTTGTTCGTCCTTTCGAACACAGCACGTCACTGTGTTGACCTCTTATTCAGAGACATATGAACAACAGATCACAGAGTAAGGAACAACAATCCCAATCACGATTGAAAACGTAAGACTTACAGAGTTTAAATGTTTTAACAGTACCGATGTCCAAGACGGTGCGGCAAGATGATTGCATTCGGCGTTAATAATTCTCAGATGCCTTGACACTAGTAAATGTGTGAAATTTACATTTATTACAGAGATCCTTTGTGTGTGCTGGTCATATAGTATAGAAAATAGAATAGAGTACTCCCATCCACTATTTCCGGATCACCAAGAACTGGGGAGAGAGATCTATGTATTAAAGAGTTTACTAAAAACAGTTTTGGCAAATCCGTCCGTCCATTCTACTAGACCGATCTGCTTCATTTTTATTTTATTCTCTCTGGAATTAGCTGCCGGTAAATCATGATACTTTGATAGGTCTCTAAGTTCAGCCAAGTTTGAGTAATCATAAAATCAAATTATTAAACGATCACTCCAATTATTGCAGGCGAAGGCTTACCCTAACCCGCAATACATTCTCTACTTAGCACGTTGCTAAGCGACTAGCACTTTCATTAATATTCTGATCTAATGTGATTTTCATCCTAAGTAATGTCATTGCATGCAGCCAGGTTTGATGACTACCTGTCAAGCCAGAGAGTATACACTTTCTCTGATCACGGAAGAATACTATTTGCTGCTAGATACTCTTTGATTCTGTAACCTTTCCTAGTTTCTTAATATATTCTACTTATGGCAGAACGTTCGTAATGACTTACATGCTGCTAAGAGAAAAGTCTACGTACAAACAAATCCCATCATGACATACGCCTTAGACATTAACTGGGAAAACCTACCGAAGGATAACCAAGCTACATTTTAAAAAGTTCTCGGCCTGGTAAAAAAGAAAACCACCCCTTCGAGACTAACCTATGAGCTCACAAGACAACCGTTCTATATAGAAGAACTGCTATTAAAAATACTATTGCCTTCTACGACACAATATACATCAAGAAATACAGGATAAAAACTGTGGATATATTTTTACCAAACATATGTCATGATGACGTCAGAATGGATGAATTCTGATTACGAACTGTGGCATACCATAACGCGCTTATTATTAAATGTCCGTAAAACGGTTGAAAAGGGCAGGCAAAACAATATGACGAGTTATCTGACCTATTTATAACGAATGCTGCGGAGTACCATGAGTCCTCTGGTCATTTCTTACAATCCAAATGATTTGATACAAGCATGATTTGTCACACTTAGTTTTTCTATTACTACCTTAAACATTACTTACTAATTGTTTCTTACAACTTGCTTCACGTCGCACCGACACAGATATGACTTATGGCGACGATGGGAAGGAAGCGGCCTTGGGCTTAATTATTGTACAATCCCAGCATTTGCCTGGTGTGAAAATTGGAAAACACGGAAAACCATTTCAGGTGCTGCCGACAGTGCGGTTCGAACCAACTATCTCCCGGATAAAATCTCACAGCTGCGCGCCCCTAACCGCACGGCCAACTCGCCCGGTACTCACTAATTACATTCGAGCTCTAAATTTAAGTTTCTACGTTCTTTTTATTTTTTATTATTTCATTATTTTATTGTGAGTACCGTATATTACCTTTACCCTGGTGATATTTTTTGAATTTTCTACTCTTGACTCATTTATATTCTTCCTTTGAATTTTACTTCAATAAACCTTATTTTCTTCCTTTTTTCTTACCCTTTGTTTTAGCTAGTCGAGAGTAGTTACCAGTAACTAGTTTGTGTCTTGATATGGGGGAAATGGTTCAAGCTCAAACTTTTTCTCGTTTGCTCTGGTCGGGGTCCGTTATCCTATGTTTTGATCGCATACAACTACTACGCTCATACCTCTGGCGAGACAGTTACCTTGCTACCACTGCGTATAATACTGCTATAACCTTTCCATATGGGATTCAGTTACCGTGTACTATGGGTTGACTATGTAACAATGTTAACGTCTTGGACAATATGCATCTTACCCCTATTCATTCGTGTTAGTGCCAGTATTTATTTGTGTCACTAGTCTGAACAGTGCTATCCTTAGCTTACAATAGACATTACGAATTAACTGAATGACTGTACGAATGAGTGATTAAATGAATGAATGGATGACAGGATGAATTGCCTGATTCTATTATATTTATACTGCATGAATGAATTTATGAATGATGAATAAGTGATTTAATGGATGAATACATGACTGACTGAATGAATGACTGCACGAATGCATGAATGGGTTCATGAATGCATGAAAAGAAGTCTCTCCCCCAGTCACCGATAACCACACTGGTCATAATACCCTGTTTAATATTGCTCGGTGATTTTAAAATAATATAAATATATCAAACTAATAATAATAATAATAATAATAATAATAATAATAATAATAATAATAATAATAATAACGTATGTCCAACCCTTGTCCTGTTACTCTACGGGGGCGGGTATGAAGTGAGATGAATCTTCGTAGCCAGTTTTTGCGATCGGATGCTCTTCCTGATGTCAACCTCATCAGAGGAGTTAATAACATTAATTTTCTTCTTCGTCTTCCACTTTTCCGACACCTTGTGGGGTCGTGTTTCACAAAGATAGTTCATGATTAAATATTTCTTGGTTGAGGCTGCCCGGGAGATTCTACCTTTGTTAATTAATCGACTTTTGTGTTCAAAAGCGTATCTTAAAAATGCTAAAAAGATGAAACGTAAGCACTAGAAAATCGACAGCAGATATTTTGCATTTCTCTGTTTTAAAAGATGTATTCTCTGTAGTCTACTTACATCCACACACGTCTCGGGACACACACACTTGGCAGTTCCAGATCCGTCACTCTCACAGATGGCGTAATAGTCGCACTTCCGGCTCTCACAGCCATCTGAAACATTAAAATACAGACTAAAACCAAGACGTGGGTTGCGCTACACAGAAAGAAAGAAGAAATTTCACGTTAAGTAGTATTATACTTTCTAAACCAGTTTTATAATAGTGTAATTCATGAAGTTTCATATTTTATTTGCTCTAGGTGTTTGGGAAATTTGCCTTCTGATCCATTCTAAAATCTCTCTCACACAACACTGTTTAGTTCTATAGACTCTCGAAAACGAGTGACACGTGACATGATATGGATTAAATGCCTTAGTTCCGTGACAAATGGAGGGCTGTCCATTATCATAGAGAGCGTAAATAGGTTTAAGAAAATTTTCCATCAGGGAAATCTCACACACAGATAATGTTAATAGAACTTACAACTCTTGCGTAAATAACATTACCATACCTACCATCAATGTTTATATAGAACAGGCGGTAATGGAAATCAAAGAGAGATTTGGAAAGGGGATCACAATCAAAGGACAGGAAATCAAAACTCTGAGATTTGCCGATGATATTGTTATTTTATCTGAGTCTGCAGAAGATCTAGAGAAATTGCTGAATGGTATAGACAGAGTCTTGGGCAAGGAATACATGATGAAAATAAATAAGTCCAAAACAAAAATAATGGAGTGCAGTCGAAGGAAGTCATATGATGCAGGGAATATTAGATTAGGAAATGAAGACTTAATGGAAGCAGATATGTATTGTTACTTGGGTAGTAAAATAACTGACAATGGCAAAAGTAAGGACATAAAATGCAGACTAGCACAAACAAGCAAAGCCTTTCTTAAGAAGAGAAGTTTGCTCACTTCGAACATTGATGTAGGAATTAGAAATATGTTTTTGAAGACCTTCGCCAGGAGCGTGGCACTGTACTTAAAAAAATATTTGACTTTCGGCCTGGGGATTGCCATACAGCCAACTCGGATACATTATCTAAAGCACAGTAAAATACACTCAAAACAAACAGAGCAAATAGGTAATACACAAAATGTACACAATAAGTTCATGGAGTGTGTTATAAAGAGATTCCAAACATTTATATATAGCGGAGTACACTGCGGTGCAATTTGTAGGGAGCAAAGTTGGTAGCGGTTCGTGCAATTCTGCTATTGTTTTTAGAACTGTTTGTTGCTAGGAAGTAGAACGGTTGCACTGAAAAAATATGTGTTCTGAATTATCCAACGACTGTATTGAAATAAAACATGAACGATAACTAGCTCAGAATGAAAGAGAATAGAAGCTTTTGAAATTTGATGTTACAGAAGAGTGCTGAAGGTGAGATGGGTAAATCGAATCATGACTAAAGAGACACTGGCGAATTGGTGAGAGGAGATCGATTAGGGTAAATTTGACGAGAAGAAGGGATAGAATTATAGGACACATCTTAAGATACCCAGGACTCGTTCAGTTGTTTTTGAGGGAAGTGTAGTTGGTAAGAACGGTAGGGGTAGATCAAGGTATAACTATGTCACGCAGATTGGAGCAGATGTTGTAGTTACGTAGAAATGAAAAGATTAGCATAGGTGAGGTGGCATGGAGGGCTGCATCAAACCAGTCTATGGGCTGATGGTTCAAACAAAAACAACAACAACGCTATCTATATTACTTTCAGCTGCCTCTGTGGATCAGTGGTAGGGTGTCGGCCTCCGGATCCCAAGATAGCGGGTTCAAACCTGGCAGAGGTAGTCGGATTTTGTAAGGGCAGAAATCCATTCGGTACTCCATGTCGTACGATGTCGGCATGTAAAAGATCTCTGGTGACACATTTGGTGTTTACCCGACAAAATTCATTAAATCTCAGCCATAGACGCCCTAGAGAGTTTCGGTTTACTTTGTCTGCCATCTGGTGGGCCTTGAGTAAAACAAAACGTCGAAATTAACGAGCAGACAGCCAGATGGCGCCAAATTGAAATGTCTGCACACGGTAGCTGAGGCCGTACGATTATTATATTATTATTTGTATTACTTTTAACAAAGAGCAGTAGGCCTAAAAGTCATTTATACTGTACAGTATGTTTGTGTATTTATGAAAAATAATTTTGTATTTACTTCATATTACTGCCTTACTCTTCAGTTATCTTTGATTAGGTATAAAACTCCTAAAGTATGTTAAAAGTTAGCAGAACTAGGGTTAACCGAAACCCGGGTTATCCGAAATGCCTTCAAAATTTCAGTCACAAAATACGTCCTGTACTGGACGGCGATAATGCTCGGCTACAGCTAGGGGAGAGGTGAATGTTCGACCATTAGTTGATTCCCTATCGACTGACTCCCCAGTGCAGTGACAATTGACAATAGTATTAGAACTCTAGAAGTAAGCCTAAGTTAAGAATTCATGTCTTTCAACTGCCTGCTGTCATTTCTTGATGGATACAGTACTTTTGCATCCATCTCTTGGCACAGGCCAGAGTAACGTGTAGCTTCCACCGAAGTCCCAGTCAACATCCATGGCTGTGACAATATGGACGTTGCTGGGGTATGGGTAGTGCTGAGTTATGACATTCGGAGCATGACTAGTGCATCTGAGTGTTATGAAAGGTGCTGCTCATAGGGTCAGTCGTGCTGCAATAGTACTTTCTGACCCAGTAAGAAAAGCAATTGCAAACTACCTCACTCCTCATCTTGCCTAGTACGCCTCATTTTGGTGCTGCCATTGGTTTTTGGGGTTTCCTTATAACCGCATAACCTTTGGTGGTGCTATTTGAGGATCCAACCAGCCTCTGGGCTGATGATCTAATAGACAGACAGATGTCTTTCTAAAACCTATTACGGTATTTAATTCACTATTATTTAAATGTTGAAATTAAAAGTGACCGTTCGCTGATAAAATACAGTAGTTGTGGAATTAAACAAGTTAGTGAAGGACATTCGCCAAGCCGTTAGTTACCGATATAGGGTAAAAGTGAAATGTGAACATTAAGAAGGAATTACCTCTAATAAGAGGGCGGCTCAGGATGAATCTAGCAAGATTTCCAAGTGCTGAAACACCAGGTTGTACAATTTTATTAAGTTAAGGGGCATTCTTGGATCGGCGATCACTTTAGATTGCTGTCACGAGGAGAAAATGTAACGTTACTGCTAGTAAATTCTGACTTAAGAAAGCCTTATCTGAAATCTTTGCACGATTGTGATGGATGGAAACAAGATGGATACATACTGCAGAGACCCTTGTACAGTATGGAGATGTCTCTCCGGTGCTGACACGCTTCCAGTCGCAGTTTACACTCATTTCCGTACGAGATCCCATCGCTGCCACAAACAGGGTCGAATTCTGCAGGACACACGGGGCACTCGCACAGAGGAAGTCCCGCTCTCTCCACGCAGAGCGCTCCGAAATCGCACGAGTGCGTGCTACATGGACCCATGCCACCTGAAACATTGTGTAGCATGCAAAGATATCAATACAATACACATACAATTGCTTCAGAAAGGTGTAAAGCAACTGTGAAAACACATTTCACCATTTACGAAGAAAATCACTGCACGGATGATAATGTTATTATGCCATTTAAACACTAGAAGAATGGTAAAGAAATATGCTGTATACCACACTTCGAAATACGATATACAAAGAGAGAAAACATTTGAAAGAATGATTTCGAAGGTCTTGGTATTTGGTCATGGCCGGTATATTGACATAAATAATACGTCTTTTGGCTTGGGGATCATCCGAAAAATCATGTAACGTAACGCGACGAAATGTGTGACGAAAGTGTAACCATAACAACCGTGCAGACAGTGATATAAAGTATGGATGGATGGTCAGACAGTGTTACCTAGCAACTGTGCAGGCAGTGATGTTTGGTATGGATGGATGGTCAGACAATGTTACCTAGCAACCTTGCAGGCAGTGATGTAAGGTATGGATGGATGGTCAGACAATGTTACCTAGTAACCGTGCAGGCAGTGATGTAAGGTATGGATGGATGGTCAGACAATGTTACCTAGCAACTGTACAGGCAGTGATATATGGTATGGATGGATGGTCAGACAATGTTACCTAGCAACCTTGCAGGCAGTGATGTAAGGTATGGATGGATGGTCAGACAATGTTACGTAGCAACCTTGCAGGCAGTGATGTAAGGTATGGATGGATGGTCAGACAATGTTACCTAACAAGCGTGCAGACAGTGATATAAAGTATGGATGGATAGTCAGACTGTGTTACTTAGCAACCGTGCAGGCAGTGATGTAAGGTATGGATGGATAGTCAGACAATGTTACCTAGCAACCGTCCAGGCAGTCATGTAAGGTATGGATGGATAGTCAGACAGTGTTACCTAACAACCGTGCAGACAGTGATATAAAGTATGGATGGATAGTCAGATAGTGTTACTTAGCAACCGTGCAGGCAGTGATGTAAGGTATGGATGGATAGTCAGACAGTGTTACTTAGCAACCGTGCAAGCAGTGATGTAAGGTATGGATGGATGGTCAGACAATGTTACCTAACAACCGTGCAGACAGTGATATAAAGTATGGATGGATAGTCAAGATAGTGTTACTTAGCAACCGTGCAGGCAGTGATGTAAGGTATGGATGGATGGTCAGACAATGTTACCTAGCAACCTTGCAGGCAGTGATGTAATGTGTGGATGGATGGTCAGACAATGCTACCTAGCAACCGTCCAGGCAGTCATGTAAGGTATGGATGCATAGTCAGACCATGTTACCTAGCAATCGTGCAGGCAGTGATGTAAAGTATTGTTGCCTAGCAGCCGTACAGGCTATGTCTTATGGCTGGTTGTCATGTGAAATGAGCAGCCGTTGATGGATGGCCATGACTGGTAGACATATTTATGATCATTTGATTTTCGCAAAGAAAAAAGTGGTTTCTTTTTGTTTTGTAGGCAGTTTTTCATTTGTCATTGTCTGACTGGCAAGGTCTATTCAATAATGAAATATTTTCCACGATTCTTGGAGACAAATTTTCCATCCAAGAGAATACATCCCTCAACATACAGTTGGCGTCAGGTAGGGCATGCGGCCGTAAGACCGGGTCAAGTCCATATGTGCGCCAAAGATCACATTCGCGATTCCATCAGGGTGTGAGAAAAGTGATATAATAATAATAATAATAATAATAATAATAATAATAATAATAATAATAATAATAATAATAATAATAATAATAATAATAATAATTGTACCAGGTTTACAACACCGTGGTCAAAACAGAATGCCTGTATGCCAGTGAATGCCTGTCCATGAACAACAAGCTGGAGAAGCTAGAGGTCCTGGAAAGAAGAATCCTCAGAAAAATTATGGGAGCTGTCCAAACTGAAAGCGGATGGAAACTTCGGAGTAACAAAGAAGTTTACCAGAAGGTGGAAATAATCTCAGAGACCATGAAGAAAAGGAGGCTGGCGTTTCTTGGACATCTATACAGAATGAACGCAAACAGACTTACCAAACAGATATTTGATTACTTCTGGAGAAAAAAGACCACTACAGCATGGATTAAGGAAACGAAGACGGATATGGCAAGGTTAAGCATCTTGGAAGACCAGCTGTTAGAAAGGAATACGTTTAGGAACATACTGAAGAATTTGGAAAGTGTTCAAGCCGCAGGAAGAACTAGGAAGACCGGAAGAGCCTGGACAGATTAACAACGGAAGCAGGCCAGCGAACGCATGGAGGAGTATTGGACACAGAGAAAACTCCACACGAAGAGAAAGAAATGAAGTTGTAGCGTGATCCTTAGTGGTCCATTCGCTTGTAAAAAAAAAAAAAAAAAAAGAAAATTAATAATTTTTTTGCTTCCTTCCTTTTTCTAGTGGTTATTACACACCCGGACGGGATCACGGGTGCTATCTGCGTGGCATACGATGGCCCGGTCTTGTTTTACGGCCGGATGCTCTATCTGGTGCCATCCCTGTATGGGGAGATGCATTCACTTTTGTATGTTTCTGTGGTGGTTTGTACCGTAGTGCACTGTGAGCGAATGTACAAGTGTGTATTAAGACGAACACAAAAACTCTGTCACCGAGCCAAAGGAATTCACCAGATGCAGCAAAAACCCTAGCGAACCCAGGACCCTCTGAAACTAAGTCCTCAATGATGATAATTCATCCAAGAAGCCAGATAATAATAATAATAATAATAATAATAATAATAATAATAATAATAATAATAATAATACCACCTTGGATAGATTATACAACCAAATGGGCTTGATAAAGAAGCAAACCGCGAGAGAGCCAGAAAAATGGAGCTTGCATTCCACCTTACAAAAAACACATACAACAAGAAAGCGATCTCTATTAGGACAAAACTACGCCACTATCAGGCAGTAATTCAACCGGAGTGCTTGTATGCTTCAGAATGCCTGGGATTAACAACCAGGAAAGACATTGAAGAAATTGAGAAGAAGGAAAGGAAGATTCTAAGAAAAATCCTCGGTCCAAAGAAATGTACTGACACATATCGATTACGCAGTAACAAAGAAATATATAAAACATGCAGTAGGATTTCACATGCCATTCTAAAGCGAAGAGTTAAATTTTTTGGACATTTTTCAAGAATGCTTGATGACAGACTTGCCAAGAAAATCTTTAATCACTTCAATAAGCCCAATAGGAAAGGCAGCTCTTATGAAAAATGGTTTGTTAACACGAAGAAGGATTTGCCAGAAATGAACATCACACATCAAGACATCCGCAATAGAACCACCTTCAGAAAAAAGCTACACTCATTTAAGGGTTTCCTAGAGCCAGAAACAGCGACCAAGAAAAAATAACAATGGACGGCTGAAAGAAAAGAAGCAGCAAGCAGGAGGATGAAGGAGTACTGGCGCCAAAGAAAGTTTAAATCATGAGGAGTTATTTACGTGGTCCACAGCTGGCCAAAATCGATAAAAGAATAATAATAATAATAATAATAATAATAATAATAATAATAATAATAATAATAATAATAATAATAATAATAATAATAATAATAATAATAATAATAATAATAAGTTAAAAACTGAATTTCAAAACTAAAATATAAAATTGTAATCAATCAATTCCTACCGCTGCTTTGCGTATTTATTTGCCTTTAATTTCATGTTAGGAAAAATAACATTACCATCTATAGTCCTCGGCAAAATATCACCGTCCTATTCTTTTTTTTTGAATTACGTATTAAAATCACCAGACATAACCATAACAAACTAATCTCAATGTAAGCGTCGATAATGGCGTACCCTTACCCAAGTTAATAATGAAAGTTAAGACGAAATCAATGAAGATGTTTATAATCAAGTCACTTAGGAACTTTTTCATCAATATTTCTGTTTCCCCACAAGCCCCTACCAAATGTAATTCATCCGTCTTATCCCCCAAGCCTTATTTCTTTATATCCCCAAGAGCCACCAAATTAGCCTCTCTCCGCTTCCTGTCCCCAAACCTTATTTTAATATTGGAGACTTCGACAACCTCATAAAATAAACTAAGAGAAGCTTTTTTCCTACATTCTTCTACCATTATTTGGCTTTGTATGTCCTTAATTCTAGCTGTCAGAGCTCTCTGCTTACTACCTCCTTTCCACTTTCATGTCTCAAACCAAATATAAACCATTCCTACACTCTCAGCATAGTTTTTAATTTTATACAACCAACCCTCTATGTACATATCTTTTAATTGCTGTTTGTATGCTTCCTGTAATACTGGGCCACCCTGCCCCCTTTTCAACCGCATCCAGAACCTTTCTGACAAAATCTACCTCTATATATTCTCCACATAATAAAACGTCTTGAACGATGCAGTTTATCTTAATAAATCTTTGTAGTCTGATTTTCAAAAGTTCCAAAACTTACTTAATATCTTTCCTTTCTTTTGCGTGAATGTTTTCTTCTCTCTTCAGTAAGCTTTAAAGGAACAACTGGACGAATTAAGACCGTATTAATAAAATGCTGCGTTCGTCATTTCACATCAACCACGTTATTAAATGCCACAATTCTACTTACCTGGTGTTATCCAAATATATTTACAATCCGACAGAAAAAGAAAATATGCATTACTTCTACCCGCAAATGTAAGAGTAGTGATTTTAGCAATGCGGCAGTGGCAGTACATACAATCTTGCCAGTCACGATACAAATATTACTACATAGTGCCAACATGCGAGCTGAACGGTAACTGTAAGACGACGTATCGGCATGTAGGGTCCCTAAACTGTATGGTTACCGACACTGAATCGGACCCAATAGTTGGAAAATGACTATAAATCACTACCTCCAGTATTAATAGTGGAGAAAGAGCTAGGTTGTTCTCTTAGTGACTGCTCTTATATGTCGAGGACTGTACATAGACCCTCTGTGGATCAGTGTTAGAGTGTCGGCATACGGATCTGAAGATCGCGGGCTCAAATCCGGTAGAGGCAGTTGATTTTTCATCGACAGAGAAAAGTCCTTTCGGTTCTTAATGTCGTACGACGTAGGAATGTAAGAGATTCGTGTTCACTCAACAAAATTAATTAAAACATTCCCAAGAGAGACCCGTTTCCCTGCCATCTGGTAGAGGCAAACGGAACGTCAAAATTGATAAGTAGGCAGCTAAGTTGGCGGAAAATCAAAATGTCTGGTTATTATTTTACCGTTTGGATGAGTCAGCAAGGAGTTGTTTAGTTCTCATGAAATAACATGTGTTCGACTTCTCTCTAGAAAATCGATACATTTAGAAATTAAAGGAGAGGCAAATGGTCATGCGTTTCTTTAAGCCTATAGCAGAAATTGTGTTCGGGTAGAAACAACCACACACATAGAGATAACAGTTCATTTTCACTTGTTTTCTTATCGGTCACTTAGATAAAACGCCGTCATTTTTTCTTATTTCCAACTAACAAGTAGCTTTATTGTTTAATTTCATTAATTCATTTGCTATTTTGTGACCCGTTGACCGATTGAAGGGCCGAAGTTGTTGTTTTGGATCATTGTCGTATCATTTCAATAATCTCATAATTTATATAGAGCTCTACATTAATTTAAAGAACATGTTAAACAAAAGGATATGCAGAGGGAATGATTACTATTACCATTGTCATTTTCGCCCTGACTATTGGCCAGAATGATGAGGATTGCAAACTCGGGTTTAAAGGAACCCGGTTTCATTCCTGGCCAGGCCAAAAATTTTAGCCGCATCTTGTTAATTCCTTTGGCTCGGGAACTAGATTCTGTCTCACTATACACTTCTTCGTTTTCGCAAAACACACCATAAAAACAGTCACTACAGTAACACATAGGACTGGAGTCAGGAATATCATTCTTCTTTTTCTTCTTCTTCTTGCGCTTTTCGCGCATTTTGTGGAGTCACGGGTGCAAACTGTGGTGCACATGTGGATACGGCTCTGTTTTACGGCTGAATGCCCTTCCTGACGTTAACCCTGTATGGAGGAATGTAATCACTATTACGTGTTTCTGTGGTGGTTGGTAGTGTGGTGTATTGTGTGAATATCAAGAGAAGTCAGAAGAATTAATCACTCGCGATTAAAATCTCTAACTCGGATAGGAATTGAACCCGGCACCTCAGAAGCGAAGGCCTCAACTCTGACCATTCAGCCAAGGATTAGGCCTCATCATTCGGTCGTAGATAATGGAAGCGGTAAAGGGGCTGATTGCGTGTGACCTACGAACAGGTCTGGTGCAGGTCTATCTAGTCGATGGCCATGGGAGAACTGCCTGACTGGGTGTGGTGATGATGTAGGGAGAGGGAGGAACCCGGTGTCTGCACATAGAGTAGAGTGGATTAACGTCTCCATCGGACGGACTGACGAATCACCATCAACAACGTCATATGCCCACGCTCCATGTGAACACTATAGAGGGGATTGAAGGTGAACTCAGGCTTTTGTACACAATCTAGTGATCAGAAATTGTATGCCATCACATCTCCTGCCCTGTCGATCAACATTCTGATGGTGAAAATTTATTTCCACCAACGGGAATAGAACCAGCTATCCACGGTATATACAGACTTGTCACCTTGACTATAATATTCGTGACAACCAGGCCGGCTATCTAGCTGTGAAAGTGGTACTTCGCAGTGTTCCTGAGTGCAAGTACGAGTAGTTATTTTGTCTCTTGGACAGAGGTCCTAATATGCCAAAAATAACGCAGAGAGTCAGAATTATTGGTCGACATTCAGAGTTCCATTCTCTCGTCCCAGTTAGAACCTATGGTCTTGGAATCATGAGTTGAACACTCTACTTTTCGTCCAATGGTTGTTATCAAATTATCCCAAGTTTGATTCTGGGGCTTCGCTATACTTACAAAAAGTTGATTTATCTCGTGAGGACGAGCACCTTTATACCATGTAAACTAGAAATATATAATGGGAATGGCTGAAGATGTTCTTGCGTTGGTCTGTACATGGTGACTTGGATATTGGAAGGGGAATGATTCTTCTCTCGCAATGCACACGGATCTGTCCATTGATTCAAGATTAAAATCCACTTGCTCTAATAGCCATTGTATCTGAACTGCTGCCAAGTCATTTTCTTGTCTCGACTTTTAATCTTGGTTGTGAATACCGGATAATATATTGCTGTTCCCTGTCCGAAAACACACAAGACGGCCACGATCCGGATGAAGGAAGTTACAAAATCTCTAGACGAACTCGGCTTAACACAGAACACCTGGAAGTCACGGGCACATAAAGAATAATAATAGACACAACAAAGATTCCAAGAAACCCGAGAAGCATCAGATGACCTCGAAAGACCGACAGAGAGAGAGACCAGAAGCCAGAACACGAAGAGGTTTTGGGAGCGGAAGGGACAGAACTCAGAGAAGCACAAGATGAACGTGGTCTACCGAATAACAAAGAAGTTCATTCAGAACGTGGACATGGATTCGATTCTTCCACACGAAATAGAGAAGTTCAGGAAGAAGTATAGGGATTTTCTTTGGTACAAACCGTGACATATGAGAAGAATGTAGGAGGAGGGAGCAGGAAATGAAACGGAATTATGATAAATCTTTGGATTCTGAAAGTACGAAATAGTTATGCGCGTGTATGTGTTCTGAACATACACGTGTAGAACATGAGCGAAAACTCCAGCACATCAATATATCAGGGTTTGTTAGTGAGAAAGAGGATAAAACAGTTGCACAGGAAAAAGGGAATCTCTTATAAAGCTCGGCGTAAATGGAAACAAAAGCTTGTCAGAGAGACAAATTAATATTAAAATATTGTAATTAGTTTTTAACGCTATATATTTTCTTTGTTGGTCAGAAAAGTAAAGCAATTTTAATTTACATGACGTATAATATTTGTTCAGTGTGAATAATTAACACTTCATGGCAATTGCAATGAAAGCCAATCAAGAGTAATAATTTTCACACAATATTTAGAATGTGTTTGGTTTTAATAGTCATGATTAATTACACTCTCATTTCCAATGTAATGGTTTTACATGAGCAATATAGATTCTGTCCAAAGTATCCTTGAGCCTTTAATATTGGTGACATGTTGATGTTCCATACAGTTGAGTAAATAATCGAGCAGCAAGTATTGTGACTACAGGGACATAATTCGCACGGAACCTTGTTTTCGAATGAGTAACGACGATGCGCTCTGTTTATAATACCAGCACTTGGAGACTTGGAATAAGTTACTTACAGAATACACTGACGATATCTGGAAAAATACTATCGACACTACTTTAGAAAACTGTTTAGAGCAAAATGGCATGACCGTCAATGTCGATCTCATATCGGTATCTTGGAAGAGCTTTTTGTAAAATATTCACCATCGCGCGCATGATTTCCAAATCAAGTGTTATGCATCATCACTTGGCCAAGCGCCAAAAATAGATTTCGAGATATTTACACAAATGCAAAATACTTTTTAATTTTTTAATTTTACAATTTGCTTTACGTCGCACCGACATTTTATGGCGACGATGGGATAAGAAAGACCTAGGAGTGGGAAAGAACCAACCTTGCCCTTAATTAATGTACAGCCCTAACATTTGCCTCGTGTGAAAATGGGAAACTGCGAAAACCATTTTCAGCGCTGCCGACAATGGGGTTCGAACCCACTATCTTCCGAATGTAAGCTGATAGGTACGTGACCAAAACCACGCGGCCACTTGCTCGTTACAAAATACTTTCTATTATTTAACATTTCCTTGAAATCTAAAGTAATACATACAAAAATCATGTATTTTCTCGTTAATTTATCTACATTAGTGATATTTCAAACATATTGTCGTAATGTGAGATAATGGTGCTTGGTAATCTGATGTTTTATTGGGGTTCCTTAAGTTATTTTTTTGTATTTTGACTAATGTTATTGCTTATTTAAGTACAGGATTTTATTCTGTAAAATAGCTATTTGCTTTACGTCGCACCGACACAGATAGGTCTTATGGCGACGATGGGACAAGAAAGTCCTAGGAATGGGAAGGAAGCAGCCGTGGCCTTAATTAAGGTATAACCCCAGCATTTTCCTGGTGCGAAAATGAGAAACCATGGAAAATCATCTTCAGGACAGCCGACAGTGGGGTTCGAACCCACTATCTCCTGGATGCGAGCTCCCAGTTGCGCGCTCCTAACCGCACGGCCAACTCACTCGGTATGTAAAATACCACATGATATTCGTCTACAGACCGCTTTAACAGATGTCTGTATTTTTTCGACTATCTAGAACAGAAGATCGTTAGAATTATATGATAAATTGATCATGTAAACTGTTCCAAACATAATAACACCACAAGGCATGAAACAGATTGAGGGGTTGTCATTTGGCCAAAATTCATTTCCCGCGAAACCAAGTTGAGAACGGAAGTCCGAACATTAACTATATAAAGTTTTCACCTTTAACTACTAGGTGGACAGACATCTAAAAAAAAGTAAAAAAATAAAAAAAGAATCGATTTGACGCTTCGTCAATTGATGTATCCAATTTAGGGTGATAAAGGTAATCAGGGAGGACGGAAGTAGTGATGTTCTAAAGTTTAATACGGAGACGTGTCATATCGACAACAGCAACGGGGAGGATACAACGCTGAGCGGCCGTCGTAGCGAAGTGTTGTCCACGAGGTTCCACAAGGGTTTGAACAAGATGTAGAAAAGAACGAAAACATCAGAGAAGAAATGACTCCCAGTCTTTACGACAGCAAGGAGATTTGGTAGGTTATGGACCTGCTCTCTTCAGCCATCTCAGAACCCATAAGTGAAAACATAGATGTATTCTAAAGACAATCGTTATGCGTGTGCTTGTCCCGGAGGCACCGGATTCGATTCCAGGCTAGGTCGCGGACTTTTAGCTGGATCTGAATGTTAGTTCAAGCTCTATCCAGCCTACGTGATTACAATTGAGGAGATGACTGACGGTGAGATATCGGCCCTGGTCTAAAAAGCCAAGAATAACGGCTGAGAGAATTCGTCGTGCTAACCATACGAGCCAAGCGTTCCGGCTGAGCAATGATCGTTTGGTAGGCTATGGCCATTCGAGACTCTTGCGCCATGGGTTTGGTAGAGTCCATAGCATATCGAACTTGGAAACGTCTTTGCTATCATTTCTCCATCGACTCCTAACGAATTTTCTGCAATAAATACTTTAACACTTAGAAATGTCCAACGGCACTTTATACAATGCTGCAGGCCATCCGTAGCTTCTATATAAAGCAACAACTTTTAGAGCAGAATAATATTCTTTTTTGCTCTTGAGAGAATGTTAAATATAAATGGATAGAATTTCCACTGTTAGAATTCTTGAGTTGCTGCATGACAGCCTTGAAGAGATCTTTTTAAACTCTTCCTGACAGTTGATGTGAACAGTGGGCGCGCTGGTTTAGAGAACATGCCTCTATAAAATAACTCGTTCGTGCCTACCGTTCAGCTTAACGCGCGCTAATCTTGTGTCAGCTCCAATTAGGTGGAGTCAAAAGTTATTTCACGGCACATGGAACCATTATGAATGGGCCGTTAAACAGAAACACAAGAGGAATGCATTGTTTGACCGTAATCATTTTCATGAATAATTGTTTCAATTTAATGACACAGGTGACTAGACAACTCTGTTGTCTCTAACCCGTGAAATTAAAGTAAGTCGAAAGTAATTCTAAACAATGTAATCAAAATGGCACAGGGTGAGCGGGTTATCTAAGGAACGTATGCTTGGTCGTCGTGGCCGGTTGTCAGCAAGAGTTCACGGATAATCTAAGATCATGGAGTGTCTTTACGACAAGCTACCCTCCCACTTGTGCTGGAATTGCGCAAATGAAAGTTTTCTCACGCGATACGTAATAACGCTAAACTGCATACAAATCTGAAGTCTGTAATAAACTAAAAAAACAAACAAACAAAAAAATCTTTCCTGCCGAATTTGTATGCGTTATTACGAGTATATTGAAAATTTACAAAGTGAAAAATTCACATCATAATCGTGCGACTCAAAATAATATCATGTTTGTTGGTAGTGTGGTGTGTTATGTGAATGTTGGAACAATCACAAATACCTAGTCCCAAAACCAGAGAATTAAAGAAACGCGAGTAAAGTCTCCGGCCTATCGGGAAATCAAACCCGTGAACTTCTGTATCTCAACGCTAACCATTCAGCCAATGAGCCGAACTATGATCTAAGATTTTAAAACAAATAAAACTCGGTGTGAGGTTTGTCAATGAAACATGCGTGACAGGGGGAGGGTTGGCAAAGCAATTTCTTTGTTACATTTTGCGCAAGTTACGCGTAATTTACTTCGTGTAGAAAACAATTTTTACGCAGATATACAACAAATAAATTTCTTTTAAAAATCTTGGTCACCGCTGTATTAGTAGCTGTTGCATTTTACTTAATAACTCTCATTGTATTACAAAGGCTGTGACCTTGGGTTTTGCTTCATCAGTACAGTTTCACCACAACAACATTTTGCGACTGCCAGTGTATATCCGTCTCTCTCTCTCACACACTTTCACGGAATATCGCAGTGGTGGGGAGTAGGCGGAGCGCCGGCCAGACGAAAGTCTACCGGGGATCTTTAAATCCTGTCAGAAATTGTGCGTCTCCTCTGGTGTACAATACTCAATATTATACGCAGTAAGATACTGTATATTGCAAAGAAGATACGAGACAGGACTCCGGTGTAAGCGAACATGTTCGATTCATACCCACACACAATGGAGTGCATAACTCAGATTAATTTGCATTAGAAAAGTAATTCATTTCACTGGACCATTATTGTACCAGCTGCTGAACGGTAGAATGGGTTGCCTACCTGGTCCCTTTTTGGAACTTTCATTGTAATGTACGAAAACGGCTACACACAATATGGAAAAGTTAGAGAAGTTGCCTACTGTTGCAGCGGTTGAAGCATAAGGCTATTGAGTTCCCGGTTAGTCTACAGCCCCCTACAACACTCACAACTTGTCCGACTCTTGCGTGTAGTCGACTTTGTACTCCACATCGGAAGCTCCCACAGTGGATCAGTGCTCGCTGGAGAGGCTAAAACTCATCAGGGCTGTGGCAGCGTGGCGTTTGTCTGCATTTCCGCTCCCACTGATTTTCCCATGTCAGGAAGCAAACTTTCTTCTCCACATTCGTGTCAAAAATGGCGAGGTGCTCGTAAAACAAGGAAAGAATGCGGGTAGTAACAAAAGAGGATGTCCATCAACAAACAGCCATCAGCTATGCAGCATACAGGTGTTGAAACTAGGTCTATACGAGAGGTTCACTTTGATGGAATGAATCACTTGCCCATCTCTTGTTGTTAATTTTCTTAGCCTGGCCAAGGAAAGGAACTGTTTCACAACTTTTCACACTGTGAAATGAATGGAGATCTGAACTCTTTAACATTACGTATTTTAGAACTAATATGCATGATCTTTCGTTCGACTCATTGGCCGAATGGTCAGCGTTGAGGCCTTCGGTTCAGTCGGTCCCGGGCTCGATTCCCAGCCGGGTCGGGGATTTTAATAGGCTCTGATTAATTCTTCTGGCCCGGGGACTGGGTGTTTGTGTTTGTCCCAACACTTTCCTCATCATATTCACAAAACACACTACTCTACCAACTACCACAGAAACACGCAATAGTGATTACATCCCTCCATATAGGGTTGACGTTAGGAAGGGCATCCGGTCGTAAAACAGGGCCAAATCCACATATGCGACACACTTCGCACCCGCGACCCCACAGAGGTGGGAAAAGCGGTAGAAGAAGAGGAAGAAGAAGAAGAATGCATGATCTTTCGTCTTGCTTCTAGGTGAAGCATTTGTATGAATACTTTTGTCCCCAAATTAGGACATACTGTGTTTCCAAAACCATGAAAATGTGCATATATAGTGTATTTCCACATTATCAGAGCCCGTATATTTAGGCTGTAAGAGGTTAGAATGCAAACTAATTTACCTGTTAGGAACTGTAGTCCACCCTCTCTTCCGTAATGTAGTGAGAGTAGCATAATTTGTAGGGCTTCTAATAGGCTGGGACCCTCTTCTTTATGCAGATCTCAAACCAGAACTGTTGTGCGGTTAGCGTATATTTGTTATTTACTTTAGTATGACTGCATTCTAACCTATTACATTCAGGCTCTACTCATTATCTAACTATTGTGAAAAAAGAAACAAGAGATATTTCTGATCAGTTGAACTAAGTCGTGAAGAAAGAAGAGGTGCGCACTTGTGTTCCTAGGGTCCTATGAGGGACTCTGATGCAGCAACTTGGCATAGATAGCGTACTTACCACACGCTCCGGTGTAGGCGACTTCGATGTTCTTCTTGGTGAGACAGGCGGCTCGTTTGAGTTCGCACAGCGAGGGGTATGTTCGGCCGTCCCTGCCGCATACTGGTCTCATCACAGGTTCGCACTCTGGTGGACACTCGCATTTCGCTATCCCGTACTTGTTGATGGCGCACTCTTCTCCTGGCTGACAGCGGACCGAGACACAGGGGTTCACACCTGAAAGCAGTCAATAAATCCTCTATTAGCCACCTCACTCGATAATAACTGGAGGACAGATGTTTCTGGGTTTATTTATATGATTTATTCTGAGTCGTGGTTAGCTTAGTGCTTAATTCCTGACTTCACAACCAAACAACCAAGGTTCGAATCTACTTAGATCCAAGGGTGAAACCTTCATCTAGAAAATCGAAGTGAACTTGTAGTTCAACGTGACTACTGATTTATCTCGTGTAGAAAAACTGAGTGCAAGAATTGCGGCTCAGAGGTCCTCGCCGGCTCAACTTTCACTTGTGTTCCCAATTACAGTTCCATCCGTTGTTGATTTCAAAGATTTAGTAAAGATTTAGTAAATTGTATAAGAATAGCAATAACAAATAACGACCAGAAACTCCGTATGGCATGGAGTGTCTTTCACTGAACCGAAGAGGTCTGATGGAAAAACTGGAAGTCAGAGAGAGGAGAATTCTCAGGAATATCTTAGGTACGGTAAAGGAAGATGAGGAATTCCAGATGGCGCAATTTCGAGCTCTACGAACATATTGAGAGGCTTTCTGATTGTGATAGGCAAAGGAGAGGAGCATTCTATGACCATACAGTAAGACTGACTCCCAAAATACTGATCAGGCACGTGCGTGTTTATCTTCTGGCAGAACAAGAAGATTCGTACCACTTAGCTGACAGAAACTGAGAAGGAAATTGAAGAACTAGGAATATCAAGATAGACGGTCTGTACGACATGCCCTGAAAGAAGTCCACAGTTTTCACGGGAAGAAAGGTACCCGCTGGACGGGCAAGAGAAAGGAGTTATACCGAAAGGAAATGTGAGAATACTGGGAAAAGGTCAGAGCCCAACAGTTGAACAAGCGTGGTCCAAAGTAGGCACATTCGAACCAATAATAATAATAATAATAATAATAATAATAATAATAATAATAATAATAATAATAATAATGAAGTATTTGTTTAACATTGCCTTTAAACATCAGAAATCTATTCCATCTACTCCTAGAGAACAGCTTATCTGATAGTACTGTACTCGGTGCAGTTAAGACGTCTTATCATTACAGAGCTTCACAAACAAAAAAACTGGCTGCGTCGCTGCCTGCCTTTCGTGGTAAAGGCACTATGAAACTAAAAGACTCGAAACCCCTGAACTATGTATGGCCAATAGGTCATATTTTTATAAGAATGAAATAAAATATCCGAAGAGTGAAGTTCACCTGAACTACATTTTCCTCTGTAGATGATCCTCAGCTGTTTGCGCGACCGACAAGCCTCTTGTCTCAGGCTGCACTCGTTGCTGTAGGTCTTGCCATCGGAGCCACACACCGGGTTGAACTCCAGCGAACACGTATCCCCACAGCGACACACAGGGTTCCTGTCCGCGTCCAGTTGACACACCTCAGGAGGGACGCATGTCACCGACTCACACGGATCTGAAACACACAACAAAATAGTAGATAATTACATAAAATAATTTACAATAATATTCACATTAGAGAAATATTCTAAAAGAAAAGAGTTTAAAATCTGGCCACCCTCGGGTTGCGAGATGAAGACGCAAGCACTCAGTTTTTAGTTAACATTTAAAAAAATCTTTTGCAGGCCTATAAGGACTGAATTACTAGTTCTTTTATTGCTAGTGGTTCATATTGTTTTTACAATTTGCTTCACACTGACACAGACAGTCAGGTCTTATCACAACGATGGGTAGAAAAGGGCTAGGAATGGGAAGGAAGCGGTCGTGGCTTTCATTTAGGCACAGCCCCAGAATTTTCTTGGTGTGGAAATGGAAAACCACGGAAAACCATCTTCAGGGCTGCTGAGAGTGGGGTTCAAACCAACTGTCTCCAGAATGCAAGCTTATAGCTGCGAGACCCTAACCGCACTGCTAACTCGCTCCGTGCTAGTGGTTTAAAGTTCGGAAGAAATCAGCCACGGTCTTAATTGAGGTAGAGTCCCATTATTTTATTGATGTCAAAATGAGAAACCGAGGAAAATGTTTAGGGGCTGTCCTTGGTGAGGTTCAAACCTACCATTTACCGAATGAAAACTTCCAAATATGTAACCCATACCACACAATCAACTCACTCATTAGATTACTATACATCACTTGATGACATCCAAGCTCCTCTCTAACAGTCTAACTGACTGAATTCTGTTTCCGGGATGCCGAGGAGCCGGGATTTTAACAGACAGGTATTGTTTTACACGCCGATTAATCTACCGACATGTGACTGGCGTATTTGAGCATCTTCAAATACCGCGGGATTGAGCCAGGTTCGAACCTGCGAACTTGTACGGAGAAAGTTAGCGTTCTACTATCTGAGCCACTTATCTTTTTCTGTAGTTTATTTCCCGTTTACTAATATTAATTTAATAATAATAATAATAATAATAATAATAATAATAATAATAATAATAATAATAATAATAATAATTGTACCGGGAGGTACACCTCTACGTCACGCGTTCAAAATGAGCGCCTAAAAGAACTCCTATATCTGCCAAAGGTGAAACCAATAATACAAGAAGTTAGAACTTTACCCTGAAGATGTCACCACTAAAATCTGATATAATTTTGTTATTGTGAAGTTTCCTGTACTGTGTAAATTTCTACTGGTTTTGTTTGCCATTCATCAAGAAGTTTGGACTTTCTTCAACAGATGTCACTGCTAAAAACTATGATCAAGTTTTGTATTCATAAGTTTTTTTTAACTAAATGATGTTCACTTATTTTTGGGTTGGCAACACTTCTTTTTCTTTCCGCCAGTTTTGAATCTGACCAATTAGAAATTTCTGTAATTATTTTTCAGCCTATCACAGTCTTCGTGTTGGTTTTTGGGTGTAACTTTGGTTCTGCCAATAAAATTGAGAGGTTGTGGGTGGTTTATTCGTGAAAGGTCTCGAACTTTCCCCGAGAGTTTATAAACTGCGAATTTTTACGTCTCTTGGCCAATTGATCTCATCTAACTAAGTGTGTGTGTCAAGCAGGAGGCGGGAGGCGCCTCTTTCATCAGGCAGCAGTACACCGACAAGGTAATGGCCACTTAACATCTTTATTTCTTGCTTGCTCTGCAGTTTAACCCGAGGGAGAGGTCCGAAACGTTAACTATGTAATCTACTTCTGAAAATATAACTTCTGCCGGATTATGTAATAACTTCATAAAAACTTTAACTGCAAATCGGGGATAGAGATTGATGTACCCTCTCGAGCTCCCCTTCATATTGGTTTGAGGTGACTACGTTTTGTAATTGGTTTTCTTCCTTTCCGTAATGTCTTAGTTTATTCTTCTACGAGTCACCTCCATAGTTTGGGAATAGCCCCTGTTTCACCAGCTTAGTGCCCTTTAGATTTTAAGTGCTCATATCCAGGAGTGCAAGCATTAGGTTCCTTTCATTTTGTGTTCGGGCCATTTATTTAAATGTTATTCCTTTCACACAAAGGCCCTATAGGTTGGGTACGAGATACCCCTGTTTCAATTTGTAAGTTGGGCCATGCAAGGCCAAAAGGCGTAAGATATTTTTGGTGTTGCCTTGAGTAGGTTTGGGAACTGAGAGCACGTTAGCTCTTTTTCAAGTGTGTAAAAGTGCCTCTGGGAGGCCTAATCTTGTAATCGCTGGAGTTAGTGCTCCATGTATTAGGGGATTTCTGCCGTTGCATAAATTTGTGCTCGTTTGTAAATTTGAGCTAGGAGCTCAGGAAATGGAAAGTGAGGGCTTGAAGCCCAAGATCTGTTTATACCACCAATCTTGTCTCTCTTAGACTTGTTTCTGAATTGCTATTTGTACCTGTTACATTGTTATTTGTTGATTTTTGAAATTCTAAAGAAATATAACCTTTGTTAAAGTTTTAAATCAATTCGTGACATTGTAGTTAGACCTTCTTTCACTTCTGCGTTCCACGGGTAATCCCGTAATAATAATAATAATAATAATAATAATAATAATAATAATAATAATAATAATAATAATAATAATAATAATAATAATAATAATAATATCGTTTTATGACACACCAGCTACTTCTACGATATTAGGAGATGTCGAGGTGGCAACAATTCGGTCTGCAGGAGTTCGTTTACTGGTCGGTAAATCTACCAACATGAGGCTGACGTATTTGAACATTCTCTAATATCTCCTGATGGAACAGAGATTCTACCCGCTCTCCTGGTTGGCTCAGAAAGCCAGCACTCTACCTTATGGGCCATAGACGGTGTCTTCTTTATTGAATTTCCGGATATATTGATTCACATTCCTTGAAGTTCATTTCTCCAGTTACAGGAAGTTTTCGATTCCTCTGTCCTCGTCTCTAGACTCTCCCGCTAACCACCTCTTCTATTGGGATGTCTTCGCAGGTTATACTATCAAGTTTTTGTTATCAAATAGCAAACTAATATTTATATCCGAACCACCTGTCACTAGTTCTAGTGAATACTGTACCAGTTTTGGTGTGTTGAAGATGAGAAAGCGATACTTTCGGAACCAACTGTGGGGGTAATGATGCAGCTCCGAAACCAGCAACAATACATTCTAATCATTCACTTCAATTATGTTGTACATGTTCACGCATTACTTAAAACATCCGAACAATTTGGTACGAGCTTCGTTTTACCAAAGTGCATTTCCGTGTTACCAGAACGAACAAGATATGCGCATCCGACTGAGGCTCTTCTGAACACGCAAGATCCATCTGTGTAAATGGATCTATGAGTAAGCATTATGGTTTGTATTCCAAAGTATTTTCTGCGTTAGTTGAGGTAACAGAGCTAATTTATGTTGCTGTTGTTTTACAGATTTAGGAATATTATGAGTATGTCTCTATGTACTTGTTGCGTGAATTAGTTTTTTCTTATCTTTCTCTTTATAATTTACGTTTTGTTTGTACATTATGAAAATGATCTCTGAAGATTTAACAGACAAAGTTATAAAGGAAATATTCACAATGTAAATGAGAGTCGTGCAGGTCTAGATAGTTTTTCTAATGCCAGTATAGCTATGCCCTCATATCGAAGTGGGGATAAAATTCGTAGAAGAATTACAATGTTGTCAAAGCACTGAAGGTACAAACGTTAACTCACATGATATAGAAATACCAACTTCGTAGACACTGTAATGTGTTCCGAGTAACACAATTGATCCCGTATAAACAGTACACTATCAGCAATCTCTGATGAGATGTTTGATGGTCTTGTTGTATCGCAGTAGCCTGGGGTGTCTCAGGTAAACACCGTTCATTTACTTACCTGGGGAATTACTGCCTCAAGACGTAGCCTAATTAAGGGAGGTATAATTCAAAATCTGTAATATTTAATTATAACTTGATTTATTTGCTAGTTGTTTTAAGTCGCACAAATACATCAAAGGTTGTCGGCGACGAAAGGATGGGAAAGAGTTAGGATTGAGAAAAAAGCGGCTGTGGAATTAATTAAGGCAAAGCCTCATCCTTTGCTTGGTGTGAAAATGGGAGACCATGGAAAACCATCTTCAGGATCGCCGACAGTGGGGTTCGAACCCACTATCTCCCGAATACTGGACACTGGCCGCACTTAAGCGATTGCAGCTATTGAACTCGGTTTTTGGAAATACGCTTCTCATTTTGGCCTGGATAAGATTGTAGTATAAAGTGGCAGTTGTACCCACCTTGCTGTGTGAAAATGAAACCTAGGTGACAACAAAGCGGGAAGAAAATAGAATCGTTCCCATTGCGATACTGTAAGACTTACTGGGAGGGTGAGATTGGGGCTCTCATTCGCTTTGAAGCCTCTTTTAGCAAACGAAGTGTCGAATTTCATCGTGTAGGCTCATCTTGAATGAGGTGCTGTCTGTTTCTCAGAACTGCCGAAGATTGCCACTCCAAGAAAGAATCCGAATTAAATATGTCTCGCAAGTATCAGTGATCCAGAAAATGTAATATAAGCTAAAAATATCAAATATCTTGGTGAGATGATCCAATACAGTGGTTTAGAAAAGGAATCAGTGCGAAGAGAAAGGAGACGAGCTACTCGACTGAGTGGTATGTTGCGAGCTGTCAGTGGAGAGATGGCGTCGAATGATATAAGAAAACCAAACCCCATGGCGCAACAGCCCTGAAGGGCCATGGCCTACCAGCGACCGCTGCCCAGCCCGAGGGCTGTCATGTGTCATGGGGTGTCATGTAGTCAGCACAACGAATCCTCTCGGTCGTTATTCTTGGCTTTCTAGACCGAGGCCGCCGTCTCACCGTCAGATAGCTCTTGAATTGTAATCACGTAGGCTGAGTGGATCTCGAACCAGCTTTCAGGTCCAGGGAAAAATCGCTGACCTGGCCAGGAATCGAACCCGGGGCCTCCGGGTAAGAGGCAGATACGCCACCCCTACACCGCGGGGCCGGCTTGTCGAGTGGCATTAGCAGACGAATAAGTTCGAGTTGAATTTTTAAAAGTAGAAAAGATCATACTGTGAAGATAAAGTTGGAATTCAAGACGACAAACTGGGGCAAATATTCGTTTATAGGAAGAGAAGTTATGGATTGTAATAATTTACCAAGGGCGATGTTCAATATATTTCCAAATTCTTTGCAATTATCTAAGAAAAGACTAGATAAACAACAGATAAGGAATCTGCCACCTGGCGACTGCCCTAAATGAAGACCAGATAATCCGTATATAAACAGAGATGGAAAGGATGAGAACCAGAACGTGGACATTTCCGTTAACGATGGTTAAATACGATATCGGAACAAAACTAAAGACGTAATCCATGGAACATGATGAAGAAATACGGACTCCAGCACGTTCATAACTCAGGCCAAGAATCTTGTGATAAACTTTGTACAATTTAACTTTATGTGGTGGAGTGTCTATCTTTTTGTTAGTGTTCTGCATAGCTGGTTTTCCTGGCGCAATGACCGTATGTGGGGTAAAGTTCTTTAATGGAAAAAATAAACAATAATATAAATGATTATGCACCCTGTTCTTCACATTCTCGAATTGACGATGTTATTTAGTCATAATTAATCATACGAGTTTGTAGTACGTATTACAGTGACTGAATTCAATCACTTTGGATTAATTAAATTCGTCCATTTTAATACAAGTGAGATACATTCGTATTAGCCAGTTGCGTCCCGTTGTTGGATCAAATATACAGGTATCACTGTGGCATGTATCATATTATCCACCCAATATTCGTAATGCCACATTAATTTATTATTGGACTTAACATTATTATCGCGTGTGCAAAATATGTTTCTGACCAACATTTAATTTTTTTAAATTCATTGTCCCAAATAACACTATTAGATACCAATATATGAAACATAATATTTCTAGGTTTACTAGACCTATGTACCTGGTCTGCAAATATGATGAAAGGATTCAACATTTATGACAAACATCAAGACGCATCCAAGAATCATGAAGAAAGAAGGAAAGATTGAGAAAGTTAAGAAATTCAAATATCTTGGTGAGATCATCCTTTACAGTGGTTTAGAAAAGAAATCAGTGGAAGCAAGAATTCGGAAGCCGACAGTTGCATATTAGCAAAGAATGTATACAACACGAAATGTATCAGCTTGAGGGAGAAAGAAAACAACAACAACATTTTAACGTGGGGATCGATGCTAAGCTCCGTACGCTACTGAAACTTTGGATCTAACAATAAAGTGGAATGGATGGAGGGAAAGATCTCGAGGAAGAAGGATGATGATAATTCCATCTTGAAAGATACATTATGACATTTCCTAGAGGGAGGTTCGTTTACTGCCTGCCTGCATAGGGAGAAGGGATTGGCGGGTATGGTTGCCATGGAAACGTGGGTGGACCAACTACGGTTGCCATGGAGATGAGCCTTCTGGTCGGTTCGTGTTGCTTGGAGTTGCCAAACCTCTCACTTCTGAGTTACGTACAACAGAACACAGAGGTCTGAACGAACGAACAAGTGAACCAGAAGCGAAGGGAAGGAGAAAGGGACGCAGGAATTTGGCAACAGCATGCAATGTTCCTTCCTCCTGCACTGTCAGAACGCTTCTTTTTAATATTGCGGGTGAAGTGTCGTTATCAGTATCCTTCCATGCCGAAATGATGGCACAGTATCATTCATAACTTCTCCACTAGTAAATGACATTTCATTTTGGTTGTCTGTTAGGTCATCAGCCCAGAGGCTGGTTGGATCCTCAAATAGCACCACCAAAGGTTTTGCGGTTAAAAGGAAACCCCCCAAAACCAATGGCAGCACCAAAATGCGGCGTACTAGGCAAGATGAGGAGTGAGGTAGTTTGCCATTGCTTTCCTCACTGGGTCAGAAAGTACTATTGCAGCACGACTGACCCTATGAGCAGCACCTTTCATAACACTCAGATGCACTAGCCGTGCTCCGAATGTCATTACTCAGCACTACCCATACCCCAGCAACTTCCATATTGTCACAGCCATGGATGTTGACTGGGACTTCGGTGGAAGCTACACTTTACTCTGGCCTGTGCCAAGAGGTGGATGCAAAAGTACTGTACCCATGAAGAAATGACAGCAGGCATCATTTTGGTTATGGAAATTAAAATATACTTTGGTTGAAACTTTGGGTTATGTTATTGATCTGAAATTACATTTACATTATAGTTCTTGGGGTGCGTAACCAAGTCGGTAAAGGTGAGCTCAGTTCACGAAGAAAAAGCTCGGCTTCGATTACCCGCCCCGTCATGAAGTCTAAAGATTCAGAAACATTTTCTACTTTCAGAATAGCACATGGCCATGATGTTTACTCATCCTTCACTTGGGAGAAAACAGTCGGGCATAGAGCTGATCACTCTATTCCACTACGTGCCGAGGGTGCGAATAATGGAAGCCTTTACTTTCCATACCTCCAAGACCTTCACAGCTTGTATGGAGACGTCTTTTCTTATGATTTTATGACGCCTTGCATCTGTCTCTGTGAGGTATTTAGTAGCTGTTTATCTATCTTAATATGTACCACAATGATGTTTTAAGTACATGCCTTCTGAAACACTTGTTTCTCGGTCATAAAAACTGAACTTCAGAGAAGTAGATTACCGGTAAAGTTGCTGTAGCGCCACCTCAGAGGACACTCAAACAAACATTGAAATGTGCTTCACTTTAAATGCCTAACGAATTTTAGAAAAAAACCCTGATTCAATGGAAATCCACTGCCTGTTTCAAGTCAATAATAATAATAATAATAATAATAATAATAATAATAATAATAATAATAATAATAATAATAATAATAATAATAATAATAATAATAATAATAATAATAATAATAAATACATTTTTTATTTGCTAGTGGCTTTACGTCGCATAGGTCTTATGTCGACGGTGGGATAGGAGATGCCTATGAGTTGGAAGGAAGCGGCCGTGGCACAGCCTTTGCCTGGTGTGAAAATGGGAAACCACGGAAAACCATCTTCAGGGCTGCCCGTAGTGGGATTCGAACCCACTATCTCCCGGCTGTAAGCTCACAGCCGCGCGCCCTTAACCACACGGCCAACTCGCCCGGTAATAATAATAATAATAATAATAATAATAATAATAATAATAATATTGTTATTTGTTTTACGTCCCACTAACTACTTTTACGGTTTTAGGAGACGCCGAGGTGCCGGAATTTAGTCCCTTAGGTGTTATTTTACGTGCCAGTAAATCTACCGACATGAGGCTGATGTATTTGAGCACCTTCAAATACCACCGGACTGAGCCAGAATCGAACCAACCAAGTTGGGGTCAGCGCCTCAACCGTCTGAGCCACTCAGCCCAGCTGTTTCAATTCATTCGATCCAGTCAGGAATGGAATGAATAGAGCCCCCATCTACCGGCGAGGTGGGCAATGATTAATAACTGACAGATGGAATGAAATTATAATGGAGAATGCTGCTGGAATGAAGGATGACAGGGAAAATCGGAGTACCCGGAGAAAAGTCTGTCTCACCTCCGAGTTGTCCAGCACAAATCTCACACGGAATGAACGGAATTTGAATCACGGAGCCGAGCGGTGAGAGGCCAGCGAGCTGTCGCCAGAGCCACGGAGGCTGTAGAAAAACAGACTGAATGAGCCATTTTATTTTTGAAAGAAATTAAATCACTTATGTAATTTCAAAAATTGAAACATATTTTATTATGCACTGAAGTTTTGCTAATATTAGTCTATATAGTGTATACCATCTTCTCATAATGATTTATTAAACAAGATATTTCTTGTACAATCATTTACCGAAAGTCTGCCTGCCAGTTATCTTGAAGAGCACTCAAGAGACAGATGGATTATTGGCTATTTATAAAGGGTTTTTCCTAGCGATAAAGACAATTCACTGTATCTATGTGTTAACCAGGACAGTCGCTACTTGTGGATCAAGGAACAAGTGGGTTCTTACCACACCGTTCACCACCGTTGAATGGTATTTTTCAGTTTCCTATTTAAACTTCGGGAAAATATTGGAAAAGTGTTTTTCTGGAGGACTACAGTACACAATTACTGATAGGACGAACACACGCAAGACACTGTAACAATATATTTTAGCTGTGCATATGAAATTTGCAGCAACAATGACTCAAGTTCCCGAATTAATCAGCGAGATCTTTTACAAACATACTAGATAATCGGAAAATTGCAGTGATAAATAAATAAATAAATAAATAAATAAATAAATAAATAAATAAATAAATAAATAAATAAATAAATAAATAAATAAATAAATAAATAAATTTTCACCTATTCTGTGTATATTGTAGCCCAGTAGTCTGTTATTTGTGTAAGATATGCGGTAAGAAGCTTTAAGCATAATACGCACTCTTCTCGAAATCCTTGCGTAGTTTCTCGAATAACACAGTGTCATAACAGGGAAGGAAATAAAGACAATCCCTTCCCTATTGTGTGTGCTCTCCCGGCTTTGTAGGTAAGAACGTAGAGTGCGCTATTTCTAAAGGCATACTGCGCGCAGCATACACCTCTGCCACCATTTCAACGGGTGCTGCTCTTTTCAATAGGGAGATATGATACTTCTCTCTTTCCTTTTGTCAAAACTTCAGAGCTTTTACCGAGAATATAGTAGTACAGGGCATTCCAAAGACCCTTGTCTGCCATGCTTGGGAACACAAATGCGTAACCACGGACCATACCTAGGAGTGGTAAATTTACCGTTTTGAAATCAGCCATTTTGATTTGTACATTTAGCATTTTGTAATTTCGCTTTTTTGTAATATTTTGAAGAAAATAATAGAATTTGAGTTAATTATGATAATATTAATATCTAAGACTGCAGAAGATCTGGAACAATTGCTGAATAGTATGGACGGAGTCTTGGGAAAGGAGTACAAGATGAAAATAAATAAGTCCAAAACAAAACTAATGGAGTGTATTCGAACGAAGTCAGGTGATACAGGTAATATCAGATTCGGAAATGAAGTCTTAAAGGAAGTAGATGAATATTGTTACTTGGGTAGTAAAATAACTAACGATGGCAGAAGTAAGGAGGACATGAAGTGCAGACTAGACCAAGCAAGGAAGAGATTTCTTAAGAAAATAAATTTTATCACTTTGTACGTTGATATAGGAACTAGAAAGATGTTTTTAAAGACTATCATCTGGAGCGTGGCAATGCATGGAAGTGAAACATGGACGATAACTAGCTTAAAGTCAAGGAAATAGAAGCTTTTGAAATGTGGTGTTACAGAAGAATGAGAAGGTGAGATGGAGAGATCGAATCACAAATGAAGAGGTACAAAATCGAATTGGTGAGAGGAGATCGTTTCAGCTAAATTTGAAGAGAAGAAGAGACGGAGTGATATGAGACATCTTGAGATACCCAGAACTTGTTCAGTTGGTTTTTGTGGAAGTGTAGGCGGTAAGAAAGGTAGGGGTAGACTGAGGTATGAATATGACAAGCATATTAGAACAGATGTAGAATGCAGTAGTTACGTATTAATGAGAAAGTTAGCAAGGGTAGGGTGGTATGGAGAGCTGCTTCAAACAGTCTATGGACTGATGACTCAGACAACAACCACATCCAGTGTGTCCTCTCATGATGTTATTTCCACTCTTGTACGGGCTCTGAAAATGGGTGCTCTAAAGGGGCGCTACAAAGGGGGAGGCTGGGATTAATGCTGTTAAAGGGAAGCGCTTTGAACTCTACAAGAGCTCATTTCGTGTGCTAATTGCTAGATGTGAGCCACGTTTCTGCATTGATCTCCACAACCCGCTCGTCTGTACTCGTCTTTAAGTTGACACTTTCCAGAGAAGTGCGATATTCATGAACACACGTACCTTGCACTCAATTTCTCTTCCTATCGGTCTAATTTAGTTCAGTTCGGGAGAGTGCGGCTCCATGGCTGAATGGTTAGCTTGCTGGCCTTCGGTCACAGGGGTCTCGGATACGATTCCCGGAAGGGTCGGGAATTTAACCATAATTGGTTAATTCCGCTGGCACGGGGGCTGGGTGTATGCGTCGCCTTCATCATCATTTCGTCCTCATCACGACGGGAGTCGCCTACGGGCGTCAAATCAAAGACCTGTCCTTCTCCTCGGATACTCACGACAATAAAAGCCATGCGACATTTCAGTTCAGGAGATGGACAAGGCCCACTTTTCTATTTATAAACAGTCGAAGCTACGCTTGATGAACTTATGAATTTTGTCGAAGTATGACAGAGATGCACAAATCGAGGCTCTGGGAGCAAGAACACATGCTTAGGCTTTGACTACCTCTCCCACTCGTTCGTGATTGTATACTGTTTCTCGACTCACATGTTCTGGTGACTTTTGACGTAGAAGACATCTTTCTTTTCGTCCGTTTACTACACCCCACGTAAAATTTCGAGTGTCACAGGGGAATGTGTAGTACGTTCGGCTTATTAACTTTGCAGATGTAAAATGCAGTGGGATATTTTACATTCGAACTACAAAGGGAATCAGAAAAATCGAATTATCCGAAACTGGAATTAACCAAGAATGACTATTTTTAAGAAAATATAATATAGTGCTGTATAAATACATCAAATTTAATAAATTCATTGTAATGACTATTATATTATTGTGCATTCTACCGAGCTCGATAGCTGCAGTAGCTTAAGTGCGGCCAGTATCTAGTAATCGGGAGATAGTGGGTTCGAGCCCCACTGTCGGCAGCCCTGAAGACCTCAACGCTGACCATTCAGCCAAGGAGTCGGACAGAAATAATTATACAGTTTAATTTCCTTAATTAATTGTTGCTCTATTGGTGACAGTAATCGATGTAGTTGTATTTCACAAAAGTGATGGTACATTGCTAGAAGTTTTAAGAGCATGTTATCCAACAGCTGGGGGGGGGGGGGAAATATTCTCGTGATATCTACAGGGTGTATCTGAATTATATCGACAAAAAAACAAAAAGCTAAAAACCAAAACCAAAAACAAAAAACAAACCAAACACTCGGGATGCTCTTCGAGTTATATAAAGAACGATGTCACGATCGGGTTGGCGAAGAAAACTGTTCCTTTCGAGAAAATGGAGCTAAATTTTTACTTCTGGGTATTTGATTCAAATCGACGAACTCGCCGTATTTGCCATGCCGGAGAGCTTACCGCTGTCCGCTGCTGTGCTTGAGACAAGGGAGGGGATATGGGGTGATAATGGTCCACGCAAATGCATGAATTTCTCGTTCGTTTAGCGCAGGCCCATTAACCTGTTATGTCCATATGAGTTACTATTTATGGCGTCCGAAACCCTAGTGACCACCAACCTCATAACTGAAACTTCGTGTCCTTTGACAGGCGACTGCGTGAAGGAGGGCGGAAGAAAACCCTGATGTTACAGTAGGGAGCACATTTCGTGTTAGTATTTGGGCCGGCATTGCTGGTGACTATTTACTTGGGCCGCATGCCCCTTTTCTTTACCTAAACGGTAAGGAATGCTAACGTTTCTTGGTAGAATCACCTGGATTATTGGAAGATGCTCGTCTTAGTAGGATTTTTCGGTAGGGAATGTGGCTGTGCCATAGTGAAACTCCACCGTATTTCACTCGTCGTGTCACACAGCACTCAAATGATCATTATCCAGGAATGGATCGGTTGTGGTGGGCCAGTTAAGTGGCCTCCACGCTCGACCGATCTAACTCCCATGGACTTTTCTTGTTACGCGAAGATCGAAGTGGGGGATATTGAACAATTACTGTAATCAAACCATTGGGCGTATTTTTTTCCGTTCAGTTTTTCATTCCTTTTACAATGTTGTGAGTAAATGAATGCCCAATCGTGTGGGGGCAGCGATGCATCTCCGTGCATGAGTAATAAATAACATTACTAACAAGGGGGCATTCCCTACTCGTCACCACCGATTTCGCTCAAATTTATAGAACATGGAGGGCTTAGCTAGAAATGAAAGTACCCGAAGTGGGAACTCCAGATGGCCAAGCGTATAGAAAATAAAAATAAAAATGTTGACGCGGCTCCCTCAACGTATAAGCCACTTACGTTAGTGCGCATGCCGAGCAGTTGTTGGCGTAGCGGTAAAGAGCTTGGACTAGTAATTCGATGGTCGCGGCTTCGGCTCCCCGTGTGGCGGATGTTTTTCTCATAATCATCATCATCATCTGTTTACCCTCCAGGTCCGGTTTTTCCCGCGGACTTAGCGAGGGATCCCACCTCTATCACCTCAAGGGCAGTGTCCTGGAGCTTCAGACTCTTGATCGGGGGATACAACTGGGGAGTATGACCAGTACCTCGCCCAGGCGGCCTCACCTGCTATGCTGAACAGGGGCCTTGTGGAGGGATGGGAAGATTGGAAGGGATAGGCAAGGAAGAGGGAAGGAAGCGGCCGTAGCCTTAAGTTAGGTACCATCCCGGCATTCGCCTGGAGGAGAAGTAGGAAACCACGGGAAACCACTTCCAGGATGGCTGAGGTGGGAATCGAACCCACCTCTACTCAGTTGACCTCCCGAGGCTGAGTGGACCCCGTTCCAGCCCTCGTACCACTTTTCAAATTTCGTGGCAGAGCCGGGAATCGAACCCGGGCCTCCGGGGGTGGCAGCTAATCACGCTAACCACTACACCACAGAGGCGGACATGTTTTTCTCAATTTTTATATTATTTATTTTATTTATTTATATGCAAAAGGCATATAGAACGTCAGTTTTTTAATGAGCGCGCAATTGTAGAAAATTTCGAGTTGCAAACTTTCCCGACGTGTTCAAACAGAAATGAATTTTTTCTCCTTTACTGACGATCTCCCTTCCTTGGGGAATGTGCCATAAACGTGAATAGTCGTTTCGCTGTGAGATTCGTTTCGACTTGACAAGTGAAGGTTGCTCCTGGCGGCTGTACACAAAAAATAGATTCTCGGCACAGGTAGGAAAAATTCTGACAATGAAATCCCAATTTTTTAAACCTTTTCTATGCCTTTTGCGTATAAATAAATAAATAAATAAATAAATAAATAAATAAATAAATAAATAAATAAAATAAATTATTCACCTCTTTGCGTAATCGGAAAATGAATAATATAAAAGTTGACAGAAAAAAGTCTCCTCACGGAGAGTCGATCCCACGTCCATCGAATTACCAGCCAGAGCTCTTACCGCTACACCAACAATTGCTCGGCGTGCGCACTAATGCAAGTGGCTTATACGGTCCGAGAGCCACGTCAACATTTTTATTTTTATTTTCTATACGCTTGGCCATCTGGAGTTCCCACTTTGGGTACTTTCATTTCTAGCCAAGATCTGCATGTTCTATATCTTTCAGCGAAATCGGTGGCGACGAGTAGGGACGAGACCAATGGACGAGAGGCGAAATAATCGGGTCCATCTCTTGTCTCAATTACTGTGTGTTCTTGCGCTGTGCAATGGCGGTTGCTTATTAAACAAAGTGTAGTTATTGCTTGAAAGAGTGCAACGAAGAAACTTGTGCATTCGCGCGGAGCATTATCACACCCCCCCCTCTCTTCCCTGAAGCACAGCGAATACGGCGAGTTCGCGGCCGGAAGTAACAAATTAACCTCATTTTCTCGAAAAGAAACGTTTCATCCGCCAATTCAAATGCGCCATCGTTCTCCTTTTCCCAATTTACTTTATGTCGCACCGACACAGTTAGGTCTTATTGGGACGATGGGATAGGAAACGGCTAAGAGTGGGAAGGAAGCGGCCGTGGCCTTAATTGAGGTAGACCTCCAGCATTTGACTGGTGTGAAAATGGGAAACCACGGAAAACCATCCTCAGTGCTGCTGACAGTGGCCATCCTTCTTTATTTAACACGAAGATTATTCCTATTTTCTTTCATCGGCATAATTTGGATACACCATGTATATTTTCTCAAAAGGTCAGGAGGTATTCGAGATAAAGTACTAAGAAAAATACCCTTTATTTTTACAAGTAGCTTTACTTCGCACGTTCATATATAGGTCTTATGGTGACGATAGGACAGGACAGAGCTAGAAGTGCGAAGGAATCGCTCGTGGCCTTAATTAAGGCACAGCCCCAGCATTTGCTTGGTGTAAAAATGGGAAACCGAGGAAAACCATCTTCAGGTCTGCCGACAGTGGGATTCGAACCATAATATTATCCTTTCTTATACACTTTATCTTATAAGGCTCCAGAGGAAACACACACGCATAAGGGCGATCTTACTATTTTGAATCATGCGATGTGATTCAATGAAACGACAATAATGACTGCATGTGTCAGACATTTTGTTTTACGCGACTGTGATCACTACCTCTGAAAATCATTACAAAATCGATTGATTATTTTGTTAATATTGATTCTTCCTTTAGTGCAAATGATGATTTATTTCCTTTCAAGAACAACCGCTATGCGATAATATTTCAGCTTATAACTCTGAACAGAAAGGTTCTGTCATCTAAGGTTCAGTATTGCATGAACTCTATCAACGAATTTTCTTTAAAGTGATACGTGTGGCGCGGGTCAGTATTTCTCCCCTCAACATTGCCACATAGAGGTATATGTGCTGCGGATCGGTATTTCTCCCCTCAACATTGTCGCATAGCGGTGTATGTGCCGCGGGTCAGTATTTCCCCCCTCAACATTGTCACGTAGCGGTATATGTGCCCCGGGTCAGTATTTCTCTCCTCAACATTGTCACATAGCGGTATATGTGCTCCGGGTCAGTATTTCTCCCCTCAACATTGTCATATTGCGGTATATATGCTGCGGGTCAGTATTTCTCCCCTCAACATTGTCACATAGCGGTATAAGTGCCATGGGTCAGTATTTCTCCCGTCAACATTGTCACATAGAGGTATATGACTCCGGGTCAGTATTTCTCCTCTCAACATTGTCATATTGCGGTATATGTGCTGCGGGTCAGTATTTCTCTCCTCAACATTGTCACACAGCGGTAAATGTGCCCCGGGTCAGTATTTCTCTCCTCAACATTGTCACATAGCGGTATATGTGCTCCGGGTCAGTATTTCTCCCCTCAACATTGTCATATTGCGGTATATGTGCTGCGGGTCAGTATTTCTCCCCTCAACATTGTCACGTAGCGGTATATGTGCCGCGGGTCAGTATTTCTCTCCTCAACATTGTCACATAGCGGTATATGTGCTCCGGGTTAGTATTTCTCCCCTCAACATTGTCATATTGCGATATATGTGTTGCGGGTCAGTATTTCTCCCCTCAGCATTGTCACCAAGCGGTATTTCGAGGCGCAATGACGATATGCAATACTACGATAAAATATAGTGAGCCTTTTATACTTCTGCTTATCTTACTCGATCTAATAAGAACATGTAGGCCTAATAACATGACCAAAGGCTCACGTGCAATATACCGCCACAAGATAGCTTTCTTATTTCTTTACTTGATATTGAAATGTCCTCATCTGCAGTGTAGTGATTAGTGCGATTAGCTCCCACCCCCGGAGGCCCGGGTTCGATCCCCGGCTCTGGCACGAAATTTGAAACGTGGTAATAGGACTGGAACGGGGTCCACTCAGCCTCGGGAGGTCAACTGAGTGGATGGGTTTTCGATTCCGCCCTCAGCCATCCTATCAGTTGTTTTTAGTGGTTTCCCAATTCTCCAGGCAGATGCCGGGATAGTGCCTAACTTAATGCCACGGCCGCTTCCTTTCCTCTTCCTTGTCTATTCCTACTGATCTTCCCATCCCAAAGTTCCTGTTCAGCATAGTAGTTGAGGTCGCCTGGGCGAGGTACCTGTACTCATCCCCAGTTGTATCCCCATACCGAAAGTCTCACGCTCCAGGACACTATCCTTGGGGCGGTAGAGGTTGGATCCATCGCTGTGTCCGAGGGAAAAACCAACACTGGAGGGTAAACGGATTAGGGAATAAATAAATAAATAAATAAATAAATAAATAAAGAAAGAAAGAAAGCAAGAAAGAAAGAAAGAAAGAAAGAAAGAAAGCAAGAAAGAAAGATATTGAAAAACGTTTCTAACGAGTTTTAATAGTTTAGAAGCGGAGTGTTACCTGTAAGTAAGATTTTTCTAGATCTGAGTACACAATGGAATCTGTAAAGGTGATGAGAATGTTTGAATCATTACGACGTCAAATTTGAAAGTAATGAAGAAAATTAGAAGAGAATTTCATTTTAATGATAATATGACAGTTACGTTGGTAAAATATGATACCGCGGTGAAATTCAATTTAAACTGTGCTGAAATGATTTTATGAAGGAAACAAGGACTAAGAAGTGAATTGTTAGTCCATTATTCTACGTTCCAAGGGGAAGTTAACGTTCACTTTGTTCAATAACATGTGCACAATAGATTATTTTGTTACAAAAAGGAAGCTCCATTACCTAATTATCTCTGCTGTGAAAGCTCGTTGGCCAATTTTTGACGTACTTGAAGTAATCTTGTCAAAAGAAATGAAAGGCTTCCGGGACTTTACCATGAGCGCTGAAGTACCTAAGTAGTTCTATTAAAGTGTAGCTTCCTCCAATAATTATGCAACACAGCAGTTCTCGGTAACTTGACCTCTTTGATTTTCTTTACCCTCGAGCTGCTGTGAGATAATTAAAGTCAAGCTGACAAAAGAATTGTAGGTCATATCCTTCTTCGACACACCTTTTCCTCTTACACTTTGACGGCGACGTTTCGCCACACTTTGTGGAAGGTCTAATTTTGTTACGTCACCAGTTCAGCACAGTTGGGCAGTTCTCAGATACACTGACCACTATCCGACCATGCTGCTTCTTTAAAGGACACATCAGCGTCCCTATTATACACAACGCCCGAGTGAAGTGTCTCAATTGTTTTGTTTCTGAATTTAGCAAACTCATTCTTTCGCTTCTCATATTCGGAAATGATCCGTTTTGGTCTCCTTTTTATTGGTTTCTCTTCAAAACTTTTGTTTTGAACTCTCTTCTATTTTGGATCATCTGTAGTGTAGTACCAACTTTCCCTGCATCCCTCTTGACCTCTTCTACCCACTTGAAGGTGACCTTTAACCCCATGATGTATCTGAAGATGTTTTTGGTCAGTCGTTTGTCATCCACTTTTACCAGGTGTTCGTATAATTTCAGCCTTTGTTTCCACATTATGTCCGTGATCTTTCCGGTGAACTTGTAGAGCTCCTCATCATTAGTAGTCTTCTGCGGTCCCAGAATTTTCTTCAGAATCTTCCCTTCCTTCTTCTAGGGTTCTCGCAACACCCCTTTTTAATTAAAAAGAGACATGTTAAGACATTTAAAATAAGACACGCCTCAGTATTATTGTATTTCTAATTACTTTCACATTTTTCAATTAGTCTGTTCTTAATGATCTTCGTTCACGGAAGTGCAGTGAGCATTGAGGCGCTAATCCTACCGGCGCACCAGGTTGAAGATCCCCGTTTGGTAAAACACCGTATCCTGCTGCGTGAAGAAGTCCGTAATCGCCTGCTGCATATCCTCGTCTGACAGGAAGAGTTCAACTTTCAGGGCCTTTTCGAGGGGACCGAAGGCGAGATAATCGCATGGGGAGGGATCAGCACTATAGGGCGGGTGCTTGAGTGTCTCCTAGTTGAGTTATCGTATCTTCTGGATGAGGCTGGCCTCTCAGATCGACCGGCGTCTTGTGTCGAAACGTGACTCGCACGGATCTTCGTGCACCATTTTACAACGGTAGTGTTTTCGACAGACGTGCGGCCCCAGGCACAGTCTTCACTCTTCGATGGATGTCCACCGGTGTTTGTACTCCGACAGCCAAGAACAGAATAACAGCGCGTTGGTCCTGTTTGGACGTCACCATAGTTCAATTGGCCGCATTCATCGTGTGCACCTCGGCACGACACGACTGCCACACTAAGGTCGCAATACTGAAAGAAGAATTGTGAAAGTCCTTAGAGGGAAATCCGTTCACTGCCTGCCTGAGTGTGGAGAAGGGAGTAGGGGGTATGGCTGCCATGGAAACGTGGATGTGCCCTCTTCGGTTGCCATGGAAGTAAGCCTGCTGGCCGGATCGTGTTGCTTGGAGTTGCCAAACCTCTCACTTCTGAGTTACGTACAACAGGACCCAGCGGTCTGAACGAACGAACAAGTGAGCCTGAAGCGAAGGAAAGGAGAAAGGAATGCAGGAATGTGTCAACACCGTGCAATGCTTCTCCCTCTAGCCCTGTCTGTCAAAACGCTTCTTTTAATACTACGGGTATAATATCTATGCCTACATGTCCTGTATACCCGCATCGGAATGCCGCTCCACTGCAGCAACGCCGTCAAACGGAAACTTTTGATCACGCCTTGATATCGTGAAGGGAGTAAGAGTATAAGTCATATTACATCGGGTAATCATAGTACAAGTTACGGGCTTAATTTTCAACAGTTGGCAGAAGAAAACGATTATTAAAAAGTGAAAATACAATTTTCTGAAATGTGTTGATGTAGGCCTGTTCATTTCGAACACTCTACAATGAATAAGTCTCCGTTTTTAAAACTTCAAACTTATATCCTGAAATGCAGCTACATTTTATCTCTGGTACGAAAGATACATAACTGAGAATGATTTTCATCTGTTTGACAATATTTTCCCTTAGCATTTTGTCTCGAGGTAAATATGCTCTTCATGTGTTTGGACAATAAACATTTGTGGAGCGAACGACGTAAGCGAAGCTCCAAGCGGCGATAGCTAGGCATTATTTTATCCTAAAGGTGGGTATATTCTGTCAACAGCAATCTCCTTTGAGAAACAACGCGAACATGTAATTCTCAGTCAGTTGAAATCTACAGCATGTTCGAAAAATTTACCCATATGTCAAGAAATATTAAATAAATCTTAGGACGAAAATCTTGTTTAAAATATTTTGAATGGATTACGGCATAAAATTGGTCTACTTGAAAGTAACTTGACAAGAAAATATTATAATATTCTGCCGGAAGAGAGAGTATCCAATAGATAAACGCCCTTTTTCAAAAATAAAATTGATCAAATTCGCAGATTGCCTATCTGTTGTTTTCCTAGGCTTTTCTTAAATAATTACAAAGAATTTGATCTTATGGAATTTTATCGTAGCGGCTGTGATAACAGATATGTGATTTAAATTTTTGATGCATCGTCCATATCCACGCCCAGCTGCGAGAAAATGGCTGAAAAGAATTGAATGAAGATCGGAATATAAATTCGGAGAGTAAGGCAGTATTATTATAATTAGGCTATCGCTCGTTAACGGGTATGATTGTCTTCTAAAGGTAATGTTCAAATCACATGAGTTATTTGATGGCTGTATAATACAGTTCTGGAGTAAGGCAATAGAGTCTAAGCTATAAATCATTTTATGCATGCTGGGTGAAGTTGTAGTTTAGGGGAAGGCCTAAAATTTAATTTTAAAATATCGTTGTTATTAACGCTCCTATCGATAAATACTACATGGCAGAAGTTGTAGAGAATACAATTTACCGATCATTTATGTTATATATAGTTTTACCGTACCAGCTATGATAACATAGATATTAATAATTTAGACTCTTGTTGCCTACTCCATGTCAAGGTCGAGCATCTCTCAGTTGTGTTAAACTCGCAATGGTGGTGCTTATGTCATGATTCTCTTAAGATGTAAAGGCGCGTCCTCATCAGCGCACATCGTCAAGAAAAATGGTAAAGTTGATAGGTCGTGAAGGAACGTTATGAGGGGAGGAAGAAGGACTCCCTCTATATTGGATGTCCTAATATCACAGTCGAAAGAAAACTAGATGTGAAGGCCTAAAATATTGGAACACGATAATTGGCTTTGATTTATACCGGAAGGAAGAGATAAAATCAAGATCGGTAATAACACAAAACAATATTAAAGTGTAAAGGGGCCAGAGACAAGCCGCTGACAGGGAGAGGCATGTCCACTTATGCGTCTCAAAATATGGGGAACAACATGAGGGGTGGACAAAAATCCACAGTTCTGGCAACAACTCAATGTTGAAAACATCCTAGGGATATGAGCTACGAATTTTAGGCAAATAAAATATAATAAAGTAGGAGAATAAATTCTTTATTTATTCCTAAAAAATCCAGTTCTTTTTTAATCATCGTTATCCGGCTGATCAGATTATCAGTTTGCCTTTTTATACCACTACGAGCGCTAATATGAGTCAATAAAGAGTTTCACTTCGGTGTGGACTTTTTTCAAAAATATCAAAAAACGCCTGACGGCATTGAACAAAGCAACACATTACAGAAAGAATGATGTAAATACGTTAATTCGACTAAGATTTGAATAAAAAAGAAAAGGAATTAAGAAACAAGCTATTTTAGGCGGTTTCTCCGGAACTGCATTTAGGTCGGAAGTGATCTTCGAAATTTGTTTCTTAGTTCGATAGAGCTATCCATGAATCACAATTTAAACCTTTCCGGGGCCTTCAGTCCTTCAACTTTAGAAACAATTGAGGAAATTACTTAATTTTACATTTTTCGTCGTGTGGAGACCCCTACTTTGTCTGCTAAGAAATTATCCCGTCAACAACGGGTACTTATGATCAAAGGGATGATGGAATGTGGCTAGTGAACCTATTATTCATGTCGTAAGGATGTTCTTTTATTTTTACAAATTTTCCGTCGCATCGGCATAGATAGGTCTTATGGCGACGATGGGATAGGAAATGTCTAGGAGTGGGAAGGACGTGCCAGTGGCATTCATTAAGGTACAGTCCCAGCATTTGTCTGGTGTGGAAATGAGAAACCACGGAAAAGCATCTTCAGGACTCCCGACAGTGAGGCTCGAACCCACTATCTCCCGCATGCAAGCTCACAGCTGCGCGCCCCTAACTGCACGGCAAACTCGTCAGATACGGATGTTCTATACCATTCCAAAAGTGCACAAGCAGTTTAATATCGTACCTAAAGGACCCATCATAACACCAGGCACAGTGATGTTATTAAACCAGATCCTGATAAATGCCTTGGTGATTGCCTTGGAACAGGAAGTAAAACATTCACCGAGGGATTACATGTTTGCTGGATTGTCACTAAAAGGATAGTAAAGTTTGTTCTTACTGTGTGAGAATGCTGGCAACTGTACTGTAATTACCTTGATCGCGAGACTCTGTTTAAATCTTGAGCAGCGCGTGTTATCGATTGCAGGTCTTTATCGATTACATAGCATGATATAGAGCAAGTACAGCGAGTGACCTATATTGTTCACGCGAGTATTGCCCCTAGTCTGTCTCTGACATAGATACTTTCCACAAAATTCTTGAATGTATGATCACGTCATTTGGTTGAAAAATTGTATCATCGACAGAAAATATCTGATATTTGTTAATATATTTCTCGTTGGTTTTGTTGTTTGTTGTATTAACATTTAATATGCATGCCATGGTAGCTGAGAAACATAATCATTTGTTTCTCAGCGAGGCGGCTACCGTTCGTATCGCGGGGAACGCATGTGCGATTTTTGAAATGTAATATTACATCCCAACGGTTCGGATTCTTTGTAAAAGTAGAGACACCGTAGCAATAATCGCGTTACCAGCTGCCACGTAAAAGGTCGGATATTAAAAATATATAAAGACAGGGTATTCATATTATCGGGGTTGTTAAGAAAGGTTACAGATCTCTTCACATGGTTATGAGGGTAGTTAGAGGTTAAGCATGACACATCAGTTATTACGTCCACCTTCTCAACATAATCTCCTTGTAACTGTATGCACTTTTGCCATCGATGTGTCAGTCTCTCCAGACCTTCCTGAAACCATTCCTTCGGAGTGCTGCCGTACCCATGCCTTGACAGCTGAGTCCAGTTCTGTGAAATCCGCAAAACGGCGGCCACGCAGAGGATTGTTCATGTTCCCGAACAGGTGATAATCACTTGATGCCAAGTCGGGAGAGTATGGTGGGTGTGGCAGCACCCATTGCATCGATTGTTGTTTAGTTTGTGGCTCATGGCAATGGAGACATATCTCATCACCAGTCACAAGTGTAGTCATGACGTCGGCTTTGTCTTGATCATGGCGTTGCAAAAGTTCTCTGCACACGTCCACACGCCTCTGCTTTTAGTCTGCAGACAATAGTCTAGGCACCCACCCACGTGGATGACACCTTACCCAACTGTAAGTGGCCATGCACGATCCGCTGCAGGGTGTTTCGGATAATTCCCGTGGCTGCCTCCATTTCCGTAAATGTGATGCATTTGTTTCCTTGGATGGCCTGTTAGACCTGGGCAATGTTGGCTGGTGTTGTCACTGTCATATTCCTTCCAGAACTGGTTACCTTGTCCACCGATGTGCGCCCTGTTTTCCGTGATTGCGCATGTTCTCGACAGACTGCCACCAAGCGCTGATGAATTTCTGCACAGTGGTCTTTCCATAGGAACCAAGTTGTATAACGCTGCCCCTGACGGTTGCTCTCCATGTTGTCTGATCCTACGCTGGCAGTGTTGTTATGAAATGGCTATGACGAGTGAATTCTTTGGCCTCTGTGCGTGTGCTGCTACCAAACGGTGGAATAAGACACTAGTTATACGACACCACCTTCAAAAGTGAAATGTGAACCATACGCGGACTTACAAAAAATAAAGTGTAAAATAATATAGTACGCCCCTCGTATTATAATTATATTTTCAGTAGTCTCTCCTAAAATCTTATTGTGAGTCTCACTCTGAGAAACACAAGCGTTAGAACAATTATGAACTCGCTGTAGAAAAACTGTAGTATGCTTCAGGAAATGTCTCCAATAGGCTGTAAATGTGTGTGAATTTCTACATGATAGTGTTGTGTCTTTACAATGTTCAGTAAGTTATAAGTCACTCTACCGCTCGTAGTGTTAAGATGATGAAAATATTTAAGTTATCTATGAATTTGTATGCGTTTACATTGTAATATATAACGCACACTATTTGTAATACAAATCAAATCTCATGGCACAACAGCCCCAATGGGCATGGCCTACCAAGCGACCGGTGCTCAGCCCAAAACCCTGCAGATTACGTGTCGGGTGGTCGGCACGAAAAATCCTGTCGGCCCTTATTCTTGTCTTTCTAGAACGGGCTTGTAATATAATTTGAAAATTTTCAGGGAATTTCTGAGCGACTGCGTTGTAATCATGTTACCCTACATGTAAGGCAAAATTTTAAGTTTTTGACATGAACCTGTCTCATGGTTGGAGGTCATCCGAAAATTTGTGCAACGTAACGCGACATAATGTGTGACGGAAGTGACGTCACACTAGTAGTTACCGTAGGCCTTGGTCACTAAAGATGCTGCGGGTGTGGATTTGTATAAGTAGAGTGTGTTGAAGGGTGTACCGTCAGTGACGTCACACTAGTAGTTACCGTAGGCCTTGGTCACTAAAGATGCTGCGGGTGTGGATTTGTATAAGTAGAGTGTGTTGAAGGGTGTACCGTCAGTGACGTCACATTAGTCGTTACCGTAGACCTTGGTCACTAAAGATGCTGCGGGTGTGGATTTGTATAAGTAGAGTGTGTTGAAGGGTGTACCGTCAGTGACGTCACATTAGTCGTTACCGTAGGCCTTGGTCACTAAAGATGCTGCGGGTGTGGATTTGTATAAGTAGAGTGTGTTGAAGGGTGTACCGTCAGTGACGTCACATTAGTCGTTACCGTAGACCTTGGTCACTAAAGATGCTGCGGGTGTGGATTTGTATAAGTAGAGTGTGTTGAAGGGTGTACCGTCAGTGACGTCACATTAGTCGTTACCGTAGGCCTTGGTCACTAGTGATGCTGCGGGTGTGGATTTGTATAAGTAGAGTGTGTTGAAGGGTGTACCGTCAGTGACGTCACATTGGTCGTTACTGTAGGCCTTGGTCATTAAAGATGCAACGATTTGGATTTATATAAATAGTGTGTTGTAATAGAAAGTGTACCGTCAGTGACGTCACATTAGTCGTTACCGCTGCGGCTACAAGTTAAGTTCCTTTGACGCAGAGTTTCAATTCTACTTGGTATAACATTGAGTTCCTTTTATTGAAAGACATATTCAGGACCATAGCTTTCCGCAAAGGGAAACGTTTCTTTTCTTACGAAATTGTCTTATACATTTCCAAGGGATTGCTTTAAATTATTATTATTATTATTATTATTATTATTATTATTATTATTATTATTATAATCGTGAGTAATGTTTAATTCTCACGTAACGTTTGTTTTGATTTGATATGTTTATTTTGTATTCTTATATTTTGTGTAAAATTTCGGTATCATGTAATTGGTTTTATTTTTATATTCTTGCTAATGTTATGCAACTTATGTTTAAATTTAATTTTGCTTATAGCGGGAATTGCCACCCGGATATAAAATGCATTTGTTGGTAATAATAATAATGTTTTAAAACTACGGAACTGATATGCCACCTCGTTTACCTGAAACATTATGATGAACATATTCAGACCACCAATCTTGGTCCGAGATTGAAAAATAATTTGTTAGATAAAGTTTATGATTAAAACTGAAATAATGGAAAATGATCTGGAGGATTAGTAAAACTGTTTGTTGATTCCCTCTTCATATCATGAAGCACATATTGGAGGTGTAGGGAAAATCCAATCCTTTGACAATGGTTTGTAATCCTTGTTTAATCTCCCATGACAAGCCATTCGTATACGAATTAGACTCGTAGTTGATGAGCTGGGCTAGATTGACGTCCGTCATTAGAGTCACTGATCCTGTCGAAGTGGCCGGGTTACGGATCAATGGTCTCTTCGCTCATTTACAGCTATTGGTTAAATGAAGAGGTGCCTGTGATGTTGATGTGATTTTACTGACAATGATGACGATTAGTTTTTCAATGATCCTTACTCTAAAATAAGTTAATTGTTCTTAAAATACCGTGAGTCAAGAATTGTAAATATGATAAAACAAAACTAAAAAAATAATGCAGGGTACATTTTTAAGATAAGCTTTTAATCAATAAAAACAACCCTAAAAATTAATCATTTGACCTCCCTATGTTTATAAACCATGTTTCAAACCAGATAGAAGAGCAGTTTGAAAACAGAATCACTTTCTTAAAAATCAGCCGTGATTCCGAAAATATGAGCTCAATTTAAACCAATTTCGAGTTGTTTTCAATTTAAAATATATTAACTGCCTCTCAACATTTCCCGTGAACCAAGCTAAAATGAACAAAAATAGAAAATTCAGATGCCCTTAAACGATTGACAAACATTAATGATATTTTAAAACCTCTAACTGAAGATGAATAATAACAGAAATAAAACGTGTACATGGGCAGAAGGTTGATATAAATTCTGCGGTGCTTTGAAAATAGACCATGAAGAAGTGAGAATGTTTCAAGCGGAATTAAAATGGCAGTTATTATGCTTGTGTTAGCTGGGGAAAATTGCAGTTTTCTACCCACCACCCACTAAATTAACTCGCTAATTAAGTCGGTAGTAAGTGTAGCGAGGAGGTCACGCACAGCTTACATCCCCACATAACAAGCCCAGCCATTCTCTTGTTCTTCCAAATTACGTCTGGGAGATTATAACACAAAATTAAGGGTTAATGTGCTGTATCTCTAATCTCATTGAGGTCAGAGAGAGAAATTTTACTGCCATCAGCGCTACCGAAAAGAGGCTCTGTGATCCGAAAGAAAGTGGTCTCTTATAACTTTACAATGAACGTCTCTGTCTTTGTTAACTTGTGTAAGGGATTAGGACTCTGTGACACAGCTACTGCTACTTGTTTAATGTTCTTTTAATTACTTCAAATAGTCTTTCAGTCTATTGCGTCGTGTCATGTACATACAGTACACGCCAAAGAAATGTTAATACAGGGCAGAAATAGTCAACTGGACATCGATGGGATCCGAACCGAGACACCTGCCTCAGCCAGTAGAGCACTGGATGCATGGTCCGAAAGCTGTGAATTCGCCTCCCACCAATCGTCAGAAAATGCATCCACACTTAAATCCCTCACTAAAATCCGAAATGAACCAAACTGGCTTCCTGGAACCTCGGAAATAGTTGGACCCAAATGAATAAAATTTAGTAGTCTGCTTTTGAAAAGAGTACAGTAGTTTTTGCAGGTATTAGAAAATTATACAAGGATCAACCAATACAATTCATTTCACTAATATTTAATGTTTCATTTTTGTAAAATAAATTTCGCTTATTTAAAACTAGTCTTGCGTATTTATAACGAAGGCTACGGATCTGTTCACATGGTCATGCGAGTATTTTTTCAATTTTTTTTGCTAGTTGCTTTACGTCGCACCGACGCAGATAGGTCTTATGGCGACGATGGTATAGGAAAGGCCTAGGAGTTGGAAGTAAGCGGCTCCAGCATTTGCCTGGTGTGAAAATTGGAAACCACGGAAAAACATCTTCAGGGCTGCCGAAAGTGCGATTCGAACCCATCATCTCCTGGATGCATGCTCACAGCCGCGTGCCCCTAACTGCACGCCCAACTCGCCCGGTCAATTTGTTTTATGTCGCACCGACACTGATAGGTCTTACGGCGACGATGGACATGAAAGGCCTAGGAATGGGAAGGAAGCGGCTGTGGCCTTAATTAAGGTACAGCCCCAGCATTTCCTCGTGTGAAAATGGGAAACCACGGAAAACCATCTTCAGGGCTGCTGACAGTGGGGTTTGAACCCACTATCTCGCGGATGTAAGCTCACAGCTGCGCCCCCCTAACCGCACGGTCAACTCGCCCGGTATGCGAGTATTTAGCGGTTGCGGTAAGGATGTAAAGGAGAGGGCGTGCTAGTCTGTGGTAAGACCCTAATTAGAGTACGGCAGCAGTTTATGGGACCCTCACGAGGACTACTTGACAAGAGAACTGGGGGAGATTGAAAGGAAAGCAGCACGATTTGTGCTGGTGATTTCCGACAAAGGAGTAGTGTTACGTAAATGTTGAAAAGTTTGGGCTGAGAAGACTTGGGAGTAAGGAGACGAGATGCTGGACTGAGTGGTATGTTCCGAGCTTTCAGTGTAGAGGTGGCATGAAATGGCGTTAGTAGAGGGGAGTTTTTAAAAGTAGGAAATATCATAATATGAGGAAGACGAGGTGTAAGGGATTGGAATACATTATCAAGACAAATGTTCGATACACTCCCAAGTTTTTTGGAAACATTTAAGAGAAAGGTAGGTAAGCAACTGATAGGGAATCTACAACCCTAAATGCAGATCGTTGATGATTTGATTGATTGATAAGACGAACAACAGATTTCAGGAGAATCTCATACGCACTCGGGGAAAGCTCCAATAATTTCAGTGAATAATCTGTAAAGCTTTTAACACAATCTAGAATATACAATATACTCTACAATTTGTTTGCCTCAAGGTTTGAAGATTCTGCTTATTGGAAGAGAGTGAATGATTCCGTCAGAACAGAATGAAGTTTCCTTTTTCAAAAGATGTTCAGTCGACCAATTAATTCAGTCTGTAAAATTTTCACAGTGTGAAGTATGGTTTAGTTTATAACGAGAATCAATTTCAGCTATAGAGAAAAACTGGACTACCGATACATAGTTCAAACAGGTCATGTCTTTAACAAGGAGGTTTAATTTATTGTTAACGAATAATGGAGTTCTGAATGAACACATTTTAAAGATTCAGGGGATGTAGCAAATAATCTTAATTTTAAGGTAATTTATTTGAATATCAGAGTAATTTATGATCAAGAGCGCTTACGGAAAGTTTAGGCCATATAAATAGCAAAATGTAAGTTTGTAAACGTGGATTATGATCCATTCGTAATGCATGCAGATGTTATTTATACCCTTTGTAATAATTAACTTCATTTCGAACGTTGCCCTTACCTAGAACCTTTTATAGGCAAGCAAGCAAAGTAAGGGCTTTGATTGTGAAGGAAGTGATGATGGTTTATTCGTCATGTACTCTCCCCGTACCTGTCTAGAACTGAAAGGAAGGGTGGCTGAAAGTGAAATGACTTCAAATCAGTAAGTCCCAGTAGAGAAGAGATGTTTAAGTGAGGCATCGGAATGGCACGTTTCACTGTTACACAACAGCACAGTGGAGAGTACTCATCAATGGACTTTTATTTTGTATTTTCCTTGTTTCAGTCTGGGACTCGAGCTAATGACAAATGGTAGAGAGAAAAATCTTTAAGTAAAAAGGAGGGAGAGAGAATAATGAGCAAACAGAAGGATAACTTGATCAAAAGAGCAATGCAAACAAATGAAACAACATCTGCAGATGACTTAATTGGAGGGGAAGAGTGTTCTCTGAGGTACAAAACAACTGATAGAATTGTTCCCCAAGATGTAATCTCAGGATAACAAGCGATTTTCTTTCATTTACTCATTTGGCTATGTAAGGCAATTCTTGTGACTCTTCTCCACAGAAAGATTCATATCACTGGAAATCATAATTGTCTTTCTACCACGATTTCTTCCTGACTCAGTGCCGCGTGTGGATCAGTGGTAAAGTATCGGTCTCTGGATTCGGAGATCGCGAGTTCAATGTTGTACATATTGTGCAGGGTAGCGCAGAAATAACATGGTTTGATATATTACATAACTTTTGTCTTTTCAATGACATTCTTTTTTCCTTTTGTAGTCTTCTAAAGGACACTCAGAAAGTAGGCATAAACAAGTTGAGCACCGAACAGCGCACTCAATTTTTGAACTTAACTTTTCAAATCTCTAGTCTGTCATTCTGTCTTCTCCTCAGATCATTCTTTTTGGGATAACTCAAAGAAAGCGGCTTTATCAACAGGGATATCAAGAACAGTTTTTGACCGGAGACTGACGCATTACAGAAAGAAATGCTTGATAGGGTTATGAAGAGCCTGGAAGAGAACGGTGCTCGTTTTAAAGAGGTACGTTTGAACGAGAAGTGTGCGCAAATTTCCATAGCATGTACAGGGTGACCCAAAACTCCATTAACATTTGGCGAGGCAATACTTCACGGAATATTGAAGATAGCGTAGTAGTAACTGATATACGTGATTGGGGTTTTATTGACACCGAAATAAAGTACAAAATGCCCAACAGATGGCCCTGGACAGCAACACGTCAGGTAAAATGGCCGCACATACTTCACATGACATGAGGTTTACAATGAGATAGTACAAAATGACCAACAGTTGGCGCTGGACAGCAAAACGTCAGGTACAAATAGCCGCACATGATTAGCATGACGTGGGGTTTTATTGACACCGAAGTAAAGTACAAGCAGGCCAACAGATTGGGCTGGACAGAAACACCTCAGTAATCCCGCATGAGATCCTTGTACGGTATAAAAGGAGCTGTCGTGAAGAGGGCGTCAGATGCACCTGCAGTCACGGCATGTTATGCTTCGCCTCCCAGGTCCCCCGACCTCAATCCGTGTGATTATTAGCTGTGGGGTTACCTGAAGTCGCAAGTCTACCGCGACCGTCCGACCTCATTAGGGATTATAAAAGAGGACATCCGACGGCAATTTCTCGCCGTACCTACGGATATGCTGTACATTGCGTTCACAACGTTGTTCCTCGACCACAGATATTGTTGATGAATGACGGCCGACATGTTGAGTATGTGTTATGAAGAAAATCTTCTTTGCTAAACCTCGATTGCTATGCTAATTATTGCTTGTATATCGTATGAAGCACCATCTGTCGTTCATTTTGTGTACTTTATTATGGTCTCAATAAAACCTCATGTCATGCCAATCATGTGCGGCCATTTGTACCTGACCTGTTGCTGTTCAGCGCCATCTGTTGGTCATTTTTACTTTATTTCCGTGTCAATAAAACCCCATGTCATGCCAATAATGTGCGGCCATTTGTACCTAACGTGTTGCTGTCCAGCGCCATCTGTTGGTCATTTTGTACTTTATTTCGGTGACAGTATAGCCCCATGTCATGCCAATCATGTGCGGCCATTTGTACCTGACGTGTTGCTGTCCAGTACCATCTGTTGGTCATTTTGTATTTCGGTGTCAATAAAACCCCTTCTCATGCCAATCATGCGTGTCAATTACTACCTCTCTACCTCCAAAATTCTGTGAAGTATTGCCTCATCAAATGTTAACGGAATTTGGGTCACCCTGAATGTACTTTTTGTTGTAGATGCAATTGGCATTTATTTCAAAATATAAAAAAGTACCTTATAAATGATTCAAATGGATGCGTGACTTCTGCACCACGCTGTATATATGCTGAGCTGATTGGATTGATGGTATGTGCTCGTGGAACGATGCTGAGCCGTTTTGTAAAGATCTGCAAAGTGCTAGGCATCCCTAATATTACAATAACATATATTGTAATCTCGGCAGTTAAGGAATGTCGTGATTTTACGAAGTTCCTAAGTCGTGGCGCTTTTTAAAGTCAAAATTTTGCGTGAATAACAAAATGTTTTGACAAGGTTTTTTTTTAAGATAAAAATGTTGATTCCCATAGCGAACCTGAAACATTTGTTCCGAATGGGTCTGTCTGTGTCTGTTAGGTCATCAGCCCAGAGGCTGGTTGGATCCTCAAATAGCACCACCAAAGGCTATGCAGCTATAGGGAAACTGCAAAAACCAATGGCAGAGCCCAAATGAGGCGTACTAGGCAAGATGAGGAGTGAGGTAGTTTGCCATTGCTTTCCTCACTGGACCAGAAGGTGCTACTGCAGCACGACTGATCCTATGAGCAACACCTTTACTAACACTCGGACACTAGTTGTGCCCCAAATGTCATTACTCAGCACCACTCATACCCCAGCAGCTTCCATATTGTCACAGCCATGGATGAGACTGGGACTTCGGTGGAAGCTACACTTTGCTCTAGCCTGTGCCAAGAGATGGATACAAAAATATTGCATCCATCAAGAAATTGCAACAGGCATTCCGAATGGGTATATGTATAATACCTGTATATTTGATCCGTCATTGGACAGCTAACTCATACCTGGTTGCCAGCGTTTCACCCCAGTGTGCTAAGTTGGGCTCATCAGTTGGTACCTAGCACATCCACCAACTCGCATGGCTAGTGCATACCGTGGAGGCCACTGCGTTTCTGGTAAGAGGCATGCACGCTACCCCTACACCGCGCTGTCGGCCTATTCTTGGTCAGGTGAGTGATTTGTACCTGGATATAGGGGCTGGCTCGAGAACCACTCAGCATACGTTCAAACAATTGAGGAGATACCTGACTGTGTGATAGCGGCCCCGGTCTGGAAATCAAAGCGGATTCACTGCAGAGCTTTAGTCTGGCCCATCCAGAGTGTGATGTCATAAGGTATCGTTTGGTTTTACAAAATATTCAAGGCTAAATTTCAACATCGTTTCCTTCAAAAATAATTTGGTGGCACTTACATTAGTGCCGCTTTTTATCGGCGATCTTATGTGAAGAGCAAGGCTGATTTATTGAATGTGTATTGCTGCGGTCTACTGAAGTTTGTTCTGATAGCGAATATAGCTTCTGCCGTGAGGGGTTTTAACTTCTCAATTTAGCATTTTCCTTCTCTCTCGGATATTTAACCAGATGAAAGTGAAATAAACATTGGGAATCGTTCATCCGACGGGGAGATCGGATAAGCCCCGGCCAAGTGTGGAACGACCACATAAAGTGGAATACCGTGCCCCTTATCAGAAGTGGTTTTATTACCGAGCAATTAGCTTGAGAAGTTCATTGTTCCCGAAGTCGTAATGAACATTCTATTGAGTTCTGGACTCTCCGCTATAATAAGTTAATTCTACATTACTTTAGCCTTCTAAGTTAAAAGCAATTATTTTACGATCTGCTTGGGAATGCTGACTTCAACTTCATTCCATTTTAGTGATTACACATCTTTAACAGATGGATATAATTATTATTTTATCTGCGAACTCTCTTTGTGGTTGTTCTTTGAATTGATTCCTGATGTGACGAAAGACACTATTAACAGATGAATTTTTATTTTTTGCTAGTGGTTTAAGGACCCCCAACTCGGACAGTTTTATGGCGATCGTGAGGTATGAAAAATGTTGCAGATTATTATTATTATTATTATTATTATTATTATTATTATTATTATTATTATTATTATTATTATTATTATTATTATTATTATTATTATTATTATATATAATTCGCTGGGGCCATCAAGGACCACGTTAAGTCTTGTTGCATTTGACACTGAACTTGGCCTTCTTTAGAGCCCAAATTTCCCTCATTCTTTGTGAGTGGGCCTGCTTACGCTCCTCTGTCCAAGGGGCACCGTGTCTTCTCTTTGGTTGCTCGCCTCGGTGTAGCCCGTTCGTCAATATTTTCTTGCGGAAGAGATCTCTGTTAAGGGCATCTTCAGCTGAGATATGTAGCATTTGCAGGTCTTCTTTGGTATTTCTAAACCAGGGAATTGTGGTTTTGGGGTTTGAATCAAAAAAGTGAAAGATTTCTTTAGTTAACTTTCTTCCGTCCATTCTTTTAAGATGACCGTAAAATCGTGCCCGTCTTTTTCTGATTGTGTCGGTAATTTCCTCTATTTTACTGTAGACTTCCTCGTTGGATCTGTTTTGATGGATTCCATTTCTGTACTTTGATCCCAAGATTCCTCTCACAATTTTGCGTTCTTTTTTCTCCAGTTTTTCAAGGAGTCCTTTGTTGGCATTTAGAGACAGGGTTTCGGCCGCATATAGAACTACTGGCTTCAGAACGGTTTCATAGTGACGTATCTTGGTGTTTTGGGAAAGGCATTTTTTGTTGTAGATTGTGCGGGATGTTTGGTAGGCTATTTCCAGTTTGCGTACTCGCTCCTGAAGTGCTTCTTTGTCCAGTCCATTTTTCATGATGATCTCACCCAGGTATTTGAATTTGTCTACTCGGGTGATGTCCCCGTATTTTGTATGGAGTTTTGGAGGAGCCTCTTTGATGTTAGTCATTACTTCTGTTTTCTCAAACGATATCTGCAAACCAGTTTGTTCGGCAATTTCCTTTAAAATTTCAACTTGAGCTCTAGCGGTTTCTATGTCGTTTGAGAGAACAGCAATATCATCGGCAAATGCTAAGCAGTCTGTTGCGATCCCCTTGGATTTGGTTCCTATTCTCAATGGACTATAGTTGGTTTCCTGTAATCTCATCCGCCAGGTTCTGATGATTTTTTCAAGAACACAGCTGAAGAGTATCGGGGATAGCCCATCACCTTGTCGGACTCCTGTTTTGATGTCAAAGGAATGCGAGAGACATCCGTGGAACTTCACCTTGGATTTTGTATCGGTCAGGGTGGCTCTAATTAATGCCAGCAGTTTCAAATCAACTCCGAATTCATTTAAGATGTTTAGCAGGACTTCTCGGTCAATGGAGTCGTACGCTTTCTTAAAGTCCACAAAGACAGACACATACTGCTTGGAACTTAGTGTACAATATCTGATGATCGTTTTGAGATTTTGGATCTGCTCGGCTGTTGAGCGACCTTTTCTGAACCCTCCTTGGTATTCACCTATTTGATGTTCAACTTGTGCTTCCAAACGCTCCAGGATGGCAAGTGATAGAATTTTGTAAGTCACGGGTAGCAAAGATATTCCTCTGTAGTTTTTGATGTTCTTCATGCTGCCTTTTTTGTGTAATGGATGGATCAAAGCTATTTTCCAATCTTCGGGTAGGGTCTCCTTGTTCCAAATTTCTTCTATTTGCTTTTGCAAGATATCAGGTGATTACTCTGGGGCATATTTCCATAGTTCTGCTACTACTGAGTCTTCCCCCGGCGCTTTGTTATTTTTGAGACGGGCAATGTGGCGCTTGATTTCATCCCTGCCGGGTGGTCTGGAATCTGGGTACCTGAGTAAGGGTTCCTTGGTCTCAATGGGGCTTTGCGGTTTAGAGCAATTAAGTAAATTCTTGAAGTAATCTGCCAGAATGCTGCAATTTTCTTCATCTGACGTCGCCAGTGTGCCGTCCTTTCGCTCAAAGCATAGAGATGGTGGTTTATAGCCAGTGAGTTTGCGTTTGAAGGCTCTGTAGTACTCTCTGCTTTCATTCTTCCTAAAGTTTTGTTCTATCTTTTCAGTGAGATATTTTTCGTATTTACGTTTCTCAGTTCTGAACATCCTAGCTGCTTGGGCACGTTGGTTTTTGTAGGTTTCCCAATCATTTTATGATTTCGTAGAGTAGTACTGTTTCCAAGCATTGAGTCTTTCTTGGAGGACTGATTCGCAGGTACCATTCCACCAGGTATGCTTTTTGCTTCTCTTGATTTCTGCAACGTCTTTGGCGGCCTCAACAAGGAGACTTTTGGCGTTGTTAAAGTCACAGTCATTTGGTCTAGCCTTCTCCTGGAACTCCTCGACCCTTTGCCGAAGTTTATCATTGTCGAAGCGTGTGACCTGTTTGGTTGTCTTCCTTGTGTTTGCGGGAATTGGTTTGAATTTGATAAGAGACATATAATGATCTGAGGCCACATTGATGCCTTTCTCTACCTTGATATTCATAATCTCAGGGCTGTTTCTCCTGGAGATTGCAACATGATCAATTTGGAACTCTCCGAGAGTTTGGACGGGAGAACGCCAAGTCATTTGCTTTCTGGGTAGATGACGAAAGTGGGTCGACATGACCTGCAGGTTGTGATTTTCGCAAATGGACACCAGTCTTTTGCCATTGGGATTGGTTCTTTTGTGAGCAGGGTAATTTCCTATAACTTTCTTGTACTTCTGTTCACGACCTAGTTGGGCATTGAAGTCACCCAAAAGAAGCTTGACATGGTGTTTGGGGATTTTGTTTAATTTTTCATCCAATAGGTCCCAGAAATTATCAACTTCGTCTGGATCAGACTTGTGCTTATCGTTTGTAGGAGCATGTGCGTTAACTAGAGCGTAAGTTTTGTTCGCACATTTAATTGTGAGTATAGACAATCTGTCATTCACAGGTTCGAAATTTGCAACCGATTTAAGGATCTTGGTTCTAACAGCAAACGCAGTTCTAAGCATCACAGCTCCATTGAGGATTCCTCTTTGCGCTTTGCTCTTGAAAAATCGGTAGCCTTCGGATTCAAAAATCTCTTCATCTGGGTATCTTGTTTCCTGTAGGGCCATTATGGATATCTGATTTTCGTGAAGAGCTTTGGTGAGGGTTTTCAGCTTGCCAGTTTGTGTAAGTGAATTTATGTTGAAAGTTGCTAGAAAGGTTTTAGATTTTGGTCTGAGTTTTTGACTCTTCGGGGTACACCGAGACGCTCCGACTCGTCTCTTGCATGATGTCGAGTCTCCCCCAGAATCCGAACGAGACTCGTGCGCCGTGGCGTTCACGACGAGGGATTTATCCGAAGATTTACCCCCTGGGGTATGTTTCTTGAAATGTGCCATCATGCTTTTTGACTTGACTTTGCTTTGGACGGGTACCCATCCTTTTACAACTAGGGTTGTTAGCCCTAGAGGTTGCCTCAAGATGTTTTCTGGCTTCTGGTCATTTACCAGTCTTCGCCGTAACCCTGGCAAGGAACCAATTTTTTTTTTAAGGTGGTATTTTGTTTCCCTACTACCCTCTGACTCTGCTGGCGGCAGAGCCAGCGAGCTTCCCCAATTCCAATGGGACGCGCCCGATGGAGGTAACTGGTAAATCCCCACACGGGTATTATTATTATTATTATTATTATTATTATTATTATTATTATTATTATTATTATTATTATTATGTTATTAATCAATTTACCGTCCCCGTCCAGGGTTGGTTTTTCCCTCGGGCTCAGCAACGGATACCCCCTCTACCGCTTCAAGGGTAGTGTCCTGGAGCGTGAGACTTTCGGTCGCGAGCTACAGCTGGGGAAGAGGACCAGCACCTCGCCCAGACGGCCTCACCTGCTATGCAGAACAGGGGCATTGTAGGGGGATGGGAAGATTGGAAGTGGTAGACAAGCGAGAGGAAGGAATAAATTAGGTACCATTCGGCTATTTGCCTGGAGGAGAAGTGGGAAACCACGGAAAACCACTTCTTGGATGGCTGGGATGGGAATTGAACTCCCTCTCCTCAGTTGACCTCCCAAGGCTGAGACCCTCATTCTAGCCCTCGTACAATTTTTCAAATTTTGGGAATCGAACCCGGAACTCTGGAGGTGGCAGCTAATTACACTAACCAGTGCACCACAGAGGCGGACATTATTATTATTATTATTATTATTATTATTATTATTATTATTATTATTATTATTATTATTATTATTATTATTATTTACAATGTGCATTACTTCGCTTCGACACAGATAGCTCTTCTGGCGAGGATAGGATAGGAAAGAGCTAGGAGTGGGAAGGAAGTGGCCGTGCCCTTAATTACGATACAGCTTCAGCATTTGGTTGGTGTGAAAATGAGAAACCACGGGAAACCATATTGAGGATTGCCGGCAGTGGGGGTTCGAACCCACTGTCTCCCGAATGCAAGCTTATAGCTACGTGACCCAAATCGTGCAAAATTTTCTCGATAGAAATGAAGTTGTGTGTTTGCCTTGAAACTGAAGGACTTAAACAATGCGTATCCTTTAATTGTTGAAATGTTACGTAATGAAAGTTAAAAATAATACATTATAGCGCGAAAGGAACTGAGAAAAAGCGGTTATGACTGAAATCACACAAATGTATAGGTGAAAAATTTGCATAAAATGGTGTTTCATTTTGAAGTTGTCCTGTAATTTGTCATTATTTTCCACCATGAACATTTATAGAACTCATACTTTATGTAAAACTATGCCCTTGGGTCTAAACAAATGTTATTATCACTGACACTCAGAGCGCTGGCCTTCTGACCTCAAATTGGCTGGTTCTATCCTGACTCAGTCCGGTGGTATTTGAAGGTGCTCAAATACGTCAGCCTCGTGTTTTTACATAAAATAACTCCTGCACTAAAACATTTGGGCTCCTTGCCATCTTCGAAAACCGTAATAGTAGTTGAAGGAATGTGAAACCATCATGATGATGATGATTGTAATCGGTGGTGGGACGGAGAACTGGAGCTAAGCATTGGGTGTTTTTAGAGTAATTATTCAGTTTGGAAATGCAAATTACTATTTACCCTTTGTTTGAAAATCATTGTTTATAGTGTTTCTTAATAGGTGTACCATTTTATTGTTGGACAGAATGAACATTGCAAGATGCAAGAAGTATTTTGGAATGAATTTTGTATTCAAATTTTATGAAGTATTTTGGAGTATGTTTTGTATTCAAATTTTATGTTTCTAGAAAAGAATGTAAAGTAGGAAAACCTCAAGAATGGTACTTTTGAACTTTATTGTTAATATTGTAAGAGCGATTAAGTGATCTGTATATCAAGATGTAATTTTGTAACATTAAAAAAATGTAAGGTGCTTTAATTTTGAGACATCCTTTACCGCACGTGCTGTTACTGCTGTTGTAATAGGTGTCGCAATTGGAATATTCGAGAAATTTCTGACTATTTTAATATGACCATATTGCGCCCTGGTGGGGGTGTGATAAGCGTCATGCAATTGTAATTATTTATTGAGGAATATATATTTCATTTTCAGAATAAAGAATATCTTACTGTACATACAGTAAGAGCAGGCCAGGCCGAGATGGTATGGTGAAACATGGACAGACTATTGTCTCCACTGAGATTAACAAACACAATGAAAGGCAGAATTAGAATTCTCAGAAATTGTGACGAAGGGGGAAAGAGAAATGCACGAGTTGTTGACAAGTTGCGGAAAGTTTTCATAGCCCCGAGCAGAATAGGTAGTGGCGACAGCGCAGAGAGCCGGGTGCAAATTTCTGAGAAATGGAGGCAGGGTATCTCCATGTACTAGCGGGAGTTGAACGCAGGGTTGGCACTGGAAGAAAAAATATGAGCCTTCCCGGTCACGTGGTTTAGGTGGACCAATGGAAAAATTCACTTGACCAAAGCAAGGCGACAACTTCGTATTGTAAGGAGCACTAACGAGGCTAACTCCGAGGATTAAACTGATAGAAGGGAGTGAGTTATCAATTCAGAATAAGGTGGAATTTAGGAGCCTTACTATATTATAAAACTTATAAAAAGTTAATAATTGCGGGAGATTGCAGGGTGTAATTCTGAGAATTCATGGACGCTATTCGTTGATTGGCTGGAGGCATAGGACGCCCAATAGAGCGCGAAATCCCAGGTCGGGATACGGCAGCTAAATTCGCAAATATATCACTTACCAGCGAACGATAATAGTTGAGAATTGGTATAGAGCCTTTGAGAACATAATTACATCATTGGATATCATATTTCAGGCACGGGCCGAACCGAAAATTGTCGTATGAGGGTATCGGAACTGCGCATCCTAAGATGACCTCCGATGAACTCGGAAGAGAGGGGATACGAGTATAAATATGAGGTCGTGGACAAGGACTGACAACTACTTTTGACAAAGCGTTCGAGCGGATACCACGCCTGGGGTGCGTGACAACTTCTGATATTTTGTTCGAGCAGTGATTACGCCAGGGGTGCGTGTGTGTACTTACTCGTGGAGTAGGGTTCGAAGTATTATATTGTTACATGGTACAGTGATTCATGACGTGATGTAGCTCATATTACAGTCTTGAGCAGTATACTAGTATGAAGTGTTTCAAATAGACAGGACTCAGTATAGCATAACTTACGGAGTGTGAGATTCTACCAACAGATTAGGAAGTGCGTTACGTGAGAACGGTCACGAGTGTTTATGTCACCTAGTAAACAGTCGATTCTAAACTGATATCTGGTCAGCTACATGAACGTGAGACGGGAAATTCAAGTGCGCGCACGGGCCGTTGTAAAGTGGATCCCGAGGTATCCCATGTTCCTAGTGTCCGGGAAAGGAATGAAGAATGTATATCTACATTAAGTGGGCTAGATACAAGGACGAGAGTGTAAAATTTGTGAGTAGAATTTAGGGTGGAAATTATTCCAGAGTGCAACAGTTAGTTTATTTGTTTTTATTCAAAATGTGTAAAGTTGAAAAGGGTCAAGGATTAATTCTTCAAGCTGGCATGAATACCAGTGGAATGCAGTGCTAAAATCCGGAGGGGCTAGGATCCATGTCCGGTTTTAGCAGACTACAATGGCAGAGATGAGTAACCTTTTCAAATATTTGTAGATTGCTATCGTTAGGGGGAGGAAATCATATTATTTTATCATGGTAACTTGATTGTGAAACGAGCCGTTTCCGGCTCGTATAAATTCAAAGATAGATAGACAAAGGGACAAATTAATATGTACACGATTAGATCGAGCACTCATCATAATTTTGATTATTAAATAGAGTATAGTAGGGTTGAGTTGTTCATTCAAGTGCTTGAGTTGTTTGATATGATATGGAGCACGTTTCACGTAAATATAATGTTAATATTCATTTAGAAGTGCTTCCAAAGTGTTTTTCCAGTATCGAAACTTTTATAGATAATAATAATAATAATAATAATAATAATAATAATAATAATAATAATAATAATAATAATAATATGTTTTATTTATGCTGGCAAAGTTAGGGATGTACTCCCTTTCTTACACTTAACCAGTCTTAACCTAGAACACTTAATAATAACTACTGATGACAATAATATGATAATATGGACAATAGTAACAGTAATACCATTAACAAAAGTAACCACACTTTAAAAAAAATCATATCATCTATATAATATAAATCGTACGTAAAGTGCAGAATATAATTATGAATAATGAGTACTAAGAGTATAATTATGAATAATGAGTACTAAGAATATAACTATGAATAATGGCTACTAAGAATATAATTATGAATAATGAGTACTAAGAATATCATTATGAATAATGAGTACTATAACAACTACTTAAGAAAAAGTTTGGAAAATATATACATTTCTACAGTACACCGAAATATCGCCTTCAGTTGAGAGGTGAAGAGAAGGATTAGTAAGAAGTAGAAGAAGAGGAAGAAGAAGAATATCTGTGAAAGGAAGAGGGAAATGATGATGAAGAGGCGGTAGGAGTAGGTGTTTTCAGGTGATAATTTGATGATTCATGCATGTTTACCTAGTATTTCGACACAGGCATGTTTAAAAGCTAAGCTGCTGGACTTGCTTCTGACGTCCACAGGTAAGAGATTCCATTGTCGGGCTGCGGTAACGGTGAATGATTTCGTGTAGTTTGCTGTTCTGTGTACAGGAAGGGATAAACACATGGTGCTGCAGGATCGGGTATTTTTGTTATGGTCTGTGGAGAGGAGCTTCATTCGATCACGGAGATAGGCTGGTTGAGAACTTTTAAGAATAGTATGCAAGAAGCAAAGAGTATGAAGTGTGCGTCGTTCTCGCAGGCGAAGCCACCCGAGCCGCGTGTAAGACGGTGTGACATGGTCAGCGTAACGAAGTCCACAGATACATCTTACACAGGCATTCTGAGCGCACTGTAATTTCCTTCCCCAGTCTACTCCTAGGTTGTTGTAAACTATGTCGCAATAATCAAAATGAGGCGATGCGAGTGATTCAACAAGAATTTTCTTTAGTTTAAAAGGGAAAGTTAATTTGAATTTACTGAGACAGCGTAGCGTTCCGTATATTTTCCTACACACAGATATAGTTTGGGCAGACCAGGACAGATGTTCGTCAAATATTATGCCAAGATTTCTTACATTTTGGCTATACTGTATGGGAGTGCGACTTATGGACAACTGTGGTAACGCTGTTCGATTGAGCTTGCAAAGTAATTTAGGGTAACCAATAATTATTGCCTGGGATTTTGATGGGTTTAATTTTAAACCGTGATTTCTGGCCCATATATCTATGGTCATCAAGTCTTCATTCAAGTGACGTGTTTCTGAGTGTAGGTTTTCGGGTTTGCTGTGTATATATATCTGTAGGTCATCAGCGTATAAGTGGTATTTACAGTGTTTTAATCCGGAAGATATGCCATTTATATACAAAGATAATCCAGAGGTAGGGTTGCCAAGTGATTTAAATTATTGTGGGACGGAATGAAGTCCACTGATTTGTTTGTAAATATCGCGAAGTTTGCCAGTGGACAAAATAATAATAATCTGTACAAGTGTCGAAGTAGTTACATTAATATTGGGTAATGTGTAAAGGCGTGTTTAATAATAATCTTTGAGAATAAAGGCACGGGCCTAGTTGGGTAGAATGATTGCAAATTAAAGTAATTTAAATGTGGAGATATTATGTGGCATGAATATTTTATTTGGACAGTGAATCCGATTTTAACACTAATTGTTGATTTAACGTTTTTTGGACTCCATAATAATCATAAATAATTTTGGTAGAAACGAGATAGGCATTTTGATAATATGGTCACGCTATGTTTGAGGCCCAGAGTGATTTGAGCCAAAAGTTGAGATTTGGAGTTTGTGGGGCAGAAATCCGGCCCGAAATGAAAGTGAATTGTACTGATGTTGATGAAGAAATAGATGGATCTTAAGGCCCACATAGAGGTTGTATTTATATACCGGTGTATTGAGTGGCAGAATAGAGTCCACACACCGAGGGTTAATTAGTGAAAATGTTTTGAAGTGTTCCGATGGATAAATGGACTTCAAAATGTAAAAGGAAGGAATAATTTAACACTTGCAGAGATTGGAGGTATTTTCCCAACTGCGAGGTGTTATGGGATTTGAGAATTGTCTTAGGAGCATATGGTCTCCATGAATGAACGACAGTACGAAAATAAGGTTGCGGGTTCGAACACTATTATGTCCCGACCGATGTGAATTCGGATCTTGGTAATTTCTGTTTGAGAGAGAACGTATGTGACTAAATTATAAAGATGGGGAATAAAAATAAAGATTCTCGAAAGAATAATAATACTATTAATAATAATAATAATATTCCAAGTAAATCATATCTGGATTGATTAGTGCCAAAATAAATCGGAATTGTAAAAGGGGTTATGCGTTAAACATATTAAGAGTGGACTACCGTGTAACAAGCGAAATTAATTTAAATAATAATAATAATAATAATAATAAATAATTGAAGAAGAAGAATTTTTTATTTTTATTTATGAAGACAATAATGATGGTGGGAATTGAATTGAAAATATTGAAATTTTCAAACCACTTTAATAATGATAATATTTGAAGTATATAAAAAAAGAAGCTACCTTTTTTTTGAAGAAGAAGAATTTACTTTTTATATTTTGGACCTAATGATTATGTTGGGAGTTGAAATGAAAAATTTGAGATTTTTAACTAATAATAATAATAATAATAATAATAATAATAATAATAATAATAATAATGAGAACATTTGAAGAAGGAGAAGAAGAATAAAAAAGGAAGCTACTTTTTTAGATGAGAATAATAAGAGCGAGAAGTTGAAGTACTATAGCGAGGATGATTACAGGTTACGATAATCACGATTTCCACTATTAATAATAATGGTGATAATAATAATAATAATAATAATAATAATATTTTTATATTTTTATTTTATTTTATTATTTCGGATGCTGATGATGAATGATAATAGGGAAGTCAGCTGGCGAATTAATGTAATAATGTCAAGTTGTTGTAAATAATAAGTTAAGTTAATAGTTGTAAAATGAAGGCAAATCCCTACATCTGGACCATTAGGTTAGAGTCGCTTTGTCGTTTCCTTCAACTAACGATTAGCATATCTTGGTTAGAAACACGGGGAGAGTTTGTAGTTTCCCGGGTTGGTCTCATCTCAATCAAAGTGGAGGCGATAACATAGTCCATGTGATCGCGCCCACTTAGCCAACAGGTAATTGGTCCACGACCAAATATGGTCATGGTGTTAACGAAGGTAAATCTGATACCTTCAGATATCAACGGTTCCACCACCCAAATGGAAGGGTGGTCAAAAGTGATAAATATTATGTAATCATTTTTCAGGAATAATTTGCCAAATTACCGGCAAATCAAAGGTCAACAGATTTTGATTGTATGTAAAAATTATTTTGTTTACTTAAATAAAATGCTCCTTTAGCATTTGCAAGGAAACAGTTCCAGGTTCTTGTTCTTGTAGAATAGTAAACCCTTGGTGACCGTTTAAATATCCGTCCCCATCCCTAGGATGGAGCCTTCATACTTTCGCTTTGATCTGAATGGATATATAATTTGTGTGTTTTATGATGAGCCTTAAAGTTAAAGATTAGAGGTCCCGTTCAACCCTGTAGTACTGATTGGATGGCGCCCTTACATTTAGTTTGAGATCTTATATCTCAAAATATAAATATATTGTTTATTAGTTGCGATAGATTCGGACCGTAACACTCCCTGAGATATATGCTGGGTGGGACTCAGGCTTTGAGCGGGTACAATATATAGTAATGCAATTTCATTGGCTAAAATAACGGATTTTCCTATTGGCGAAAAGAACGGAAATGGAATTTGTATTTTATTGGGCGATTGTGATCGGGCATTTTCGGTCTTCTGCCGGCTTGGCGGATGTATTGCTATTAGTCTGCGTCTATTCCATCCGACCAGCCTCGAGAGTGGTCGCGCTGGAGGGTTCCCCCTGGGGAACCCCTACCCTGCTGGGTAAGTGCTACTTCAGTGCTATTCTCATGTTTTCTGATTATGTTTGATTTTATTTAATTCTTTCTGTGTTTCGGTATTTCCGCGTTTAATGTAATTTTCAAAGTTTTAAATTTCAGGTGTCTGAGTTTGCCCTAGATTCCCGTTGTACGTAATTTCAATTATTTTTCCTACATTTGTTTTAGACTATACCTTGTAATGCAGCATCACCTTACTATGTCAAACAGAGTGTTTCACCCAGTTACTTAATTATCTCGATTGGATCTGTATCTTTTGTTACAGTCCTTTAAACATCCTTAGTTTGTGAGTTAAGTATCCGTAGCCATGTCATTTAACTTGTTTCTTGTAACTTTTCATTTGTTATTTACAATGTATTAAGTCAAGGGTGTTTTATCGTAAAGCTTTCTCCCCCATAACGTCATACCTTCCCATGGACCTCAATAGGAATCCCGCACCTTCCACAATCCTTTCTTAGTTGTTATTATTAGGCCTGTAAGTTACCAAGCGTATGATTTGATTTTGAGTATTGATAGCTACCGTCCGTTTCCAAGCTTTGGTATGAAATCACTGCTACTGTGTCAATTTATTATTTCCTCGAGTTCATTTTTATTTTCGTATTATTATTATTATTATTATTATTATTATTATTATTATTATTATTATTATTATTATTATTATTTGGTTAGTATTTTCGTATTATTATCGTTTTATTACCTTCCTTTATTATTATTATTATTATTATTATTATTATTATTTTATTTTTTATATGTGTTTTTACTCGAACTTCGGCTACAATGATTATTATTATTATTTCGTTTCGTCCAGCTATGGTCCGTTTTCTGTCTTGACCTTTAACACTCCCCCAATCCTTCCGCATCCTTCCTCGGTGAGCTTCCTTCCATTATTCGGTCCACGTCTTGCCTGTCTTACGTTTAGGTTTCGTTCACAAATTCCGCAGACCTTCAAGTTTCTTCTTTAAAGGGTCACGTTGCAAGATGTCATCACGTAAGATCCCCAATACTTGTAATTTTTTCCACCTCGGTGAACCAGACCCCTTTAGTTTCCTTATTCAGAAACTAGGCAAGAATTCGAGAGGACCATATTTATGGTCTCACTCGTGTTAAGTGGCCATAGAAAAGAACTCTTCTTCTCCTAATAGTGTCTGTTAATTTCTCCACATGCAGGTATAATTCATCGTTGTCCTAGCTTTTCGTCGCCATAAGACCTATCTGTGTCGGTGCGATGTAAAGCAAACGATAGAAAACATTATTACTTCCACCGTACTGAAACTTTTCGAATTTGGATTCTGTCATCTCTTTAGGTGTTGATGAACACCAGTCACGTGAGTCTCTGTACAATTTTTTTACAAGATTCTTTACATCGCCCCGACACAGAGAAGTCTTATGGCTACGATGGGGCAGGAAGTGGCTAGGAGTGGGAATGAAGCGGCCGTGGCCTTATTTAATGTACAGTCCCAGCATTTGCCTGGTGTGAAAATAAGAAAGCACGGAAGACATCTTCATGGCTGCCGACAGAGGGGTTCGAACCCACTATCTCTCGAACACTGGATGCTGGTCGCTATCGAGCTCGGTGGGAGTGTATACGGCAGGTACACACAAATGTTCATATAATTGTGGAGAAATACATGTATAATGTGTATCAGGACAAAGTAATGGAGTAATATGAACTTGCATTGTACAGGTAAAGTGAAGCAACTAGGCAGGTATACGCAGAAAAAGCAGCATTTTAATCATGGAACGAACAAAGCGAAACATTATTTAAACAAGCTCTAACAGTAACTCGATGGTAACGTTAATTTAATCACTTTCTCTGGTGGGCAAATCTTCCCTTCGGCAATTGCGGATTTCTGGACACAATGGAATTCAATCGTTTTCATTAGGTGTTGAGAGAGCATTACATTGGTTCTTGCAGAGCCTGAATATAAAACACGCGGACTGTTAAATACGTTCAGGCCTGTTTATTTGTAATACTTGAATTCCAACTTGGGCTCGTATCAACACGATTTCTATTTTAATCTGGATTTATCTGTAGTAGTTTATTTATTGCGATCTACCAATGCCAGTTCCCGGCCATAGCGATGAAGACTTCTGCTTCATTCCTCTCAGTGTGTAACATCATCATTCCTGTCAGCGCCGTCACAGCACGTATTGAATAGCTCGAATACCACCTTTTCCTTTTTTACAATTTAATTTATATCGCACCGAACCAAGTAGGTGTTAATGCGACGATAGGACAGGAAAGAAATGTTTAAGTATATTTCTGAGTTGATTTTTCTTTCTTTAACGTATAATTGTTACTTTAAATGTTTGTGGTGTAAATTGAGGGTTTCCGAAGCATAAAGAGCTTCAGGTTTGATCACTGTAATGACGAATTTTTCTGTTCTATGACAAGCACTTTTGGTTATACACATTCCTTGTGTGCTGAAAAGCAATTTCCTTTTCCTGAATTCTTGAAGCTACTTATTTGCTTTTATTGCCATTTTCAGTTATTCATTCACCTCAGTACTTATTCTTCTTCTTAATCTTTTACCCTCCAGGGTCGGTTTCTCCCTCGGACTCCGTGAGGGATCCCACCTCTACCACCTCAAGGGCAGTGTCCTGGAGCTTCAGACTCTGGGTGGGGATACAAGTGGGGAGGATGACCAGTACCTCACCTGCTATGCTGAACAGCGGCGGATGAGACGATTGGAAAGGATAGACAAGGAAGAGGGAAGAAAGCGGCCGTGGCCTTAAGTTAGGTACCATCCCGGCATTTGCCTGGAGGAGAAATGGGAAACCACGCAAAACCACTTCTAAGATCCACATTTTTGGTAAGTATATTAATAAAATATGGATCTCTTATTGATGAGGTGGGAATCGAACCCGCCTCTACTCAGTTGACCTCCCGAGGCTGAGTGGACCCCGTCCCAGCCCTCGTACAACTTTTCAAATTTCGTGGCAGAGCCGGGAATGGAGCCCGGGCCTCCGGGGGTGGCGGATAATCTCACTAAACATTACATCACAGAGGCGGACATATCAGTACTTCAGTTCCTTTCATCTTGCAGTTGCATTGATATTCATGATAAGTTAAAGTGGAGCATTTTTTATATTTGTATTTTAAGTCCATTTTTTGTTCAAAAATTTACCAATCTCCGTTTTCTTTTTGTTTCTGTTACATTTTCTATGTTCTCGTATATATTCCCATACTTCTTATTTTACATTGTTCTGTTCTTTTCATTGGTCCTAAGATTTTCTCATGATTCTGCATTCTAGTAATTCCCGTTTATGTAAACTATAGTTCAAAACTTGCGTAAAGAAAGGCTAGTTTCACCGCTCTACTCTAATGCCTTATTTTTAGATTTTTAGATAAGTATTTCTTGTTGTAAAAATTCTTAGTGATGCCATACGCTCTTTCCATATTGTGTAACTTTTCCATTATTTATTTATTTATTTATTTATTTATTTATTTCTTTCTTAATCTGTTTATTGTCCAGGGTTGGCTTTTCCCTCGGACTTAGCGAGGGATCCCACCTCTACCGCCTCAAGGGCAGTGTCCTGGAGCTTCAGACATCGGATCGGGGGATACAACTGGGGAGAATGATCAGTACCTCGCCCAGGCGGCCTCACCTGCTATACTGAACAGGGGCCTTGGTGGGGGATGGGAAGATTGGAAGGGATAGACAAGGAAGAGGGAAGGAAGCGACCGTGGCCTTAAGTTAGGTACAATCCCGGCATTTGCCTGGAGGAGAAGTGGGAAACCACGGAAAACCACTTCCAGGATGGCTGAGGTGGGAATCGAACCCACCTCTACTCAGTTGACCTCCCGAGGCTGAGTGGACCCCGTTCCAGCCCTCGTACCACTTTTCAAATTTTCGTGGCAGAGCCGGGAATCGAACCCGGGCCTCCGGGGGTGGCAGCTAATCACACTAACCACTACACCACAGAGGCGGACTATTTATTTATTTATTTATTTATTTATTTATTTATTTATTTATTTATTTATTTATTTATTTATTTATTTCGTTTCGACCCTTATGATCTCGAGTGACTTCAGCACGTCTTCATTCTTTCACTGCTCCTATTTATATCGCCAACGGCCGTAGCCTTGATGAAACACCGGGTCCCGTGAGATCTCCAAAGTTAAGCAAGATTGGGGGTGGTCAAGATTTGGATGGGTTGCCACGCGCTGTTGATGGGAGGTAAAGGAATGGAGGAGCGGAAAGGAACTGACCACCCTACTGTACGTAAACTCCGGCTCAGGCACACATCTGCGGAGGTTCGGACCTTTCGTCGTCAACACCTTCCTTTCCATCTCGAAAGCGTTTAAACCAGTAAAAAACGCACTTTTTACTCACTGCTTGAGCGCGATAAACTTGCACTAACATTGCGTGTGTTTCCGTTGCCGTTTTGCCTAGGTTTGAAGCAAAACTTCATGTTAACGCGTTGCTCCGTGTGGCAGCGTTCAACGCTGTTTAACTGTGTTGAGTTGACCGATAAGGGGCACTTGGTGTCATGTCTCGGAATGCGTATGCGCGAGCTGGCACTGTGTACAAACTAGGCGACCATTCACCGGACTTTTCAGACACAGGTTGTATTTCTCTCCGCTTCTGTGATTTGGATGTTGATCTTAGTTTCTGTCCATTTATGACTTTCGACGAGCTTTTTGTAAGCAGATCTATCCAGCACAATCGTTAGTGGATATTTATCTATTTATGCCAATAGCCTTCCAATCCTCCCTAACGTCCTTCATCCAGTTATTTTCCGTTAAGAATGTCGCATTCCATATCTTTTTTTGTTAACCTGTTGTCATCCATCCTAATAGAATGTCCCACGAAACTCACCCATTATTTCCGTAATACACTTGATATTGGTTTCAATTTCTCGTATATATCCCACTTGGTCTATGCAGCCATATTTCATCCTGTTTCTTTTACCGATATGTATTCTCAGGATCTTTCTTTCCTCGTTTTTGTATTCGAATACACGCTCTTTTGCCTAATGTCATAGTCTCAGTAGCGTACATTGCAGAGTTTCGAATGGTCATCGTATAGTGTCACAGTTTGGCATTCCTCGATATGTTCTTCATTATTATTATTATTATTATCATTATTATTATTAGATTATATAAAGTTGCCAATACATGGCGTAGGTATTGTAATAGTAATAATTTCGAGAAAAGTCCATTAAAGTTGGGGATTTGACATCGAGTACTATACGATAATTTTGAATAGTCGGCGATTGTCCGCATTCAGGAGTGCTACTGTACTTCAATGCTATTTTGAACTGAACTGGTGAACTTCTGCCTTGTGCTCTTCTCCGATGTGTACTGCCAGGCATATAATGTCCTAAATACTGTCCATATTGGTGAGCTGATTGTCAAACGGGATGTAACTCTGCTAGCTCCCGTGCTCGGAGTTGTTCTTGGTCCAAACAATAGGTCATTCAAGATAGTTCCATGGACAGTAGGAAGGGTAGTTGTCACACACAAATACAGGTCTCTGTGCTGCATTCCGTTGTCCACACGACAATTGCGTACAGGAACCAAGCTTACATTCCAACCTCCCATAGGAATGTCACCGTCACTCTCCCTTGTAGCACACATAGTATTGTTTCTGCGAAAGTAGGGTAAAAAAGAATGTGTCACTATGTAATTTTTGCGGATAGAGTTTTAAACGTTCAAATATTTCCAGTAAATCAAGGATATGCGATGTGAAGATGTTTGACGCAAGTATGTTGATAAAAATCGATATACAACGATGACATACGATGGACTAGAGCATTTCTACCATCATTTGCAAAATACAAGACCTATGTTTTTGATATAAAGCTTGGTGTAGTGGTTAGTGTGATTAGCTGCGAACCCCAGAGGCCCGGGTTGGATTCCCGGCTCTGCCACGAAATTTGAAAAGTGGTACGAGGACTGGAACGGAGTCCACTCAGCCTTGGGCGGTCAAATGAGTAGAGTTGGATTCCTTTCACATCTCAGCCATCCTCGAAGTGCTTTTCCGTGGTTTACCGCTTCTCCTCCAGGCAAATGTCGGGATGATACCTAACTTAATGCCACGGCCGCTTCCGTCCCTCTTCCTTCCTATCCCTTCCTCCCCTTCCTATCACTTTCAATATTCCTATGCCCTCACAAGGTCCTGTTCAGCATATCAGGTGAGACCACCTCCCCAGTTGTAACCCCGATCAAATGTTTCACGCTCCAGGACACTGCCCTTGAGGCGGAAAATATGGGATCCCTCACTGACTCCGGGGGAAAGTAAATTTGACGAGAAGACGGTATAGAATGATAGGACACATCTTAAGATATCAGCCCTTGTTCAGTTGTTTTGAGGGAAATGTAGACGGTAGTAAGGGTAGGGGTAGACCAAGGTATGAATATGCCATGCAGATTAGAGCAGATGTAGGTGTAGTGGTTATGTACAAATGAAAAGTTTAGCACAAGATAGGGTGGCATGAAGCACTGCATCAAACCAGTTTACGGTCTGATGAGTCAAACAACAACAACGATTGATTATTCGCTTGATCCAATCAAAACAGTTCCCTTGTCAGTAGGTCAACTCTAATGATAGTTTGACGTCCAGTAATCAAGACATAAATTGATGCTGAAATTATGAAAGAAGTCACGAGACCAAGTAATTACAGCACTCTGGAATTAATTAAGTCCTATCCAAAGTGGTAATCTCGAGCTTCTCTTTAGCTGTCCAGATAAAATGTATTCGATGCCAAAGACTAATAGTGTCCTTAATGTAGCCCGTGGCCGTGCTGCCGTTTCTTCAACACACCATCAATCTCGTCTTTCAATGAAAGAACAGTGACGATGCGAAGCTCACGGTGAAACGCAAAATAAAATACTAGACCAGCACTCCATTTCCGGTCGCGTTCGGATTCTGTACGTGACTCCCGTACTAACGTCTGTTCATCCCCGGGGAGTGAGTTCGAGGTTCTCTCGCATGATGGATGCTTTTATATGCCATTTAAAGCCAGTCTCTCTTATTACGGAGATGTCCGCTGTATGTTCAGAATGTGCGGGTTGGAGGGTGGCTAAGGTCATTAAAATGCAGACATTGTTGCGAACTTCGCTTTTTCCTCGAATATCAACTTTGTATTCCATATGGCTGGGCGATGGTTTTAAATGTACGGTACCCTTAGCTGTTGAAATACTAGGCGAGACTGCAACATGTGATACTTTCAAGAGGTCGCGAACACACAAATCAACTGGAGGTCACTGAAGAGAACGACTGACATTCATGTTCAATAAAGGCTTGATACGGCTCTGGAACGTATCACAACGTGCTTCAGAAACAACATGGGTAAAGCGTTTGAGACATTACAGTTGATACCGAGCGAGTGGGCCTTGTGGTTAGGGGCGCGCATCTCTTAGCTTGTGGGTTCGATCCCCACTGTCGGCAGCCCCGAAGATGGTTTTTCGTCGTTTCCCATTTAAATGCTGGGGCTGTGCCTTAATTAAGGCTACGGGCGCTTCCTCAATCAATATCAATATCAATCTACATTGAAATGAAATGGCGTATGGCTTTTAGTGCCGGGAGTGTCCGAGGACATGTTCGGCTCGCCAGGTGCAGGTCTTTCGATTTGACACCCGTAGGTGACCTGCGCGTCGTGATGAGGATGAAATGATGATGAAGACGACACATACACCCAGCCCCAGTGCCAGCGAAATTAACCAATTATGGTTAAAATTCCCGACCCTGCCGGGTATCGAACCCAGGACCCCTGCGACCAAAGGCCAGCTCGCTAACCATTTAGCCATGGAGCCGGACATCAATCTACATTGTTCTGCATTTAGGGCAGTCGCCCAGGTGGCAGATTACCTTTTCTTATATGATTGCACAGAATTAGGAAATATATTGAACATCACCCTTGGTAAATTATTCCAATCCCTAACTCTCCTACCTATAAACGAATATTTGCCGTTAATTTGTTTTCTTGAATTCCAACTTTATATTGTGATCTTTCCTACTTTTTAAAACACCATTCAAACTTATTCATATACTAATTTCATTCCACGCCATCCCTCCACTCACAGCTCGAAGCATACCACGTAGTCGAGCAGCTCGTCTCCTTTCTCCCAATTCTTCATTTTTGTAAAGCTACTCTTTTGTCGGAAATCGTCCAATACAAATCGATCTGCTTTTCTTCGGAATTTTTTCCGGTTCTCGAATCAAATAATCCTGGTGAGGATCCCATACTTTAAAACCATACTTTAGTTGGGATCTCACAGGAGACTTATATGCTCTCTCGTTTACATTCTTACCACAACACCTAAATACCCTCATAATCATGTGTAGAGATCTGTACGCTTTATTTATAATCCCCTTTATGTGATTACCTAGGTACTCCGGTTTTGCTATCATCTACAAATCCTCCAGCGGCACTCTCCAGTATAATTTAATTTCATCTGTCAGTCATTAGTCATTGCGCGAGAGGAGTGCGACAGACTTCGGCAGCCGGCATAACTCCTATCTTCGCCGCTAGATGGGGCTTCACTCATTCCTTTCCTGACCCGAAGGCTGATGAGTTTCATTTATTGTTATTTATAGAATTCCATTCGCACAAAATGTATTACAGTTTAACAACACTTATGAGAGGTAAATATTTGAGATTGAACGGTATAATTTTACAACTTTCTGCTCTACATTGTGAAGATAACAAAGAAACGTGTTCTCTTACTATAAACAAAGTATATCTCCCTTTTAGTTTCCACTACGATATATATTTATTCATAAAGATAAAATTACATTTTTATCCTTGAAATAACTTTATTAACCACTCTCGCTGCATTTCGAAAAGGGGTTTGGACTTTAATCTCTGTTACTCTTCTTTTATTTTATTTAATCTCCTTAGATTTCTTCATCTCTGCTGCATACGGTTCATCCCAGAGACAGCACTGTATAATTAGATTCAGACCGTTGAATTCTTGCCTCCACATTCTCTTCTCCACTCGCCCGTTCACTCTATTCCTCCCCCGGAAGTTAAGCCAAGAGAATTGCTTAACAGTAATCTTTGTTCTTATAGTTTGTACAAGTCGGCGAAACGGAGTGAAAGAAAAAACAAATTACTTGCTTGTTGATTCTGCTGAACTACTGGTTTTTAAAGGAAAGGGAACGAGAGTTTGCAGTGTCATGAACTGCTGAGACTAGGACGTAGAGAGAAGTGCCAACGAATCCAAGATAAAACTTCTGATGTAAGTATTGGTAATCTCATTCTTTTTTCCGAGACTTAGGGACAGTTTTAAGACTCTGACATTTCTAGGTTATCTTAGAAGTAACTCGTAGCATTTGTTGTAGCTAGCTTGGTAACGCAGCGTAAGCGGGAAAGAAAGAAAGAAAGAAAGAAAGAAAGAAAGAAAGAAAGAAAGAAAGAGAGAGAATACAGATTTATAAAGAATGCAGTATTTAAAAATTACTATAGATATCCGATAAATGAAATTAAAATATTAATAACTGAAGACCTCCCCAGAGTACAGATGTAACCAACACATTTTTGAAAAGTGAGATTTTAGTGTAAACAGGGTGTATCATCACGTCTTTATACTGCAGTGCCATCTTATGTCTTACATTTAAACTTACAACCAGCAGATCTTTGTCCTCCATGGTGTAAGAATGGGACATCAGTCAAGATGGTGGACAGTACTTGTGTTGATTCATCATCAGGTGTAAGAGATATCTTCTTGATATTTTATTGTTTATGCTGTTATTTTTATTATTATACTGATATTATTTGCTATCATGTTTGTTCTAAGTGCAAGCACAGGATTTCTCTTCTCAATCAATCAATCAATCAATCAATCAATCAATCAATCAATCAATCAATCAATCAATCAATCAATCAATCAATCAATCAATCAATCAATCAATCAATCAATCAATCAATCAATCAATCAATCAATCAATCAATCAATCAATCAATCAATCAATCAATCAATCAATCAATCAATCAATCAATCAATCAATCAATCAATCAATCAATCAATCAATCAATCAATCAATCAATCAATCAATCAATCAATCAATCAATCAATCAATCAATCAATCAATCAATCAATCAATCAATCAATCAATCAATCAATCAATCAATCAATCAATCAATCAATCAATCAATCAATCAATCCTGATCTGCATTTAGGGCAGTCGCCCAGGTGGCAGATTCCCTATTTGTTGTTTTCCTAGCCTTTTCCTAAATGATTTCAAAGAAATTGGAAATTTATTGAACATCTCTCTTGGTAAGTTATTCCAATCCCTAACTCCACTTCCTATAAATGAATATTTGCCCCAGTTTGTCCTCTTGAATTCCAACTTTATCTTCATATTGTGATCTTTCCTACTTTTATAAACGCCATTCAAACTTATTCGTCTACTAATGTCATTCCACGCCATCTCTCCGCTGACAGCCCGGAACATACCACTTAGTCGAGCAGCTCTTCTTCTTTCTCTCAATTCTTCCCAACCCAAACACTGCAACATTTTTGTAACGCTACTCTTTTGTCGGAAATCGCCCAGAACAAATCGAGCTGCTTTTCTTTGGATTTTTTCCAGTTCTTGAATCAGGTAATCCTGGTGAGGGTCCCATACACTGGAACCATACTCTAGTTGGGGTCTTACCAGAGACTTATATGCCCTCTCCTTTACATCCTTACTACAACCCCTAAACACCCTCATAACCATGTGCAGAGATCTGTACCCTTTATTTACAATCCCGTTTATGTGATTACCCCAATGAAGATCTTTCCTTATATTAACACCTAGATACTTACAATGATCCCCAAAAGGAACTTTCACCCCATCAACGCAGTAATTAAAACTGAGAGGACTTTTCCTACTTGTAAAACTCACAACCTGACTTTTAGCCCCGTTTATCAACATACCATTGCCTGCTGTCCATCTCACAACATTTTCGAGGTCACGTTGCAGTTGCTCACAATCTTGTAACTTATTTATCACTCTATAGAGAATAACATCATCCGGAAAAAGCCTTACCTCCGATTCCACTCCTTTACTCATATCATTTATATATATAAGAAAACATAAAGGTCCGATAATACTGCCTTGAGGAATTCCCCTCTTAATTATTACAGGGTCAGATAAAGCTTCACCTACTCTAATTCTCTGAGATCTATTTTCTAGAAATATAGCAACCAATTCAGTCACTCTTTTGTCTAGTCCAATTGCACTCATTTTTGCCAGTAGTCTCCCATGATCCAACCTATCAAATGCTTTAGGCAGGTCAATCGCGATACAGTCCATTTGACCTCCTGAATCCAAGATATCTGCTATATCTTGCTGGGATCCTACAAGTTGAGCTTCAGTGGAATAACCTTTCCTAAAACCGAATTGCCTTCTATCGAACCAGTTATTAATTTCACAAACATGTCTAATATAATCAGAAAGAATGCCTTCCCAAAGCTTACATACAATGCATGTCAAACTTACTGGCCTGTAATTTTCAGCTTTATGTCTATCACCCTTTCCTTTATACACAGGGGCAACTATAGCAACTCTCCATTCATCTGGTATAGCTCCTCCGACCAAACAATAATCAAATAAGTACTTCAGATATGGTACTATATCCCAACCCATTGTCTTTAGTATATCCCCAGAAATCCGATCAATTCCAGTCGCTTTTCTAGTTTTTAACTTTTGTATCTTATTGTAAATGTCATTGTTATCATATGCAAATTTTATTACTTCTTTGGCCTTAGTCTCCTCCTCTATCTCGACATTATCCTTGTAACCAACAATCTCTACATACTGCTGACTGAATACTTCTGCCTTTTGAATATCCTCACATACACACTCCCCTTGTTCATTAATTATTCCTGGAATGTCCTTCTTGGAACCTGTTTCTGCCTTAAAATACCTATACATACCCTTCCATTTTTCACTAAAATTCGTATGACTGCCAATTATGCTTGCCATCATATTATCCTTAGCTGCCTTCTTTGCTAGATTCAATTTTCTAGTAAGTTCCTTTAATTTCTCCTTACTTCCACAGCCATTTCTAACTCTATTTCTTTCCAGTCTGCACCTCCTTCTTAGTCTCTTTATTTCTCTATTATAATAAGGTGGGTCTTTACGATTCCTTACCACCCTTAATGGTACAAACCTGTTTTCGCATTCCTCAACAATTTCTTTAAACCCATCCCAGAGTCTGTTTACATTTATATTTACCGTTTTCCACCGATCATAGCTACTTTTTAGAAACTGCCTCATGCCTGCTTTATCAGCCATGTGGTACTGCCTAACAGTCCTACTTTTAAGACCTTCCTTTCTATCACATTTATTTTTAACTACCACAAAAACAGCTTCATGATCACTAATGCCATCTATTACTTCAGTTTCCCTATAGAGCTCATCTGGTTTTATCAGCACCACATCCAGGATATTTTTCCCTCTGGTTGGTTCCATCACTTTTTGAATCAGCTGTCCTTCCCATATTAACTTATTTGCCATTTGTTGGTCATGCTTCCTGTCGTTCGCATTTCCTTCCCAATTGACATCTGGTAAATTCAGATCTCCCGCTACAATCACATTTCTTTCCGTGTCGTTTCCCACATAGCTGACTATCCTATCAAATAATTCTGAATCCGCGTCAGTGCTACCCTTTCCCGATCTGTACACTCCAAATATATCAAGTTGCCTATTATCTTTAGAAATGAGCCTTACACCTAGAATTTCATGTGTCTCATCTTTAACTTTTTCGTAGCTTACAAATTCTTCTTTCACCAGAATGAACACTCCGCCTCCCACCCTTCCTATCCTATCTCTACGATACACACTCCAGTGCCGTGAGAAAATTTCTGCATCCATTATATCATTTCTCAGCCATGATTCAACTCCTTCTGTTATACCGAGTGGTAAAACTTCCCCTATTCACTAAGTTTTATGCAATCCGCAGATTATAGCCTAACTTAAAAGAATTGACCTTGGCTACTCACAGCAATGTTTGGTCTTACTACGCTTTCGTCTCAACGAAATCAGCATTAACGATAAAATACCGAATGATGGTAAAGAATCGCGAAAATCCTGTATCACAGAAACGTCATGTACTGAGAATGTGATGGTTGAATGACTGGAAGATATAGAAAATCTCATTTGTATACCTGTATATGCAATTGCTTCAAGCAGTGTCTACCTTGAAATAAACCCCGAAAATAATTTTCCTCTCTCCTGTAAAATTACTGATATGTTGGATACATCCTTATTCCGGATAGGTCTTCAATTGATGTAAGAAAATTGGTATGTTTATTCCACATAACTTGACCATTTTCAGTCCCAATTAGATCCGTACTGACTATTAATATCCATTAACCAGTGGGAACCAGGGCTATTAATAGTCCGCCTGTCAATACAATTGATTATACAATCAATATGTAGAGCTTACTACTTATTTAATTCATACTACTATCGTGCATGTTCCGTGAAGTAGATCTACTCTCTGTGAATCAGTGGTAGATTTGTCGGCCTCCGGATCCCAAGATAGCGGGTTCAAACCCGGCAGAGGTAGTCGGATTTTTGAAGGGCGGAAAAAAGTCCATTCGACACTCCATGTCGTACGATGTCGGCATGTAAAAGATCTCTGGTGACACATTTGGTGTTTACCCGACAAAATTCATTAAATCTCAGCCATAGACGTCCAAGAGAGTTTCGGTTTACTCGGTCTGCCATCTAGTGGACCTAGAGTAAAACGGAACGTCGAAATTAACGAGCAGACAGCCATATGGCGTCAAATTGAAATGTCTGCACACGGTAGCTGAGGCCATACGATTATTATTATTATTTCACCGATAACAACATGTCAAAATCCTTAAGCATTCAACATAGCTCAAAAACTGGAATGCTTTACTTCGTGAATGGTACTCTAATTGAACAAGTGGTAGGGTTTTAATACTGAACAATCCTTTTCAAGAAGGAAAATGAAGATATGTTTTAGACAACAAAAAAGTGGAACTGTTGAGATTTTAATTTGTTTTTGAATGAAGATATTTTATGTCAATGAGTAAGATTTATTTTAAGGTTTTATGTGTTATATTTTTAAGTATCTCCTTAGGGATTTTGACGTGTTATTAGGTAATAATGCTACTGGCTTTACGTCCCACTAACTGCTTTTACGTGCCAGTAAATCTACCGACACGAGACTGACCTATTTAAGCACCTTCAAATACCACTGACTGAGCCAGGACTGAAGCTGCCAAGTTGGGGTCAGTAGGCCAGTGCCTCAACCGTCTGAGCCACTCAGCCTGGCTGATCGGTGATGAAGAGAATAGACCTATTTCTCGAAACATGTACGATAGTAGTACGACTTAAATAAAGAGTATATATACTGTTGCCATTGATGCTTTCATGGCCCGTACTTATGGACATGATATAGGCTTTTCGCCTTATGCCCTGTCAAGAAAATATGGTGAAATTCTTTACGTTTCGCAGAGAACTGCACTCTGCGTCATCAGAAGAAAATATCGACTGTCCACGAGAAAGTCTTCTTAAACAATGAGCTTTTGATATTTAGACGTTATAATAGAAGTAGAAATGGTACGTTCATTCGGCACCAGATGGCTTCCCGGACGCGGCACAGCGCTAGCGTTCGAAGCGGAATCTAACCGAACCATCAGAATCAGTCTAAGAGTTCACATAACATGTGTATGTAACAAACAACATCGACGCAAGCCTGGAATGAAACACCTGGAGGTAAGGAACGTACGAATTTGGAAAATACCGAGGCGAAATAACAATAGTGAAGGGACAGGGGAGGGAACTACCTACGTAAATCCTAAATGGCTGGCAACCAGGTATTACTTAATTGATAGCCAATATCCCTGTTGAAACTGTTAGGATTTCTATGTATTTCCACAGCTTTCCGTATAATCCTGGACCTGTAGTGTCTATCGTGGGTAAGAGCTCGAGCATCTTGGAACATGACATCATGACCCAACGATAGAGCGTGCTCAGCTATTGCTGATTTGTCTGGTTGGTTGAGACGAACATTACGTTCATATTCTTTGATACGGGTACCAATGGACCGGCATGTTTGGCAGATGTATACCTTCGCAAGTACAGGGAATTTTGTATACCCCAGGATGTAAAAGTGGGGAAAATTTGTCCTTGGTTTTTCTCAGACTGTGAGCAATTTTAGTGGCGGTGCCAAAGACGGCTTTTATATTGTGTTTGTGGAGGACCTTGGAAATTCGATCTGTGGTGTTGTGAATGCAAGGCAAGTAGGCAGTTGCCTTCACTTCTTCCTTCTGTGAGCTTTGCTTCGTCGTTTCTCTGAAATGTAGGGCTCTATGAATGTGCAAATCGCTGTAACCATTACCCTTGAACGTGACTTTGAGCGTGTCCATCTCCACCTGGGTATTTGATGGTTCACAAATTCGTATCGCCCTCTTGGCGAGTGTCGTGAGAATGCCTATTTTTGTGCTGGATGGTGGTGAGAATATTCATGAAGATAGCGATTTGTGTGGGTAGGCTTATGATAGACGGTATGTCCTAAGGAGCCGTTCGGTTTCTTTCTTACTAGAACATCCAAGAAAGGAAGGCATCCGTCCGACTCCATCTCCATAGTGAGTTTAATTGAAGGATGTTGATGATTTAGGTGGCTTAGAAATAGATGAATTTTCTCAAGACCTTCTGTCCAAACCACAAATGCATCATCACCATACCTCCACCATATGATAGGTTTGACGGGCGCCGAGGCAATAGCTTCCTCCTCAAAATGCTCCATAAAGAAATTAGCCACTACGGGCGAAAGTGGACTTCCCATAGCCACTCCGTCCGTCTGTTCGTAAAAATTCCCACCCCACAAGGAATAGCTGGAAGTCATGCAATGACAAAATAGCTTAGTAATGTCCTCATGGAACAGGTGTTCAATGAGAGACATGGCCGAGTCAATCGGCACTTTGCTGAACAAGGACTTCACATCGAAACTCACCAAAAGAGCATTAGATTGAAGGGTTATGGTTGACAGCTTGTTGACGACATACCTAGAGTCCCTGACGTATGATTCAGTACGTCCTATGTACTACTCGTATAATCAATTTTATTGATAGGCGGACCATTATTAGGCCTGTTTCTCACAGGTTGATGAATATGAGGGAGAATAATTTAATAATGTTTGAAGACAAATTGGAAAGTCAAAATATATACTTTTTTTAGCGTGTGGCTTTCATTTCTGGGAGTGTACGAGGACGTGTTCGCCAGACAAGTAGCTTTTTTTCCCGGTACATCCCAACGGGGTGACTACATGAACGGTGTTGTCTGTGGGTGTAGATGTAATTTTACGGGCTAGGAATGGGAAGGAATTGGTTGTGGGGTTGAGAAAGGTACCATCCGATCATTTATCAGGAGTAGAACTGGGAATCCACGGAAAACAATTTCTAGGATGTCTGACGGGGAATTCCAGTACTGGGCTAGCAGCCATAACTGGCCGTGGCGTGCCCTCAGCTAACCTGTTCCCTTGTAGTTGGATATCGAGCATATAACCTGTTTCAGGAATCATTGTTGATGGAGAACTGCAAAAACATTCTAAGAGGTGTTTCTACCTTATGCGATAGTATTGTTAAGGCAAGGTGGTGGGGGACCTGACGTCTTATTTGTAAGGTGTACAGGAGAGAGGCCACACGATTTCGGGGTGTGTGCGTACTGGACTCCCTGGTGCTCTATCACACAGGCAGCAAATTCACGCCACTAATGCGTGCATTTTGTTAAGTTGAAGTGTTTCATCTCCTTAATGATGCGCGCAATCTAGAATACCTCTTTACTTAATGGTGTTAGGAGTTGTATCCCACTGTCTAGTGAACGACGAAGACATTGTCTTGGAGAAATATATCAAGGGACGTTATGCATCCTCAAAGCATGAAAATAATTTATAACGTACTAAAAGTCTGTAAAGAAGAGAAGGAGAAGAATTTGATATTTTCTCTCAAAAAGACAAGTGTACAGCAGTAATAGTTCTGGTGGATACAGTGAGAGGACTATCTGAAACTTTTCGTGAGACTATTACAAGGCAGAAATGATGGATCGCAAGCGACCCTCCCCTCAAGAACGTTTGTTCTTTTACATTTTTTTTACGTCGCACCGACACAGATAGGTCGTATGGTGACGATGGGATAGGGAAGGGCTGGGAGTGGGAAGGAAGTGGCCGTGGCCTTAATTATGGTACAGTCCCAGCATTTGCCTGGTGTGAAATTGGGAAACCACGGAAAACCATCTTCAGGGTTGCTGACAGTGGGGCTCGAACCCACTATCTCCCGGATGCAAGCTCACAGCCAAGAACGTTCTAAAGACTAATATGATGGAGTGTCAAATGAACATCGGTAACTGGGAGGGCGTAACGTCTGATTGACTGATAGGGCAACGTATCGTCAATGACGGCCCACAACATTTTGAACTACAGTCCCTGGCCAGATTATTAGGCCACCTCCAAGAAAATATGTAAAATATACAGTATGCTTTTAGTTTCCATATTTCTTGTCAAGTTCATGGTCATTTAACACTTGGAATACATCACTCACTTATTGTTGGCCAATAATATGTAATCCTGACTGTTGACCAGTTCTTAAACTGCCAATAACGTAACAAATTAACAAAATAATCTAGACATATCTATTCCCTGAAAATGTTCTGTTCATTGTTTAGTATCATTTAGCTGAGTGTCAGCGTTTCAGTGCGGTTTATGAAGTTGGCTTTGGTGAAATTATTGTGATTTAGTTCATTGGCGCAGTTTCTTTCAATTTCTTTCAAATAAGTTTTGGCAGTTCCCTCACTAGGACAAAATTTTCAGAGGAATTCTGAATATTGACATGGGCAAGCTCAAAGACCTAACAGATGAACAAAAAGCTTTAATAACTCATCTTTTAACAAAAGAGAACTATAATATAAGTGAAATATCCCGAAAATGCAATGTTTCGCGACAGTCAATCCGAAAAATAAAGGAGAATTTAGAGAAGGGTTTGACTTTGAGCGCTAGGAGGAAAGGTTCCTGTGGTCGGAAAAAGATCATTTCGCCAAGAGGTGAACATAAATTAATAAAAATAATTTAAGAAAATAGAACTGCAACGAATAAAGATGTGGTGGATAGTTTAAATGAGGTGGGAATTCCAGCATCTGAAAGAACAGTTCGGCGAACATTGAAGAACCTTGGCATCAAGAGCTGCAGGCCAGCAAAGAAACCAAAGCTCACGGAAAGGATGAAGAATCAAAGGTTCCAGTGGGTCAAAAAGTGCAGGAACTTCACTGCTGATGACTGGAGGAAGGGGAGTATCAGTTCTGGAAACTATTTTCACATTAATATATTGATGTGGTGCTGATAAAACCAGATGAGCTCTATAGAGAAACAGAAGTGATATATGTATTAGTGATCATGAAGCTGTTTTTGTCGTAGTTAAAAATAAATGTGATAGAAGTGAAGCTCTTAAAAATAGGACTATTAGGCAGTACCATATGGCTGATAAAGCAGGCATGAGGCAGTTTCTAACAAGTAACTATGATCGGTGGAAAACGGTAAATAAAAATATAAACAGACTCTAGGATTGGTTTAAAGAAATTGTTGAGGAATGCGAAAACAGGTTTGTACCTTTAAGGGAGGTAATGAATGGTAAAGACCCACCTTATTATAATAGAGAAATAAAGAGACGAAGAAGGAGTTAGAAATGGCTGTAGAAGTAAGGAGAAATTGAAGGAACTTATTAGAAAATTGAATCTAGCCAAGAAGGCAGCTAAGGATAACATGATATGGAAAGCATAATTGGCAGTCATACAAATTTTAGTGAAAAATCGGAGGGTATGTATAGGTATTTTAAGGCAGAAACAGGTTCCAAGGAGGACATTCCAGGAATAATTAATGAACAAGGTGAGTGTGTATGTGAGGATCTTCAAAAGGCAGAAGTATTCAGTCAGCAGTATGTAAAGATTGTTGGTTACAAGGATAATGTCCAGATAGAGGAGGAGACTAAGACTAAAGAAGTATTAAACTTTACATATAATAACAATGACATTTACAGTAAGATACGAAAGTTGAAAACTAGAAACGTGGCTGGAATTGATCGGATTTCTGGGGATATACTAAAGACAATGGATTGGGATATAGTACCATATCTGAAGTACTTATTTGATTATTGTTTGGTCGAAGGAGCTACACCAGATGAATGGAGACTTGTTATGGTAGCCCCTGTGTATAAAGGAAAGGGTGATAGACATAAAGCTGAAAATTACAGGCCAGTAAGTTTGACATGCATTGTATGTAAGCTTTGGGAAGGCATTCTTTCTGATTATATTAGACATGTTTGTGAAATTAATAACTGGTTCGATAGAAGGCAGTTCGGTTTTAGGAAAGTTTATTCCACTTAAGCTCAACTTGTAGGATTCCAGCAAGATATAGCAGATATCTTGGATTCAGGAGGTCAAATGGACTATATAGCGATTGACCTGTCTATAGCATTTGAGACGGTGGATCATGGGAGACTACTGGCAAAAATGAGTGCAATTGTAGTCGACAAAAGAGTGACTGAATGGGTTGCTATATTTCCAGAAAATAGATCTCAGAGAATTAGAGTAGGTGAAGCTTTATGTGACCCTGTAATAATTAAGAGGGGAATTCCTCAAGGCAGTATTATCGGACCTTTATGTTTTCTTATATGTATAAATGATATGATTAAAGGAGTGGAATAAGAGGTAAGGTTTTTTGCGGATGATGTTATTCTCTATAGAGTAATAAATAAGTTACAAGATTGTGAGCAACTGCAAAGTGACCTCGAAAAGATTGTGAGATGGACAGATGTTGATAAACGGGGTTAAAAGTCAGGTTGTGAGTTTCACAAATAGGAAATGTCCTCTCAGTTTTAATTACTGCGTTGATGGGGTGAATGTTCCTTTTGGGGATCATTGTAAGTATCTAGGTGTTAATATAAGGAAAGATCTTCATTGGGGTAATAACATAAATGGGATTGTAAGTAAAGGGGTACAGATCTCTGCACATGGTTATGAGGGTGTTTAGGGGTTGTAGTAAGGATGTAAAGGAGAGGGCATATAAGTCTCTGGTAAGACCCCAACTGGAGTATTGTTCCAGTGTATAGGACCGTTACCAGGATTACCTGATTCAAGAACTGGAAAATATCCAAAGAAAAGCAGCTCGATTTGTTCTGGGTGATTTCCGACAAAAGAGTTGCGTTAAAAGATGTTGCAAAGTTTGGGCTGGGTAGAATTGAGAGAAAGAAGGAGAGCTGCTCGACTAAGTGGTATGTCCCGAGCTGTCAGCGGAGAGATGGCGTGGAATGACATTAGTAGACGAATACGTTTGAATGGCGTTTATAAAAGTAGGAACGATAACAATATGAAGGTAAAGTTGGAATTCAAGAGGACAAATTGGGGCAAATATTCATTTAAGGAAGGGGAGTTAGGGATTGGAATAACTTACCAAGGGAGATGTTCAATAAATTTCCAATTTCTTTTAAATGATTTAGGAAAAGGCTAGGAAAACAACAGATAGGGAATCTGCCACCTGGGCGATTGTCCTAAATGCAGATCAGTATTGATTGATTGATTGATTGATTATGGCAAAGCCTAGCATGCACTGTAATTTGTTTTGCAGGTGTGCTTCAGCGATGAATCGACTTTCAAGGTATTGTCTGACAGGGAAAAGTATGTGAAACGTAGGCGTAATGAAAAATATAATGAAGACTCTATTTTACAAAGTCTGAAATATCCTCAATCTGTAATGATTTGGTCAGTGATAAGTGCTAAGGGACTTGGACGCCTTTACGTGGTGGAAGGGATGATGAATCACGTGCAATATAAAAAGGTGCTTTAAACAAAAGGTGCTTAAGGCCACGGCCGCTTCCTTCCAACTCCCAGGCCTTTCCTATCCCATCGTCGCCATAAGACCTATCTGTGTCGGTGGGACGTAAAACCCCTAGCAAAAAAAGGTGCTTGAAACACAACTCCTCCCTCAGTTGCACGATTGGTATACAAATGATGAAGAAATAATATTTATGCCATATTTATGTCATACTGCAAAATCTGTGAAAAAGTTTCTGGCTGACAATAAAATACCGTTACTAGACTGGCCTGGCAACTCACCTGATCTGAACCCCATTGAGAACGTTTGGGAGCTGCTAAAGCGTCAAATTGGCAAGGAAAGAATCACAAACATAGTGACATTGGTTGGGAGAATCACTTGGCATTGGAATTCAAATGAACATTTGGTACAAGTGGCTGTAAACAATATAGACAGCATGCCTCGACGAATTCAAGAAGTAATTAAAGCAAGAGGTGGCTTGACAAAATATTGAGCTGTTAGTCTCAACATGGTGTAATCACTTTAAAACTGTAACGTTCCTAAATGTTTACAAATGTTATTTGTAGCCTTAACACAAGAAAATTAAAATATAGAACATGATATATTTGTTTTTTCTAAATAACCTCAGAGTGGCCTAATAATAATGTACAGTGATGGAAGCATGAACCTAACCGAAGAGTTCGTAAAAAGGAACGAGAAAATCAGAGAAGAAAGTACTGTTAAATTCTAAAATAGCAGGAGATTTAGCAGATTTGATGTGCTAGCATTGTGAAGAGCTTATACTTCTAGAATTGGTTTCTATATACAGACACCGATGAACTTGGAGGACGAGCGTTAAGTTAGACAGAGTGGTTAGCTGTATACATGGCTGTCAAATCATCCAAGACGTGGTACTCATTTCTGGTGAGGGCTGAGTGGGCCCTGGGCTCTCTCTTCAGAAGAGGAAGTCTAGATTCTAAATATTTTGGCTTCCTGACAAGGAATCGAGCCCAGATCATTCCATGTGATATGTCCTCAATTGGGCGGCTTTCTTCATGAAATATAATATTTATATAGAATGTGCTGCGAGGTGTTAGACTGTCAAGCCACAGGGGGGTGAGGGGAAGTAAACAGTACGCTAATGGAAGCTGACAGCCTTTCCTGATATTAATCCAAGTATTGAAGCCCCGGTTGATCGGACTTTGAGGCTTCCTTAAACTCTCGCGCAGGTGACACGGTACATAATACATATAGGAATATTTAAAAATTGTGCTCCTTAAGATCAGGGGTAGTTTCGCAACTGTGAACTATTGATATTATTTAAATCAGATGAAATCTGCTCCTATACCAGTTAATAATAATAATAATAATAATAATAATAATAATAATAATAATAATAATAATAATAATAATAATAATAATAATAATAATAATAATAATAATAATCAGTGCTATTAAAGCAATGTCCACACTTCTAACATACACTTTGATAAACCCTCTTCGTTCGAATCCCACTATCGGCAGCCCTGAAAATGGTTTTCCGTGGTTTCCCATTTTCACACCAGGCAAATGCTGGGGCTGTACCTTTATTAAGGCCACGGCCGCTTCCTTCCAACTCCTAGGCCTTTCCTATCCCATCGTCGCCATAAGACCTATCTGTGTCGGTGCGACGTAAAGCCCATAGCAAAAAAAAAAAAACCCTCTTCGTCACCATACACTTCTTTCTCTCGCAGAAGCCATTTATTTCGAAAATGTCCAACATTCAATATCAAACTGTGCTTCCTTTCCACTCCGTGGATGTTCGGTTTTCATGATCTTCTTCTCCACCTGTATTTTTGGTGCTATTGTTGTGCTTTACATGATCACAAGTGTATTCGCCTTTCTTGCTTGAATCACGGACATAAAGTAACTATTTATTTTCCTCATTTTGAATAGTTATGGCATTGATTAAACTTACAATAGATTGATTGAAAACTCACGCGAACACCTGCATTTTGCAGAGAGGATATAGAACTGATTTTATGACATTGGAAACAATAGGAACTAAACACAACTTCCTCTTTCCGGCTGCGTTACCAACCTATGAAACATGTAAGCAGATACATACTGAAAATTAAATTCGTTAATCTAGTATTAACTGTTGGAATATTTATCATAAATTTCTCTATCAATAAACCGCAGTTATTTAAACTAAACATGAGAGTAGGTGCCGGCACTGCGTTCTGTTGCGCACCGGGAGAAAAAGTCACTAATAATAATAATAATAATAATAATAATAATAATAATAATAATAATAATAATAATAATAATAATAATAATAATAATAATAATAATAATAACTAGTCCGCCTCTGTGGTGTAGTGGTTAGTGTGACTAGCTGCCAACCCCGGAGGCCCGGGTTCGATTCCCGGCTCAGCCACGAAATTTGAAAAGTGGTACGAGGGCTGGAACGGGGTTCACTCAGCCTCGTGAGGTCAACTGAGTAGAGGTGGGTTCGATTCCCACCTCAGCCATCCTGGAAGTGGTTTTCCGTGGTTTCCCACTTCTCCTCCAGGCAAATGCCGGGATGGTACCTACCTTAAGGCCACGGCCGCTTCTTTCCCTATTCCTTGTATATCCCTTCCGATGTTCCCATCCCCCGGCAAGCCTCTGTCCAGCATAGCAGCTGAGGCCGCCTGGGTGAGGTACTGGTCATCCTCCCCAGTTGTATCCCCCGACCCAATGTCTCACGCTCCAGCACATGGCCTTGAGGCGGTAGAGGTGGGATCCCTCGCTGACTCCGAGGGAAAAGCCAACCCTGGAGAATAAGCAGATTAAGGAAGAAAGAAAGAATAATAACTAGGGGACCCGTGTGAGAGATCTCGGATGTTCGTAAAGTTATTATACTGACGAATCTTCCGGAAGTAATTTTTGGTTTTACTATCATTCTTGCCTTAACTGACAATTACAGCATTTTATAATGACATAAAACAGGTGTCTCAGTGGCCAAAATGTGAAGTGGACAGCAATGATGGCGCGTATTTTCTACAGCAACAGTATTTACAAATCGCACACTTCGTACAATTTTTAAAACTCATTTTTTGTAGAAATTATCCATAATTATGAAATGAGAGTACAATTCGTCTCTGCTAATGTCTATTCTATTTCTTTTGAATGCTCATTTGTCACGATCGGGTACTTGTGAGCGCCGCAGAAGGGACCTATACTACTGAAACAATATATATGTAAATAATAATAATAATAATAATAATAATAATAATAATAATAATAATAATAATAATAATAATAATAATGGAATACCCCACTCTCGTTTCAGAAAGGCTGCATGTCATCTTTCTAATTTATATCTGGACAGAATTTTATTAATAATAACATTACTTGTTTAACGTCCCCTCTCTTGCCATAGATTTTAAGATACGCTGAGTTGTCTGAATTTTATCCCGCGAGTGTTTATTAACGACCAAAGAGACTGAGTTGTTGCATACCACCGATCTCAGCCGAGATCGAACTCAGTATCTAGAGGAAGGAAGGACGGTAACTTACCGAGATCGTCTGGAATTCGGTTACTTGTTTGCAAAGACTTCATTTACTAGAAAGAATGAAGCAAGCTTGTAGTTTTACGGGAACTGATATCATGATCATAGCCACTTCTTTGTGACTATTTATTCAGAAAATTCCTAATGCACTAGCAGGAATTCGAACGGCGGAACCAATGACAATGTCACTAAGTTTTCGCCTCTAATGTTTTTTCTTTCCAAGTGAGAATGCCATTCAGACTATGAGGAAAGTTTTGTAATACATGAAAGTCACCAAGAAAGAATTCTTCTTAAAGTCAGTCGCAGATTGAGCTCCAACATTTGAATGCAATACTCAGCCATTGCTATTCATGACGTCCGCTTCCGTGAGCTTAACAGTTAGCACTATTACCTGACGCCCGAGTGCGATTCCCGGCTCTGCGCTTTTACATGTGCCTGAAAAGAGCTACACTACCTCCGTATCACGACCTGAGTTTACTGTAATATTCACCGGGAGAGTGGCTTCGCGGTTTGTGTCTTTAAACTGTCAGCTTGCATTCGGGAGATAATGGGTTCGAATGCCACTGTCGGCAGTCAAGAAGGTAGTTTTCCGAGGTTTCCCATTTTCACACTAGGCAAATGCTGGGGTCGTACCTTTATCCAGGCCACGGTCGATTTCTTCGCACTCCTAGACCTTTCCTTTCCCATCGTCACCACCTATCTTTTTCGGCACAACCTAGAGCAAATTGTAAAAAGAACAAGAAAACCGAAACAAAACATGATACTGTTCTCTTCATGTCAATCCTCGACCCCACGTTACACAAGGTGTGAATGAGCTGTTCAATCAATCGAATTGATAAGTGAGTTTCTAAGTACCTTATTTTCCTAATTCATGTCTGTGCCTTAGATTTGATTTCTAAGGTAAAGACGTTCTTATAAATAAATAATTAATAATGTTATTTGCTTTACGTCCCACTAACTACTTTTTAAGGTCTTTGGAGACGCCGAGGTGCCGGAATTTAGTCCCACAGGAGTTCTTTTACGTGCCAGTAAATCTACCGACACGGGGCTGTCGTATTTGAGCACCTTCAAATACCACCGGACTGAGCCAGGATCGAACCTGCCAAGTTGGGGTTAGAAGGCCAGCGCCTTAACCGTCTGAGCCACTCAGCCCGGCAAAGACGTTCTTCAGGCAGTAGACTTTGTCAACGGCATCCCATGACTTCCACATTGCTGGAAACGTGTATAATTTTATCCTTTTCATAAGGTACGCAATATTAGAAGGAGTATTTTGACAGATAGCCCTGGAGGGTGGAGCATTGCCACATTAGTCCATTCCTTTCTCCTTCCCTTCGCTTCGTTCGTTCGTTCACACCGCTGTGTTGTGTTGTAGTAAGAAGTATGAGGTTTGGCAACACGAGACGGCCAGCAGCTTTATCTCCATTGTAACAGCAATGGTGCCGTCCTCGTTTCCATGGCAAGCATATCCCCTACTCTCTTCACCCTCTAAGAACTGTGGGAACGCATATTTCAATATTACGGCTATACAATAACTAATATTCTATTCCTCGTAATTAGATCACGGGAATTATATTTTGTAGGACATCCCTAAGTAACATTAACAGAACGAGACAGTCGCCTGGTTTCCCCTCCCTTTAATACAATAATCAATTCCTCTACCATCAACGAGGGGCTGCCTGGTCGAGGCGGTAAAAGCATGCCCAGCTCGCCCGGATGAACGTGGGTTCGAATCCCCGTCAGGAAGTCGTAAAATTTAAGAAACGAGATTTCCACTTCCGGAGGTACACATGGCCCTGAGGTTCACTCAGCCTACACCAAAAATGAGTACCAGGTTAATTCCTGGGGGCAAAGGCAGACGGGAGTACAGCTAACCACTCTACCCCACCATGTGCCGAGGTTACGGATAGTGGAAGCCTTTACCTTCCACCCCTCCAAGGGCCTTCATGGCCTGTACGGAGATGACTTTGCTTTGATTCTACCATCAATAACTAATACTAATATTTTCTTGATGACAGAGTGGTTGATAGCATAATGGTTTCTGTTGACCAATATTTAGAATGTGTGACTTAAAACTGCCTGTGCTGTGAACATAAGTTACTCTAAATATTACTGTTAGAAACTTAGAATTATTTTCTACATTTTCCTCTCTTTTATCCGAGGAAACTACCTTTCCAACTTTAGTCTCAAATAATCACAAATACACACGCAAGTGCAGTTCTAGAGAGCGCCACATCACCTATTGGACAAAACTTTCACATATTTTGCACACAGGCGTACCAACTTCTATGAAAACAAAGCAGGCAAGAAATAACTGCTGGTATCGTCCTCATATCCATGAGATCTCCAGTTAAAGAAATGCTACCACTATTAACATTCCATTACTCATAATTATACCACGACCAATATGTCTTACAGAACTTTTCTAAGAAACGTCAACAATGTTTTCATTGGAACGTTAACAAAACCTACATTAGTAGGAATTTGAATCGCGGAAGCCTTGGTCAGACGTCAATGATAAGTTCGCTGTGCTATAAAGTCGTTCTTAATTATGATATCTTGAGCTTGTAACTACAGAAACAATCTCTTTCGGAGATTTTTAAAGGAGGATACATTAGCAGCGAAAATTTTATCTAAATGAGGAAATTCACTGGGGGATTATTTCGAAAAGGAGCGCGGCAACCGTCACAGGCAAACATCGAGGTTTGGATACCGAACAATGCATGCAGGATATATGCCTCCGTGGCTCAGGCGGCAGCGCGCCGGCCTCTCACCGCTGGGTTCCTGGTTCAAATCTCGATCACTCCAAGTGAGATTTGTGCTGTACAAAACAGAGACGAGACAGGCTTTCCTCCGAGTACGCCGGTTTTCCCTGTCATCTTTCATTCCAGCAACACTATCCATTGACATTTCATCTGTCAATCGATAACCATCACCCCAGAGGAGTGCGACAGGCTTCGGCAGTCGGCACAATTCCTATCCTCACCGCTAGATAGGGGTTTCATTCATTCCATTCTTGATCCAGTCGAATGACTGCAAATAACCGTTGGACTTTAATTTTAAGTTCCATGTAGGATACTCTTGAAATTAAAAATAACATTTCTGTAGTCCTGATTCCACGTAAAGCCGTAGGCCCCGCAGTTATCATCACGATGTTTTATTATTTAGAAGTGAAGTAGAGTCTTAATAATTTAATGTCCCACTACTTTTAGGGTTTTTCGGAGACGCCGAGGTAACGGAATTTAGTGCCCGCAGGAGTTCTTTTACGTCCTAGTGAATCTATCAACACGAAGCTGACGTATTTGAGCACCTTCAAATAACACCGGAATGAGCCAGGATCGATCCTGCCAAGTTGGGGTCAGGTGGCCAACGCCTCAACTGTCCGAGCCACTCAGCCGCGCAAAAAGTAGTGTCTGTACTGAGCCCTATGATAACTTGAAAACAAGGTGAACCTTCCTTGTAACTTCTTAAAAAATGCTATTATAGGCTCATGTTTTCTATAAACTTACAGTGATTTAGTTCGTCTGCCGAGAGAAATTGGGATCCACGACTCTTCCTATATCGAGCTCTATATACTTCTTTTTCCATCTGTTCTTGTCACTGTAAGGCGCCGTAAACATTTTATTCACGGAATGAAAAGGAAACGCACAAGGTAGGTTTCTTGAGGTGACGAAGATTTACGGCGGTAACATAAAGAGAGACATGTTCTGGGAATAACTTCATAAAATCATGTAACGTAAGAAATACCAGATGTTTTTCATTATTTCGATTTAATTAATTTGAAATGTGAAAGTACAGCTCCTTGCCTGAATGGTCAGTGTAGTGGTACTCGGTTCAGAAAGCCCTGGATTCGATTCCAGGCTCGGTCAGGAATTTGAAATGTGTATGGCTATTTATCGTGGTTCGGGGACTGGGTTTTAGTGTTCTTCGTACTCGGGCCGTAAATATATGCTAAATACTCATCAAGCACTGACCATAATACATTGACAAAAGACAAGGAAGAAGAATATATATATATGAAATGTGAAAAAAACCAGTCGTCATATAAAAGTCTAAGTTACCGATGGGGGATTTAATTATTTTCCACCAACAGAGCATCTCAAAAATTAGATGTACGGCTTTTCAAGCATCTTCTCTAGAAGTCAGCGTTTCGTCTTAAACCTGGCACTAGACTCAGCATCAGCGTCAGTGGATAGGGCCCGGCACGTCGCGCAAATACCACTCGCTCATCTCAGGAACGAGAGTGACATTCGTCTAGGCATTTATCTTACAAGTATACATCTCCAGTTCACCTGTGGCTTTGACCATCGATAGTAGGGGTCACTTGTAGTCGATAATGTAAATATAGGCTGCTAATGGAACTTCTAGTTGTACCAGTGTCAATTAAGGTCTGGACTGTGAAGCGACAAGTTTCTATTCTTTGCGCAGGTTCAAGGAAGTGGATTTTAAAAAAAGAAAACACTGCAAAATATGAGACGACACATTTCAGGCATAGAACAACTACCATCACTGGAGAAAGCGATCTTGGGAGATAGTATATTGAAAATTCACAGCCTGTTTCCAGTTATTCGATCGGGTCAGGAATGGAATGAATGAAACCCTCATCTAGCGGCGAGGATAGGGATTGTACCGAAGCCTGTTGCACTCCTCTGGGGGAATGATTAATGAGTGACAGATGAAATTATATTGGAGAGTGTTGCTGGAATGAAAGATGACAGAGAAAACCGGAATACCCGGAGAAAAACCTGTCACACATCCTCTTTGTCTACCACAAATCTCACATGGACTAACTGGGATTTTAACCACGGAACCCAGCGGTGAGAGGCTGCAGGCTGAGCTACGGAGGCTCTATTACGGGAGATGCTACTTTAAAACTCGAGTGTGCACTTTCTTCTATGACGAAAGTTATTGGACTTGGCATCAGAGAAGTACCGACAGGGTTAGTTCCGCGATACGTGCAATGAGGAATGGGAGATGATAGGTTCGAGCCTTGAAGGTAGTTTCCTGTGTTTTCACCCATTTGAATGCTGGGGCTGTACTGTCAGTAAGGCCACGGTCACTTCCTTCCCAGTCTACGTGTCGGGGTGGTATTCCCATACTGTCGTAAGAAGCGACTAAACGGGCTCTCCAGGCTCCTAACTGACCTCTCTTGGCTAACAATTGTTCTTTTCCGACCCTGATGGTATCAGTTTTGCGATATCTGGGTAGTTTTTAATTTTAACGCCATTTGAGACAGTTTCCTTTTTTCTGACGACACCTTTCAATTTCCTCTTATTCGTGTTATGGGACGTTAATTGCCCATTTACACTTCCTCTTAAAACAATAATCGCCACCATCAGCACGATTGTATTCGCCGAAAACTTATCTAGGATAGCGCGACTTTAAATCACTTACAGCGAAAACGTCTCATCTTAGTTTAACTCCTGACACGATAAGAAGAAAGCATTCCTGAGCACCTCCTCACCATTCAAAATAAAATTGCATGAGTGACCTCTGATGTTCCTAAAGACTTGCCAGCCGCACTTGAGATAAAACAGTACTTGTTTTCCTACCGCTCACAATTAGGACAGTAAACTGTATTTCCCACATGGTTGATGCAATACCTCATCACACCAGTAAATATTTTGGATTGACCTTCTCTTGGGCTCTAAGGACACTTAAACGTGTACTTACCAGAAGTCCAAGAATCAAAATTGCAGTAGAATGCGACTTCCGCACTTGCTAGATTCTGGTACAATGCAACATTATTTCTTAGAACATGCTGTGACAACCATTATTTTTCTTGAAGGATACAAATAAAATCAATGTCAGCCTTTCTTGATATACAGTCACCAATATAAGTCTTTCTATACCAACAAGCAGATATGCTAACCAACACTCTCTTATCTAGAGCAAGCAGAATTCGTTAGGAACTACTTATAGTATAATACTTGACGTAAGATTGTACTCACCAAATTCAGTGCATCGGAGACAATGTCCTTCTATGTAGGAGACAGCTTGAACATGGGAATTAAAATACAGAAGAGAACACCGACAATGAACCACTTATTTCAATTTAAAATATAGATTTTGAAATCAGGAGTTACAAAGCAAAGTCATGTACGTACTGAGTACGGAGGCCTTCTGGAAGCTCTACCTAAGCTTAGCCTTAAGTGGGATAAAGAGGTTGTCGTTATTCCTGACCATATTCATATAAATGATTTAAATAGGTGTTTGTTTCCATTTCAGGCTGAGGGAAGTCAACCTCTCCAAAAGAGGCAATCTCGTTTCAGAATTTCTCGACATTTGTGGGAAAATCAAACCCTCAACCCTAAAAAAAGCAAACACGACATATACGCTTTGGCTAGGTAACTCAAATGAATGGGGATGGCGATGAAAGAGGCTCTAATCTTGGGAACGATAATTATTTTTCAAATTGCTTTACGTCACAGCGACAAAGATAGGTCTTATGGCGCGATGGCACAGGAAAGGTCTAGGAGTGTGAAGGAAGCAGCTGTGGCTTAATTAAGGTACAGGACCGAAATTTTCTTGGTGCGAAAATGGGAAGCTACGGAAAACCGTTTTCAGAGCTGCCGACAGTGGGGTTCGAACCCACTATCTCCCGAATACTGGGTACTGGAAACAAGACTTTTCACTTTCGTCTTTCCTATCCAGGCTTTCGTGATCAACTTTTGTTCTCTTCCCGACGCCAACGGTGTCAAGCTCGTGAGGCCTAAGGGTTTGGTTATAAACATGCCTTAGGGATTGGGGTCACCCGACAATTTGTGTAGTGAAATAGCGTCATGTAACAAAAATGTGTAACGGAAGCGTAACCTCGCAGCCGTGCGGGTTGTGATGTAAGGTATGGATGGATGACCAGGCAAAGTTACCTAGCAACCGTGCAGGTTGTGATGTAAGGTATGGATGGACTGCCAGACAGTGTTGCCTAGCAACCGTGCGGACTGTGATATAATGTTTGGATGGACTGCCAGGCAGTGTTGCCTAGCAACCGTGCAGACTGTGATATAATGTTTGGATGGACTGCCAGGCAGTGTTGCCTAGCAACCGTGCAGGCTATGTCTTATGGCTAGTTGTCATCTGAAATTAGCAGCCGTTGGTAGATGGCCATGACTGGGAGACACATTTATGGCCACTTGATTTTCTCATAGGGAAAATTGATACCATTATTTATTTTTACGCCCTTCGTAGAACTTCCCCTACCTTTGATCGTACCTTTCTTTATCGAAGGATCGAAAACACTCCAGTGTTACCTCTTAGCGAATGATTGCTTAGTTGTATTTCCCCATCAAACAATAATAACCGTGATCACTATCATCTAGACAGGTCCCGAGATCTGGAGGTAATTTTTACACCGTCCAAAGCTTACGATCGGCTCAGTTCCTTCCGCCTAAACCTGGTCTTGCTAAAATTCACACACCTTACGTCGTTGGGATTCGAATTTGGGGCTCTCAGTTTGGGATCCGCGTGAAATCGAAGGCTATGTATGGAAATAATGAATTCAGTACGACATTACCACTTTTAAATAATGATACCTTTTAATGAGACGCATATAATAATGAGAAATATGGCTTCAAGAAATAACTGATTCATTGTTGGCTAGGCTACAGGACATAGAAGAAGACTCCATTTAAAATATTGTTGAGTACATTAATGTATTCTTAGCATACTCACCACTCTCATGATGGAATACGGTGGAGTTAACACTTGTATATGTAACACTTGTCGACACAAAAAGTGAGTGGACTCTTGTACAAATGAATCAATATTAAACATTATGATACCTGTCCTGCGTTATAGTTTTCTGTAAAGAAATAATTTGACGTGAATATGTCTTATAGCTGGGGGTAGTCCAAAAATTTGTGTAACTCGACAAAATGAGTGACGAAAGTTACGTCGCATTAGTCTTTACCGTAGGCCTTGGTCGCCAAAGATGCCGTGGTTGTGGATTTGTATAAATAGTGTGTTTTGAAATAAAAAGTGTACCGTCAGTGACGTCACGTTAGTAGTTACCATAGGCCTTGATTTCATTAATTAATTAATTAATTTATTTATTGAAAGACATATGCAAGATCATTAGATTTTCGCAAAGGGAGAAGTTCCTTTTTTGTCTTACTCTTTAATTTGTATTGTAATAACAGTTATACCGAAAACGTGAGTGGTGTATAATTCTCTTCAATATGGTACAACTGTCAACGTCCTATCATTGACCAGAAGGGCAAAAGTCAATGTTTAATATTTTACTTTACGTGGCACTCGTAGCGAGTGTTTGCAAACACACACGTACTCACTGCACTGCACACGAGTAGCCGTCAGACAAACAACTGATGCCTGTGTCTACGACACATAGCGAGTGTTCGCAAAAATCAAGTTACATAACCAGTTCGTGAGCTTGTTAACATTCCTCTATTACGCTGATCTGTGTGTTGTCTTTGCTTACTAATGGTGCCACCCTGTATATAAACTTCAGTGCATTAACTAGACAGGTTTTCGGTATGATACTGTGCTGTTTTCTTTTGGCCATGTTTGTACTCACTTTCTGTGTCTGGAAGTGTACAGTCACTACTTGAGAAAACTAGACTCACCACATTTGCCTTTGAACTTGACGGTGATGTCGGTGTTGGAGTTACAGGCCGCTCGCCGGAGCTCACACTTGTTGGGGTAGTCGCCTCCATCGGAGCCGCAGACAGGCCGGGAGTCCGAGTGATCGCCATAGGTCGGACAGCGTGTGGGGCACTCACAGGTGGCGGAACGACCGTCGATGGATGCCACACAGCGAGCTCCGAACGGACACTTCCTCTCCCGGCAGGGGTCAGGCAACTCTGCGGGGAAGATGTAGCACCCTTGGCTCAGACGACTTAAGGTCACACTTAACATCAACACTACCCGCCACATGCTGCATTCCAGTAACATGTCACTTGGAAACCATCCCTCACTCGCAAACAGAGCGCCTCATTTTCTCATGCACTTTCTTCATATTGAATTAGTCATACTTAGTCCCCCACAAGAACACATTTAAATTTTGTAAGACATTTTGTGAAGCTTATTTTCAAATTTCTTTTAGAAAAGTAACCGTCTGTTTTCCTACGAACACACAGTGTTCAATTTACAAAACGTATTTTGACTCAAAAAGCTCATTGCGTCCCATACAAAAAGTTCATGCTTATTTTTGTGTTCACTTAATATCCATAACTTTTCTGTCCTCCTAACTATCATCAGTCTTGTACCACATTACGAAATAATACATTCCTGGTATACCTGTACGTTTATTCTATTGACTGATGTAAAGAATATAATTTGAACAGTTACTCAAAAGTTTTGAATTCATATTTAATTACATTTCACATAAGTCGAAGGTTTTAGACATTAAAGAATAATCATTTCTCTTGTTATAAATATTTCAGTCTTCTCCGTATAATGGATTGGTAAAACGTTAATGGAGGCAAATTTCGTGGGCGAGAAGCTCTCATTAAGCTCGAGATCAGTTTAATATTTAATGATCAAGTGTCGCGATAACACGACTCTGTTCCCAGGCACTTTGTCTGCTCCTCTTTGCCTCCACCAAGTTGTCCGCTTACTGTAGTTGTTGAACAAAGACATGCTCCAAACTACTGTGTTCTAAAGCGTCGTTCCTCTAAGTGATACAGCTCGATAGTGTTACAGCAATAACCAACACCTGCTTGTCACCACAGCACTGCACATGCGCACACGTCTCAAATAAACCCTCCAGATGAGCTCAGACTTTCATTTAAACAAACCGTTGCATCATGTGTAAGAAGTTAATATTCCTTTCAAACTGTTCTCAAGGTATATTTAAATCAATTGGACGTTGATTTTTAGTTTTGTATTTTTATGATTCTCAGGAATGTAGTGAATATTTTGATCTTTCACCCTGAAAAGTCGATAAAGATTTTATTTATGTAATGACATTCAAGGTGGCACTAACTAAATTACATATTAGATCGTTACTGTTCCAATGTTATGTTTCTGCCATCAGGATCATTGATTCGGTTCTAATGAATCAACAACTGATCTCACTTTACAAGCCACAGAAGATTACATTCTGAAAGAAGGAATATCTCATTACTACCAACATTATAAATTAACGAATTTATAAAAAGAAATTGAGTGATTGCCTTGAAATATTCTGTCCAAATCCTGAAGAATCATATCTACGAAACGTTTTAATGAAACAGCATATAGTATGTCAAATGTGCTAACCAACTCACAATTACTTTTAAGGTTTATCTTGTCTTTTTGTATACTTTGTCCTCGGGGGCAATCTGCAGTTGAGGAAAATCGAAATAAAGAAACAAAAGGCGAACTTATGAGATAGATTTTAAAGTAGGGTATTTCAAATTAGGCACAAGCAGAGGAGAATGAACATATTAACCTAAAAGTCTAAATAACAAATTTCTTTTCTTCAAAACTTATTTTTCGGAGACTGTCATAATCAAGAGTCTAGTAATTATAAGTTATTGATGTAGTAGTGTTGAGATAATGTACCTTATCCTTATGACAATGAAAATTATGGGAAACGGTCATCGGAAATAGTCTGCAAAATTTTAACAAAAAATTGGATATATTTAATGGTTTTCGAGAAAATTTTATTATTCAAATTCAAATCAGCCTTGGTATAAATCCGTGCCATACAGTGAGTTATGATATTTTTCACGAAAATTTTAGTTAGTGCCACCTTAAAAAGTAAATGTATATTGTGAGAAAATGGAGAACAAGTAAATGCATGCAGCTACGATGATAAGAGGAGAAAGTCATTCACTACTTACTGACCATCCACTGTGCTCGGGAGGTGAATTGTGCCAAGTGGTTGCCAAGAAAGCAAAGAAAAGGAAACCATGCTTATCAAATCAAGTTCATGCAAATTTATAAAGTTTTAACTTGCAAGAAGCCTCAAAATAGATGGTTCTAAAGTTATTCATATGCACGTTAAAGCACTCACATACTGTGAAAGGGAGATGTCTGGAGTGCAACGGAGCCGAACCACTGATGATAAGATAATACTAAGCTGAAGTAATGATTTCTGTATTGAACATATTTATAAAAATATGAAACATTATGGTTTCGATTCCACTTCCATCACAGTGTACTGACTTTTTAAAATAACAGTGCATTATGTCTCATAATATATGTTAAGATTAAAGCTCGGAAAATGGGTAGATCTCGGCTTTCCCGGGCGAACCTAACACTCCCCTCCAGATAAAGATGGGAGATTAAACTGAGAAGCAGCTTTACGCAGGTAACGTGTGGTCTATCCAGTTCTCTGTGGGTTAGGCGGATCAAGAACTTTCCACAAATATTAATTAAAAAAAGAAATGTCCAGAAGATTGAGATTATAAAACAATGAAATGGCGTGTCAAGGCAAATACCTTAAGATGACATAGAACCGAAAACAAGATAAATTAAAACAAATTTTATAATATGATTATAAATCTTAAAATTAACTTTGAGTGAACCCAATGTGACACCCGGCCCTTTGCATTTTCTGGTTCAAAATTACTTAAAGCTATTAGTGCCTTTTACTTTAAGCAAAACACTTCTGAGGTTGTAAGCGAATTGAATTTAAATATGAAATATGTGCTAGGAAATAATCAGAAACCAGGGAAATAGCAATTAAATATTGATCATGCCTTGTTATTTTAAAATTGGGCTCTTTTTTATAAGCCGACGTTACCCAAGCACACATGAGTAGTTCGCGTTTTGGCCAGATGGAACTCGGAATTAGTTTGAAATCAAATAAATTATATTCATAGTTATATCCAAAGGTGCCAGCTTTACCCGGATAAAGTTTCGTTTTTATAATCGCCTTGCTTTACCCGTAACACACATAAAAATGAACGTTTCTATGTATGATGGTGTAAAAGCCGAGTTCCGGAGACGTTGAACTCGTCATCTTCGTGTAGTAAATTTGTTTGACACATCAAATAATAATAATAATAATAATAATAATAATAATAATAATAATAATAATAATAATAATAATACATCATTTCCAATGCTACATTTTCACATCTACTTACTTAAAATTCTACTCTAGTTCACCAGATTCACACGTGGTGTGACACTAGGATTGGGAACTGAATGGATAAACAATTGGGAGCAGCGTCCTACCCAATAAATAAATAAATAAATAAATAAATAAATAAATAAATAAATAAATAAATAAATAAATAAATAAATAAATATAGGGCTAACGCATTATTTTCCTGAAGATTGGTCACGCCTCCAAGCCGCATATGGATATGTAGTCCTTCAGGACATATTTTCCTTGTGTTCATTTTCCTGTGCTGATGTGTAAAGGAAAATGAAAATTATCGCACCACATTGTAGGAATGTATGTTTACACGACGTATTTAGGAACTCATACAGTATACTGTATTTAAGGATCATTTTCCTTAACACATCAGCGACATCAGCATAGGAAAATTAACAGAACGAAAATTGTTCTGATCGAGTGAATATCGATATGTGACTGGGAGGAATGACCAGTCGAGTCATGACTGAAAAGTTGCATTTTTTGACCGAAAGGCAGAATTTTGAATTTTAATATAAAAACATCTCGCTAATTCTTCTTCTTTCAAATCGCGTTATCAATTTTTCCTTAACGCTCTAAATGCCGGATTTAAAGTGTAGTGGTACGGCGTATACAGGGTGTAACAAAAAGGTACGGCGCAAATTGCAGGACACATTCCTTATGCATAGATGAAGAAATTATTTTATATGAACTTGGGTCCGGAAACGGTTTGTTTCCATGTTACACCTCATTGTCTCCAACTCATTAATCATGGGAAAAACACAAGAACAGAACATACAAGCATATCACATGCAACTCTTTCTCGCAGGAGATGTTCTATACGCCCTCCGTAAGCTTTGATACATGGTTGCCAAGATCATACTGATGACTGGACCAGTTGATGTTACCTGTAAACAAGCAATGAAGTGAGTCGCATGGCAACAGGGACAGGTGAAACAAAACAAAACACTGGGGGTGCACCTACGATACTGACACCGTTACCAGACGCAACAAAGAGTGCATGTTTCCCATGATTAACGAGTTGAAGAATTTGGAGTGTAACATGGAAACAAAGCGTTTCCGGAACCAGTATAGAGGGAGCCCATGACCCTTTCTCTCAGAAAACATTAGCTTCAAAGTTATTCCGGACTATCACTTTAACAATATATTTACCTTGTGGTAGGCACAGGCTGTGCTCCAGAGCAGTTTTAAAGCAGTTATGTTTCTTAAATCTTTCAATTCCATTTTCCTTTTAAAACTTCTTCCTCTCTTTGCCATGCATAACATGCTCCTTGCGATAGAGTTCTTATCGCATTCACCTGAGATTTTCAGAGAATGTATACAGGAATTTAAAGCAGGTCTCCATTTTATTATCGGTGGAATATTTCCTTCATATTTTTGCTCCTAAAATCGCTCGAAACTAAATTTATGCATATCGAATGAACAATGAAAAAATGGAAAAAAAAATGATACCTCCAATAGTTTATACCTGACTACAAAACACGGTGTTGTTCTTAGATATATGATTAATACTGGCAAGTTTGAGAAATTGTAGTCTCCCAAAATGGAGCATTTTCCACTCAACATGTAAAAAGTTATTTGTCACTAACTTTGCAACCAATTAATTGATAAACTCCGAATTTTGTGTGGGACTATATCTTATTAACACCTGCTTGGGTATTAAATTCGGTTTTGGTAAGTAGTAAACTGTAGAAGTTTGTAATTTTAGTTTTGACCCACCTTAAGGAAAATTAATGGATAGGAAAAGTGTTGTCAAGTGCACAGTATTGATTTTTGAGCGAAGATATAGCAAGCAAGTTAAAGATATCTCTGCCATAAACACGTTGCAATACTTCCGTTGTATTCTTTCTAAGTACGTAAAAAGATGGAATAACATGGAAGACGTTATGTGGCTATAAATCCCAACAACATAAAGTGTCTTTAATACCTTACAACCACCAACGAACGCACTCAATTGGGGCTCGGCCAATCATATACACAAAAGTAATGGGATCAAATAAACACACTTATCGATTCCAGGCAGAAAGCAGTAACGATATCAACGTCAAAGGCTGCAGGCAGTAACTTAAGATTCGAATTGGTTCTTTTTTAAACTCTCACTTGGAACAAAAGGCGGTGAGAACTGAAGCAATTTTGGAAGAGGTAATTCATCTTTTCGTTACTCCTTTGTGTTCTCAGAGAGAGAGAGAGAGCTATTGCATAGGAATACTCTTAAGTTAGATTCTACAGTTAGAACTAAAAGCGCGACCATTATCATCGTAAATAACACAGGCCCGCAATGCAAAATTTTTCCGAAAAGTAAAAGATTATTATTAACTATATGTTAAACGGAAGCCTCCGTGGCTCAGGCGGTAGCGCGCCGGCCTCTCACCGCTGGGTTCCGTGGTTGAAATCCCGGTCACTCCATGTGAGATTTGTGCTGGACAAAGCGGAGGCGAGACGTTTATGTCCGGGTACTCCGGTTTTCCCTGTCATATTTTGTTCCAGCAACAGTCTCCAATATCATTTCATTTCATCTGTCATTCATTAATCATTGGCCCAGAGGAGTGCGACAGGCTTCGGCAGCCGGCACGATTCCTATCCTCACCGCTAGATAGGGGCTTCGTTCGTTCCATTCCTGACCCGGTTGAATGACTGGAAACAGGCTGTGGATTTTCATTTTTCATTAACTATATATTAAATGAGTTTACTAAAAACTGCTTTGCCAAGTCCATCCATTCTACTGGACGATTTACTTCATTTCTCTTTTATTCTCTCCTTAATTACCTGCCGGTAAATCATGATACATTGGTAGGTCTCTAAGTTCAGCCAATCATAAAATCAAATCATCAAATGACCACTGGAATAATTCCAGGGGGAAACTTACCCTAACCCGCAAGAAATGGTCTCGAATTCTATGAGAATGATACATACTTAGAGTGGATGATGTTTAAGGAAACATTGCAAAAGACGGACTGTTTACAGAAATAAATAACCCTCAAAATGCGTTTGTTAGACAATTTTCACCTTAGTTGTTGATTTGATAGTGTGTTGTGTAGATTTTGAGTTAATACACAAACAGTTATATCACGCCGGGAGATTGGTGCTACGGGAGGGTATACTCTTCACTTATATTGGAAATGCGTACGGAGTGGAAGGCATTTTATCCACGGTATATTGTACATCGCGAGGAGTGCTGCGGGACAGTATGCGCAGTATGTATTGCAGGATGAATATGACACGCCACTACATTGCGGGTAGTATAACTATCAGGCACATACGTTACAGGCCAGTCTACGTATCCTGTCAAATGAACTGAAAGAAGAGCTCTCCCTATCATCCAGTCCACTCTAAAGCAATTCTCTTCTAAAAAAGTAAAAATATATGAGTGACTCGGACACAATAGGGCAATGCAATTATTATCTAGATGATGGAGTTACGTGTGTTGTTGAAAACCCAATGTATTGTATCGTTTTATGATGCAGAGTGTCATACACTTTGTGTAGAATGTAGATCTGTCTGTATACTTGGAGCCACTACGAGGAACAGAGCACGGTATGGAGCTTCCTCATCCGCGAAACTGGCTGGAGGAGGATTACAAGGGTAACTTTAGTGCAAGCAATCGTGGCGGCAGAGAGCGACGTTTGCAACAGACACATGGAATGGTCGCATATAAAAGCAGTACAACAACAATTGGCTTTACTTTACCGACACAGATAGGTTTATGGCGACTATGGGATAGGAAAGGGATAAGAGTGGGAAGGAAGTGGCCGTGGCCTTAATTAAGGTACAGCCTCAGCATTTGCCTGGTATGAAAATGAGAAGCCATGGAAAAAATGATCTTCAGGGTTGCCGACAGTGCGGTTCGAACTCACTATCTCTCGAATGCAAGGTCACAGCTGCGCGCCCCTATCGGCACGGCAACTCAATAGATGTATAAAATCTATGCAATTTGTATTTTAAGTTTTAATTTCATGATAACAATTGTAAATAGATTTGAATGTTCAACATAAAAGGAGAAGAGGTATATCTGACAAGTATCACTGACGGAAGAACGTGCAGAGATAGCTTCGATGTGCAAACGAAAAAAAAATACACAGTTATCACTAAAGAAATGAAATAAAAAAATAATGACAAAACTAATGATTACATTTTAATAATGATATAATAACAATAATGGACAAGGAAATCTTACATTCAAATTCTAACGTCATTCTTCGTTATTTATTTTCGCTACACCGGACGAGTTGGCCGTGCGGTTAGGGGCGCGTAGCTGTGAGTGTGCATCCGGGAAAGCGAGGGTTTTCCATTTTCACACGAGGCAAATGCTGGGGATGTATCTTAATTAAGGGCAGGGCCGCTTCCTTCCATTTACTACCCCTTTCCTATCCCATCGTCTCCATAAGACCTATCTGTGTTGGTGCGATGTAAAGCAAACTGTAATAAGAATAATATTTTCACTAGTGTCTCATCATCTGGTTTGAGGAAGTCTGGGTATATTGCACGAAATGAAGAAAGGCTTGGTAAATTTTATTAGGAAAATCAGACTTTCACATGTGACGTTTATGCAACAAACGAGCGGCAGAGAGTGAGGGTCATTGACGAGCCAGGGGACTGACGTGGCCGTGAGCTCTGAACGGCAGGCAAGCGCCTCAATACGCATGCTTGCTCACAGAGCCACTTTTTTACATCTCTGATGTGGATAATTAGGAAAGTAATTTGCTCGTCATTGAGCAGACATGCACATTTTTACAATTTCAGTATTATTCGAATTGGTAACTGTTCATTACGAAATGTATCCGCGGATGTAGGCTGTGATGTGCCAATCTGCAGCGATTACTGTATACCCAGATCCTGCATAGGATTACTTCTTCCCCCTTCGCGCAAAGTACAAGTGATCAGTATTCATTCGTCCGTCACCAAACCAGAATCACAGCCAGTGGCATGCAGCGATGCAGTTCTAGTTTGAAAATGGTCGTGGCACATTAAAAGAAAAAAGATCAGCGCCTAAATGCAAACTTCATGACAAACGGCAAGAACAATTTTTGTGCGTCCGCTCAGGAGATACTATCCGTTACCTTTTATTGTTCAGATCACTTATGGGTTTCCACAAAGGCAATTTACTTTACCAACCATGACAGGCAGTGTGACAATTTAGGAACGAATGTGCAAATTATTATAATTATTCTTTATTTCTTTCTTAATCTGTTTACCCTCTAGGGTTGGTTTTTCCCTCGGAGTCAACGAGGGATCCCAACTCTACCACCTCAAAGCGAGTGTTCTGGAGCGTGAAAATTTGGGACGGGGTGAAGACATCTGGGAAGAAGGACCACTACCTCACCCGGGTGTCCTCACCTGCTATGCTGAACAGGAGCCTGGTGGGGGATGGGAACATTGGAAGAGGTAGATAAGGAAGAGGGAGGGAAACGGCCGTGGCCTTAAATTAGGTACCATCCCCGCATTTGCTCGGAGGAGAAGTGGAAAACACGGATAACCACTTCGAGGATGACTGAGGTGGGGATCGAACACCCTCTATTCAGTTGGTCTCCCGAGGGTGAGCGGACACCGTTCCAGCCTTCATACCACTTTTCAAATTTCGTGGCAGAGCCGGAAAACGAACCCGAACTTCCATGGGTGGCAGCTGATCATGCTAACCACTACACCACAGAGGTGGACTAGTTAATATCATCATTGTTATTATTATTATTATTATTATTATTATTATTATTATTATTATTATTATTATTATTATTATTATTATTTGTTTACTCTAGTCTAAAGTGTATAATATCAGGTGGTTCGCCAGCGTCGTACTTTCTACTTATAAGGGTCCGGCACGCACTAGTGATGAATGGGATGCCTAATTACTGATTTTCAAAGAGTATTACTGACTGCAGGTTATTTACGTCAGAATGCATGTTTCTCAGCGTTACCCGTCAAATGCGTCCCGTTGTGTTAGTAAGGCTCGTTTTCGAACGCGCAGTTGAAGGCTGGTATTTGGTACAGCAACACTGCAGTTGCTGTCAACATATCGACAATGACTGGTGTATTCAGCAACAACAACAAATGCTTATATATAATCTGGTCGGAATGCAGCCGGAGCCCGCAGACGTTTTGCGCAGAGCTTCCAGATCGCCGCCTGACTTCTATACTCGTATTTCACCGAACAGAGTTGCAATTAAGACCTGATGGATCGTTCAAGCCACGGTCCACACACAAGCAACTTTTTAGTAGAGTTAAATATCTGTAGGTGTACAAATCAATAAGTTATTAAACTTTATTTTCTGCATCTTTGGCTTGTTCACCAATGTACCATGTTACAGGACGTGTGTAGTAAAGTGGCTGCTATTTGTTTCACATCTGAAAAACAGCACGTTGTGGCGCTCCTTTGTAAACCAGTGATCAGGCATCCCATTCGTCATTAGTGCTTGTGGGACACTTATAGGTAGAAGGTACGGGGAGAGGGGGCCACCTGGTAGCTATATAAACCGTAATCAGTATGCAAGTGTCAGTAACCACCACGGCACTCATTGTCTGTCTGCGCCTCCACCTACCGGTTCATTCCGAACTACGTGGTGTTTGCTGGCTTTGTGCGTATCTTATACAGTTTTTCGGCGTTTACATACATAACCTAGATGAAACTACAATGCATTTAAGAGATGATGATCGTATACTCCCTGGCTAATAAACAAACCAAATAATCATCATGTCACAAGATTTGTTACATGTCACTATTTTGTTACCCCAAGCTCTAAGAAAATTTTATTTTATTTTATTTTATTTTATTTTATTTTATTTTATTTTATTTATTTTATTTAATTTCCCTTTGGGAAAACCAAATGTTCATAAGTAGGTTTTACTATAAATTGTGCGACGCGATGTCACCTATCAACCGAGCAGGCTGTGATGTGAAGTATCGATTGTGACATCCATATCCACGACCTGTGCAGCTCTCAAGTTACTGTAACATCGCATCATACACTTTGTTACATACACTACTTCGTTACGCAAACTTTAGGATGACCCAAAGCTCTGAGACATATCTTCGTCATAAAGCATCAACTAGACTACGAAAACGTTTTTTTGCTATTTTGCTTAACGTCGCACCGACACAGATATGTCTTACGACGACGATGGGATAGGAAAAGTCTAGGAAGTGGAAGGAAGCGGCCGTGGCCTTAATTATGGTGCAGCCCCGGCATTTGCCTAGTGTGAAAATGGGAAACCACGGAAAACCATCTTCAGGGCTGCCGACAGTAGGGCTCGAACCCACTATCTTCCGATTACTGGATACTGGCCGCACTTAAGCGACTGCAGCTATCGAGCTCTGTTACGGAAACGTAGACGCAACTCTATTATGACAGATTACAAGCAAAAGGATATCTTAAGAATAATACAATAAAATAAAAAAGCGTAAGTTATTTTTTCTATGAGGATAAGAAATATAGCCTATTCCATAAGTTTGAACAGCTTACGAATCTTATGTTATCTGTAGTCCAGTATGGAAATAACAATATTTTTGAGTTGGAGACTCTATGAAACCACATAAAGCCACTGTTATCTTTACAAGCTCTTGTATATGACATCAAAATACGTATATAAGAGCTGACAGCATATAACTGCTATTTCTCTTGTTCTGCCTGGTTAGACTCGAGACCAAAGCAAATATTTTCTCGCGCCGGAAGCTTTGGAGAGGTCAGAGGCACTCGTGAGTTTTCTGCTTCCTTCCTTCATTTCCCTCGGACTATTTGACTTTTATACTCTGTCTCTCTCATTTCCTTTGTTTGTCGTCTCCCACTTTTCTTATGACTTCCGACCACTTTACTCCTTGTTCCGCATACCAAACATTCCTTACTTTATGTGTGTTGACTTTCATTTCTCTTGTAATATTTTAGCTATTATTACAAGAATAATCGTCTTAGAGGGAATCAATTACGTCTGTTTCACTGAGTTTTTAAAATATTGATCTAGCAGATGAGTGTTATTATTATTATTATTATTATTATTATTATTATTATTATTATTATTATTATTATTATTATTATTATAAAAAATTGCTACACGTCACATCGACACAGACAGGCCTTTTGGCGACAATTGGATACGAAAGAGCTAGGAGCTGGAAGGTAGTTTTATTTGCTAGTTGCTTTATGTCGCACCGACACAGATAGGTCTTATGGCGATGATGGGAATGGGAAGGAAGCGGCCGTGGACTCAATTAAGGTACAGCCCCAGAATTTGCCTGGTGTGAAAATGGGAAACCACGGAAAACCATCTTCAGGGCTTGGGGTTTGGATCCCTCTGTCTCCCGAATGCAAGCTCACAGGTGTGCGCCCTTTACCGCACGGCCAACTCTCTACGTATTATTATTATTATTATTATTATTATTATTATTATTATTATTATTATTATTATTATTATTATTATTATGTGGTTCGCGCTGCGGGTGATTGTAGTCACGTCCTAGTTCGTGAAGCATGGGCAACGGCTGAGTGGCCTAGTAAGTGATCCTGACAATCGGGATACCAGTTGCTATTGATTAGGAGTGGGCATCACGGACATATTCTAAGTCATGTTCGGCCTTGTTCTCGTGCGGCTACGACTACACAGTCCACCGTGGGCCCTAACCCGTTAGAGGAGAGATTCTCACTGAGACGATGTGGAAGTAGGGTACCATAGTGCTTCAAGAATTTTCACCGAGCACGCTTCGAACGTTATAAGCAAGCCTCGGACTTTAAGGGAGTAACGGAGTCCACCTCCATTTGTCAGGTGGGGGACTTCTTGGAAACAAATTGGCAAATGAAATGGAATTCGATGGGATCTATCAATATTAGTGGGGTTAGGAGAAAAGATGTAAAACTAAGTCAGCAAAAAGAATGCGTCTGGATGTGTTAGGAGTTAATGATATTCGGGTAAGGGATGATAACGAGGAAGAGATAGGAGATTATAAAGGGAAAGACAGAATGTGAGGTAGGACTGTTAATCAGGAGTACTATAGCACGCAACATACATTCTGTTAGGAACGTAAATGACCAAATTATGCGGGTAGATTTAGCTGTTGGAGGAATTAGGGTGAGAAATGTCTCAGACTACTCACCATGTGAGGGTGGAGATGAGGACGAAGTTGACAAGTTTTATGAAGCGCTCAACAACGACGGGATAGTGCTAATGGTCGTAAGTTGGAAAAAGGACTGAATGATATGATAAGGTGATGAGTAAATATAGGGAAGATATGGAAACTAATATGAATGAGAAGCGTTTACGGGACTTCTGTGTTCGTATGAGATAAGCAGTTACGAATACATTCTTCAAGCATAAGGCTATTTACCGGTACGCATGGGAGAGTACGAGCACCTGATCCATAATAGACTGTATCATAACCGACTTTGAAATTCAAGAGATCTGTTAGGAATATATGGTTAATCCGGAGATTTTTCAATGATACAGACCACTATGTGATCTGTAGTGAGCTAACAGTCTATAGCGAAGATGTATGTATCTAATTACTTTTTTGCTAGTGGTTTAAAAGCCTAGGAGTGTGAAGTGGCTGTGGCCTTAATTAAGGTACAGCGCCAGCATTTATTTATCTGGTATAAAATGGGAAGCCACGGAAAGACAGCACCAGGGCTGCCGACAGTGGGGTTCGAACCCACTATCTCCCGAATGCAAGCTCAGAGCTGGGCGGTAGTAAGGAGAATACGTGGTATCAATAAACAAATCGGCTCAGTGACCTGAGTTTCCTATGGATATTTGTCCAATTTTTAAGTTGTTCGTCATCAACTGAACTCTCTGAACCCGTACATGGTGTGTTGATGGCACGTAGCTTGCCTTGGTTGAAGTTTGTCATAACGCGGTCTGTGACGGAGCGTATCATCACGTACCAAGAGGTCGCTCACTTGTCGTACATTGAATTGCGGGAACAAAGGGAGAGAACACAATGGCAGACGTGCAAATAGGTAGCATGTGGATGGAGACAGCTGCTGACAGACGCTAAAAGGAGGGTGTCAGGTGAGGTTATAAGGCTTTCACACCAGGCGTGTTTGAATTACGAGAAACCTCAGCATCATGTTGCCTTGCCTTGGTGAGAGCGGAAGTTATGCCGGTAAACGGTCGACATCAATTTGTACGACAGGAAGTATTCAAAGGGTATGAATACGCGAGGTGTGCTTTAGAAGGTAGGAACCTGTGTGATAATCACCCTTGTTGTTATTTATAGCTGGAACTTCAATGCTGTATACAGACCTTGTATTTTTTAATTGAATCCAATTTTGTTTGACTACAATTAACGATAATGACTAACAAATTACACAATTAATTTAAGCCATACATGGTGATATTTCTTTAAAAATATGAAGATCTATCCTTAGTATAGTCATATGTCTAAAATTCGAACGTCTGTAACTCGAATTTTCGATATCTCGAACGATTTTTATTTCCGAAAGGAATATCTATATATTTTGTGTGTAACATAAAGTCTTTCGAGCCGGGCTGAGTGGCTCAGACGGTTAAGGCGCTGGCCTTCTGACCCCAACTTAGCAGGTTCGATTCTGGCTCAGTACGGTGGTATTTGAAGGTGCTCAAATACGTCAGCCTCGTGTCGGTAGATTTGCTGGCACGTAAAAGAACTCCTGCGGGACTAAATTCCGGCACCTCGGCGTCTCCGAAAACCGTAAAAGAGTAGTTAGTGGGACGTAAAACAAATAACATTATTATTAAAGTCTTTTGAGTCTGTCAAACACACAAATTCAGTATCAATTACAACGCTATAACATCCAGTAAAGTATATATACTATTATACAAAGAATGACATGTTTTGTACTCAGATTCTATCAAACCACTTAAATCATGTGTATATATGTACAGTATTGTTTACGTTGGGTAAAACTGTCAATGATTGTGAGTTTGGTGATAATATGAACAAGTTTTAACAAATAATGATTTTAATAGTATTCAGCTGTGACCGTATTAACTTTTTGAAATACTTGTGTGCTTATCTAGTCTGCTGAAGCATACTCCGTTGCCTCTAAACACTGTTTCATGCCTGTGGTCATGGAGAGGCTAGTTCCGCGGAGTGGGGAGGAGCGAGTGGAGCGTTGTGGATCCTTCCAATGTTTTTTATTGGATGTTATAGTGTTGTAATTTGAATTGATATTGTATGTTTGACAGAGTGGAAACATTTTGTTACATTTAACTGAGTCGACGCTGGAAAGCATGGCTTCCTCCTTAACGTATTCTATCAGTTATATAATTTCTGTAATTGGAAGGATTCTTACTCGAATTGTTCGATATCTCGAAAGATATTTCAAGCCATAATGTAAAATATTTTTTCCTGTAACTGGAAGTTGTGGTGAATATTTTGGTAATGTGTAATAGATTATCCCGACATAAAGTTGTTTCCTGTAATGGAAACATGAGCTTAAGTCATCTACTTAACAGGAAATAAGAAGTAGCATTCTCTAAATTTTTATTGGAGTATATTGTTTGATTTGCGCCATGCCATAACATCTTAACGGCAATGCACTTCGCAACCTTGGTTAGTCGCTTAAAACCCTACGTTAGGCAATCCTCAGCAATCTTATTACAGTATGCGGTGATGTGTAGGTTGGGAGTTCCTGACCTGGTGGTTGCTCAGGTCCTGATCAGAAGAATAATGTCACCATCATAAGGAAGGAATGTGTGCTGAAAAGTTCACGTGCAAGTTAAAAATAATAGTTTATTAAAGAAGTGAAAAGAGGAATTTGGCATACCAGTGAATACGGTGCTAACCATCTTGAACATAAAGACAAGACTTCTAGAGTTCCCTTGTTCCTCGGAAAGAAATAAGTACGGGTGATATGGAGCCGAAGCAATTCGCACGTTTTTCCGCAACTCAAATTTTCCATAACTCGAAGTATTTTGAGCCTCCACAACAATTTTGAGATATCGAAGTTCAACTGTATTGCAGTACCAATAATTCTTAACTTGCAATGCTAACTTCAAGTTACAGTGTTTGCTGGTATATTATACACACATGCGTACTGATTAATAATTAGTTAAAGTTTGCCAAATACAAATCAGATATTAAAATAACGTAAATATGTTTAATTTTCATGTATCATTATTAGTTTTTCTGTGGATATTTCTTGCGATAGCGAGACGATTCCTAAAGCAGCATATGGAGGTTCATAGTGCTTCATAGTCTGTACCCACTGATTATAAATGAGTTTGAACGTCTACTCGCAGTAGACAGATGACATAGCACCAGGTATTCGTTTAACTTTACCCAATCGAGTTGTTTGTAATGCGGAGTTATGTGACTGCCGCGTATTTAATGATGTTCATAGTGAATCAATTATGAAATGGCTCATCCAGGTATTATTTACAACTATATACTGTATTTTTCCTGGGTTTAATGGTTACTGCCGGCACCGCGGTGTAGCGGTAACATGCCTATCTCTTACCCATAGGCCACAGGTGCGATTTCCAACCAGGCAAGGATTTTTTTACCTGGAACTGAAGGCCAGTTCGATGTCCACTCAACCTAGTTAATTACAATTTAGGAGCTATCTGACGGTGATATGGCGGCCCCGGTTTAGAAAGACAAGAATAATGGCCGAGGTGATATTTTGTGCCGGTCACACGACACCTCGTGGTGTACAGGAATTTGAGCTGGACAGCGCTCGCTTCGTAGGCCATGGCCCTTCGGTGCTGTTGTGCCATGGTGTTCGTTGTTTTTAATTCATATTATTAATTAACGTTTTCATTTACTGCTGTGAAACGTTGTCAATAAAACATGTCCAAAATATATTCATAATGTTCGCGTAGATTTTGAAACATGTTTCTTTGCCAATTAATGTCTGAAAGTTATGAACAAGTGCTATATTTTCTTACAACTCCACAATTGTTGTCACCAGGTCATATCGAAAAATGATGCCGTATATTAACGTAGCCCAAGCACACGGGTAGGGTGCTGTAAGGTATAGAGGATGCGATAGATAAGGAAAAGGGATTTATGCGTTCACCAAAACGTAACCGCAGAAAATTGAGTGAGTTTTCTGGTAGTTTGGCAAGTCTTCCACCTTGTTGGAACCATTGAGTAAAAAGAGCGACTTTTTAGTCACGACGAAATCTTCGTAGACGCCTCAGAAATGGCGCGATAGTGAGGTTTCGATATCGATCCTGGTTAACTGTCAGAGGATGTCAGTCAACCTCCTTCACAAATATGAACAATACTGTGTGACGTTCAACACCAAGGAAGCGAGTTGTCGGTCTATTGAAGTGCCGCTAGATATGAATGTGACATTCGCCACTAAAATATATATAGATACAGGGTGGTCGGAAACAATGTGAGCAGTGTACATGAGCGTTAGAGGGTTGGTCATACTGATAAGCAACTGGATATCTCGCGCCGTAGTCACTTTACCAGCTGTTGAAGTTAGCCAATGAGATCGCTTCGGGGATGAATTGAAATGTTCTTTAAGAGGCGGTGTTGCTAAATCTGGACGTGAACCGCCTGCGAGCCATGCTGAGAAATCAGCATCAAACACGATCACACCGCTGCTTTCAGCCGGTGTCACTCTTACCTGTCAGATCGGAGCTCCGTGTTTGAATCCCTCCCCAATCAAAATTTTTTCTTCCGTTGAATTCAGTACCCAAACGATCTGAATGGCTAAGTTCATCACCTGGTAAATTGACATCGGTGTGAGACATCGAATTATTTTTTCAAATTAATTATCTTTGGGATGAACCATGTGTATTAGACTAGAACGAGGGATCACTGTACCACAGTGAATGATTATGGCACTAAACTCATCACACAAAAGATGTCCACTTTTAATTCGATATGCCAACCAATCCGGTCCTTGAACATTAGATTTACGGACGTTGGACGGATGCCAATTTTTGTCGAAGACTTCTTTTAGGCATAGGCGTAAACTTTGATTTTACATTTAAAAATATATTGTTTTGATCACAGAACTGTTCAGAAAATAAAATCTGGATGTGACAATTTGTATATTTATTTCAATATTTATATAACTGTGCTCTTAAGACTGACGTTTCTGTGTTTGTCATTTCTTACCATTGCTGTAAAGATGACTTTCTTTTAAAACCTCATATGTCACAATGCTCTTCCTATCCATTATTTTCCTTAAGACTGGTCGCGCTTCCCAGCCACATATTTATATGCAGCCCATCAGAATAATTTTCGTTGTGTTAATTCTTCTGTGCTACATTGTGAAGGTAAATGAACCTTAAATACAATGTACTGTAGGAGGGCGTAAATTCACCATTCAAGCAATATCCCTACAATACTGTAAGGTAGGCGTGACCAGTCTTAAGGAATATAATGGGTAGGGAGAGCATTGGGACATACGAGGTTTTAAAAGAAAGCCATCGATATGTAGCTTATTGAAAATAATTTTCTATAAATGATTATGCATGTTACTGTAAGTTCATAAATGACTTTATGATATATTTGGTTTTCTATTAGTTAGTTTGGTTGTTTTTATGTTCATATTTTGACTCTTCGTAATTAATTTCGTGCGGTTATTTCTAGCCGAGAGCAGCCCTTGTAAGGCAGACCCTCCGATGAGGTGGGTGGCATCTGCCATATGTAGGTAACTGCGTGTTATTGTGGTGGAGTATAGTGTTATGTGTGGTTTGTGAGTTGCAGGGATGTTGGAGATTACACAAACACGCAGCCCCCGAGCCGTTGGAGTTAACCCGGCCGGGAATAACACCCGGGACCCTCTGAATCGAAGGCCAGTACGCTGACTATTCAGCCAACGAGTCGGACATGAAATAAGTAAACAAGTGAAATAAATAATTGTCACCGTAACAGGCCGACCTATGCAACCCTTTCTTTGAGTGAGGACGTTTACTGTACGGTGAAGCTTGTCAACAACTTTTAATATAAATGTGTAACTCGGTGAGGCTCTGTGAAATTTATCAGGAAACTCATCTGAAACGTGTTTCGAACTTGTGTAATTTGCATGTCCCTACCCATATTCTACAATAGACACTTTTCCCCTCCGTTGTGAGAACCGTTTTAACAACTCTTCACTCTATTATACATCAAGAATACAACCGTGACTTCTGTTAAAAAACGAGGTCCTGGTTGTGTAACTCTTTGTTTCACTCCGTACCGTACTGTTTTATTTGGCTGACTATTTTGACATGAATGTGTCTCATGGCTGGGTGTCACCCGAAAAAGTAACGCAACAAAATGTGTGACAGAAGTGATGTCACATTAGTCGTTACTATAAGCCTTGGGCGCCAAACATGCTTTGGCTACAAGTTAAGTTCCTTTGACGTAGAGTTACAGTTCTCCTTGATATAACAATGAGTTTCATTTATTTAAAGGCTTATTCATGATCATTGGCTTTTCGCAAAGTGAAACGTTTCTTTTATTTACAGAACTGGGCGCATGATTCCTACAAGAACTCAAATTTTAAATTAATTAAACTAGTAATAATTTAAATTCAGGCATGAAAGTTCCGGAAAACATATCCTTAAAGCCTAGATATTTAGTACAAAGATACTATTCTTTAATGTATTTCTTTTCAAAAATTTTCAAAGATTTGTGTGATACCTTGAAATGAGATTTTGTCTGTTCTTTTCTCACTCGATCACATCAAAACTGTTGGACCAATTGAACTCAAATTTGGTACAGGTATGTCTCTGGTATTCAATTATTCTCAATAATTAGTAATTTCAAAAAGTCAGCCATTGGTATGTACGTATTTACTGAAATTTTGCATGTTCTGTCTCGTAATAATAATAATAATACTAATAATAATAATAATAATAATATTATTATTATTATTAGTATTATTATTATAATGTCCCGTAAAAACAAACTAATGGGCAAATAGTCGTATAAAAAATTAAGCCCAGTGTATGCTCTTCAAATTTATTCTAAAAACTGTCATATACATTTTATTTGTTTAATCGCGTGTTCCTGAACCTATAAAACTAATTAACAATGATGACATTTAAGTCTCTCTTTTCTTGCTATTGGCTTTACGTCGCACCAACACAGGTAGGTCTTTAGGCGACGATGGGATAGGAAAGAGCTAGGAGTTGGTAGGAAGCGGCCGTGGTCTTATTTAGGGTACAGCCTCAGAATTTGCCTGGTGTAAAAATGGGAAACTAAGGAATACCATCTTCAGGGCTGCTGACAGTGGGATTCGAACCCACTATCTCCCGGATGCAAACTCACAACTGCGCGCCCCAACTACAATATGGTTCTACTGTATGGGACCCTCGACAGGATTACTTTATTCGCGAACTCGAAAAAATCCAAGGAAAAGAAGTTCGATTCTTTCTGGTCGATTTCCGACAAAAGAATAGCGTTACGAAAATGTAGCAATATTTGTAATGGGAAGACTTGGCAGAAAGGAAATGAGCTGTTCGGAAAAGTGGTATGTTCCGAGGTGTCAGTGGGGAGATGGTGTGGAATGAAATTAGTAGACGAATAAGTTTGAGTGGTGTTTTTAGAAGTAGTAAAGATATGAAGGTAATGTTTGAATTCAAGAGGAAAAATTGAGGTAAATATTCGGATGTAGGAAGAGGGGTTTTGGATTTCAATAATTCACCGAGGGAGATGTTCCATGAGTGTCCACATTATTTGCAATTATTTAAGAGAAGATTAGGTAAGCAACACAAAGCGAATCTGCCACCTGGGTGACTGCCCTAAACGCAGATCAGTGATGTTATACTGTATATATATTACAGTTCATTGGGCATGCTGTATCTCACCAGAGATGGATTTTGGTAGAAGGGCACATGTCTGTAAGTGCGATTTTTAAGAAACACGAAACGTGAGTATTATAGCTTTTAAACGAAGGAAAAATGTGCAGACTTGGTTACGAACAGCTTGAATTTACTATCAAGATTAATTTCCTGTTTTTTTCGTATGGTTAAAGGCTACCCTTGGCGTCTGCAAAAACGTGTAAAACTAGCTGATAAGGAAGTCGTTCATAAGCGTGTTTTGCTGGATCACAATGAGAGATGCCCAGCAGAGTTTCCGCCTTAAAAGTGGCTTCTCCCCCGTGATAAACAGGCTTATAAATCGTCAGTAAAAGCCAAGAAATATCCTTTAACTCTACCATTCCAATTGAATTCGAGCGCCATATTTCTTATAAATGGTGAATCATTGAGGTTGGGATCGATTTTAGCGTCTTGTTGACCACAGTTCATCGTTTATTGCGGTTAACGTTATTTATTGTTTTCCTTCATTCATTCTAGTGCTACGACTTTCTTTATTATCAGTTCTGTGAAATTGTGAGGAAACTATACAGGGTGGTCGGAAACAATATGTGCGTTAGAGGATTGGTCATACTGATATATAATTTTAAAAAATAATTCGGTATCTCGCACCATTGTAATTTTATGCGCGGCTGAAATTGACCAATCAGGTAGCTTCGTGGCGAAGTTAAATGTGCTTTGCGAGGCGATGTTGGTAAATCTGGACGCTTTAACGCATGCGCAGGGGTAAATTTATAGGTATACAGATGCAGGTCCTCTTTGATAATGTTTCGACATGACGATCCCTTAATTTCCACTTGCTGAGATAAACTAGAACTTCGTTCCAGGTTTTCTTTCACTCGAGCAAAATTTTTTCTGATGTTCGATCTCTTTTCGGATAGTTACGTTTTTCTTTTTTTTTTTGTATGGCTTCTACAAGATAAAGTTTGAATTCAAGAGGAAAAATTGAGGCAAATATTCGGATATAGAAAAGGGGTTTAAGGATTGGAATAATTCACCAAGGGAGATGTTCCATGAGTGTCCACATTCTTTGTAATTATTTAAGAAAAGATTAGGTAAACAACACATAGTGAATCTGCCACCTGTGCGACTGCCCTAAACGCAGATCAGCGATGTTATACAGCAACCGTTTCACACCATTTTGGGACGAAGTTCTGCATTGCAGACTTTGATGGAGGTTTTGCCAAAACACTTCCAGTATTAAACTCTCGCGCAAACCGTTCCTCACAAGTTTTCCACGAATCGTGCTTCGCTTAACACTCGACAACGAACACGCCCTGATTTATCGTGAGCACCATTTTGTATTGCATTCAACTGGTCACTAATCACGTCTGCTCCTCTCTCTCACTCACACGTAATTACACTGCGACGTACTCGGGGGATGCGCGTGGGCGGACATGTGATAGCAACCGATTTCTGCATCGAAACCACGGTTTCCAGCATTTTCTGTGACGGGACAATTCATTAACAAAGATCAATTTCACGTCAGTATTATAAATCTTTTCCCGTACAGTTTTACTTTGTCTACCCTGTACTTTGATAGGAACACATTGGATAATTTCCAAAAAATTGAACTTTCTTCCTAAAATGTTCTGTACATAGGATGCTTGCTGAATACTTCTGAGTGATAAATGGTACATCAAGTACAGACATTTCCTCTTACTCACTACACCCTGATGAAGTCAAAACTCCGCAGCAACTTACATGCACGTAGAGTTTCAAGTTCATTAGATGAGACATGATACTGTCAGTGGTGATTTAAATTTAGCGACAATACAGGAGAATAGCTGTGCACAAAAGTTATAAGAACTCTCGTGCTGGAGTTTCTCAAAAATCGACACCAACGAGAGAAGTAACAAACTCTGTGGGGGAGAAGAAAGTTGGAGAGGAGAATACAAGTACTGGATGGAGAGAGGAACGTAAAACCCCATCTCTTAAGAGCTTTGTAAACGAAACGAGAACCGAGGTAGAAATAAAGTATGAAGTTAGCGAAGGCAGACAGAGGAGCAACTGGTGTGCCACGTACAATTGATTGATGAGCGAACTCCTCAATATTTACCTTCCAACTCGAAGTTTCTACTATGATAGGTAATATTAATCGCTACCTGTACGGACAAAGAGCAAGGTCAGCGAAGGGGGCAACTAATAATGTGTTTGTATACATTTACAGGGTTTGCCTAACCAGTGCGATACAGGCTTGATCGGTTCACCTGGAGAGAAATGGGTTCGATTCGCCGCCAGAAAGTCAAACACATTTAGAAAGGAGTGGTGGTGGCGATGGTGATTGTTTAAAGAGGAAGCACAACTAGGTAACTATACTCTATCAACACTGGATTCGTTGAGTTGCTCAGACGGTTGAGACGCTGGCTTTCTGACCCAAACCTTGCTCAGTCCGGTGGTATTTGAAGGTGCTCAAATACGCCAGCCTCGTGTTGGTAGGTTTTTAGGTAACTTATGAATAAATAAAAAATTTTCAGCTAAATATACATGAAGGGTAACAATAACTAGAACTCGTTTCTAATATCCTTTTCCAAGAACCTTTATAAAATATTATAATAGATATAGTCTCAACTAGGCAATTGTTATTGAAACATGCTCATTACTCACAGATTTAATTCGATGTACTCCGTTTTCTATAAACAGAAACAGTGCTTATCGGTAAGGTATTGTATCAGCACTTCTCGAACACGACCATGTTTCAAACAAACTGAATGTTAAGGTATAATCAGTTGCGGTACAGTGGTTTCATTATTCTGTATGTTTTATATTCAATAACGAAATCTGATTGTTACCCAATCTCTCATGTGGCTGATAGTAATTTAAACATTTTCCTTATTTTTGCAGGAAAATGCACACAACATCCATAGTGTATTCATAGGGGGACAATGCTAGCGGGCAGTCATTCTAGTCCAATAGTCAGCAATTTAAAAGGCAATTACAATGCCATATCGTTGGTACCTCTGGGGCGTTCACGCCAGACCTGTTTCCGGTAATATTATCGTATAATTTATGCTGTTCACGTGACACTAGGCTTGGTTAAATCTGATTTCATTGTATTGCGCTCTACTGTTCTCAACATTGCCATTGTTGTCACATTCACCATCATTATTATCGCCTGAAATGTTATCGGTTTAAATTTAAAATAAAAGAGAATAGAACACATGAAAAATATATTTCTAGTGAATACGTGACATGATTATGACATTACACGTCCAAACAAACCGTGAGGTAAATACTTTCAGGATTAGAGATGATAATGAGTAGGCACGAATATGTTGGAATACAAACGTATTTGAACAAGGCGCTCTACTGTATTGTCGGTGAGCTGGGGTTCTGAAAGTTCAGATCACTTATAGTTATGCAAGTCTCATTGATTAACTGTTGTGCGGGTAGAAAACACTTGCACCTTGCTTAAATACGTTTGCTTTCTAACTTATTCGTGCCTAAAAGTCCTTTACCTATTAATGAGTATTATTTTAAATAGAAAAAAAAATATTAGTTTACAACCCTTCTTGCCATCAGTACTCCATCGCGGTCCTGGAAACCACGGATTCGATTCCCGGGTAGGTCGAGGAATTTTAATCTTAACCGTTAATATTTCCTTGTTTTGGGGACTGTGTGTGTGCGTGATGTTCTCAAAATTCCTGCACCTTACACACCGCACACAGCTCTTGTCTTCACCATCTGAACTCGTAGTTTCCCATACACGGCAGATGTCGCCCATCTGCGTTACAAGGGCTGCGCTACTTTGTAAATAGTCACAGAGAATTAAATTAACCATTAATATTAGGAAAAGTAGAAAAACTCCCCTATCCCTCGAAAACCAACAGTATCGGCTAAAGGAAGATAATTAGAATGAAAATGAAAATTTCTCAGCCTACGCCAAATTAATCGCGCAAATGTAATGATCATTAATATGTCTCCCGGTCATGGCCATCCATGAGACATGGTCTGCACGGTTGCTATGGTTACACTTCCGTCACAAATGTTGTCGCCTCTCGTTACACAAATTTTCGGATAACCCCCAACAATAAGACATTTATATAAAAAAGGGGTGCCGGGGAATGTCGGACCTCAGTTGAAGATCTCGCACAACGCCAAGGAAACTGCTGGCAGCGTAGGTTCATATTCAACACAGTGGAGGACGTTTGGCTGTTTAACAAATATTTACGTTGTTATTTTGGCGGAACGCTAAATTCTCCTTCTAGATTTCTGAAATATTTTGAACAAAAACGACAAAGGCACGAGTCCGATGAAAGTGAACGTAGAAAGAGAATCAGTTCCTTATCCGAACCTGGACGTTGGTGATCTAGTCAGTGCTCGTCATTTAGGTCAGAAGCCACTTAACAGTTGTTCTGAGCTGGAGTCTACTCGCTCCTCATCTACGCAACAGCGCGTGGCCTCCCATAAAAGTACTGATGTTGCGACCAATGTTGCTTAACTTCAGAGATGTCACAGCATCAGCTGTTTCAACATGGCCACCCCATTTGCCGATCGTAGAAAATAAATAGAAAATTAAAGAAAAAATGACCGCAATGTTCTACAATTTTCGCAGTAAGTTATGCATTGTTATCAATGTTGTTAAAACGAACGTCATCGAGTAGTACCATGAAACCTTAGAGAAATTGTTAGGGGCGAAGAGAGCTTAAACAATTCTCTTCGCTTTTAATTAGTAGCGAATGTTATGCTTTCCATCAAGGGCTACTAATTAATTAGAGAAAGAAAAATGTATTTCTGTTATCATTAGCTGAATGTTGTAAACCGCAACGCATTACAAACAAGTCAGCGCTGACCGTGATGCTCAGGCAAAGAAATGCCTTCTCAAGTTTGTGGGACTGAATTTCGTCCAGCGTTTAAAAGAGCTTCACTCTCATGCGATTAGAATCACTACTATTAAGGAACCCCTTTCCAGCGCATAACCTTATTATTGTGGTGTCCCATTCGAAAAGTAATAGTTAAGAGAAACATAACATAAAAAGTTTAACATTATTTTTAATTCATTAATGACCGAGATCAATAGCTGCAGTCGCGTGAGTGTGGCCAATATTCGGGAGATAGCGGGTTCGAACCCCACTGTCCGCAGCCTTGAAGGTGGTTTCTGTGGTTTACCATTTTCACCCCAGTCATGTGCTGGGGCTGTACATTAATTAACGCCACGGCCACTTCCTTGCCACTCCTAGCCCTTTCCTGTCCCATCGTCGTCATAAGATCTATCTGAGTCGGTGCGATGTAAAGCAACTTGTAAGAAAAGCGTCTTTATTGTCCGACGGGAGTTCTTTAACTAGCCAGAAAGTAACAAACTGGAGTTGCCGCCAGACAAAGCTGGGATTCATCCTGATACATGAGAAAAGGACGAAAATAAAAAAGGTAAACAAATACACTTGTGGAAAGCATTCTTCTTCTTAATCTGTTTACCCTCCACGGTGGATTTTCGCTTGGACTCAGCGAGGGATTCCACCTCTACCACCTCAAGGGCAGGGTGCTGGAGCATAATATTCGGGTCTGGGATACAACTGGGTAGGAGGACCAGTACGTCACCAGGCTTGTTTTTCAGAAATACGATTATCTCTGCCGAATTTGAACCCACAATCCCAACCTTCCATCAGTAATTACAATACTTTGCTGAATTAAAAGGTACTTGTTCTGTTGCTACCGCTGAGACTTCCCTCCAACCCTGCTCTTCTCCCACGAACTACACCAAGTTCGCATCACAGACGAGCTCCGCTAATGCATTATCATGATTTGATTAGCTAGAGCTTGTCTGTGTTACAACAAATTAGCCCAACCAGGAACAGAACACACATTAATCAAGTTACAGAGCTAGTAGCATTATTGCCATTACCGGAGATCTGATAAACAGAACTGAAGTATTCTTCTTATACCACCTTTACGAAATCTGTGGGGTCGCGGGTGCGAACTATGGCGCACAGGTGGATTCTACCCTGTTTTACGGCCGGATGCTCTTCCTGTGGCCATCCCTATATGGAGGTATGGAATCACTATTGCGTGTTTCTGTGGTGGTTGGTACTGTAGTACGTTGTCCGAATATGAAGAGGAAAGTGTTGGGATCAACCAAAACACCCAGTCCCCGAGCCAGAAAAAGTAATCAGACGCGATAAAAATTCACAACGTGGCCGGTAATCGAACCCGCTGCCCATTCAGCAAAGGAGTCGTACATTCGGAACTGAATTATTACTGTTTGAGAAACAAACATGTGGCCCACAGAGACTTAGACCGCCAAGATGACTGCTGCCCAGCCCAGTGTGTAGTTCACATGGTGAGAATGACGACATTGCTTGACTGGGTCCGTTGCCTCTCATATCAGTCAGCTGAGTGAACCAATTTCCAATCCTTAGTCAAAGATTGTAGATATCAGGGGCCTTGAAGAAACAGGCAGATACTCGAACCATACACCTTGGCGTTGTCTAATGCATAATAATAATAATAATAATAATAATAATAATAATAATAATAATAATAATAATAATAATAATAATAATAATAATACTTCTTTATGAAAATATTTGGCCCAGTATGCATAGATAAAGTGTGGATGAAAAGTGTACCTCGTGAATTTTACACGCGGTTTTCTATGGATTTAGAGTAATTATATGTCTTTGAAGAAGGTCACTAAATCAAGTGTAATTGGACTGTAATTTACTAACCGCGTTCTGCTACACGATGCGTGACCTCAAAGTAAGCTCAATCTAGCTGGAAATGTATACCCGGAGGCTTACGAAACACATCTTATTGACTGCTGCCCACAAAGCGATGCTACTAGCGCGAGGCTGCCCATAGGAGATGTTTGGGTTTGGTATCCGCGATAATTTCTGGAGTGTTTATATACTGCTCACAGAAAAAAAACCATACCAGACTTTTGGTCGGCTGTAGTACTTTGCGTACCCTTATTTTGCAAACGTAGATTAATAGAGAACCTAAACATGTTCCTTTATTTTTACAGAAAATAAAAATGAATTAAAAATACACTCACATTTACGCTTGATTGTCCTTAACAGAAACAGGAGTCTAAAACCGCAAGTCACGGCACTTGGATTGCAACTGAAAACGAACTGCAACTTACACTTGACACATCTCAGTACTCTGTGTTCCCACCTCTGGCTCGTAGCACGGCAGCACACCGGCATCTTGGGGGCTGGCTCCCCATTCTTCCAATAATGCTGCTGTCAGCTCCTGGAGTGTGCGGGGTTGCTGTGGGCGATTCTGGATGCGCCTACCAACTTGATCCCACAGATGCTCGATACAATTCTGGTCGGGGCTACATGCAGGACAATCCATTACTTGAAGTCCAGTAGCTACAAGGAAGTCCCTGGTGGTCCTAGCAGAATATGCAATGGCTCCATCATGGACTAATGTGAAATGTTGCCCATTATTGTCTGCGATGGGTAGCACATCGTTCTCCAGGACCTCCTCAATGTAGCGCACAGCTGTCAATGACTCCCCAAACAATCACTGATCCGCCACTGTGAGCGATTGTTTCCTGCACTTTTCAAGGCAAATTTCGTTCTCCTTGACGTCTGAATACGTAAATAAAACTGGTATTCATGTCGGTATGACCTACACGCAGTGTCCGGCTCCATGACTAAATGGTTAGCGTGCTGGCTTTTGGCCCAGTTGGTGCTGGGTTCGACTCCCAACTGGTAGAGGATTTTAACCTTCATTGGTTAATTTCTACTGTTCAGGGGCTGGGTGTGTGTGTGCCGTCTTCAACACCACAATTTATCATAGGTAGGCCCATCTTCGCAGACACGCAGGTCGTGTATACGGTGTCAGCTGGACCAGGTATCTTCGGAAACCAAACAGTATTTATTATAGACACGCAATAAAATTATGGCATTGACAATGTTTACTCGTATGAAACTCTACCAAAATATAAACACGTGGCCCTGCATTAAGTTTACTTATGTGGACTTTGTTAGATAATGTTTTAAATACTACTTACAGACTTTTAAGAAATGAAAATATTTCTGATCACAGTGATAAGATATTTATAGGAGATGGCGATATTTTAGTTCTCACGTTCTCATTTTTATGGAGCGTACGCTAGTTTGATAATCTGAGTGGAAATAACGTCACAAACTCGTTCCTTGACACCCCTCTCTCCCGCAACATCTCTCTCGGCCAAGCATTGAGCATGTAATGTTACTTTGATGTCACAAACGACTTAGCTGACAGCTGTTGTTCTGAAACAAATTCATCTGAACCGTATCTATATATCTATTTATCTATCTGTCTATCTGTCTACCTACAAATCTATCTATCTATTATGCCAATTCAACATAAATACAATATAATTAACACAATACGATCATCATTATTGATGGAAGAACAAGCCTGTAATTAAAATTCGATTTCAGGAGTCTGAGAAATCTTTCGGCATATCTCTTTAAAATTTGTCAAAAGTAAACAAGATAATTATATCCGACTGCATCGTAGAAGCTGGATTCAAATTTCGAAACATACATAAATATTTTATGATATTGTAAGAATCCAGGTCGAGTACAAAGTTTCTGCCCCTCTTCAGATGTAAATAGATTATGACTCGTTCTCCGGCTGCTCCTCCTCTCATACAAGAATGTTCATCCATTAAATATAAAGATGTTCGTATCAGAAAAATAATGTACAAAAGTGTATTCCTAATGTGGAGATTGAATGACTTTCACAAAGAAGAACTTCATCAAGATGTTTTCTTTCACAAGATGTTCGTCTCTAGGCAGTAAATCACATCAAAGATGCTTTTACATTCAGAAACATGGAAGTTAGGGAAATCTTTCGTAATAAGTAAGGAGCACAGAAGGTAGTAAAGATGATAGAAGTTTATTTGAGTTTCGCATTGCTCAAGTATATCCCTGGCATACGTCTGATGAAGATGACTTTCATAATGGGGATGAAAAGTTTTCATTTTGTTGGTCTACCACAAGATATAAACTTAAGTATGACAAAAATATTGTTGTTTTAAGTTATCTTCTCATTTTAATGACAGAAACATATTTCAGATATTTATTTGATTATAAAAAGTAGGCAAGACGACAGGTTTGATATCCGAGTGACAATCTAGCTGGCTTCTCACCAAGGGGCTGGTTAGTTCGAATCCTGTGCAGGCAAGACTTTTGAAATGAAGAGTTCAGCCCTATGGCTCGGATTTCACGTGAAAATTGAGATCCTGTGGCTATTATCGTATTATAAAGCTCACTTTTATTTGATACAATTACTACACTAGATTAAATCAATCAATCAATGTCTAAAGGCAATGCCTGTCGATTCAACAATTGTATTCTGCCTTCAGCTTATCCTTTCATGACAAAGTATGAACTAATCCACGTTTTGCATAAATACTTGAAGGAATTGCTTCCTAGGTCGACCTCGTCCCTCCTTTCCTAAGATCTTTCCTTCTAGTAGATTTGTTAGAAAGGTATTATGACGTACTGTGTGAACAATTAATTTAGCTGTTCTTCTATGTACTGTTACCATTAGCTGTTTCTTCTCCTGTATTTATCGCAGGATACTTTCGTTGGTTCTTTTTTCAGTCCAACATACTTTTAGCATTCACCTCAAGACCCACGTCTCAAACGCTTCAAGGCGTTTCCTATCCTGTTCTTGGATTGTCCAATTTTCACATCCATATAAGAGTACGATCCACACAAATTACATCACAAAACTTTCCCTAATCTCAATATCTAGATGTATATTGTTCAGAAGATTTCTTTTGTTGCTGCATACTTGTTTGGAAAGCGCTATTCTTTTTCTTATCTCTTTGCTGCAACGGTTATAATTTGTGATGAGACTTGCGAACTAAAGAAAACTGGTGACTTGTTCCACTACTTTGTTAGCAAGCCTGATGTTGGTGTGATTTCACTCAGGATGTTTTCTTACAACTAATATTTTTGTCTTCTTCACGTTAATGTTTAAATATAAATCTAGAAAATTTGATAACAGTATATTCAGTATTTTCTGAGGCTGCAAGATTGATAATAATATTTTGAAATTAACTGCCTGGCATTTGCAGGTGATTCTGCTATACTTTCAGCGAGCCTGACAGATGCAACAACATAATTCAATACCTTGTAAGAAATAGTCAACAAAACAGATTTGAGAATCTCTGTAGAAAAGAAATGTATTACAAACTTAAAAAATGCTCCAAAACATTTGACAACACACACTGGTGAATAGATAAAGTAAAGAAATTCAAATACCTGGTAGAAATAATTTTAAGAATGGTTTAGAAAACTCTGCTGTAGAAGAAATTTTACACAAGATGGAATGCGCGTAATAATTTTTACAACGAGAAATTCTTGTATAAAAATCTTGAAATAAGGCACTACAATACGGTAGGGAAACGAGAATGTTCTTACGCAAGTGAATGGTTTTGAACTATAGAGTAGATAAAGTGGAAGTACTGGAAAGAAGAATCATGAGAAAATCTTAGGTACAATGGTAATTAAGAAGTAATAAGTAAATATACCTGAACATAGAAAATATATCAGAAACAATAAGAAAAAAAGGAGTTTGCTAAATTTTTGGAGATCTCTGTAATGGATGATTACAAATTTGCAAAAGAGATATTAAAGTACCAATGGGAGAAAAAGACAACAACGAGATAGATACAAGAGGTGAAGAGAAAATATAAGAGAAGAAGCTATAGAAAGAGAGATTTTAAAAAAGAAAAAAATTAAGAATGGAAGGATTCCAGGGAAAAACGAAAAGGAAACCCGTTCCAGAGTGGTCCGAGGAGAAGAAGAATAAAGCGTAGTGCAATGAAGAAGAAATCGTGTAAAGAACGGAAGAGGAAACAACAAGGAAGGATGAATTGAAATTGACACGATAATAATAATAATAATAATAATAATAATAATAACAATAATAGCTACATCCTCTCGCTCGCTTCGTGATTGTAAATTCTCTTTGTTCCATATTATGCAGTGAAGTATTAGTTGGAGGACTTGTATTGTTTGAGGGATATAGTCTGTGGTAAACAATGAGGTAGGTTATTTAATTAATCGTATATATGTATTCATAGCACATGCGCTGAAAATCACTAAAATACTAGGGGATGATATTATTTTCCATGATTTATTTTCAAAATGCCGCTAAGAAGTCTGAAATATGGTGGTTATTGCTGGCTGTTTACAGCCCAGTGATACGATATGGTATCTAATTAAGAGAGTGTTTCAAACAAAGAGCGTTCTTGCTAATTAATAAATGTATTTGAAAATGTTTCTGTCATCCACTAATGGAGCGACTCATCAAGAACTGTGATTGCATTATTTCGCTAGACCAGTAAATGATCGCGATAATAAATCACACGACTTCTATTGGTGGGAACAGCAGTGCTACAAATGGAACAAAAAGAAATTACAGTCGTGGCCACAGTAAGCTGCGTGTACACGCACTGTACGAAACAGTTCCGTGGTTTCTTTAGGTTCGTTTTTGTTGTTGTGAATGTTAGAAATGAACTTAGTATTGTAAAATGTTTGTGTACATAGATTGTGGTATCTGGACAGCAACGTTCTACCGAGAGAAAAGTGTTTTATTGTTGAAAACATTTTTAGCAGGCAAAGTAGAGGGTCTCGATGCTACGAAAAACGTAAAACGAAGCAATTTACTCAATTGTGCCGAAAGATGAAGGGTTAAAGGGCCAGCAAAGATTTGAAATTTTGAGTCTTGCATAGCTCTATCAAACTAAATAAACACATTTCTAAAATAACTTCCGGCCTAGAGTTGCTTGTTTCTTTACTCGTTTTTTATTTAAATCCTTGCCAAATTAACTTATTTAACATAATTCCTTGGTTCAATACCCTCCTTAATTTTTGAGTTTTGAAAAATGTCCGCTCAAAAGTAGTTATAAGGGCTTAAGTGAAACTCTGCATCACATTAGCGCTCGTAGTGGTAGAAAGAGGAAAACTGATAATCTCATCGACCGGATAACGATGATTAAGAAAAGGATTGTAATTTTTATGAATAAATCAAGAATACATTCTCATACTTTATAATATTTTATTTACCTAGAATTCGTATCTCATATTCCTAGGATGTTTTCAACATTAATTTGCTAAGGGCTAGAACACTTGGCTTTATTTATTCGTACACTGTATATCACATCCTTAATATCTGGAAAATTTCCCTCAACACTTTCTCGAGGTAAGCAGGGAAATTTTAAGCACATAAAAGAAGTTTACCACTATGTAAAAACAATGTTTGTGCTGTTTTGCTTGTTGACCACCCAAATTTTGAAATCCTCTATCTCAGCCCCCTCGACAAGTTTAAGGGATTTTCCATTTATGTATGGTATTGGACGTGTAATTATCTTCTTTACCCAGTTTTAAGTTTCTAGGGTGTTTAGAAGTGTCTCACTAATTCATGTCCTTTTTTGTCACTTTTACAGCTGCCTGCATACGTTCAGTTCTTGATGGCAGATCAGCTGATTGCTAATCAACTTTAACTTCAGAGTGTGTTGAAGAAAACATAAACCCCGATCAATTTTCTGCAATTTACTGATTGAAGATCCCAGAAGAAAATAAATCTGGCAAGAGCGCAATTAGATACCACTGTCGTGTTCATTTGTTCAGAATGGTGTCTATTCTATCCTCTTTGGTGTCTAGCATAGACATCAAAGTGGCAGTGAATCAGGGAACAGCGGATCCTGATCGTGTTTCAGAAAGGTAAAAAAAGAGCGGATTTTGAGTCTTTCCATTGATTATTTAATTTTGTAGAATATGAGTGATATTCCCACTAAGAAAGTGAGAGAGGGCCAAATTTTTCATTGAATGATAGAGCCCTATTACTTAATAAAGTTGAGGGATACTTGCATATAATTGAAAAAAACGGATGCTCTGTGAGAAAAAGAGAAAGAGACTGCTTGGAAGGAAGTTGCTTCTTCTCACAAGCCATGATCGAAGTATGGCACGGTGCGATAAATTACAAAAGAGTAAGCAAGCATGCTGCGGATAGATTCAAGTTTTGTCACGTTGGATTGTTAATTATAGAAAGTCTGGGTTTACATGGATATTAATATGCCACAGATAACTATTTATTTCAAAATTTGGTTTATATAAATTAACTAGTTCCATGTTCAAGATTGAGGTTATATGTGAGAATAATGGCTACAGAATAGTACGTCACTTAAATCATACTTTGTACTTGAACTTGAATTTATTTATCATTAAAACGTTTAATCAGATGTATTTAATGAAAGAAAAGAATCCATGAATTTAAAGACTGCAAGCACTGATTGGAGAATCAGCGCTTGATCTACATGAATTTGATGGTTAAATGTGATGGGAGATTGATCATCGCTCAAACTTTGATTGCTGTTTTTATAACTCACATAGGATGATTGCCAATCAAACTCCGGTCAAAATTTGATTAGCTTTTCTGCAACCGGTCGTAACTGTTGTATCCGTCGTTGACAGGTTAGTTTCCGTACTCCCGTCTAGCTGGGAGGAGTGGCAGAACACATACAACTACTGTATGCCACCGTTGTGTTGTTGTCCATCACTTTTAGGGGTTTTAGACATCCCAGGCCAACAGATTGTGTTTTCTTGTAGCTCTGCGATATTCGAGTATTAGGTAGTTCCCCCTAGCAGCCTCCCGCTACTTTATAATGCTCGTTCCTCCGCGTGTTTCTTCAGTCTTTATGACAACTTAAGTTTTCCATTTAGTGAAGCTCGCCACTGATAGGCTACATACAACACTTGTTAGTGTTAGTTCTACTGAAAGGGCTGACATGGTATAAAATATACAACAATTTTTATTCCTTATTAAATTTAATATCTCAGGGAAAAGTACAATTTAGATAAGTTATAATGTCATGTCTTAAAAGAGGAAAACTTCAGCTCTACTGTTCCCAGGATAGAGTGACATTCCCGTACTGTAAACCTACGCTGACTAAGAAAAATAGTTGATTGGGTATCACTGGAAATCCGAGCAATCTGTTGTCCAACCTCTTTGATAAAAATGAGGCCATCAGCGCTCCATGTAACACTGGATTCGATGGCTTCTGGTACGAAGAAGAATTTGTCTAACAAATCACTGTACTTTGTTCTTTTAGCATTTTCCCTATTCGCAGCAGCACCTCCAGTACTTATTGACGTCAGGGGAAGATTCACTGGGCGAATGTGTCGGCACAGGTAAAATCTCACACCTTTCCATGGCACACGTGTTATTCCGTCTGGCCCTTTAATGTCTGAAAGGCATCAACCAGTAGGCTCTCGTATAGAAGAAAATTCTGTTGAAATTTCCTCTTCTAAATGTCAAAATGCCAATTAGACCGGGATATAAGATCTCACAATACTTGAAAAAATCATGAAGTCACAAAAGATGCCGTGTTGATTTCGCCTGATACTCGATCAAACGAACTGACATACATATATACATACATTCATACAAATACCGGACGAGTTGGCCATGTGGTGAGGGTTGATGAGGTCATCATGATAGTTCTTGCACGTGCATTTCACAACAACACAATATCGTCTGCGGTGGTTTTGAGTACGGTATAACGTAAAATCTTCTTTAGAGCTTATCTGCAACACCTTTACGACGTTCATTATGCAAACGAAATAATAAACAATGAGGGTTCCAACCTCACTGTCGGCAGTCCTGAAGATGGTTCTCGTGGTTTCGCATTTTCACACCAGGCAAATGCTGGGGCTGTACCTTAATTAAGGCCACGGCCGCTTCCTTCCAACTCCTAGGCCTTTCCCATCCAATCGTCGCCATAAGACCTATCTCTGTCGGTGCGACGTAAAGCCCCTAGCAAAAAAAAAGTACCTTAATTAATACAACGGCTGATTCCTTCCAATTCCTAGATCTTTCCTCTCCCATCGTCACCATAAGATCTGTCTGTGTCAGTGCGACGTAAAGTAAAGTGTAAGATTCATACATTGAACCGGTGGCCTGTAAGTTATTTATGTGAATATGGAGAGTTTTTTGTTCAAACAAAAGTGATGATTTTCATAAGGTATACACAAAATGTATAAGTGATTTACAGATATACCTATTAAACTATTAATACTTAATAGACATCGACAAGTGAAATCATTCTATCAAACATGACGCCAATTATCGATTTGTCAGTGTCATTTACCAGGCACATTTTAGGGGAACATTACCGGTACGAAATGAATGATATAGAGAGAGGGATTCATTTTGCGAGCTATGCTTTGTTAATCCGTAGAACGCCAATAAGAGCAGAGATTGCGGTTAAATGAGATTGAATGACAGTGTGGACTCTGAAATGAACAATAATGCTCCACAACAACCAATGAGCTATGTAATGAGACGTTCTAACGTTAACCGGACTCGATATCACATCACAACACAGCAGTTCAGCCCAGTTTTAGGTTACTGTAGATAATGTTTCAAAAAGACTCACAATTCAATTAGTGTTATGTGTAATTTAATGGGTGGTTAGTGATTATGGCTGATGGGTATTGGGTTGGCTGTTGTTAGAGGTGTTTGCTATCGATGTCTGTCGATAACACAGACGAACAGTGTTTCAACTGGTGCTGGGTAATTAAACCGGGAGAAGTTTAAAATTAAATCGGACTAACTGAACTAAGAAGCTTTATATTTGTCGGTGGTCGTTCTTTATATTCCCTTTCGGTCGCATTATTCTGACCATTATCAGCGCTTATGATGTAGTACTAAGAATCGTATGGACTCAGTTATCGTGCACGGGCATTATGATTTAAGCCATTTAGTTTTTATCCGTACGGCAGAGAACAAACAAGTCTAACTGTAGTTCTCACCAGTCGGCGCTACAGTCCTTAGGGACCTGTCGTCGTATCTCGATATCCAGCTTTTCTTCTCCAGGTTTCAATGTCGAATAATTGGACATCATGTTCCAAGACGTGACCTGATTTTTTCTCCTTAGCCTTATCCCAAATTATCCACGTTCATCCGAGGCAATCTTAAGATGTCCACAGCAATTCCTTTTTCAGGTAGGGTAGTTAACCCGATGTCAACCCTCAACCTGGAACAGTAGAACTATTCCGTCAGGGTCACCATACCTTAGCAGCGATTATCCTACTCGCCCTAATCCTTCCCCTAAGGGATATAATTTTATGATTTTGGAAGTAGACAAACCTACCAACACGGACATTTCCTCCAATTTACCAAATACACCTACTCGGTATTTTCGTTTTCACTGCGATCCATTAACATGTCATTCACCCTGAATTGGCTCCGGCACAGAGTTTGGCTAGATTGTGTCTACTGTGAATGGATTTGAGGCAACTTTTAGCTGAGTTTTAATTATTTCTTCGAGTAAATTATGAACGTGTCAGCAGATATATTTTTAATACTCACATAGTATGACACTGAGTGTCGAATGGACTTCTTTTCTTCTTTCAACACCCTCATTACAACTCCGGGGATTAATTCCATGTTCTGGGGATCCATAGATTGTCATAATTCCACTAATTCACGGATAATTTTATTATTGGTAATTTGATTCCTTGGCTGGTCTCGTTATCAGTAAACACCCTCTGTTATTCACTACGATTACTTAATTCGAGAAAGAGAAAAATCCAAATAAAAACAGCTCTATTTGTTCTGGGTGATTTCCGACAAAAGAGTAGTGTTAAGAAAAATGTTGGAAACTTTGGGCTGGGCAGACTTGGGAGAAAGGAGACGAGCTGCTCGACTAAGTGATATATTCCGGGCTGTCGGTGGAGAGATGGTGTGGAATGACATTATTAGACAAATACATTTGTGTTGTGTTCTTAAATATAGGAAAGATCACAATATAAATATGAAGTTGAAATTGAAGGGGACTAATTGGAGAAAATATACATTTATAGCAAGAAGAGAGAGATGTTCAATGAATTTCCAAATTATTTGGAATTACTTAAGAGATGACCACATCTGCAACAGATAGGGCACCTGCCACGTGGGCGACTGTCTTAAATGCAGACCATTGGTGAGTGATTGATGATTGAGGGTGTCGGCGAGCATCCTTCCCCCCCTCAACTGATATGAGATATTTGCAACACTTTTCCATGATGATCCGCTGTGTGGTGTGGATGGTTAGGTGTTCGCCTTCTATGCCGAACGTGACAGAATTGATGCCCGGCGTCGTCGATTGGCATTTAAAATCACACAAATTCCAGAAACCTGAGCCTGTAAATCATCCGATTCCTTAAGGAATTCCTCTTTACAGTACTCTGAAGTCTTTAGAAACTTACAGCAGTTCAACGGGTGGAAGACACACAAATAATAATAATAATAATAATAATAATAATAATAATAATAATAATAATAATAATAATAATAATAATAATAATAATATTAATAATAATAATAATAATAATAATAATAATAATAATGATAATAATAATAATAATAGGAAGAAGAAGAAGAAAACATACTGGGACCTCTAAGAAACAACAAAAAACAACAATGCCGAATTTCGACTACAGACATCTATATTTAAAAGTTGAAAAACTGACAACTGTAATGAGGAAAAGAAGACTCGAGTTTTCTGGACACATTTATAAAATGAATAACAATAGATTAAATGAACAAATCTTCAACCTATTGAACAGTTACAAATCCAAGCCGAAGTGGTTCACTGAAGTTGAAGAGGATATGAAAAACGGTGGAGTTAAAATAGATACGATAAAGCAGAACACATTTCAGAGAAGTAACACGAAAGGCGGGATTTCAGGAGAGACAGAAATTACCAACTAGAAGAAAATTGACTAAAGAGAAAAAGGAACAACATTCTCAGAAAATGAAGGAAGTCTGGAAACGAAGAAAGTTAAATGCAAAGAAAAGTAACGAAGTTGATTTATCGTACCCTCGAAAGAGTTATTCAAATAATAATAATAGTAATAATAATTTGTTGTTGTTTATATTCCTCCTAAACTTGTAAAGAATGTTTATGAGAAAGAAAGAGAAGGGACAGAAAAGGGCATAGAAATGAAGTCCAGTGGCCTAGAAACCCTAATACCGTCGTGATTCGAGAAGAAGGAGAGCTGAAAGATGGAAGTAAGTAGAAGAGATGCCAGTCTCTGGTCAACCCTCTCTTCCACGTTGAGAGCCTCCTTCAGTCATCTCATTCGTTGATGTATTCTCTGTCTCTACCCACGAAATAACTAGCTTATGCATCCGTTCTTAACACGGGAATTGGTAATCGATTTCACGATTATTTCATGAATTTATGTGAACGTACATGCGTGTGTTCAAGCGTTTAATACGGCGTGCTAAACTAAAATCACCTGGCCGTTAGGTGAAGTACGATAAAGCTGAACAAAGTCGATTTACGGAGTTTATTGAACAGCAAAGTTCCTGGTCCGAAGTTGTGCGAAATTCTTCTCGGTTATCTGAAATCTGGAGTGGCGTTGTGGCTGAAAACCATTAGTTGACCATAATCTCATAATCTCTTTTATTATCTGTTCTACCGAAAGGAGTAGATTTGCTGTTTATTTAATCAAATTAACACACTTCGGAGTGACATGACTTAGCCCATAAAATCGTCCGTTAATGACATCTCCCTTTGAAAAGGTGCACCTGAGAAAGTTGTTTTAGGAATTAATTTCCATTAAAGTTGATATACTTACATTAAGCTTCGTCATGTATATTTTGTGTGTGTGTATGTAGGAGAGGAGGGGGGGTTAAATAACTATTTTCACTTCCTACCCGCCTAATCAGGGATTTAGAAATAATAATGGCCCTAAAACCTACCCAAGGGCAGGTGGATTCTATATGTGACGTTTAGTAGAAATACATCCAGTCCTCTTCCAGTAATAATAACTCAGACAAACGATCAGTAAACAGAAACCAAAGCTAACAAGATATGCAGATAGTTATTACTATACTTGAAACAGACTACTTTACGAAAATTTCGCTAAAATATTCAATGTACAGACACACGGTCGTTACGATTTTATTTATATAGATAAGGAATCTGCTTCACGTACAACACCGCTGGACTTACCCTGTAAAACTGTCCGTTAATGATATCTCCCTTATTCATCCTTTTGAGAAAGTGCACATGAGAGAAGAAGTTTTAGAAATAGATTTCCAGTCAAGTTGGTCTTGTATATTTTGTGGGAGATTAAAATAACAGTTTCGTTTCCCTCTAAACCCCCAGTCCATTCCGGAAATTTGAAATGCTATGGAGTTTAAAATCTTTCTTCTGACTGGTGGATGCTAAATATAAAGTTTACGGTATTTTTCTGTTGTAAAAGGTATTTGTTTCAATTCAATTTCAGTCACTACTAATCTGCATTTGGGGCAATCGCCCAGGTGGCAGATTTCCTATCTGTTGTTTTCCTAGCATTTTCTTAAATGATCGCAAAGAAATTGCAAAATTATTGAAGATCTCCCTTGGTAAGTTATTCCAATCCCTAACTCCCCTTCCTATAAACGAATATTTTCCCCAATTTGTCCTCTTGAATTACAACTTTATCTTCGTATTGTGATCTTTCCTACTTTTAAAGACACCACACAAACTTATTCGTCTACAGATGTCTTCCCATGCCATCTCTCCACTGACAGCTCGGAACATACCACTTAATCGAGCAGCTCGTCTCCTTTCACCCAAGTCTTCCCAGACCAAACTTTGCAACATTTTTGTAACGCTACTCTTTTGTCAGAAATCACCCAGAACAAATCGAGCTGCTTTTCTTTGGATTTTTTCTAGTTCTTGAATCAAGTAATTCTGGTGAGGGTCCCATACACTGGAACCGTACTCTAGTTGGGGTCTTACCAGAGACTTATACGCCCTCTCCTTTACATCCTTACTACAACCCATAAATACCATGTGCAGAGATCTGTACCCTTTATTAACAATCATATTTATATGATTACCCCAATGAAGGTCTTTTCTTATATTAACACCTAGGTAATTACAATGATCCCCAAAAGGAACTTTCACCCCATCTTTACCCGCTTTAGGGTAAGTCCGCTAGGACATATACTAAAATGGTCCGTTAATGATTTCTCCCTTATTAATCCTCCTATCGAAGAGGTCCACATGAGAAAAAAGTTTTAGAAATTGATTTCCATTAAGGCTCGTCATGTGTATTTCGCGGAAAGGTAAAATGACTGTTTTCAATTCCTATGAACCCCCAGTCCAATCAGGGCTTCAGGAATAAAATTAGCTCGAAAACCTATCCAAGGGCACTTGGATTCTATATATGAAGTTCGGTAGAAATATATTCAGTCATTTTCCAGTTATAAGAATTCAGACAGACAAACAGACAAAGCGACAGACACCAAAGCTAAAAAATATGCCGATGGTCATTATTACAGCTGAAATGGATAACTGTACGAAAATGTTGCCACAATATTCATTGAACATACACCCACAGTCGTTACGATTTTATTTTTATAAATAATAATAATAATAATAATAATAATAATAATAATAATAATAATAATAATAATAATAATAATAATAATAATAATAATAATAATAATAATAATAATGCATAGACCTAGTTTGTTACTTTTACAGTAACGTTATCAACGTGCTTTATGTTTGCAGTATGTCTCATCCATAAAATTAAACACGATGTATGAGGGACCTTAACATAGCAACGACATCGGAAGTCGAACGCTAGTGTTCAAGTATGAAGATAGCTTTTAGGAAAGTAAATACTGGGGAAGCTTTCTCGTTCCAATATCTTTGGCAATCATTTTACGTGCGACGCAAGGGTTTGTATTCTTAACAAGCGATATCTGTATTCCTTGATACGGAACCGTGTCTAACATACTGTAGCTTAGAGAAAGGAGAAGAGGAATCGTTCATTCATATCAGACGTCTCCGGGCTTTCAATAAGTGTAAATAGAACTCGTTTGGGCTATCAAATTCGCTTGCTGAACAGCTATAGAAGAGGTTTGTTCCTCACGCCATCTACTGAGTAAATACCGTACTAGAGCGTAATATGAAACAGCATGTGCACGAGCCAAACCAATCGTTGCATAGAATGAATTTCATTGCAAAGACCGTATTGTCGATAGTATACTTTTTTAAGGTACAGTCAAAGGTTCCACCTTTAAAATACTAAATTTTTGTTCTCTAATTAGCAATTACAAGTGTCGAGACATGTTTCGTCCTTATTTTTGGTCATCATCAGTTCTCAGAACTAAGAAGCAATTGAGCTCCAGCATTTTAACGTCGGTAGGTGCATAGTGGGTCAAGATGATTTTTTTTAACTTTCGTAAAACGTGTGCTATCACCACACACTCATATAACACATTTCAGAACAAATATCTGTTCATGTAATCGGCCAAAGAGTCCCTTTGTTGGACTGGTGGCCTGTTCCCCTAACGGGGAGAATGAAATAACTATTTGAATAAAAGAAATGAATGCATAGTGGGTCTCGGCTCATAAGGGACAACAGCTGGTCCGTGGTCCAACAGCTCTGCACTCTGACAGGCCAATCGAGCAGAGGAGGGGTGGCCACGGCTCTACCGTGGCTCTACGCCTGTGCATTCGGAAGACGGGACAGGGCTGGACCTCCTGGCTGATCCCAACAGTCGGCTCTCCAGAGAATGGTTTTCCCTAGTTTTCCATTCTCCTGCACTAAGGCGAATGCCGGGACAGTTCCTGGGTCACGGCCACCAACCCCCTCACCTTCTCTGAGTATCTCCTTCACCGTAACAAATGTCCCGGACTGAGAGACAGCGTCACCGTCTAAGAGGCCCGCCTCCCCCTTCAGTGGAGGAATGAAAACATTTTTTAGTAGTAGTAGCATTTTAAAAACACTATTTTAATTTTATCATGTATTTTGACTGACGTATTCGGTAACCCGAATCGTAGTTTAATGTGTAGTTGTGACCTTGTCTTTTTTTTCGGCTGATGATGTCCAAAAAGATGGATGAAACATGTACCGACACTTGTTAACTGCTAATTAAAGAAACATATTTTAGTATTGTAAAAGTGGAAACTTTCACTCTACCTTAAAAAAAGTAAACCAAACCAAACAAAACCAAACGCCATGGTGCAACAGCCCCGAAGAGCCTTGGCCTACCAAGCTACTGCTGCTCAGTCTGAATTCTTTCATAATACGAGATGACGTGTAATAATAATAATAGTGCGCGTAGAGGCGCGCGGCTGTGAGCTTGCATCCGGGAGATAGTAGGTTCGAATCCCACTATCGGCAGCCCTGAAAATGGTTTTCCGTGGTTTCCCATTTTCACACCAGGCAAATGCTGGGGCTGTACCTTAATTAAGGCCACGGCCGCTTCCTTCCAACTCCTAGGCCTTCCCTATCCCTTCGTAGCCTTAAGACCTATCTGTGTCGGTGCGACGTAAAGCCCCTAGCAAAAAAATAAATAATAATAATAATAATAATAATAATAATAATAATAATAATAATAATAATAATAATACCGAGCTCGATAGCTGCAGTCGCTTAAGTGCGGTCAGTATCCAGTATTCGGGAGATAGTAGGTTCGAACCCCACTGTCGGCAGCCCTGAAAATGTTTTTCCGTGGTTTCCCATTTTCACACCAGGCTGTACCTTAATCAAGGCCACGGCCGCTTCCTTCCCACTCCTAGCCCTTCCTTGTCCCATCGTCGCCATAAGACCTATCTGTGTCGGTGCGACGTAAAGCAACTAGCAAAAAAGTAATAATAATAATAATAATAATAATAATAATAATAATAATAATAATAATAATAATAATAATAATAATCTGGTTCTTGTTTTACAATTTGATTTATGTCACACCGACACAGATAGGTCTTATGGTGACCATGGGATAGGTATACGTAGGAAGCGAGCGTGGTCTTAAATAACGTACAGCCCCAGCATTTGCCTGTTGTGAAAATGGGATTGGAACCCACTACCTCCCGAATGCAAGCTGACCCGAACCGCACTGTCTCTCGCTAAATAATAATAGAATATCAGTTATTGTTTAATTAAATTTTGATCTGAAACCATTTAGGCTGCCTGGAATACAATTTTAGAGACCCTTTTCGTATTGAGCCACTTATAACTGATTTTGTCGGGTGAACACCGAATGTGTCTCAAACGATGTTCTACGAGCCAACTTTGTAGACCATGTAGTGCTGAATGAACACTCTTCTGCCGTTTAAAATACTGACTTCTTGCGCCATCACTGTGTGGCACAAATACTGCTTCTGAATTCAGGCATCTAATGCTATCAAAACAATAATATATAAATTTCACTGAATATAATCTGTAAATGATTGATTTCTCTTCATTTCACACCGGGCGAGTTGGCCGTGTGGTTAGAGGCGCGTGGCTGTGAGCTTGCATCCGGGATATAGTGGGTTCGAATCCCACTGTCGGCAGCCCTGAAGATGGTTCTCCGTGGTTTCCCATTTTCACTCCAGGCAAATCCTGGAGCTGTACCTTAATTAAGGCCACGGCCGTTTCCTTCCAACTCCAAAGCCACGAGCAAAAAAAAAAAAAAATATCATTTCACAAGAAACTTCTCTGACTATGATAGTGTGCCACTCTCAAACTACACACAAAACACTGAAAGTCACAGAGAGAAGGAAGTTTGTAGCATGCACCGGTGAAGTCGTCTGGCAATGCAACTCTTAATCAGAGTGCCTCTGGTTCAAAATACGACGACTTCAAGTGCAGTTTTGTAAAGACTCCAGGCGAGAGGAAGGCTATCGTATCTGAAACCCCCTGCTTATGATTGAAAGTGAGCATGGGTGTTCCATGGAAACTCTAAAAACGTGGGAAGGTTGTTTTGAAAATAAAAGAAGAAGTTATTACTTTTCCACTTTGAAAAACCTCAGAAAAGAACAAAACAAAAACTCTCACGTACGTCCTTGCTTACTCACTCACTTACTTACTGAGTTGTTTCTTCCATAATTCCATAATTACTTCTCAGATCATCGAGTCATCAAGAAGCACTGACTATCTCTAGATCGACTCACTCCATTTTAAAAATAATAATTTGAGTCATTTCTGACTGAATTGCTATACATCCAGACATCTCATAAGCTAGTGTATTAACTGATTTTAGTTTAATTTTCTAAAACGCCTAACGGTGTTTTCAATCATCTGATTTCCATTTCTATAATCCGACTCTATGATGTAGTGGTTAGTGTGATTAGCTGCCAGCCCCGGAGTTCCGGGTTCGATTCCCGACTAGGGGATTTCGTTTGGAAAGTGGTACGAGGACTGGAATGGGATCCATTCAGCCTCGGGATGTCAACCCAGAAGAGGAGATTGGATTCCTACCTCAGCCATCCTCGAAGTGGTTTTCCGTGCTATCCGACTTCTCCTCCTGGCAAATGCCGGGATGGTACCTGACTTAAGAGCACGGCAGCTTCCTTCCCTCTTCCTTGTCTATCCCTTTCAATCTTCCTATCTCCCCACAAGGATCCTATTCAGCATAGAATGTGAGGCCACCTGGGCGAGGTACTGGTCCTCCTGCCCAGTTGTATCCATACCAAATGTCTCAAGCTCCAGGACCACTGCCCTTGAGGTGGTAGAGGGGGGATCCCTCGGTGAGTCTGAGGTAAAAACCAACCCTGGACGGTAAACAGGTTAAGAAATAAATAATGAATGAAATGAGATCATTTACTAAGAATTTACAGATCATTTCGTTTACACCCATTTACTATTCATACTATTCCTAGATTTGGGTTAGTCAGGCGAAAGTCTGGTATATTTGACATCTACAAGTATGTACAAATACACAGCTAACCGCCATTTTCATCGAGACCCGTAGAGTGCGTTGCTATATGAGCCACTGCTGAGTATGCTGGCTGAACAAACGGCGATAAGCCTCGTTCACAGCATTCTTATCTAACACATGCATTACGTTGGTGTAATTACCACATCAAATTTATCGTGTAATATTATGACTGTTCATGAGTTACGGTGCACTGGCAACATGGAGATAGGCTACCACTATATTCCTCCGGCCCGTCCTGACAATAGTCTACATGGCTGGAGTATCAATAAGATTACACTGAGTACCAAAGTTGATCATTTGTTTAGTTTGTGACAAAGGCCTGATATCTGAGAGCCAGTAGAGGTGAACTATTCTCTCAAAGGTTTTTCAACAATTTGTTTTACGTCGCACCGACACAGATAGTCTTAAGTGTTGAGCACTGAACAGACACATACATGATCTTTTCTACTTTTAAAAGCTCCCCCAGGGTTATTCTTCTACTTATGTCATTCCACGCCAACTCTCCACTGACAGCTCGAAACATGCCACATAGTCCAGCATCTCGACTCCTTACTCCCAAGTCTTCCCACCCCGAAATTGATGATGATGATGATGATGCCAGGCTGAGTGGCTCAGACGTTTAAGGCGCTGGCCTTCTGACCCCAACTTGGCAGGTTCGATCCTGGCTCAGTCCGGTGGTATTTGAAGGTGCTCAAATACGTCAGCCTCGTGTCGGTTGATTTACTGAAACGTAAAAGAACTCCTGCGGGAATAAATTCTGGCACCTCGGCGTCTCCGAAAACCGTAAAAGAGTAGTTAGTGGGACGTAAAGCAAATAACATTATTTATTATTATTGATGTTGATGCTTGCTGTTTAAAGGGGCCTAACATCTAGGTCATCGGCCCCTAATAGTAAGAAATGAGACGCAATACAATGACAATTTAAAAGTCCAAAATTCATCCACTGACCAGAATTCAAAACGTGACGATGAAGAGTGAATGGATGAATACAAATTTAAAACAATCAGTGGATGCGACCCTCAATGCCTCACCTTCCCAGAAACTATACTAAAACCATAGTATTTCTGACCAAGCTCTGCTTCCAAAGCAGAATCCTGAAGCGATGATGCTTGTTGTCTAGAGGGGTTCAAAATCCAGGTCAACCGCCCCTCATATTTTACTTATCGTTAGTACCCGAGAAACAAGGAAATGCCATTTGCTCCTTGTTTCAATGACGGCGAAATCCTGACATTCACTTCCCCGCGGTAGAGAGGTGGCAACGACTGCATATAAAAGTAATATTTTATATGCAGGCGGCTAACGAATGAAGGGACCGATTATCTCCCGGTATAAGGAGATCCCCTATACCAAGTGCCAACAGTCTCTTTGAGAGTGGATGAGCGGGTATGGGTAAGGGCACTCTATTGTCCTGGAGACAAGAAATTGTTCCCAAAGGCGGAGGAACCAGTTTGGTGAACGGCATTAGGATGCAGGAGGCAACGGGAAACCACTGCATTAACGATCCTGAGAGATATTCCAATAAATCCACATGGCATGGCTGCAACGTCAAGATCGGAGCTGGCCCTGTGGATCGTCTACCTCCGTTTGGAGACGACGGCTTAAGAAGAAGAAGTAAAGTAGAACCATGGCATTTCTCAATTTAATGTGCTAATCAAAAGCAGGGTAAACTCACGGTGTTCCAAGCGTTATGATACTACTCACAAGTGTTGTACGTAGCACAGATAACGCAGACCTATGATGTTTATGACATTGGTGTACTAATCACAGGACTCGTACTATTCCATGGTGTTTCTCACATAGTGAGTACCAATCACAGACAACGCAGACCAACGGTGTCGATCATATAGTGCTACTAACGACAGACAAAGCCAAGATCCGTTGTATTTTGTTACATAAAGGTACAAATCAGAGGCAACGTAAGCCCGTGATGTTCCGCTTATAGTGATACTAATCACAGGTACTGCCAACCCACAGTGAACAGCTCTCTGCTGCTACCAATCACAAACGTATTTTGTACCTAACATAGTGGTACTGCTCGCAAGTAAAGGCAACCCATTGTGTTCCCGCGTGAGGGTACTATTCACAGGTAGTTTCATGGTTCTAATTCAATAATCCCTTGGTTGCCCCTTTTAATCACCTCGTACGACAGGCAGGGTATACCGTGGGTGTATAATTCGTCTGCGTCCCACACACACACAGTTGGCAACATTCTAGTAACGCTACTCTCTGATCGGAAATCACCCAAAAAAATCGTGCTACTTTTCTTTGGATCTCTTCCAGTTCTCGTAGTCCTGGTGAGTGTCCCATACTATAACTGCCGTCTTACCAGAGACTTATACGCCCTCTCCTTTACATCCTTACTACGACCCTTAAATACTCTCGTATCCACGTGAAGACATCTGTAACCTTTCTTAACAACCTCGTTAAAATGATTTCCTCACTGAAGATCATTCCTTATATTAACATCTAGGTACTTACAATGATCCCCATGAGGAACTATCACAGTAATTAAAACTGAGAGGAATTTTCTCCTGGTGAAACAACTTGAATTTTCATTCCATTTACATTTATACCATTGTCTGCTGTCCATCTCACTACGTTCCTCTGAGTCGCTCATAATCCTGCGACTCCTTTACTACTCTATACAGTATAACATCATCTGCAAATATCCTGATCTGTTATTTCAGTTATTTACTCATAATTTATATATATAAGGAAACATAACGGTCCAATAATATTCGCCTGATAAACCCCAACTCTCTCTGTGAGCTTGCATCCGGGAGATAGTAGGTTCGAATCCCACTATCGGCAGCCCTGAAAATGGTTTTCCGTGGTTTCCCATTTTCACACCAGGCAAATGCTGGGGCTGTACCTTAATTAAGGCCACGGCTGCTTCCTTCCAACTCCTAGGCCTTTCCTATCCCATCGTCGCCATAAGACCTATCTGTGTCGGTGCGACGTAAAGCCCCTAGCAAAAAAAAAAAAAAAACCCAACTCTCAATCATTGCGGAATCAAAAAAACGCTTCACCTACTTTAATTCTCTGAGCTGTAGTAATGGTCCCTCGCCTGTACCTACTATACTCTGATTTAGATGAAACCACATTCTCCACTCTGTGGTCTTATTCATCCTTTTCTATTACTCATAACATCGATGACCCAACCGTATTTGAACGGAACGCATCTCATGTCGGATTGGCAGTCTCACCTGGGTACAGTTCAATTTAATTTGGAATTTACCGTTTAATTATTGAAAAAAAATAGTGTTCTGATTAATAGGTAATTATTTTTCATTATCCTGGATTTAGTACTTTGTATGATTTTAACTATTCTGTGGGCCATTTTACGATATTATAATAACTGGTATAGGAGAATTTATTACAAAAGGGATTTCCTATCCATAGAGAGTGGGTCGGGAGAGGGCTTTATGATGTAATTGATTGCTGAAAGGAGGGAGAGTGTATGTGTGTGAGCTCAGGGGGTGATAAACAAATGGCTTACCCCTACCCCAGAGTTAATTACCGCGCTCTAAGAACGGCTAATTAAGGCTAGTGCATCTTGGGAACCCAGTTCTCACAATGAACTCGCTAGAGTTACTTTACAGAAGGAGCGATGGAAGCATTTCAAACTATCACTAAGTTCCCTTGAGATTTGTAAACAACTTCGTGCTAGATTCTTTATGGACTAAAGATAAAGCATATAAGAGGTGAATTGATTAAGTCAAAACCTTAGTGGTACAGTCGATTAGTCACTGACCTCCTCTCAAGGTCTTAAGCTCAATCCCTGCCAATGTAGGAGGCATTTAAGGATGTTTGAATACACGCGCGTGGTGTTCGAGTCTACCACGTTAAAGAATTCCTCCGGGACATAGTTAGTAAATTCGTGCCTGTTCGAATGGCTCAGATGGTTAAGGCGATGGCATTCTGACCGCAACTTAGCAGGTTCGATCCTGGGTCAGTCCGGTGGTATTCGAGGGTAATCAAATACGTCAGCATCGTGTCGGTAGATTTACTGGCACTTAAAAGAACTCGTAACATACTAAATTCCGGCACCTCAGCATCTTCAAATATCTATAAAAAGTAGTTAGGGGGACGTAAAGCCAATAACATATTTTAAAACGGCTTTTCGTCGCACCGACACAGACCGGTCTTATGGGGACGGCGGGGTCGGGAAAGGGCAGGGAGTGGGAAGGAAGCGCCCGTTGCCTTACAGCCCTAGCGTTTGAATGGTGTGAAAATGCGAAACCACGAGAACCATCTTCAGGACTGCCGACAGTGAGGTTGGAACCCTCATTATTTATTATTTCGTTTGCATAATGAACGTCGTAAAGGTGTTACAGATAAGCTCTAAAGAAGATTTTCTGTCATACCGTACTCAAAACCACCGCAAACGATATTGTGTTGTTATGAAATGCACGCGCAAAAAAGATCTTGATGACCTCATCAACCCTGGCTGACAATGATATCGCTGATTCTTCTTCATTACCTTTTACTACTATCTGGGGGCAATCAATCAATCAATCAATCAATCAATCAATCAATCAATCAATCAATCAATCAATCAATCAATCAATCAATCAATCAATCAATCAATCAATCAATCAATCAATCAATCAATCAATCAATCAATCAATCAATCAATCAATCAATCAATCAATCAATCAATCAATCAATCAATCAATCAATCAATCAATCAATCAATCAATCAATCAATCAATCAATCAATCAATCAATCAATCAATCAATCAATCAATCAATCAATCAATCAATCAATCAATCAATCAATCAATCAATCAATCAATCAATCAATCAATCAATCAATCAATCAATCAATCAATCAATCAATCAATCAATGTGTATTTAGGGCTTGGAAATATATCGAACACTTCCCTTGATAAATTATTCCAGTCTCTTACTCCTCGACCTATAAATGATCATTTACCACTATTTGACCTCTTAAATTCAACCTTCTTTTTCATATGATGATCTTTCCTACATTTTTAGAGCTCCACTAAAGCTTATTTGTCTGCTAGTGCCATTCCACGCCATCTCTTGAATTAAGAGCTTGGAACATACCACTTAGCCGAGTATCTCGTCTCCTTACTCCCAAGTCTTCCGAGGATAAAGTTTGCAACATTTTCGTAACACTACTCCTTTGTCGGAAATCATCCAGAACAAATCGTGCTATGGCCATCATATTTACCGTGAATAAACATAATTCATCTGGAGGTAAATATTATGTGATCCTTTCTTGGATGCACGAAATTGACTTCACCATTGTAGCTTGGCATTCTTGTGACATTTCGTCAACAGTAAGCTTTACTAGAGCCCGAGGAGCAGGGGAATGCATCCTCTAGTAGATCGCCGATTTGATTCTATTTACCACTGCTGTTCTAGTACGAGATGATTTTGTCTGGAATTCTTTAGTGTCGGACGTTCTCACCTCATGGTACGTCCTTCCTTAAGCCATTCTGGTACGTACTCTCTGTACAGCAGAATCACTACGTCCCACTGACCATGAAATTTTGGAAATGGTGATTTACACCCCACAACCTTTAGTGTTGCCCTTCTACTCCAGTATTCAATCCTGATTGGGAGGAAACATTCGTTCTTATAGAATTTTTGTCGAATTTAAGTGTGGCGAAATGATTGCTACGGCACTATATCCTGAACGAGGCAAAAAATTCAATTTGAATAAAACTACTCTTCACATCAAGCTTAGGAATTTGACAAAATATACAACGTAAAGTAAAGAAAGGAAAACGCAGAGATTCGAAATAAGAGGCGTTCATAGAAGTTAAGTACCTCTCAGACTCCGACATAAATTCTAAATCAATTAACATGTAACGCTGTCAAGGTAACTTAATGTACTCGTTACGTGTATTACAAGATCTCACTATGGCAGTGTCGATCCAGGCTCAGTACGGTCGCATTTGAAGGTGCTCAAATACGTCAGCCTCGTGTCGGCAAATTTACTGGCACGTAAAAGAATTCCAGAGGGACTAAATTCTGGCACCTGGGCGTCTTCAAAAAACATAAAATTAGTTAGAGGGACCTAAAGCCAATAAAATAATAATAATAATAATAATAATAATAATAATAATAATAATAATAATAATAATAATAATAATAATAATAATAATAATAATATTAATAATTATTATTATTATTAAAATCTCTCTTCAGTTTTCTTGGTGTGGAAAACTAACTTTTACGGAGATGTAGAAAGGTGGGGTTCGGTGGTGCGCGCGAGGATATAGCATGATGGTGCAAAACATCTGATGACATCTGTCTTATATCATGGTCGTGCCTGCAAGAACCACTGTGTGAAATATTTCAGCTTAAAACTTAGGCCGATAATGTTTTGTTATCTAAGGTACAACATTGTGTGACTATTGCCGAGGAATTCTTGCTCTTTATAATGTATGTGCTGCGGGCCAGTATTTCTCCGAAAACATTATCTCAGGCGCAACGATGATATACTGATGTGGCATCCATAAAAAATTCAATATACAGTAGGCTGTCATTTTATCAGTACTGCAGAAATTCGAACACTTTTCGCGGATTGTTCATGTAATTGGTGAATTACGAGCATCTTTGTACACTGTTAAGGGAAGGCTTGTACAGAACGATTTCATACCGAATCTCCCTAGTAATGACGGTATGCAGATGACCAATTGAAAGTAAATCTTAAGCTGACATTTTATTTTATGCCATTTGGATACGTTTACTTGCACATATTATTTGACTTATTTGTGCAACCTATCATAGATTAGAGAGGATTTGGAATCAAATAATGTTGTACCAGTAAGTTCAACGAGAACATTCAGATTAATCACTTACTCTCGAACAAAATCAATGTGAGACTAATATCAACGGCAGTGTTCTGGTGCAATTTAGATATTACCAAATTTAGTTCGCCTTTCATCAACGAAATATGCCACGTATCATATGTAGCCCATGAGTAATCATTTAAGATATGAAAGATACATAGGAGGAATTACATGTTTTGATATGATACAACCCATTAAACTACGAATAAATTAGTGCGCTTTAGGGACACAGAGATGCAATTACAAGACCACTATTGCTTGATTACTTGATTCGACAACTGAAAGAGACCAAAGAAATGCAGATTTATTCGTTCTTGGTGATTTCCGACAAAAGAATAGCGTTAAGAAAATGTTGTGACGTTTGGACTCGGAAGATGAATGCTCGACTAAGTGGTGTGTTCCGATCTGTCAGTGGAGAGATGGCGAGGAATGACAATAGTAGATGAATAAGTGTTTTCTTTACAACTTGCTTTACGTCGCACCGGCACAGATAGGTCTTATGGCGACGATGGGATAGTAAAAGCCTAGGAGTGGGAAGAAAGCGGCCGTGGCTTTAATTAAAGTAAAGCCCCAGCATTTGCCTGGCGTGAGAATGGAAAACCAAGGAAAACCATCTTCACGGCTGCCGACAGTGGGGTTCGAACCCACTATCTCCCGGATGCAAGCTCACAGCTGCGCGCCCCTAACCGCACGGCACGAATAAGGTTGGGTGGTGTTTTAAAAAATAAGAAAGATCATAATATGAAGATAAATTTGGAATTAAAGTGGACAAATTGAGGCAAATATTCGTTTATGCGAAGAAGAGTTAGGAATTCGAATAGTTTTCCAATGGAGATGTTTGATAAATTTTCAAATTCTTTGAAATTATTTAAGGAAAGACTAGGTAAGCGACAGATAGGGAATCTGCCATCTGGGCGACCGCCCTAAATGCAGTCAGACGTGAGTGACCGATTGAAGTTATCTATGACGAAATTTAATGATTAAAATGGATGAAATTCGACGAGGAATATGTCCCCCTCTACCCCCCCTCCCTACACACTCACAGGAATAGCCTGGTAGTAACCTAAAAAGTGGTGTCCAATTGAATGTGGGTACACTAGCTGCTTGCTGGATGATTGAAGTTAAAATGATAAAGGTTTCAAGGACAGCGACCAACAGATGGCGTGGTACCACTCACTTTGTTCAGCCACGCAACAGACAGTGTCATGATGTTCACATGTGTAGCAGTAAGTCTATATTACTATAATTCCTCGAGCACGAGTGTGTGTTCCTTTTGAGAGCTGACACATCGTGGGACTTCGTGAGGTTTGATTGCTGCACGCGTTGGTAATGAAGAATCCGTAGAGTTGCGGCTTCAACTCTTATAACTACTAATCCAAAACGCCAAAAATAACCACAATGCCTCTACGCTAGATATTACGAATTCGATTCCAGTTCAGCGCATATTATATAGTATGTTTTTCACGTGACACACCGCAAGTCTGCATGCACGGGAACTTGGAGTTACGACTTATCACAAGTGGTTTCTGGAAAATTGAAGGCGAAACTTTAGATATTGTGATATTGAAACAAGGATAAATTTAACTCGATGATTCAAGCGCTCTCCACGTGTGACTCAATAAATTTCAGAGAGCCATAGCGTGGACCGATTTAAACGCTTATTGTCTCGTTTTCTTAGTAAATAGACAGCTGTAAGTGATGTTGTCGCGAGTATAAGTACCAGTTTGTGAATACGTGATAGTGAACATTAAAAATGTGCAACAGTTTCCGTGCAGTTTCCGTGTTAGTAACGATTCGTATTCATCAACTAAGTTATACACCATGAGGAGAACTTGGCAAGAAAAACACAATGGTGAAAGAATTGGGTATGTAAGCAGTAATAGGTTAGATTTCAATTAGTAGAAATCTTCTTCAAGGGCGCATAACGGTCATGTGTAAAGAGTTGCATAAGCATTAGAGGCACGGTCCTTCAAATTTCCTAATAATTAAGCAACTTTTCGTACTGAATTTACGTGTAAAATAAAAGGTGCATTCGACTCCTTGAAATCTAACCTATTTCTGCATGGAAATACGTTCCGTAATCATCATCGCAGTCAATGCCACGGGAAAGACCCTCTGAGGCACAACGGCAGTATTTAATCAACGGGAATGTAGAAGATTGATGAAAGTTGACTTTGTTTACATTGTAGTCACACACTTTTATTATGAATTATCTGGTAAAATAGAACAATTAAGTTCGCTGAAACTCACAAATAAGCTGATTGAATTTTAAATCGAGTTTCATTCCATCGTCCCCAGTAGACGACAAAGCCCACTCTGTTCTTTATTTATTAATGATTTACGCCATGAAGGATGGTAGATACGAAACAATCTATCGTACCTAATATAATCCACATGAGGATCCATGTTCATGCTACTTTAATATTGTGGTACGGAAGGGCTCCGCAACGCTATTTTTACGGAACGTTCCCGGGTAGAGCAAGTCAGCCTGGCTCCACGGTGAATAACCGATTTGTGTTCCGCACCCTCGCGCCACTACGGACAACCCATCGGAGACGAGTCATTGCTGCCAATTTATTTACCACCTTGGCAGTGTGGAAACGACGAGATCCTCGAACCGAGACCCTTCAATATCCAAATGTTTTTACCGGCTTCTACTGCCTGATGGATCTGGAAGGGTGGTCCACTTATATAAAAGCGGCGGACAAGTGCGGGAGAGTTCACTTTGAGCTCAGTCAGTCAGTGGTTGAGAGCGATCGTGACAGTTGAGTGTGCCACCGATTGATGAATGAAAGCGAGACAGTGGTATCAGGTGTGTACCGCAGAATATTGTGTCAGTGTGCTACAGAGATGACTGATAAATGTGACTGGATGACAAGGGATTGCAGAGTGGAAGAGTGACTGCTGTGTGAGTGCGAGCCGTGGATCTCATACGGACTTGTTAGAGTGTTCTGTGCGCGCTTGGATTATAAGCAGCACGCTCGCTTAAAGTGTACGGCAAGCTTTATCCTGAACTGCCCTAGGGTATAAGCGATAGTGTACAGTGTGCGTGTATGCGAATTGTGTAGCACAAGTGTTTAGCCTGTAAGTATTACGCCCGGTGCGTGATTCTGGAGGACGACTTTTAAGTTGAATTTAGGCTGCATCACGCCCGGTTTTGAAATTTGTGACGTTTTATCGTGGTTAGAAGTTAACGGGCGGTGAGCGACCAAATAAGCAGTTAAAGGAGGTTTTTAGGCCTACGTGCGCTGTTGTACATTAAGTGCATTGAAATTGATGTGATCGTACCTTAAAATGAATTTGGCACCACATATCGCATATCTACAATATCTTGAGGATGACGTAACGGTGTGTGTGTGTGTGTGTGTGTGTGAGAGACATAAAGACTCTGGCGCTGGCGTCCTTGTTACAATTAATAGGTGACCGATTCGAGTTTCCTGCTCTTAGAAATAATACTGTTTCGCCAAGAATTATTCTAAGTCAGGGAGAATTTCACTTTCAAATACACTAACATTTGGCATTCATCACATCGGCTGATACTGACTACCTCACTTTACCTAACCTAACCTAACATAACCTAACCTAACCTAACCTCCGAAAAGAACAAAACAAAAACCCTGACTTACGTATGTCCTTGCTTACTCACTTACTTGCTTACTGAGTTGTTTCTTCCATAATTCCATAATTACTACTCAGATCATTAAGTCATCAAGAAGCATTGACTATCTCTAAATCGACTCACCCCATTTTAAAAATAATAATTTGAGTCATTTCTGTATGAATTGCTATACATCCAAACATCCAAAAGCTAATGTATTAACTGACTTTAGTTTAAATTTCCAAAACGCTTAATGGTGTTTTCAATCTTCTGATCCCCATTTCTATAATCCGCCTCTGTGGTGTTGTGGTTAGTGTGATTAGCTGCCACCCCCGGGAGGTCCAGGTTCGATTCCCGACTGTGCCATGAAATTTAAGAAAGTGGTACGAGGACTGGAATGGGGTCCAGGCAGCCTCGGGAAGCAAACTGAGTAGAGGGGAGTTATATTTCCTCCTCAGACATCCTCGAAGTGGTTTTCCCTGGTGTACCACTTCTCCTCCAGGCAAATGTCAAGATGGTATCTAAGTTAAGACCACGGCCGCTTCCTTCCCTCTTCCTTGTCTACCCTTTCCAATCTTCCCATCCCCTCACAAGGCCACTGTTTAGCATAGCAGGCGAGGCCACCTGGGCGAGGTACTGGTCATCCTCCCCAGTTTAATCCTCCGACCCAACGTCTCGTGCTCCAGGACACTGCCCTTGAGGCGGTAGAGGTAGGATCCTTCGCTGAGTTCGAGGGAAAAACAAACCCTGGGGGATAAAGGGATTAAGAAAGAAAGAAAGAAGACTATCAAACTCATTACTGTGTTATGAATACTACTTTGAATTATTTCCGATGTGAATAATAGGAGGAAAAGGAGCGTCAAGAAAGAGCGCTTTCGAAACCAAGGAATGGCAAAACCACGGGAAGAGTTTTACCACGGTTTAATAACGCCTGATGTTTATCGAGAATGGTGCATCTGGGCATTAGACTGAAACATTAGTGCGAATGTATGTGTAAGTGCTTATTGCAAGTAGTGTAGAAGCTACCGGTCGAGTATTCATATAATTATCTATTACCCCGCCATCATGCTACATCTGACTCATTCTAGCGCATTCTAAAAAGAAGTAGCTGGTCTCGAAATTTGATAAGCGTGTGTGAAGGGAGACATTAAATATATTAAGTGTATTATGTGGCTGTGGAATATTGCAGCATTACTACAGCTGCTCAGTCATCCCTTACATAACTATATAAATGATGATTGGGAATAATCTCCGGATTTCAAAAGATTCATCTCGATTTTGTAACACATTCCCGCACGTTCACAAACCTAGCGTGACAGATTAGATTCAAATATATTTGACACATTCCATCAATTGCTTTAGAATAGAGAATGATGGCTGGAGTTCAATTCGGGGAAGCAGCTGTCATTTATTATACATTACGGCAAATCGATTCTTCATGCAGTTTCATTTGCATAATACGTACATTGCTTGCAGATGATATGTATATTCTCGCTGCTTATTTTAATGTAGTTTTCATACTCAATGATTAATAACAAGAATAAAATAATGGGCGGGTTTGATGCAGCTCTCCTTGTCATCCCATCTTGTGCTAGTACTTATCACATCATACATCTGCTCTAATCTGTTTGTTTGTATTCATACCTTGGTCTACCTCTACTCTTCTTACCGCCTACACTTCCCTCAAAAATCCACTAAACAAGTCCTGGGTGTCTTAAAATGTGTCTCATCATTCTATCCCTTCTTGGGGTCAAGTTTCGCCAAATAGATCTCCACTCACTAACTCGATTCACTATCCCGTCATTCGTGACTCTATCTATCCATCTCACCTACAGCATTATTCTGTAACACCACATTTCAAAAGCTTTTATTAACTTTCTTACTGAACTTCTTATCGTCCATGTTTCACATCCGTACATTGCGATGCTCCAGAAGAAAGTCTTCAGAAACATTTTTCTAATTCCTATATTAATGTTTGAACTGAGCAAGTTCCTTTTCTTGGCCTCAACTGTTGTTGCAGGCATTTTGATTAGACGGCATCCAGCCTGCCTGCACCTCAATTTTGGTAGAGTAAACTGGATGGCTCTTAGGTGACCTATGGCTATGTTTTGATTCATTTTCTCAGATAAACACCAAATTGTCCGCCTCTGTGGTGTAGTGGTTAGTGTGTTTAGCTTCCTTCCACCCCCGGAGACGCGCGTTCGATTTTCGGCTCTGTCACGAAATTTGAAAAGTGGTACGAGGATTGGAACAGCGTCCACTCAGCCTCGGGAGGTGGACTGAATAGAGGAGGGGGGTATTCCCACCTCAGCCATCCTTGAAGTGGTTTTGCCGCAGTTTCCCACTTCTTCTCCGTGCAAATGCCGGGATGGTACCCAGCTTAAGGCCACGGCCGCTTCCTTTCCTCTTCCTTGTCTATCCCTTCCAATCTTCCCATCCCCTTACACTGCTCCTCTTCAGCATAGCAGGTCAGGTCACCTGGATGGGATACTGGTCCTCCTCCCCATTTTTTAAATCCCAGATCAAATGTTTCCCGCTTCACGACACTGCCCTTGAAGTGAGATCCCGCGCTGAGTCCGAGGGGAAACCAACCCTGGAAGTTGAACGGACTCCATAGCTGTTGTTCAAAAAATAAGCTGTCATTATCTTTCTCTTTCTTCTTTTTACAGTTTTGTTTTACGTCATATCGACACAGGTAGGTCTTCTGGCGACAATGGGATAGGAAAGAGCTACGAATGGCAAAGAAGCGTCCGTGGCCCTAATGAAGGTAGAACCCCAACATTTACCTTGTGGGAAAATGAGAAACCACGGAAAATTATCTTCAGAGCTGCCAACAGTGGGGTTCGAACCCACTATCTCCCGAATTGAAGCTAACACCTGCGTGCCCCTATAATTCCTAAAACGTGAACGACAATATAATTAATCATGCCCATTCATGGGATAGTGGTAGGAGACAAGAACGGTTATACAATGCTAGACAGCATCATCTACGTTACTGTGCAGAGATTAACTATGACCGAAGAGTACATAGGTTACGTATTGCCTTTAGAAATAACTTAAGAGAATTTCTTACTAACTGTCAACAACCGTACCCACAATTTCTTCTTTTCTGGGTCTTACATTCATTTCTCAATTGAAAGGTTCAGAATGAGAAAGAAGTCACTTTAATTAACTTACATTCTGTTGTCTCTTGTTCAAGCTTTGGTTAACTATCTTCCGCTGGATCTTTTTGTAAGAGACTGACAGAAAATTAATTAGAAACTGATGAAGAGATAGAAAGTGCTTACGCTACATACTGTACCGTAAACTGAAGAAAAGAAGTTGAGTCTGGAGGTAAATATAAGTTAAGTTCTTATTTTTTAAAGTACTCATGTTGGAACGGCGTTCATAGCTTGGATTAATGAACGTTATATTTCTCGATCAAGCGCCTTTTCTGGTTGCGGGTTGATCATTTTCATATCAGGTGGTTTTTTTAGATGTTCAACCACCGATGATTGGATTGTCAATCAGTGATCTGCATTTAGAGCTGTCGCCTAGGTGGCAGATTCCCTATCAGTTGTTTACTTAGCCCTTTCTATAAGGTTTCCAAAGAACTTGAAATTTATCGAACATTTCCCGTGATAATTAATTCCAATCCCTTACTTCTCGTCCTATAAATGATTATTTGCCCCAATTTGAAGTCTTGAATCCAACTTTATCTTTCTTACCTTTACAAACTCCATTCAAACTTATTCGCCTACTAATGTAATTTCACGCTATCTCTCCAATGACAGCTCGGAACATACCACATAGTCGAGAGTCTCATCTCCTTACTCCCAAGTACTTCGCGCTCAAAATCTGCAACATTTTCGTAACACTACTGTTTGTCGGAAATCATCCAGAATATGTCATGCAACTATTCTTTGGCTGTTTTCCATTTCTCGTATTATGTGCTCCTGGTGCTCTGTCAAAAATTAGGCAAGTCCGTTAGACAAACGTTTGAGATGACCAAGTCGAAATTGCCCGGATCACCACGACAGAAAAGGACGCGAAATGGAAGCTCAAAATTCTATGTGATCTTTGAACTGTTAGCGCCAGTCGACGAAAACGTTGACTGTAGATCGTACAAAAGTGTACGCTCTGTTGAGCACAATATAGCCGCCAGTCCAGGAAGTTATTAACTGTATTACACGAGTGTACGCCTCCCTACTTTGCGGGCGCCAGTACCTGAACTTCTAGACTGTAGTAGTAATTACTTCTGTACATAGGTGTACGCTATGTTGTCAGTACTCTGGTGCCCCTCACATGAACTTACAGACTTCTCCGCTAGATGTTTAATGCTCAAGCATATAAACCACACGAACGAAAGAAATGGAGGCAAGGCACACTCTTAGGAACTATCTCTGGTCTTCAATTATCGAAAATTTTAGAAGCTCCATTAAAGTATTAATTTAATCTAGTTTTCAATATAAGTTTCCCCTCACTAATGTTAGTAGCTGAAGAAGCAGTGCACTTCTTTGGAGTACTTTACGTAGGCGGATCTTTATCTTATTCTCTGTGAAGGTAAGTAATCATCTGCGGCATGTACCTCCTGCACGAAAAATAGTCTTCATTCTCGTTGCCAGCCTCTCCCTTGTCATGCTTCAGTTCACGAATAATTTATCACCGTCACTGCTTCATCAAGGTACAGTGGAGAACACTGCCTGCAGGAAGACATACTCGATTTATCATTCATTCTACCAACATTTTGTAGACCATTACTTTGCCAGGTCATAAAAATTATAGTAGCTACCAAGAAACTTCAAGATAATAGATGTTTGAATCCCATACCATAATAATAATAATAATAATAATAATAATAATAATAATAATAATAATAATAATAATAATAATAATAATAATGGAATGTGGATTAAGAGAACAGCGGACCTCTATTCATTAACTGACAGGTTCCCTGATGCCGTATGCAAGAGGCACCTGAAATTCTATGACAATATCTATAGAATGGACAGCGACAGACTCAGCAAAATATTATTTAAAGTAATCAACTCAATGAAGGTCAAAATAAACTGACTAGAAGAAACTATGGCGGGCCTCCAAGAAATGAGTATCACGGACGACATCGTGGGAGATCGTGGAGCATTTAGTACAATAGTAGCCAAGCACAAATTCGTGGAGAAACCTAGAAGGAAAACTGGTAGGAAATGGTCCACAGAACGCAAGATGCAACACAGTGAATTCATGAAGAGATTTTGGAAGGATAAAAAGGTGAAAACCATCAGGACAAGGAACAAGTTCAAACGCGCTCTTTCAATGGGCATAACGATGAAAGAAATAACAATAACAATAATAATAGTAATAATAATAATAATAATAATAATAATATACACTGACTGACAGAGCAAATGCAACACCAAGAAGGAGTGGTCAGAACTGTATGCCAATTGCAGGGTAGACTGACGTCACTGAGGTATGCTCATGATATGAAATGCGCCGCTGTGCTGCGCACGTAGCGAACGATAAATGGGACACGGCGTTGGCGAATGGCCCACTTCGTACCGTGATTTCTCAGCCGACAGTCATTGTAGAACGTGTTGTCGTGTGCCACAGGACACGTGTATAGCTAAGAATGCCAGGCCGCCGTCAACGGAGGCATTTCCAGCAGACAGACGACTTTACGAGGGGTATGGTGATCGGGCTGAGAAGGGCAGGTTGGTCGCTTCGTCAAATCACAGCCGATACCCATAGGGATGTGTCCACGGTGCAGCGCCTGTGGCGAAGATGGTTGGCGCAGGGACATGTGGCACGTGCGAGGGGTACAGGCGCAGCCCGAGTGACGTCAGCACGCGAGGATCGGCGCATCCGCCGCCAAGCGGTGGCAGCCCCGCACGCCACGTCAACCGCCATTCTTCAGCATGTGCAAGACACCCTGGCTGTTCCAATATCGACCAGCACAATTTCCCGTCGATTGGTTGGAGGCCTGCATTTCCGGCGTTCGCTCAGAAGACTACCATTGACTCCACAGCATAGACGTGCACGCCTGGCATGGTGCCGGGCTAGAGCGACTTGGATGAGGGAATGGCGGAACGTCGTGTTCTCCGATGAGTCACGCTTCTGTTCTGTCAGTGATAGTCACCGCAGACGAGTGTGGCGTCGGCGTGGAGAAAGGTCAAATCCGGCAGTAACTGTGGAGCGCCCTACCGCTAGACAACGTGGCATCATGGTTTGGGGCGCTATTGCGTATGATTCCACGTCACCTCTAGTGCGTATTCAAGGCACGTTAAATGCCCACCGCTACGTGCAGCATGTGCTGCGGCCGGTGGCACTCCCGTACCTTCAGGGGCTGCCCAATGCTCTGTTTCAGCAGGATAATGCCCGCCCACACACTGCTCGCATCTCCCAACAGGCTCTACGAGGTGTACAGATGCTTCCGTGGCCAGCGTACTCTCCGGATCTCTCACCAATCGAACACGTGTGGGATCTCATTGGACGCCGTTTGAAAACTCTGCCCCAGCCTCGTACGGACGACCAACTGTGGCAAATGGTTGACAGAGAATGGAGAACCATCCCTCAGAACACCATCCGCACTCTTATTGACTCTGTACCTCGACGTGTTTCTGCGTGCATCGCCGCTCGCGGTGGTCCTACATCCTACTGAGTCGATGCCGTGCGCATTGTGTAACCTGCATATCGGTTTGAAATAAACATCAATTATTCTTCCGTGCCGACTCTGTTTTTTCCCCAACTTTCATCCCTTTCGAACCACTCCTCCTTGGTATTGCATTTGCTCTGTCAGTCAGTGTAATAGATATGCCCTTCACTTATTAGACCCAGTGGCCTCTTACAATCCTATAAAGCATTCACTCGCTAACGTTTCATTGTTCAACCGATGGATGTTGTTTCTTAGGGTAGTACTTGAGAATTTCTCCGGAAAATCTTCCTGTATCATTTCTTCGAACATGATTTTTCCACTTTTATTCTTAATCATGTGTATATTGTACTGATGATTCAATTTCCAGTTCCTTAAATAACATTCCTTTTGTGATCCCATAGAACATATCCAACTGTTATTCTCATGCATTTCATCTCAGTAGAGGTAATTTTTTCCTTTTCTTTCTTGCTTGTGGTTTAACGTCACACAAAGAAGGTTTTCGGTGACGGAAGGGTGGGAAAGGTAGCGATGAAATCCTCTCCCGTCTCGGGCCATTATGACTACGTATCGAGTACTTGTCAACTCCTGTGGGTTTTTTGGAATGAAATGTTACGTCCCAGTGATTGGAAATCCAAATAAAATGGGTGGGCCCAGGGCTATGATAACAGTCATATAAGACTACAAGTTAACTTGTTCCTTTTGAAAATAGCTCTGCCGTATACATAAGGTACCCATCCGTAAAAATGTTTACGACCTCCTACAGTATACTGTGTTTAAGGTTCATTTTCCTTTACACGTTTTCATAGGAAAACTCATACAACGAACATTTTTCTGATGGAGTGCATATCCATGTGTAGCTGGGAGCGACAGTTATTAATGTGTCTACGTATTTTAAACTAATAACACATACTTAGTAATTATGGTCGAAATGTCATCATTATCGATACGTATTCTTCCCTGAAAGTGATAGAGAACATTCTGGTGTGCCGACAGTTCGTATTATACTGACAGTACTACATTTTGACCTAGAATCGCAATTATACAGACTAACCTTCACGTTATATTGCGTTAATATGCAGCATTCTGCTATATGTATGTGCGACAATGAACAACGCGTTTGTTGAATTTCTTGCTTCAGATTATCGTATTGGGTACTGGGAAGAAAATATTTGACTTATGTTTGCGTTCGACACTTGACGGCATGTGGTTCGCGATAGGCCTGTGAGTTATGGGATAGACAGGTCTGCGGTTGTTTCATTATCTCGCGGCTGCACTCTTGCTCTCTGGTTTATTCACGCTGTGTGACTGATATGATAGCACTGTGCCCCACTCGGTGGTGACGGTCGCACGGTCTGATTAAAGTATAAATAAAACAGAGCGCTTTACTCGCCCTGCCAAGATCGTGCGCTTCCTGCTAAGTTACGATATGGTATGTGACCCGCAAGACACCGTCACGTTTTAGTCGAACCTCCTGGAGAATAGCCTTCCTTTGTTTCTTTAAACATAGATTTGTCTGTAGAGAAACATAATATGATTAGCTACCACTCATTGTACAGGTACGTTGCTAACCTGCTATAACTGATAAGGTCAGCAAGATCGAAGGTATCAAACATAAGCAGAGAAGAACAGGTTGATATTTTTTGCAGTTAGATTCATTCATATTTCAGGAAACCTCTGATAAATATATATAGGATTCTGCTTATTCCAATTATATTATGCCTCTTAGGTCTGTTCACTATCATTGCCTGATGAAAGAGGTATTTTTTAAAGAAGAATCCTGAACTTAATATTTAGAAGTATAGAACTTTTAGTATATAAATGAATTCTTAAACAAAATATTAAGTTATAAATATCAAATGATCGAATGGACTGGGCATGAGTACTTATGAAAGGAGAATAATCAAAAATATGCGTATATAGTAATTACCCTACGGAACTTGGAAAACTAAACCTGAACTTGGAAGACATAAGGTCCCATAGAATTAAAAATTGATGAATTTTGTGAACTAGCGCAGAAAATCAGTGTTTTAAAAGGATACCCACACCAATGATGACTTATTCGTAGGTTTTTGAGTGAGTGTTGTTGTTGATTTTCAGTATTTTAGAAACTAGAAGCGTACATTTTTCTCATCAACATGACTGTAAGTGTGTGGAAAAATATTCTGGTAACTCATCTTGTTGTTGTGCGATCTGAAAGGTGTGTGTTGATGTAAATAGCCGGCGTTTGTCACCTCGCAAACCATAATGCCTAGTAGGTGGTCAATAGGGCTGTTGTTACTGCGCAATACACAGACGTTTAAGTTATTCTTGTAGTTCAGCATCGAGTTACGGACTTCTCATTGAGACCTACAAAAGTGTATGGTCCAGAAGAGGAAGGCATACTGCGAAGGAGTGATGTAGTTAACAAGGGTGAGTTAATCTATTTTGTTTGATTTAGACACTGCTGTGGTCAAAGGGGTAGCCTTGTGAGGACAGCAAGACACCTGCTGGTCGAGTGGTATCATCAATAACTTCTTATTACGGCGGCCATAGTTTGAATCATGGGCAGTACGTCAGAGTACCTGAAATGCCTCGTCATTGTTGTTGGGATTCCCTGTGACATTGGAGATCCTTTGGCTATGATCATTATATCAACGAGCACACTCGACTTCTAATTTTGGTGAAAGTGACTTGAAAAGAAACACTCTGCTTTCGTATAAAAGTCTACTTCAGATAACATAGCAGTAATTATTGTATTACAGAGTGTAGCTGAAAAAGGACTAATTAAATTCATACGACTACCAAGCTTTGTGGAGTTGAATTCATATTTATGAGCAGTTCCCTAGAATTTTATTTCATAATCGGGAATGACAAATAAAGTTTCTATTATGCATAACGTATTCTGTCTATGATTCGGGGATCACAGTGAAATCTGATGTTTTTACATTTATTATGCTGAATATTTTACAATATCATCAAATGACTAGTCGACCCAGCGAGTTGGCTGAGGGGATCGAGTCGTGCTGCCGTGAGCTTGCATTCGGAAGGTGGTGCGTTCGAATCACACCCTCGGCAGCCCTAAAGGTGGTTTTCCGTGGTTTCCATGTTCACAAGGGGCAAATGACGGGGCTCTGATTTATGAGGGCCACGGCTACTTCGTTTCAAATGCTTGCGTTGCCGAAGCCTTCGATGGGTTTGTGCGACGTTAAACCAGTAGCAAAAATCAAGATCAAAAGGAGTAGCGCTGAAGATTTTTCAGTTGTTTGTTTGTTTGTTTCTAAGTAACTTCCACTTTCCATTACGTAACTTATATTTCTACGTCACCTGCCTAATGAGCTTCATCGATTCCAGGGACTCAGTTGGCTAGTGGGTGTCCTTCTGTTCCCAAGATAACGGATTCATCTCTACTGAAGTCGATGGCATTTGGGGTGTCGAGTTCCAGTAAGATAAGGACATTCTTAGTGAAAATTTCAGACAAATCTCCACATTAATTGAATGGATGCTAAAGTGAGGTCTCTTTTTCAAGCAAATAAATAAATAAATTGCACACCTCGTGGCCATGCTATTTAAGGCGTCAAGTAAATGTGGTCTGACAACGAGGTTAGCCGGTTCTAGTCCCTTCTGTTGAAATTTTTTTCACCATCGGAATGATAGCCGGCCGGTAGGAGAGGGTATGTTACACAATTCTAATCACTAGAGTGCGTGCCAAAAGCCTGGATTCAATTCCAAACCACTGCCTGTGTTAATGTGAATAGAGGGGATATGACTTGGTTGATGGTGATTCCTCCGTCGTATGGAGGAGTTAAGCCTTGAGCAGGCCCCTTGGTGTTATTTGACAGGAGTAAGCTACGTGCCGGCACCAGATTTCACCCTCTCCCTTCCTACAACAGTTATAAATGGCGGCTCCGGTGTAGAGACCCAGGAGTAACTGCCAAGATGATTCGTTGCACTGACCATGTAATGCATCGTAATCTGCAGAGGTCTCTTGGTAAGCCAAGGGCCGTCAGGGTCCCAGTGCTATGGGGTTTGTGTGTATATCACGTAATTTATTTCATATCATTAACTCCTCTGATGAGTTTGACGTCAGAAAAGGCATCCTGTCGTAAAACTCACTGTGAAGGTTAATCTAACTTCATACTCAACCCCGCAGAGAAATGGGACAAGGGTTGGACATACAAATGAAATAAATAATACTGGGTGTTATTATAGAGCGACTCCAACCCCTGTCATAATGTAGATGAACATGAACCAGAAGCCATAAAGCACATATTCCGCGTAACTGGTTCTCACGTGATCGTGTTGATGAGCGAGTTTCAGGAATGTTTATCCAACATTCCAGCCTGTTAACCTCACGTTCCTCATGTTCATAACACCTTAATTGGTGTACTGTTCGAGTCTCATTATTGTTAATTTTAATTTTCGTACGCTACGTTACAAATTCCGTTGAAATCCTTTAGAGTTGCAGATAACTACTCAGAGAGATCCTTTATTGTTAAAATGAAATCTTCCGAAGGCCACAGTACGTTGGGTCTCATTGTTGAGTCTGAGAAACGGAATATAATGGGTTTAACTGTAGATTTACTATAAGGTAATTATGTTTTAGTAACTAACACGTTATAATGCAAGGGGCAAGTATAATTTAGCCGCTATAGAGATATGTAAGTGAGTTGCAGACATTTTAGGGGTTCTGATAGTTCTGATCACTGGTATTTCACTGCGGAACTGTTGTGAGGGTAGAAGACACTTACACCTTGGTGAAATACGTACCTAAAATTTGTTTCCCTATTTACTAGTATTTGCAGCTACTTGAAGCAGTACAGTTCAGTAAATATCGAGGAAATCTCCAAAAATTCCTTCATTTAATTTTGTCCAACTACTGTAGCCTTTGCAATGCACACTGGAGAACAATTTAAAGACATTTGCTATTTGTTTTACGTCACATTGACGCAGACAGGTCCTATGGCGACGATGGAATAGGACAGGGTTTGGACTTGGAAGGACGTGACTGAGACATTAATTAAGCTACAGCCCGAACATTTGCCTGGTGTGTAAATGGGAAACCACGGAAAATCATCTTTAGGGTTTTGACAGCGGGTTTCGAACTCACTATTTCCCGAATGCAAGCTGATAGCTTAGCCACTGGCTCGCTGCACACGCAGCTTTAGCCATCGAAATGTTTCCTAACTTGTCCTTTGTCTCCTCCTTCTTAGGACCAGCCTGTCCTCCTTCCCATCTTTCTGCCTACTCACGCCTGTTACTTTCAGATTAGTCCTTAACTGAGTCCCGGCATTGCTACATCTTACTTGTACCAGTTTCCTCCCTTTCATGTATCCTATCCAACCTCCCTTCAAGTTGTGAATCCTAGGGAGATTTTCATTTCCACGCCCTCCGTGGTCCTTATCTTTCTTTGACCAATACCTTCATTTTTCGAACTGTTTAATCCCTTCCATTTTCCCCCTTTGATTAGTGTTAATTGAGGAAGGTTTTTTGTTCCTGTTTAAACGGTAATCACCACCACCTTGCAGCTTAGGTCTGATATTCTGAGTCTACCCAGCTTACACTCTCTTGCACACAGGAATCAGTCTGTAAACAGATCAGTTTAAAGAGAATTTCCTCTGAGGGCTCACTTTTATTCTTCTTACAGAACAACTTTGATCGGAGCTGCGAGGTCACTGCATTAGTTTTGCTACTTTGATCAAATTTTACTCACAATACTCCTCTTGTGAGGATACACATCGTAAGAACTTGAAATGATCTACCCGTTCCAGTTTCGTATTCCTTATCTGACATTAAATCCCTTTAGCTTCTTTCTCAACTAACGTACTATGATCCAAGATCTTAAAATGCAGGCTTTTGAACGCAGTCAGCAATTAGAAATAATACGTCGGCAAAGGGCTAACTGCTTGCTATACTTCCATCAAAATGAATTTCTCCCTGCCATTGTATACCATTCAGCAAATTATCCATGTATATTACAAAGAAGTACAGTCTAATGCCTTTTACTGAACTAACAACTCATTCTACGACCACTGCTCACTGCGGTTTCATAGTCAACACAAATGCCTTTGACTGGGTGTAATTAACTACCTCTACCCCTCGTATACCTCAGTACGCTTCAGTACCTCAGGAGGTACTCTGTCATACGTCGACTCAGTATGTAGGTTAGAATGCAAAATTGAAGCGGGTAACAAGTATAGTCCACCCTCTACAACGGTTATGTTATGAGTCTTGCATAACTTTAGGGGTACGGCTCTTCAGAACCCCTAGAATTTATGTTACTCTTGCTACATAACGGAAGAACTGGCTGGACGACACTTCCTATTGCATTCTAACGTGTTACTCCGTAGCAATCGGAGTCTAGTCATATGTCTTTCCTAAATTTAAGTATTTCAAGGATAAAAATTGTCTATTCCTCTCGTAGCATTTTTCAAGTGAAGTACTTCGCGCGTACTGAAGAACTGGTCCTAATCCACACTGTTTTTTAACTTTCTTTCCACCATTGATCACACTCTGCTTTTCAAAACTTTTCTGAACACCTCACATGGTAAATTGATCAACTCAAACACCTCGATACTTGTTTAAAAATCACACATTCTAAAAAAGTGCTATAATTATTCTATAAGAAAAACATCATAGTTCCATAAAATTCTGAATGTTTTGCATATGAACTAAGGAGGATTACAAATAAAACAAGTGCAATCGTATCTTTGTTTCATGTTCCGGTTCATTTTACCTTTCAAAGCCAGTGAGAGTGGCAAGCCTAATGCTCATTTACCACTCTTGTCGAGTAGAAGAGAGGTCACGTATGTCCCACATAAGCCATTCATCTCTGGCTGGTTATTCCAAGCGACGCTCCACCAATCTGCTCTAATATGCAGTCCCCTAATGTGGTAATTGCCCTCTGTAATCAGAGTCTATCTTGGGCTGAACTGAGCGAGAGAGAACTGGACGATAAGCTGACTGTAATGCTATCAATCCTTTCGTTGTGCCCTGCCACCAGTGTTTATTGTCGCGGGGTTAATCTCAGCCCCTCCCAGCTTCACTGATACTCGCAGCCCCAGGCCAAAGTGTTTGCTCAACCACCATTAACGTTTATCATTACCCTCATGCTTTATATTCCACGACCAATGCATTGAATACGTTGCCTTAACAGCGCTGCATTAAAGCAGACGTACATAGGAGGTGAACGAAGTGCGATCTTGACAGAGCATTTTGCTACAATACTATAGCGTATTGGTTCATTAATGCTATGGGGGTTGCCTATACCAGAGGGCTAAAACATCTTTAATCAGTAGTAAGTACGAGGGTTAGGCAAGAACTACAGTATGTTTTCTTTTGTAGGTAAACAAGTAAGAATAGCTCAAAAAAAGGAATACTCCTTGGTTTTTCCATCACTCCTTTACTTTTAGACGTAACGAATGAAGTTATGTAAGTACTGCCATAGCGTAAAATGAATCTCTGACGATAGAAAGTGACGTTTAACACCTCTAACAAGGGAACTGTTAGGGTTGGATCAGACCAACTGCAATAAAGATTGGTAGGATGATCAATCCAAGCGGTAGAAATTCAGTGTGCGCAGCATAAAGTTAATAGAATTATAATGGATTTGAAATAACACAAATCATTTGTAAAACACCTTGTAGAGAATACATATGTTTACTATGACAGTCAGGGATCCACCCACCATCCCTCGGAATTACATTTTCTTTTATAACCTAATTTAATTTAGTACACGCCATTGTTCATAGCTCAATCATGCTGCAGCATTTCCATTGGCTAAGATACAATCGGAATGACGTAATTTCCTCCAGTCAAGTGTAAACACAACTAATGCAATCTGTAACGAAACAATGTACAATAGAGAACAAATTATTCGTTTGCCATTAGCTGCCTATAACGAACTACTATGCCAGTGTCACCCTTTCACCACTGTTCAACACGGAATGCGCTGCTATCGCCGTACGAAATGCTAGAGGCCTAACGGCCGCTTTACAGCCCAATGATTCTGTCACTAGTCGGACCAAATAATCCATACCAATGGTTTGTTCATTAGCCGGACCTAGGCAATTCAGACCAATGGTTTTGTCGCTAGCTGGCATGATAAATTAATTCACCTTTTCGTCACTGTCCGACATGGAAAGCGCTGCGCGCTTGATCACAATCCAATGATTTTGTCACTAACTGGACCTAACCAATATAGATCAATGTTTGTCATCAGCCGGACCTATCCCGTCCAGAGCAATGACTTTGTCGCTAGTTGGCATGATCAATTAATTCAGCTTTTCACCACTGTACAACATAGAATGCACTGCTATCCCCGTACGGAATGGTAGAGGCCTTAAAACCGCTTCGCCAATCCGCTACTTCGTAAGTTCAAAAGTTGCGCCGCCGCACGTAACAATGTACAATACCTCTAGTTGTTAAGGTCAAGAGTTGGCAGCCTTGTGCACAAAACGATCATGTCTACCGAAAGAAGTCAACGAGAAAGAAACAAATGACAGTACAAATCGCGTCTCCATGTAAAAACTGCTGCCGTAACCGAACTCTTGCCAATTAAGGCATTTGAATATCCCTGCACGCTGATGTAATAATGTTATTCTTTTACATCCCACTAACTACTTTTGACGGTTTTTGGAGAAGGTAAAGTGCTATCGACACAAGTCTGACATATTTTAGCACTTTCAAATACCATTGCACTGAGTCAGGGTAGAACTTTCCAAGTTGGGGTCAGAAGGCCTCAACCATCTGAACCACTCAGCCTGGCCTTGATGTTGTTACATAGGCTGTTCAAAACATGATTAAATGAGTGATTTTGAAATAGGAATTCGGCTGATTCCTTGCTTGTACATAAAACCAAACCCAAACCCCATAACGCAACAGCCCGAACGGCCTTGGCTTACGAAGTGAGCGCTGCTCATCCAGAAGGCCTAAATGTTATGAGGTGACATGTGATCGAGGTCGGATAACTCCTGAATTGTAAGCACGTAGGCTAAATGGACCACTAACCCGCCCTCACATCCATGTAAAATCGGGAATAGAACCCGGGGCCTCCAGATAAGAGACAGGAAAGCTATACCTGCACTACGACGCCCTCATTTGTACATAAACACGTTTATGTGTATAAATGACAAACTTTTTGACACTACATGATGTATCAGCTTCCGTTATTAATGATACAGGAGAATAAAAATCCTACTGCTTTTATATGTCCATACATTGTGCGTGCTAATAAAATAGCTTTGTAGAGCGTGAAATTCTGTTCGTGTTGTTGTAACTTTGAAATAGAACTAGAATGCATACGCGAGGTTATTCTACGTCATCAACTAAATGTTCCTTGCCGCCTAGCTACTTTTGCAGCAATTAATTATACTATTGACGTTAGTTTTACGGAAAAATGACTATTATGATTATTACCGTTAAATTTAGAATATGTCAGGTGACCATTCACCTGACTTTCATCGAAATATTTCAGGTCCAACTCAAACTAATTCTGCATCATTTCAATGTGTCTGATGTTGATGAAACCTCTCCTCAGTCTCATTGCTGTCCGGCTCCGTGGCTAAATGGTTAGCGTGATGGCCTGTAGTCCAATCGGTCCCGGGTTAAATTCCCGGGAGGTTCAGTGATTTTAACCTACATTGGTTAATTCCGATGGCTTGGGGGTTGGGTGTGTGTCCCGTCTTGATCATTAGAGTTCATCACAGCTAGAGCCCCATCCATACAGACGCGCAGGTCGCCTATAAGGAGTCATCTCGAAAGTCCTGCACCAGGCCACACGTCATTCCTTAATTCTTGTTGCTGTTGGTTTATCTTTGACCATCACTTCTGAGTATGGAGACAAATGACCTTAGAAGTATGTATTGTAGTAATATTTTTAAATGAAACTATTGAGGCTTAGAATTGAAGTACTGTTCAACTTCAAACTATGCAATATTCTTTTTTTTGCTATTTGATTTACGTCGCACAGACACAGATAGGTCTTATGGCGACGATAGGATAGGAAGTGCCTAGGAGTGGGAAGAAAGCGGCCGTGGCCTTCATTAAGGTACAACCCCAGCATTTGCCTGGTGTGAAAATGGGAAACCACGGAAAACAATCTTCAGGGATGCCGACAGTGGGGTTCGAACCCACTATCTCCGGGGTGCAAGCTCACAGCCGCGCACCCCTAACTGCACGGCCAACTCGCCAGGTATGCAATATTCTAGTTGCTTTACTGAAGTGAGCGCGGAAATACTGATTAAAAACAAACTCACTGTCAACGACTGTGTTAAAACTTCAGATCTCAGAAATGTAACACCCATCAGCCCTATCGTTGAGCAAACGTAACTTCATGGTCACTTATTATCATCTTATTATAATTATTTTAGGAACTTCTCAGATATGAATTACGTACCATTGTAATTATTTCATTTAGAGGGAGTGACTGAGGAGGATTTGGGGATGTTTATATTCATGATAGAGACTGTGCAACGGAATATGTTATATGTTCACACTCTGAATTTAAGTTTGGTTGGACAGATTACGTAAACTCGAGGTATCAGCGCAGGGACTAGGTAGAACTGCTACAGCTATACCATACTCTTGGATCACTCGATAGCTGCGGTCGCTTCATTGCAGCCAGTATCCAGTATTCGGGAGATAGTGGGTTCGAACCCGACTGTCGGCAGCCCTGAAGATAGTTTTCCGTGGTTTCCCATCTTCACACTAGGCAAATGCTGGGGCTGTACCTTAATTAATGCCATGGTCGCTTCCTTCTAACTCCTGGCACCTTTCTCTCCCATCATTGCCATAATACCTGTCTGTGTCGGTGCGACGTAAAGCAACTAGGAAAAAAAAAACCTTTCAAATACATCAGTAGTGAAAAGAGGGAAACAGAGTAATTAGATGAGTAAATGAAAAAGTGTGAAAACTTGTGAAAGATCTTCAACAGGGAGTTGTTATTCAAGAGCTTCAGAGAAAAAAGTTCGGTTATTGAATGATAATTTTGTTTACAATTTGTTTTACCTCGCACCGACACAGATAGGTCTTATGGTGACGGTGGGATAGAAAAGGGCTAGGAGTGGGAAGAAAACGACCGTGGCTTTAATGAACGTACAGACCCAGCAATTGCTTAATATGAAAATGGAATACCACGGAAAACTATCTTCAGGGCTGCGAACAGTGCCATTCAAACCCACTATCTACCGAATGCAAACTCACATCTGCGCGACTTCGCCAATCCACTCGGAGGGAAGTTCTAGTCTCATTTGTGTAAAGCTGTATTAAAAGTAAAAAAAAAAAAGCCGTGGTATTTGTTGTGAGCAAAAGAAAGAGAAGGCCAACGAAGTGCGAGAATATAAAAGAGTCTCTGGACCTCGGGGTCGGAAGAGAACAAGATTGGACCAAGGAAGGTTAGATAGAGAAGATAAAAGTGAGGAGCCTGGCACAAGTAAGTAGGAGATATGTCAGACTCAGTTAGGGATTATGTGGTCGTTAAGTTGATGGCCTCTGGAGGTTGTCCCTCATAGTCGCATCTTTCGACAGACTGGGGACATTTTTTGTCGACGTTAGAAGGCTGTAAACTAAACATTACTCTGACTACGGTTGAGAGAGCAGCTCGCGATCGTTGAAGAGTCAAATGGCTGGGAGTCAAGGCGTGGTCTCTTACCGCCCATTAACGCCAAGAAGCGCGAACGAGCCTCGTGAAAGACGAAATCAACAAATTGCTCGAGCAGCTCTCCTTATATCAACAGCTCTTTGGAGAAGGACGTTATGTGCATCTGATCCCAGCCGAAGAAGTCAGATACTGAAGGAAGGCTTTCAATATCCTAATCGCCGGTGTGTCAAAGACGACTTCCGGCCTCCATATGAAGAAGTAACCTACTCGACTTAGGAGCTGTAAAATAGAGTGCTAAGTAGTAGTAGTACGCCAATGCGGCATCACTTCAGCAAGTCTGCATCTCGGAAATTGAGATCAAACATTATCTATGTACCGTATTAAAAGAGTTTACGGCCAGTCAGTCCGCTCTACTCGACCGATTTGCTTCAGTTTTGTTTTAACCTCTCCGGAATTGCCTGACGGTGAATTATGAGAGATTGATAGCTCTCTAAGTTCAGTCGATTTGAGTAAACATAAAATCAAGGCCTTAAATGATCACTTCAATAATTGCAGACGACGGCCTACACTAGCCCGCAATACATTCTGTATTTAGCGAGTTGCACACAGCTTTTTTTACTTCGTATGACAAAAATAAGAATACACAGGAAACATACAATAAATTCATATAAAATATTTACATGTCAGACTGTAGGTAATATTTGGTTTGTTAAAATACAATGTCCAGTGTACGCAGCCAGGTTGATGACACAATGAGGACAATATCACCTCTGAAATGGCTGCCAGTGTTATCCTCTCACATACGAAGAGAAGCAGCTCTGCTAAAAGAATGGCAGAAATGTCGCAGTGATCCTCAATTGTACTTACAACAGGACTGCCAACTTCAGACATGACAGAGGTTGAAATTCAGGAACCCATCATGGAATCTTGGTGAGAAGCTCATCAACTCACATTTCGATGCTGATCAAGCCTGGCGTGTAGAATAGAACTCGTCAAACCCAGAACATGTGGGTTTAATCAATAATCCATACAAGATCTCCGCCTGGTTTCAACTTACCGAGAAAGGAATGGACATCTTTAAACATAATCAGGACAAATCATGGAAGGTATAATTTCTGGCTGCTCAAATGGCGGAAAACTACGACTCCACTGTGTGACTGCGATAACGTGCCTCAGACCATCCAGTACGGCGCTATGGAGTGTCCAAGAAGAAGGTTCCATGGATCTATCCAAGAAATACTTAGTGCCACTGAAGAAGTAGTGACCTGGCTGCACACAGTTAAGGAGCAACATCTTTACTTAAACATAAGGACAAAGCTGAATGATTAGAAATGACGGCGACTGTAGGCAAACCTGCAATTTTAACCAAAGTTGGTACACATTGACTTGATGCTATTTGGAGAAAAATGCAGTGGGAGTGAGACACAGCTAGCACCCCTAGGAGTGCAGTGGGTAAGGAGCAAAAATAGTCGAAAACGACCTATATTAGTATAGAATCCATAGTTTTCGATGTCACTGGGAAGGATAGAGGCACTTTGTATGACATTTAAGTCCAAGTTCAGCCTCAATTTACATGCGAGTCATAAATGGCAAGAAAGAAAATTTCCAAAATGAAAGATATTGGTGCTGAATTTACAGTTTTTGGTTTCTCTAGGCTTGTTGATCACAGTTCCAAAGACCGTTGGAACCGCATACTTCATATCTAGAGTTATCCCTTACTTTTATTATTTGAAAGATCAGTTACTTCCCAGACAAATCGCTCTGCCACGAGCACGAAGTTCTACGTGAAACAAAGTAATCTAAAACTAATTAATAATTGAACGCACAACAATAACTATAAGGCTACGTAATAGTTCGTAAAACCAGAGCCAGAGGCCGGGTCACGTAGCTGTCAGATTACATTTGGGAGGTAATGCGTTTGAATCCCCCTTTCGGCAGCTGAGGAGGTGGTATTCCATGGTTTCCTATTTACACACCAGGAAAATGCTGGGGTTGTATCTTATTTAAGGACACGGTCACTACCTTCCCACTCCTAGCCCTTTCCAATCCCATCATCACCATAAGACTCCGTGCGTTGTAGAACGTTCTTTTTAAGTTCGAAAAATTACTAGTCAGTGTCACAGTAAGGATTATGTTTGATGTTTAAATGGGCCTAACATCTAGGTCATCGGCCCCTAATGGTACGAAATGTTATGACAATTTAAAAATCCATTATGCTCCACTGAACAGAATTCGACATCGTGAGGACGAAGAATGATATGAAGTTAAAACAGTCAGTGGATCCGACCCGCAGTGCTCCACATTTCCAGAAACTAGCGTTAAACAATAGTATTACTGACCAAGGGACTGCTTCTAAAGCACAATACTGAATCGATGATGCTTGTAGTCAAAGCGGGTCGAAAATCCAGGTCATAGGCCCCTTATAATGGTACTTATTGCAAGGAAAATAGAACCATGCTATTTGTCATGTTGCGGTACTAATCAAAAGTAGCGTAGACTCGCGGTATTCCACACATTATGATACTACTCACAGGTAATGAAATTCACACATGTAACACAGACCTATGGTGTTTCGCACATTGTGGCGCTATTTACAGGCAACGCAAACCTATCCAGGCAACGCAAACCTATGGTGTTCTTCACGTAAGTGCACTAACCACAATGACTCGTACTATCCTGTGGTGTTCCTCACATAGTGGGTACTAAGCATAGGCAAGGCAGAACCATAGTGTCGCTCATCCCATGGTGTTGCTCATATAGGCGTACGAATCACAGGTACTGTAAAATGCATCCTGAGCCACACACTGTTGCTACTAATCACAAACCTATTTGCGTACCTAACATAGTGGGACTACGCGCAATTGTTCCCTACGTGGTAGTACTAATTACAAATAGTCTCATGGTTCTAATTCGACCATCCCTTGGTCGTCCCTTTTAGTCGCCTCTTACGACAGGCAGGGGATACCGTGGGTGTATTCTACATCTGCGTCCCCACCCACCGGAAGTGGTGTGTTTGGTCCGCGAGAAGTATTTTATTTCTCTCAAGTCCTCCGGCGGGCCGGTTAGGACCCCCCCTATCTGCCACCTGAGACGCGCTACGTGGGAGTATCACCTCTCCCCCTGTTACGCCAGCGTAGTAGGTTCGTGGTCACAGTAAAGAAATGTACAAAAAAAGCAGTTCACACATAATTGAGATGTAATAAAAATCCTAAAAGTAAACGCCCAAAATAGTAACCGGGCAGCGCATGGAGGAATATCAAATCAAGAAACGTTAGCTGATCTATTCACAGAGAATGCTGCGCAGCAGTACGTTTAGCATAGTTAATTTTGTTATTTATTTATTTATTTATTTATTTATTTAATTCGTGTACCCGTTAGGCTTGGTTTTCCCCTCGGACTCAGCGAGGGATCTCACCTCTAGCATCTCAAGGGAAATGTCCTGGGGCTTGATACATTTGGTCGGAGATACAACTGGGGAGGAGGAGCTATTCTTCGCCCAGGCGGTCTCACCTCCTATAGTCAGCAGCGACCTTGTGGGGGGATGAGAAGATTTGAGGGAAGGAAGCGGTCTTGGCCTTAAGTTAGGTACCGTCCTCGCATTTTTCTGAAGAAGTGAGAAACCACGGAAAACCATTTCGAGGATGGCTCAATTGACCCTCCGAGGCAGAAGAAACCCCGTTTCAGTCCCTCGCACCACTTTTCAAATGATTATTATTATTATTATTATTATTATTATTATTTTCGCCTTCGTAGCCTAACGGTTATTTCTATTAGCTGCCGATTGGGGCTGAACTTGGACTTAAACGATATCCGGAGTATCACTGTTAGTCTCAGCGACCCTAAAAACTATAGATTCGACTATTTTTATAAGCCATCCCTTACCCATCCCGGGTTCGATTCCTGGTAATGCCAAAGAATTAAGAATGGCAGGAGGGATGATATGTGGTTGAAATGGTACGTGCCTCTTACCTCCGTTTGGAGGTGTGCCTGAAAAGAGCTACACCACCTCGGCATGAGGACACAATTTTATTTCAATTCTTCTTCTTCTTCTTATCCAGTTCCTTTGATGAATGGATAGAGTTTCGTCCTTTCATTCAGAGGGTCCCGTGTTCGATTTCCGGCCGCGTGAGTATTTAGACTTTGTGTGAATAATTCCTCGGGTTCGGGGTCTGTCTATTAGTTTGTCTAGTAGTAGTAATAGTTCAGGGACGAGGTATTATGTGGATATAGGTCTCTATAAATGGTGACCAAGTGGCACTGATCTGGGTTATCATGTCTGTGTGTTCAATGCTGTTGAAATCTGTATAATAATCAGTGAAGCCGCCTGGATCGTTTGACTCGAATTCCAATAATGGACTATTTTTTCAGTATCACCTCCTTTTTGGAAACACTTGGTCATCGCAGTTATCCTATATGCTCGCTTTAGGGTAACTTAAATATAATTCAATGGTGAGTAATTCCAAGCAGAACATTAATTTCGCCCTGGATGACCACTCAGGAAACCAAACTGGGTTCGCACTTAATATATACCCCCCGCCCCCTCCTGGCATTCGTTCGGCCATTGAACATGGAAAATACTAGACTAAAGTTCATTTAAAATAGTATACCTTGCACTTTGAAATTTTAGCAACCACCGCGAATCATTACGACAAACCAAAAATAATCTAGGTTTCCTATCTCAAAATAGGGTGTCTCTGGCTGAGGCGATAAAGGCGTGCTCAGTTCGCCCGGAAGGACGCGGGCTCGATTTCCGACCAGGAAGTCGTAAAATTTAAGAAACGAGATTTTCACTTCCGAACGTGCATATAGTCCTGAGATTCATTCAGCCTACTCTATAAATGAGTATCAGGTTCATTCCTGGAAGCAAAGGTGGCCAGGCGTAGAGCTAACCACTGTACCCCATCAAGTGCCCGAGGTTATGGATAGTGGAAGCCTTTACCTTCCACCGCTCCAAGGGCCTTCATGGCCTGTACGGAGATGACTTTGCTTAATCCATTTCAAAATGATCAGTAGAGTATCACCTATTTCATGTTCAATTTTTGCACAATTTTACAAAAAAAAAAAAAAGAGAAAATAAAAGAAAAGCCCTACTGTATACTTTGAGATAAAAAAAAAATACTTTTTCCGGCCGAAGAACGTGCTTCGAAACAACAGTAATTTGGTCACCAAGGTTGAAAACTGTTTGATCACTCTGAACTACAGTAGATTATTTGAGCGAATTGATGGCCCAAGGATACAGTGAAAACAAAACCACTGCAATGGCATATTGCTGTCCCTGTTTTCAACATATAGTTGGAATATTCTCATCAATCTGACATCAAACACCATTCTTGTCATGGCATGTGTGCGATCACGGCCAGGCTGCTGTGGTTTTATGGCAGGTAGCTGTTTTTATACCCCCCCCCCGCCCTGTCATTCAGTTAGACTACATCGTTCGCCTCACACGTATGGAAACACGATGCGGTAGCAATTCAATTATCAACGCAATGGCACAAGAGGACAGCGCCTGGCACCATGATGGTGGCGCTAAATCAGCTCACGCAGCACTGGTGCACTTTAATATTACATTTAAAATGAAAATAGAATAAAAGAGCTGAGGGTTTAATTGAGATGTGTAAATATGTGATGTGGAGTTGCCTCAGCGAATGGGAAGTTAAGGTAAATTCTCTCTCTCACTCTCTCTTTCTCTCCATCTTTCCTCTCTTCGCTATTTCTCTAGCCACCTCTGTGGATCAGTGGTAGAGTGACGGGCCCCGGATCCCAAGAGAGCGGGTTCAAATCCAGTGAAGGTGAGCGGAATTTTGAACAGTGGAAGAAAACCCATTCGACACTTCTTATTGTAAGATGTCGGTATGTAAAAGATCTCTGGTGACACATTTGGTGTTGACCCGACAAAATTCATTAAACCGTAGACATAGACGCCAAAGAGAGATTTAGTTCACTCTGCCATCTAGTAGGCCTAGAGTAAAACGCAACGTCGAAATTCACGAGCAGACAGCCAGATGGCGTCCAATTGAAAAGTCTACACAAGGTAGCAGAGGACATACGATTCTTTTTCTTCTTCTTCTGTTAAGCCTTCGTGGTTCAGGCGGCAGTCTCTCCCTGTTGGATTCAGTGGTGCAAATCCCAGTCACTCGATGTGAGATTTGTGCTGGACTAAGCGGAGGCAGAACAGGTTTTTCTCCAGTTATTCTTGTCATCTCTCATTCCAGCAACACTCTCCAATAACACTTAATTTCTCCTGTCAGTCATTCATCATTGCCCCAGAGAATTGCGACAGGTTTAAACAAGCGGCACAGTTCCTATGTTCGCCGCTAGATAGGGGCTTCATTAATTTTATTCCTGTCCCAGTAGAAACTGGAAACAGGCTTTGGATTTTCATTATTATGATTACTATTATTATTATTATGTCTCACAAATATGTACCTTTCTTTCTTTATGAACATTCAGAACAACGCTGATAGCTGGCAATTAACAGTGTGTCTTAATTTACTTGTCATTGGAATGGGATCGTTATGTCATTTGAATGCCGCTTCGAAAACGATTAGAAGTGTATTTATTATAGTGTCCCTACCGTGGCATCGATGGCTTTATTGGTTGGACATTATGACTGGCCATTATCGTTTAACCCCACATTTAAACATTTTGTATGTAGACCTAGAGTATGTTTTATTTTTTTACCAATGTTTAACCGTGGAGGGAAAAGCAGGGACAACTCACATGCGTGTTCTCTTTGAAAAAATGAATCAGGAAAAACCATTTTACCGAGAGAGTTAGCCGTGTGGTGAGGGTCACATGGGAGTGAGATTACATTCGGGAGATCTTGAGTTCGAATCCCACCGTCGGCTGCCCTGAAGATGACTTTCCGCGCTTTCCCATTTTCACATTAGGAAAATCCTTACTGGTGACCTGGTGACATTACTTAACTCCACGGGCGCTTTCTCAATCCTATCCCTTTGCCATTTTTGCGTCGTCGAAAATCTTCGATGTATTAGTGCGACGTTAAACCACTGGAAATTTAAAAAAAAAGTGTTAGGATCTGTGTTTCTTGTCCATTTCTGAAAGTTTGTGGGTGATATTTCACAGTTTATTCTTACTGAAACATGTTTTCTGTGATGGCTTCTATTAGGATTATGTTATTATGTCCAAGTGTCAATCATTTGTCACATACGAGTAGCGGTTATTTGGTTTGCTTATTACCGACCATAATTAAGCATATTACACGTAATCTCCACTGACTCAAGAGTTGACCATCTCTTTAATTCTGATTCATTTTTAGGATCAACATTTAAAGTTCTTACAAGCCAAATGTTTATTCATTGCATTATTATACATTAGATATCAGAAAAATGAAGACGTAAAAGCCGATGTAACATTTTCCTTTTTTACAAGTTGCTTTCACCGATACAGATAGGTCTTATGGCGAAGATGGGATAGGAAAGGTCTAGGAGTGGGAAGGAAGCGGCCTTGGCCTTAATTGATGTACAGCCCCAGAATTTGCTTCGTGTGAAAATGGGAAACCACGGAAAACCATCTTCAGGGCTGTCGACAGTGGGGTTAGAATCCACTGTCTCCCGGATGCAAGCTCACAGCTGCGCGCCACTAACTGCACGGCCAACTAGCCCGGTCGGAATGAATCTTGGAGTTGTGCTTTGAAGGAATGTGTGTTATTAATCGAAACCAATTCGATTGCTAGTCTAATAATAAATTAGAAAGGCGAACGTGAATATTAAATTGTAGGTGATATGGAAGTAAAAACGTGATTCGTAATGAACGTAAAACGAGTTAAGTGAACAGCCGAACAAAAACTTGTGTGTTAGTCATCCTACCGAAACTGGTGATGATTATTGTAAAACTGATACTGTCGGGTTCGGAAGAAAACGAGAATTTAAACAAGGGTGAGATGAAAGCAAGATAAGTGAGAGCAGGGTCCAATCACGTCTCAGTCCGCTGGTACTTGAAGACACTCAAATATACAACCCTCACGCCGGTACATTAACCGGTACGTCAAACAACTTCTGCGGGGCAGTATTTCATCATCTCGGCGTCTCCGAAAACTATAAAAGAAGTTAGTGGAACGTACGACCAATAATATTATTGTGAAAGAATTGGAAATGAAGCCGCATTCATCTCGGTCCCTGCGGTCTCCAACGTACTGTCTCAACTTGGCTCTGGGGGGGGGGGGGGTTGAAATCAAGTGAGGAGCAGTGATTCGGATTCAGATTTCAAAGGTAAGCACAGTTTGAACTCTTTCTCTTGGAATTATACCACCTTAAGAGAAGGAACGCATTTCTAGGCTTCCAAGGTGTTCAAGGGAAGTACCTGGAACATGTTGGGAGAACTCGAGCGGAAAGTCGTAATCAGAATCGTCGATTTCATCGTCTGAATTGAAAACGATGGATTTCGGTACTCACAGTTGCTTAATATGATGATGATGATGATGATGATGATGATGAGGATGCGATAATAGGAACAATGTCATTGGTTTTACGGCTAAATTTGTATGTAAAACTCCCCGGATATTTGAATCCTTCTCTTTTTCCTACAAACGATACAGTTTAGACTTTGCACGGTAAATGATTCTGACTCAGAAGCTTTAATTTCCCAGGGGCATTGTTTCAAATCCTGGCGAGAACCTTGTAAAACATTATAATTTGCTTTCCTCTCACAACTTCCACTTAAATGTATATTTGCCTTAAAATATGAAAATGAGAATCCACAGCCTTTTTCCAGTCATTCGACTGGGTCAGGAATGGAATGAATGAAGTCCCCATCTAGCGCCGAGGATAGCAATTGTGCCGGCTGCCGAAACCTGTCGCACTCCTCTGGGGCATTGATTAATGAATGCCAGATTACAGAGAAACCCGGAGTGGCCGGAGAAAAACCTGGCTCACCTCCGCTTTGTCCACACAAATCTCACATGGAGTGACCGGGATTTTAACCACGGAACCCAGTGGTGAGGGGCCGGCGCGCTGCCACCTGAGCCACGGAGGCTCTTACCTTGACATAATAACTTGGAAATTGAATCGCTCAACATATGTAAAGTTTCAAATACATTTTGATAGGTGATCGAGTTAATGACAGGTGGTGGTTAAATATATAGATTTATGACCGCGGTGATCCCTATTTAGTGATTTTTTTTTTTGCTAGTTGCTTTACGTCGCACCGACACAGATAGGTCTTATGGCGACGATGGGACAGGAAATGGCTAGGAGTGAGAAGGAAACGGCCGTGGCCTTAATTATGGTACAGCCCCAGCATTTGCCTGGTGTGAAAATAGGAAACCACGGACAACCATTTTCAGGGCTGGCGATAGTGGGGCATCCGTGAATTAAGAAGCAACACCGCTGAATATGCGTTATTTACTAACACATTATTGTTCTCTACTCCTACAATCACGTATCCTGAGGACAGGTCATTTGATGTCACCTGTTATCCAATAACCACACGTACTGCGGGTGGCATAACTACCGTGAATCCCACACGCAGTTGTAACTGCAGGAGAGGGTGCTTCTGTTATTGATGGCTACTGCAAATCGATCAGACTCAGTCGATACTCGACTGACAGTAGTTATGGTCACTCTGAGGGATTTATTGTTGAACTGGCAAAGAATGTAAGATATAAAAATAAATATAACGTGTCGAACAGATTCTGCTGGTGATCAAGTTATATGAAATCATACTAGTAATGTGCTTGTGGTTTTTATATTTAAGTATTTAACTAGGTACTCGTTACATTGAATAATAATAATAATAATAATAATAATAATAATAATAATAATAATAATAATAATAATAATAATAATTTGTGGCTATTGTAGTCTGGGTGCATCCCTTCTTAGTCAGATCCTCCGCAGAGGTTGTGTGTAAGGTTGTGGTGGAAGAATGTGGTAAGCCTTGTGTGTGTTCGGACAGAGTACGAACATTATGTCCCTGAGGCGTTTTAAGTGACCATCCTGGTTTAAAATTCTCGACCTGGCCGAGAATCAAACTAAGGATCCGTCGAATGAAAGGCTAGAGAACAAACACTCAGACAAATAATATCACTGGTTTTACGTCCAAATAACTGATGTAATGGTTTTCTTTGACGCTGGTACACCGGAATGTTGTCTCGCAGGAGTTCTCGTACGTGCCAATAGATCTACTGAAACGAGACTATGTGTTTGGGCACGCCAACTTAGTCTCTACCGGTGCGAAGAGAGAACGGAAGATGGAGAGTTTATATTCAGATCATAGCTAAAACCTCCAGTGTTTTTATTTCAGTAGAAATAAAAAGGTTAGCGGACATTCCATTCCAGTAAATTGCTAAGAAAATAATGATACGGAAAATTCAGTTGAATGTCACCTGGTAGGAATACGTGATAGATTAATGCGTGTCTTATCCTCATTTGGTCGGTGAACTCATAACGCACAGGACCACATCGTAAACGGAGGTTCATTAATAGTGAGACAGCCAGTTTGTCTCACTTCCTTCACAAACTTCCGTCAAAATATGTTGAATGGTAAACTGAATAACTTAATGTAGTTAACTGTGTCGTAGTTAAGTGGTTAATACAGTTATAGACCCCCAGGTACAGTCTTGAGGGCAGACGAATCTCTATTCAGAATTCCCTGTTTTACGATGTCGGCATACAACGTATCGCGTTTATCTGCAATAATTAATTAAAATTCAGGAAGAGGTCAGTTAACCTGTCCTACAACTAGTGATAGCGGAACTGCCTCTTACCCAGAGGGGCAGATTTAGACTGCTGTCCAGGTCAGGAATTTCTATCTGGATATGAGGTCAAAACAGCTTGAGTGAGAACAAATGAGAAGCCTATGGCAATCTAAAAAGCCAAGAAAAATCACGGTGAGGATTCTGACTACGCATCACGTCGTTATCTGCAGGCTTTTGGCTTGAGCAGCGGACGCTTGGTAGGCCAAAACTCATCAATTCTCACGTGTGTTTTTGGGAGGGGATTAATTGGCCACCCAATACGGTTCCAGTTTTTCTACCATCTGGTAGGGTAAACAGAAATGTCGAATTTGACAGATAAGTTGCTTAAATGATGCCAAATTTAGAAGCTTGTACACGGCATTATATTATTATTATTATTATTATTATTATTATTATTATTATTATAATCATCATCCGTTTCTTCTTCTTCTTGTTATTATTACCATCAAAGGAGGAACGTTAGTTGAAGGGATACGAAACTTTCATTTCTTTCATTGCATTCTATAAAGATAGTTATTGTTGTGATGGTAATTAGAAACTTCGCTCCTACCCGTTCATGAATATGCACATTGAACGCAATCAAACCTGGCGATACAGCACTAACTTCTATGTCAGTTTTACTGGGAATCAGATGAATGGTTGATGAGGGGTAGACAAGCTGGAATTCATTAGAGAACAGTTTGGAAAATTAGATCATGTACGATAAAGTTGATTCTCTTTGTGTGGCTTCTAAGCGTGAACATGAGTATCAAGTTCAGGAAAACATTGTCTTAAATACAGAACTGTGCAGTTGCTTCTTCATTCACCTGAAATCTTACGTGGAACACATTTCACTTCGAGGATGGAAACTAAAATTTCGTTGATATCAAGCCAGAATGTGTAGCTCAGATGGTAGAGGGCTGATCTTCTCAGCCTGAGTTGGCATGTTTGATACTGGCCGAGTTCGGTTGTGTTTGAAGTTGGTCTACGCGGCTCAGGTTTCGAACTAAAAATAGAGTTGAACGAAGGCCGTGCGGTTATGGGCGCGTAGCTGTGAGCTTGCATTCGGGAGATAGTGGATTCGAATCCACTGTCGGCTGCTCTGAAGGTGGTTTTCTGTGGTTTCACATCTTCACAACAAGCTGTACTTTAATTAAGGCCACGGACGTTTCCTTCCCACTCCTAGCTCTTTCGTATCCCATCGTCACCATAAGACCTATCTGTGTCGGAATGACGTGAATCAACTTGTAATAGTAGTAGTAGTAATAATAATAATAATAATAATAATAATAATAATAATAATAATAATAATAATAATAATAATAATAATAATTGATGATTGATGATTGATGCTAGAAGGACTACTTCTCCGAGACCTTCTGCAAAGCATCTGGTCTCAATGACGGACATTCCATCTACTGTACTCAGGGTTCAAACGAGTGGCCGTGGGGTTTGGGTCACGTAGTTTTCAGCTTGTAATAAGGAGATAGTGGGTTCGAACCCCAGTGCAGGCAGCCCTGAAGATTGCTTTTCGCGGTTTCCCATTTTCACACCTTAATTAAGGCAACGGCCGCTTCCTTCTCACTCCTAGCTCTTTCGTATCCCATCGTCACCATGAGACCTATCTGTGTCGGCGAGACGTAAAGTGAACTGAAAATTATGTACTAACGAAGTGAGGGACTTCTATCAGAATATTGAGACACCACGCCTGTGTATCACTCATTGTCCAGGTTTCAAAGTATTCCCATGCTTCAGTGATAAACTCTGACGGATGAATTTGCTCATCTCTTGTCACTGTATTGTTTGTTTTCATTGCAACCTTGCATTTGATGACGGAGAGATTCAAAATATGTATATAAATAATAACATGAAAAGTTTAGTGTTGTGTTCAAAAGAGCAGATGCGCAAGATCTTAACGATTCTAATTTATGCATATTGGAGATGTGATGCAGGTAAATGAATGGAAATGAAGTAAAAATAATTAGTTTCGTAATTGCTTCAATTGCATATGAACATGTACTGTCCAGCTAATGTAACGAAGAGTAGAGAATGGGATAGTGGGCGAGGGGATACGGTTGCCAAATGGCGTGGAAAATCGGTTAATTACGAGTTCATCCTCGCGTGATCCTACCCATTAATATGATATAAAGACCGCAACTGTAACAAACTGGTGCAGAATTAACGATATCGGAAAACACTATGCAAAATACATTCTACTGTGTTACCTCGCAGGTATTGTGAACCACACAATTCACTTTGGTGCCTCATCGACTGCATATCTCATTTAGTTAGAGGCTCGCCTACTCTCCTCATGGTTGTTGGATAGAATCTTTATGAAGTCGGTTGATATTTATGAGAATTAATAGTTCTTTTAATAGGCCTAGTTGATTGACGTTCTGATATTAAATTATAATCATTATACAATATCAAAGCCATATTAACAACAGTGCTGATGATGGTATTATTATAATTATTGTTATTACGGTATTATTATTAATAATAATAACAACAGTCGTAGTAGCAGACAATAATGTTACTTCCTTTCTTAATCTGTTTAGCCTCCAGGATCGGTTTTCCCCTCGGACTCAGCGAGGGATCGCATCTCTACCACCTCAAGAGCAGTGTCCTGGAGCACGAGACTTTGGGTCGGGAGATACAACCGGGGAGGAGGAGCAGTACATCGCCCAGGCGGCCTCACCTGCTATGTTGAGAGAAGTGGGAAACCACTGAAAACTACTTCGAGGATGGCTTAGGTGGAAATCAAAGACACCTTTACTTATTTGATCTCCCGAGGCTGAGTGGACCCTGTTCCATCCCTCGTACTACTTTTTAAATTTCGTGGCAGAGTCGGGAATCGAACCCGGGCCTCCAAGAAGGGCAGCTAATCACGCTAACCACTACACTACAAAGGCGGACTTATATTATTACAGAACCGGTCTTCGGACTCAAATCACCTTTGCGGAACACATTTATAATAATAATCATAACCTTCTAGGGATCAAAAAGGACATGGAATTAATTTTTAGAGGTAATTGGAGATTTGAGTTAAACACCCATGTAAATATCGAGATATTCTTGGCATAGATAAAGGAACCCGATAAAATTCTAAATGAATTATTTGCAAGTAACATATTATTCCCAACTCTGAGATGACGTGATGTCACGCGCTTCCAGCGCACTCCGCACTTAAAGCTTTTACTTGACCAACAGCCTAGCACCAGGTCCGGCCAGCATTTACTATAGTACCAGGTGTATGCATAAGTTTTTGCCGGTTTATGAGGTAAAGAAAATACGTAATTTTCAAGAGAAATTGATTTCTTTTGGATTATTCAAAATGTTAGCCATCGGCTTCTACGCACTTCGTCCATCTTTCAGGTAAGTTCTGAATACCTTATCTGCTTCTCTTTTGTGGCAAGCCATTCGTCGAGCCATTTTCCAACTTCCTCGAAATTGCTGAAGTGCTGCTCGGACGCGGGCCCCGTTGATGCGAAGAGGTGATAGATGGCGCCATGTCGGGGTAGTACGGCGGATGCGGAAGGATGTCCCATCCAAGCAATTTCAAGGTGTCTTTGACTGGTTTTGCTGTGTGAGACGACGTATTGTCGTGTAACGAAATTACTTTGCTATGTTCTCTGGCCCATTCCGGTCGTCTTTTGATCAATGCGTGATTTAAATTACTCATTTGTTGGCAATAGCGTTGTGCATTAACGGTTTCGCCGGGCTTCGCCTGCAATTGCTTGTCTCCTCATTTTTGTGCTATACTAGAGCGCGCAGTGTCTTTCACATTGAAATCAGCACGTTTGAATTTTCGAAACTATGTCTCAAATGTTCTAATCGATGGAGCGCGTTCACCATATGTTTCTACCAGTAATAATAATAATAATAATAATAATAATAATAATAATAATAATAATAATAATAATAATAATAATAATAATAATAATAATAATAATAATAATAATAATAATAATAATAATAATAATAATAATAATAATAATAATAATAATAATAATAATAATAATAATAATAATAATAATAATAATAATGTCTGCCTGTGTGGTGTAGTGGTTCGTGTGATTAGCTGCCACTCCCGGAGACCCGGGTTCGATTCCCGGCTCTGCCACGAAATTTGAAAAGTGGTAAGAGGGCAGGAACGGGGTCCACTCAGCCTCGGGAGGTCAACTGAGTAGAGGTGGGTCCGATTCCCACCTCAGCCATCCTGGAAGGGGTTTTCCGTGGTTTCCCACTTCTCTTCCAGGCAAATGCCGGGATTGTACCTAACATAAGGCCACGGCCGCTTCCTTCCCTCTTCCTTGTCTATCCCTTCCAATCTTCCCATCCCCCACCCAGGTCCCTGTTCAGCATAACAGGTGAGGCCGTCTGGGCGAGGTACTGGTCATCCTACCCAGTTGTATTCCCCGACGCAGAGTCTGAAACTCCAGGACACTGCCATTGAGGCGGTAGAGGTGGGATCCCTTGCAGAGTCCGAGGGAAAAACCGACCCTCGAGGGTAAGCAAATTACTACGACGACGAATAATAATAAAGACAATTCTAATCTGACGTGCAGTCACTCTGTGGATGGAGGCGGTAGCTCACATGCAGTCGTATGAAGCTACTAAATGGGATAACCTGCAGGAAGCGTGTACAGGTATCCTCACTTTCATTTCCCTACCAACCGGGCGAGTTGGTCGTGCGGTTAGAGGCGCGCAGCTGTAGCTTGCATCCAGGAGATAGTGGGTTCGAACCCCACTGTCGGCAGCCCTGAAGATTGTTTTACGTGGTTTCCCCATTTTCACACCAGGCACATGCTGGAGCTGTACCTTAATTAAGGCCACGGCCGCTTCCTTTCCACTCCTAGCCCTTTCCTATGCCATCATCGCCTTAAGACCTATCTGTGTCCGTGCGACGTAAAACCAATAGAAACAAAAATTCCCTACCTGACCTCTCTTAGTCAACTCTTGTTCTCTTACGACTCCGACGGTTTTATATTTTGAGGTATAAGAAGTCCTTCCCTTTATTTCGCCGTAATCTCCATTCTATGAATTTTCGGACTAAATCCATTTTCTCTTCTGATTGTAGCGTTAGGAGATAATAATAGTGCTATTGGTTTTACGCCCCAGTAAATACGTTGACGGTTTTCGGAGACGCCGAGGTGCCGGAATTTTGTGCCGCAACAGTTCTTTACACTATTGGACTGAGCGGGGTTCGAACCTGCCAACTTGAGCTCAGAAGGCCAGCGCTATGCCGCAGTTGCTCAGGTGTACTCCCTCTTAAAACTGTAAAGAATAATCAACACCTTTACCACTATCACATGCAAGTGAACCTGTGATAGGATAGGACGAGGACTGGGAAGACGGCCGTGGTTGAAATTAAGGAACAAACTTTATATTTGTGAGCGGTAAAAGAACGATAAGTCACCGGGCTTCCACTTCTGTAGTTCGAACCCACGAACTCTAAGATACACAACCTGTATAACAAAGCCAACCTCGTACAAAAATTGTACTGCGATTTGTAATCGAATCGACGAGACCATCCTCAGACTAAGTTTTCTGGTAGCTCGAGAAGCCTACAGATGATAATAAAGTACATATATATATACTGTATGTTTCCGCAAGCTCCCACTATCGAGGTGACTATCGCCATCTCATGCGGATGGTATTTTTCTATACATTATGTTGACGAGTTTAACATTCGTTCAACTAATGTAATGTGCTAGAATTTTACTCCTAAAACTTTGTGTGTATACCGTCAATTGTGACACGTCTGATGTTTGCAATAGACTTATATACCATGTTCCCAAGCTCTGATGAATTCGTGCGCGTGAGAACAGAACGCGTTGCTCGCGACTCATCAACCAACATGAGGCTTCACACAATTTATTAGGTACTGAGACAAACTTTTTCACGAACTTCAGTGCACTGTAACGCATGTCCTTTGTGAGTCTGAACAATGTATATAAAGCGCTCAAATGGTAAATGAAGGTAATCTCTGTATCGGTACCTTGAATTGGTGTGTATGTTTAAGATAAATCTGAAGGATTCTCAACTGCACCGGATGACTATAATTTACTTTATTTTACCACGCACGGTTAAAATACGCATTTTTTATTTTCACACACTGAATTAAAATTAAATCCGATCATCAACCCTCATGGAAATGTACTTTACTCAAGTTATACACAAGTCGTTCGGCATCTCTGGACACGATGTTTGAAGGGTAATTAGCTTATAAAAAGGCATGTCTCCACCAAGTATCTTGCTTACTTGGAAAGCCAGCATTTCTAGCTATAGCCCAATAACGTAATTACCGGGAGAGTTGGCCGTGCGGTTAGGAGCGCACATCCGTGAGCTCGCATCTGGGAGATAATGGGTTCGAACCCCACTGTCGGCAGCCCAGAAGATCGTTTCTCCGTTTTCACACCAGGAATATGCTGGGGCTGTACCTTAATTAAGGCCACGGCCGCATCCTTGCCATTCCTAGGTCTTTCCTGTCTCATCGTCGCAACAAGACCTATCTGTGTCGGTGCTTCGTTAAGCAACTAGCAAAAAAATGACGTAATTTCCATTGCAGCAGACTTTTCCGCAGAGCTAACATGCCTATCTTATCCCATTCCTCCTGACAATCTTTCCAGAGGCAATTGATAGTGCGTGAAGTTTGTGCGCTAGCCGGCATGCAGATTTAATAGCGAAAGTTAAAGTAAATCGTACAAAAATTCTAAATCAATAACTTCATTAAGTATTTAACATTTGAACGGAAACGGCGCTTCCAACACATCCATGGACATTACGCGCCTGGCTGTGGTGGTGTGTTCAGAATGGGTTACCAGAGTAATCAGCCACACTACCAAAACATACGGGGCTGCTTTTCCGAAGCAGTAACGGTGTGCTCGGTTCTCCGGAAAGGATGTGGGTTCATTGATCCACCAGGAAATCAAAATCCACAGGGGATATGAGATGCGAATTTTAGGTAAAAAACTATAATAAAGTATAAGAATATGTTCTTTATTCATTTCTAATAATTACAATCATTTTCTTAATCATCGTTATACGGTCGATAGATTAGCAGTTTGCCTTTTCATACCACTGCGAGTGGTAATATGAGTCAATGCAGACTTTCACTTAAGCCCTTATATTACATTCGGTGACAGCCTCCATGGCTCAGGCGGCAGCGGGTCGGCCTTTCACCGATGGGTTCCGTGGATCAAATCCCGGTCACTCCACGTGAGATTTGTGCTGGAGGAAGCGGATGCGGGACAGGTTTTCTCCCGGTACTCCGGTTTTCCCTGTCACCTTTCATTCCAGCAACACTCTCCACTATCATTTCATTCCATCTGTCAGTCATTCATCATTGCCACAGAGGAGTGCGTAAGATAGGAACTTCATTCATTCTATCCCTGACCCAGGCACTGACTTTGAAACCTTCCCTGGCCCTTACACCCTTCAACTTTCGGGGCAATTAAGTAAATTTCTTGATTTCTTGATTTGATCTGCTAAGAAACGATTTCAACATTAAAAGTTAAAAACAAAATGTCCAAGTCTTGAGAGGCACATGGCTGTACGTTCCTCTCAGGCTACAAAGGAACGAGCACCAGGTTAATTCCCCGGGCCAGGGCTAAACACTCCATCCCATTGACCGCCGAGATTACGATTGGTGGAATCATGCACCCTCCATTGCTCCAACGACCTTCATGGTCTGTCCGGAGATGGCTTTACCATTATTTACCGACTTTTTCGTACAAATATTTCTGACAAACTTTAGGCATGCTTCTCTTCAAACTTTCATTACGGATAGCACAATCATGAATAGGCATTTTCAGTTGTACTCAACTAAGGCTAGAAGTTACGTCCAGGTACTTAAATCAATAGTAAAATGATAAGCAAAATACGGGGTCAGAACCATCCCACACTTTATCCAGCTCTACAAGATCATTTATCACGTCTAATGTTTCCCCAAATAAGTGATTATTAAAGTCGATACACAAATTCCTAATACAAAACAGAATATGATCGCACTAAATCCCTCATGATGCCGAAGATGCCATAATTTATTAGGTAAATGGGTGACTGTGGTGGGGTTGCATTAGCTCCCAGTAATCCTCAGCGCAAGGCAAGAGCCGCCGGCTTACAGGGAGATGATTAATGTGCGCGGCATACACTGGGACAGAGCATGAGACCTCGCCAGCAAAACATTTAACAATAGGTGAAGCCTCGTGATGATAAATCAAATAATGTCAAGAATAGATTTTCTGTGCAGGTGTTAGTGCATTAGTGCATCAATTTTCTGGGAGGGCGTCTGCGAGCAAATTCGGTGCTCTGATAAGAATATGTACAAAATTAGTGTTTCTTCTGTACACTGCTCAGGATAAAAAACGAATGGCATTTCTGCATCGGCCGTGTCCACAGTAAGAAGGAAATGCAACTTCTTATTTTCCGTCATCATAAGAGAACGGATGAACAGAATTTAATGAAAATCGGTATGCTAAGTCGGGAAATAAGGCGCTTCAGCCTAGGTTATAAATCTTTTATTCACAGTGGGTGAAATTGTAGTCAGATTGCTGATACAAAGCTGGATCAGATGGGTAATTTCAAGTAAGTTATTTAGGATGTGTGTTCTTCCAGGATGGTATTGAGTAAGTGAGATTGAATCAAGGTGCAGTAAAGCTAATGCAGTGAGCTAGCAGTTGCGATCAAAAGTATTCTGTAAGAAGGAAGTCGACTCCAGGACGAAACTTTACATCGGTCTGTTTTCAGACCAACTTTACTTTACGGTTTCGAAAGCTGGGTGGACTCAGGAAGTCCTATTCAAAGTTACAAGTAATAGACATGAATGTAGTGAGAATATTTGCTGGTACAAACATGTGGGAACAATGGAAGTAGGGTACTAGGAATGAGGAGATAAAGGGTAAGTTAGGAAAGAACTCGATGGATGAAGTTATACGCAGAAATTGGCTTAGGTGGTTTGGGAATGTGAGGCGAATGGAGGAGGACATGTTACCTAGGATAATAATGGATTCTCTTATGGAGGGTAAGAGAAGTAGAGGGAGACCAAGACGATGTTAGTTAGACTCAATTTATTAAAGATAAGATAAGAGGTATAGAAATAAAGGAGGCCACAGCACTAGATGCAAATAGAGGATTGTGGCGACATTTAACAAATACACAGAGGCTTGCAGACTGAACGCTGAAAGGCATAACAGTCTATAATGATGATGTATATATGTATGAAATTATCGTTTAGGGGAAGACCTAGCATTTAATTTTGAAATATGTGTGTTATTACTGATCCTATCGTCCGGCTCCACGGCTAAATGGTTAGTGTGCTGGCCTTTGGTCGCAGGAGTCCCGGGTTCGATTCCCGGCATGATCGTGAATTTTAACCATCATTGGTTAATTTCGCTATCACGGGGGCTGGATGTATGTGTCGTCTTCATCATCATTTCATCCTCATCACGATGCGCAGGTCACCTACGAGAGTCAAATCAAAAGACCTGCACCTGGCGAGCCGAACATGTTCTCGGACACCCCCGGCACTAAAAGCCATACGCCATTTCATTTTCATTGATCCTGTCGATAAACAGCATAGCAAATAGCTAATATAATTCACGATCTCTTAGGTCTTATATAGTTTTATCGCACCGGCTATGATAGCAGTGATATTCATGAACGTGGAGCTACGAGAAAATGGGTGAACGGAAATAAGTGAAATACAGTGGAATAAGGCAATACAGTCTGGGATATAAATTATGTTATTTACGCTGGGTGAAGTCGCAGTTTAGGGGAAGGCCTAATATTTAGTTCAGGGAGAATATCAATGGCAGTGATGTGAAAGTTTATGTACAAGAGCCCATAACTCTAGACTGTAAAGGGAGATCGTCCCGACACCGTTTTAAAGGCTTTGCACACCTGTCAATATTTTTAAACATTAAGGCGATATTAGTTTCTTTTTTCCGGAAGGAAGAGATGAAATCAAGATCAGCAATAATACAAAACAATATTAAACTGCACAGGACCACGGAGAACAAGGGAGCGAGTACGTCACGACAAGCCGCTGACAGGGAGAGTCATGTCCATGTACTCTTTGGGACAACATGAAGGGTGGACAAAAATAAAATCACGCACATAATAAGCTATTTTCAAACCTGGGAGTTTGTATGACACAGAATGCATGTTCTCTCTGAAAAATTGTGAAATAGAAGAGATCGAGATAAAAGAAAGGAAAATATTGAGGAAAATTTAGGGACCATTGAAAACGAAGGAAGGAGAGCTTGGACATAAAGGAATAAAGATCTATACAAGGATGAAAGGCTGTTAGACACCACCAGAAAGGGAATAATTAAATTTTTTGGTCACATATTGAGGATGGATTACAGTAAAGTGACAAAACCATGTTTACAAGGATCCAAGGAGTAAGAAAGGTATGACAGAGATTGGAATAACAGACGATGTAATACAAGATAGAACAACTTTCAGATGATTGGTAGAAAATTTCAAGGGTTTCCAGGAGAAGGAAATGAGGAAAGGCAATAATAACAACATCTGGAGACAAGAGAGGAGGAAACAGCAAAGTGAAGGGATGAAGAACTATTGGAAGTCAAGAAAAGAAGGATTAAGGTGAATGCACAGCGATACTTTCCGTGGTCCTTAGATGGCCGAAATCGAAGAAAGAAGAAGTTATTGTCCCGGTCAGCGGGGATGCTACAGCTAATTTAATAATAAATTAGATAATTCAAATGGTTTGAAAACTAAATGTGATATGAAATTCACGTGGGGAATAACAATTCAAGGAACAGGATCATGTGTTGAGAGGAAACTATATTATTATTCTTCTTCTTTCCTGACTTTCTTACCTGTTATCTGGCTTGGTACTAACGTGGATGAAGCCTAATTTAACCTCAGGTTGGTGTAGGGGTAGCGTGTCTATCTCTTTCCCGGAGGACCCGGGTTCGATTCACGGCCACGTCCGACATTTTTGAGTGGACCTGACGGATGATTCTAGGTCCACTCAGCCTACGTGATTAGAATCGAGGAGCTGTCTCACGGTGAGATGGCGGTCCCGGTCCAGAAAGCCAAGAAAAATGGCCGAGGTATTCGTCATGCTGACCACTCGACACCTCATAATCTGCAGGCCTCCGCGCTGAGCAGCGGTAGCTTCGTAAGCCAAGGCCCTTTAAGGGCTGTAGTGCCACGGGGTTAGGTTATGCCCTACTGACGCCAGCCTTAGGTGAAGGGATATATTCTCTATAACGTACTTCTGTGGTGTGATGTATCGTAAGTGAAGATGTGTATTAAGTCGGTCTCAAGCACCTCAGCCTATGAGATAGAGTAATTAACTAAATATATCTAAAATCTCCAGCACCGCCAATAATCGAACCAGGTACCCTATGACGCGAAGGTCGCTGCGCTGACCATTCAACCAAGGATTCAGACGGAGAGCACACTAAGTAATCACTAGAACTTTATTGAGATGTCGGAGTTTCAACCCTTGCTTGTGGTGAAGAGGTACCAAGCCCGTCTCTTACATGGAATCTCGGGTTCGATTCCCAACCATTCTAGATATTTTACAGTAATTACGGATTGAGTGCTATAATAGGGTACTCAGCCATCTGAGATTAACAGAGAATTTGTCTAATGGGAAAGGCAAGGAACCCGGTTAAAAAGACAATTAATAAGGGCTGAGGATGTCGTTACGCTGAGCACGTGATACCTTCATACCTGCAGGCCACTTGCTGCACTGATGGACAGCAGTCGTCTTGTCAGGCCAAGGACCTTAATGTGATTTACAAATCTGGAGACTGACATTTTGAAATGGTGAAATGGCTTCTACAGGGAAACAATGGCTTCATACTCGTTATCCGATGTTTATAGCTACTCCATAGAAATAATCGTATTTATCAAATAAAAACAAATATTTAAACAAACGTAGACCCATATAACAAACAATAGCAACGTCTGGAAAATGATTTACCGTATTATGTTCCCGTCAGGTAAGTAATATGGTCATTTAACGCTTACACTACACTTGTAGTAACATGCCAGGTAGTTTTCTGTTACAAGTCGCTGTAGGCAACCTTTCATTAATGCTTATATTTCTCTTCTCGTTGATATGTATTTTATTTGTGGTTGACGCGTGACAATTACACAACATAATTTACCGAGATTGTACGAATACATTGGTTATATCTGTTATTTAGTACCACACTCGGTAACAGATGTTTTAAAATCGGGAAATATTCTGAAATAGGAAATAAATTGTTTTATTACGATGTAGATGTGTCATATAAAGGGCCGAAATTAGGTCAAAACCCCTGTGTAATTAGTAAATATGAGACAACATGTGCGTTTGAGTATTTGTGTACCTGTATTTAATTGGAGCTGGGTTTGAAAGTAATTTCTTATGTTTGCCGTTTGTTTAATATTGCACCGACAAACACAAGTATTATGGCGACGATGGGGGTAGGAGAAGGCTAGGACTGGGTAGGAGTGACCGGTATTTACCTGGCGTGAACATGAGAAATAACGGGAGAACCTGTTCAGGGTTGCCGACAGTGGGGTTCGAATCAACTATCTTCCGTTTGCAGTCTGACAGCTAAGTGACATAAACCGCATAGCCGACTAGCTCGATCAGAAAGGACGTTGATATCGCGATATCTTTGGGGTTATTCAGGCTTACACGTATAGGTGAAGAGGAAACTCGCGGAAAATGCTCTTCTAGGATAGTAGAGAGTGTATTAATAAAATTTTATCCTTTGTGTTTCCTCGTGCTCTTGACTCGGTTAGAGACAATTTGGGGCAGAGTTTGGAGTCAACCCTCATCTAACAGGCTGAGAGCTACAATGCTAAACCATGATCACATGCTGCGGCCTATTCCCTATTGACAAATACTTCACGCGTGATCCCACAGGACACTAAAGACGACAATGTGGATGTCATGTTCAGATTAAACCAAGAATTTACTGCAGTGGTAAGCCTGACGCTCAGAACAATTCGCATATTTAACATAGCAAGTGAGTGTTCAGTGAACGATTGATTATTTAGCACATTCCCCGATATTTAGAGCCTTGCCTCTGGAATGCAGTGCTTTGTTCGCTAGCGTTCACAGCAGCTGGTGTGCTTCCTCTACGTGCCATTCCTTCGTTCGGCTGTCACTCACAACACCAGCTAACGGAATAACTAGGAAAGGATTTTTAAACACGAATAATTTAAAATGCGAACGTATTTGAACAATGCGCAAGTTAAAGTTAGGTACAAGAGTTGCATTTACTTCAGGGATTCTGATAGTTCAGATCACCAATATTTATGCATATCTCACTACAGAACCGTTGTGCGTGCAGAAGACACTTGCGCCTTGGTTAAATGCGTTTGCATTCTAACTTATTCGTGTCTAAAAATCCTTTGCCTAGTAATAAGTAGAATCCAGATTTTTAGGCATTAATAGGATAGAAGGCAAACTTACGGAAGCGTGTAACAAGTATACACAACTGCATAACCGTTGTGCAATGAGGTTTGCATAACTATTAGATGTACAGGCTATAAGTACCCCTAGAATTAATGTTACTCTTGCAACACTATGGAAGAGCGGGTTGCATGACACTTCCTCCTAACCAATTACAGTAAGTTTGCATCCAAACCTATTAACGCCTAAAAGTCCGACTCGTTGTCTGAACGGTCAGCGTACTGGCCTTCGGTTCAGAGGGTCCCGGGTTCGATTCCCGGCCGGGTCGGGGATTTTAACCTTAATTGGTTAATTCCTACGGCACGGGGGCTGGGCGTATGTGTTGTCTTCATCATTTCATCCTCATCACGACTCGCAGGTCGGCCACGGGAGTCAACTAGAAAGACCTGCACCTGGCGAGCCGAACCTGTCCTGGGATATCCCGGCACTAAAAGCCATACGATATTTCATTTCAACGCCTAAAAATCAGAAATAACACTGTGGAGTGATACATGGGTTTTCACCACATATAAAGCGCATTAGTGAAACAGTTAAATACAAATGAATACGATTACATAAGACAGGGTGTGGGGAACACCGTATTGACACAATTCTGCCAATGTTTACGATTGTTAAGAATTTGCAGTGAAGAAAAAAACCAAATCGTGTGGCCCTAGAGCCCGGATGGCCCGTGGCCTACCAAGCGACCGCTGCTCAGCCTCAGGGCCCGCAATTGTTTACGAGGCGACGCATGGTCAATACGACGGATTCTCGCGGTCATTATTCTTGACTTCCTCGACTGGGGACACCATCTCACCGTCAGGCAGCTCCTCAATTGTAATCACGTAGGCTGAGTGGATTTCGAAATAACCCCCAGGTCTACGTAAAAATCCCTGACCTGGCCGGGAGCCAAACCCAGGCACTGCTGGGCCAGGTTATTGTATTTTACAGGTGAATATCTTAACGTGATCAGGATGCTAAAGAACTTGTTTTAAAACTATTTTCTTTCTAATGGTTTAACGTAGCACTAAAACACTGGAACGTTTCGGCGACGCAACGAGGAGAAAGGTGGGAAGGAAGGAACAGCCCTGGCATTTGCCTGGCGTAAAAATCGGAAACCACAGGAAATCGTCTTCAGCGCTGCCGGTGCTGGGATTTGAACCCACCATCTCCTGAATGAAAGCTGACAGCTACGCGACCCAACCACACAGCAAATTCGCTCGTTTGATTTTAACTCCGTAAGTGCAAGTAAGACATGGCAGTCAGTGTGATTTACAGCAATGAAACAGAAAATATATCACCCTATTGTTAAGCATTGATGAAAATATGAAAAATTTGACTAAGAACCTCGGAATATCTACCACAATTTTTACCTTTCTTTTTCTTATCCTTCTTCTAGTATAATTGCTACATTTCTATTCTTCTTATTTTACAGCTTTTCCACACCTGTGGATTTGAACCTGTTTTACGGACGGGCGCCCTTTCTAACGCCAACCCTATATGAAGAGATGAAATCGCTATTGCGTGCTTCTGTGGCGGTTGATAGTGTGGTGTGCGTGTGAATATGAAGAAGACAGAGTTCGGGAAAAACACAAACACACAGTCCCTGAATATGTCGCGATTAAAATCCCCGACTTTGGCCTGAATCGCGCCAGGGTCCCTCTGAACTGATGGGATGAATACTTTCCATTAGGCAAAGGAGCCGGCCACCATGCACAATGCTGTAACTGGGGTAATCTATAAAATTGCAAAATTCCCTTCGTTTAGGAACCCGAAGTATTAAAGGTTGACTACATTTACTGTTGCAGACTATTGCGTTATAAAGACATTTTTCGACTTATTCCGCTTATTTCCTTGATCTCTGGAACCACCCTCACTCAGGTCGGATATCCGTCATGCTGACATGTGATATTTTAAGGAAATATATCCACCTCTATTGACCGATACTTCAACATAGAACTTTCAGCTGCTAAGCCACTGTGCTAAGCACACCCTTATATACTTTATAAATGCATCAACAAGCATATTTAGATTACTTTTTAACGCAGTTTCATTAACTAATTGTAATTCATTGTTTGGGAATGGATTTGAGGCTGTTTAGCTCTGTGTATATAATCCTTAAGTAAACAAGCAATTACTGAATCTAACTGCAAGGCTGGATGGGTGAGTGAATGGGTGTGGCTGGCTCAACCCTGTTTTATTTCTATTGTTCTGCTGTGCACTGTGCAGGGAGTATCTCTGCACAGAACAACACTCATGTTCATAAAAAACAGAACACGTTGAAAGACTAGCGATAGGAAGTTCATATTCATAGAACATTTGCATTTGTATGTTGTGTAGAAATGATTAGCATTTGAACCATGTTGGTCCTCAGGTTCAAGGTCCACATCGATATCCCGGCGCAGAACCACCGAATAGTAAAATGTGGCTGCAGCTCCCGTTGTCGCTATAAACCAAAGGTATTGGATCAGTGTGACTTGAGCAGACGTGCAGGATGCCTCGCAGACGTATGAGAGATCCGTACCGTCGAATGAGTGAGTTTGAAAGAGGGCGAATTACTGGCATGAGAGAACGTGATGCATCCATCCGGGAAATTGCTGCTCGTTTGGGAAGAAGTGTGTCGGCAGTGCAATTGGTGTGTACAGAATGGTTCACAGAAGGCCGTAGAACACGACGAGATGGTCTGGTCGCACCACCCAGACCACCTCCTGAGAAGATCGACACCTCATCCGAATGGCCATGCAGGACAAATCTGCGCCATCCTCGGCTCTGGTGCAACAGTCGAACAGTGTAACACAGCGTACACTGTCAGGAGTGACAGTCCGTCGTCGTTTATTACGGTCTGGGTTACTTCTCTGTCTACGTTTGACTCATGTGCGCAAACATGCTGGACTGCAATGGTCTATGGAACGACGTCGCTGGGGACAGGAATGACAGCAGATAGTGTTTTCGAATGAATCCAAGTTCTGATTGTTTGAAAACGATGGCCGCATTTTGATTCGATGCAGACAGGGGGAGAGGCATCACATTGACTGAATTCGCACAAGATATACAGCGCCAATTCAAGGCCGTATGGTGTGGGGTGCTATTGGGTACAACCACAAATCACAGCTGGTGCATGTCCAGGGCACTATGACCAATGTGACCTCCGTGAATGACATCCTGCGACCCATAGCCATACCCTTTCGTGCGCAACACCCCAGACGCCATAATTCAGCAGAACAATGCGCGACCACATGCCTTCTTGTTGTCACAGGTAGTCAGACTGTTGCCCTGGCCCACCCTTCTGGACTTCTGGTGAAACGATGGCTGCGGCGCTGTGACCCAATGTCAACCACCAAAAATTAACTGTGGAATCAGGTTAATGAAACATGGATGGCTATACCCCAGGCGCCATTCGCGCCTTATACGCGTCGATGCCAACATGCATGGAACAAGTTATGAGTGCCCATGGAGGACCCAGTGCCTAGTAGGCAACAGGACACATGCTGAACGTAGGTGACTGAAATGCTAATCGTTTCTGCAGAGCATACTAATAAGCATGTCCTGTGAATATGCACTTCCTACCTCCAGTCTTTCAAGGTGTTCTGTTTTTTTATGAACATGAGTGTTTTTGAACATAACAGAAACTGGGTGTTCTACGCTCGGAATAGCTCTCGTCACAACTGGGATCAAACCTTAGATCATTCAACAGTGCTGTATCTCGCTGAGTACTTAATCAATGAAATTAGTATTTTTTTCAGGCACTAAGGATGATGTAGTCTTTCGGTCTCAGTAGCATGTGGACGACTATTAAATTCATGTTAATTCCCCCTCTCTACTGTTTTTATAGTAATATAAAACCACACAGCGAGTTGGCCGTGCTGTTAGGATCATTCGGGAGATAGTGGGTTCGAAGCCCACTGTCGGCAGCCCTGAAGATGGTTTTCTGTTGTTTCCCATTTTCATACCGGGCAAATACTTGGGCTGTACCTTAATTAAGGCCACGGTCGCTTCCTTCTCACTCCTAGTCCTTTCTTATCCCATCGTCGCCATAAGACTTCACCTTGGCGGTGCGACGTGAAGCAAGTTGTAAAATATATTGCATTGACGTAATGCTGATGTTACTCTCATACTGTGGATAAAAGGCAGTTCAAATTTTGTATCCATTTGATTTCAGAACAGTTTTTGTATCTAAGTTTTTCAGCTAGCGTTATTCATTGGTATCGTATGGACTATAAAGAAATATATTGATTACTTGAATATGATAATGGAACTTTGGAGATTGGAAGTTAATAAGGAGAGAAAATTGTGCCTCATTGATCTGTTATTGGGCCATTTTTATTACTAGTAAATATTTTTGATTCTTTCAACATGTCAAGCACCATATATTTATTGAAGTTCCTTCCTAGAACACAAATCAATATATTCCACAATGTGAATCATGAAGTAGAACGACTATTGAATTGCGCAAGAGACAGCAATTTAGTACTCAATGCTCTGAAAACATAATTGGACCGTCCAATGTGTCTGAGTCAGTATGCACTTACTTTTTTTGCTATTGGCTTTACGTCGCACCGACACAGATAGGTCTTATGGCAACGATGAGACAGGAAAGGGCTAGGACTGGGAAGGAAGCGGCCATGGCCTTATTTAAGGTACAGCCCCAGCATTTGCCTGGTGTGGAAACCATGGAAAACCATCTTCAGGGCTGCCGACAGTGGGGCTCGAACTCACGATCTCCCGAATACTGGATACTGGCGAGTCAGTGTACAGTATATGAGAAATGCAACTCAAATGTTAACGAATAATTCGATTCAGTGGTGCTGTAATCAACCAAAATGATAAAATTAATTATTAGTAAACATCGGCGTAATTGTTCATCACTTGTCCGACTTCTTGACGTTCATTTCAGAGGGTTTAGGGTTCAATTCCTGCCCGGGTCTGGGATTTTAAACACATCTGATTAATTCTTCCGGCTCGGGAATTGAGTGTTTGCGTTTGTCCCTACACTTTCATCTTCATATTCAGACAACACACCACCAGAGAAACACGCAATAATGAATAGATCCATCCACATAAGGTTGGCGTCTGAAAGGGCATCCGGCCGTAGAACAGGGGAAATTGACATGTGCGACACAGTTCGCACCCGCGACCGCACACGTGTGTGGAAAGTGGTAGAAGAAGAGGAAGAAGTGAATCAATTGTGAAGTAATATTTCAAATTTTATTACTACTTTGTATTTAATGTCTGGTAAAATGAAATGGTGTATGACTTTAGTGCCGGGAGTGTCCGAGGACAAGTTCGGCTCTCCAGGTGCAGGTCTTTTGATTTGACTCCCGTAGGCGACCTGCGCGTCGTGATGAGAATGAAATGATGATGAAGACGACACATACACCCAGCCCCTTTGCCAGCAGAATAAACCAATCGTGGATAAAATTCCCGACCCTACCGGGGACTTAATGTCTGGTAATATTGGCCTTAAGAATCTCTGCAGTACCGAAATTTCACCCTGGCGAAGAATGTATTACGTTTGTAGTTGACATGTCGTTCTCTCGGATTCAAGCACTTTCCAGTACGCCCAAGTTAAACCTTGAGCACGAGAAGCGAATGTTACACATGCAGACATATAAGGTAAGTTCGAGAGGCTAACACTACAGCATGTCAGAACAATGAAAATGTTGGTGGGAGATAGTACACCCTAGATCAGAATGACCGAGATATCACAGATTAAGTGATTCAGTAATGTGATGTGTAACTCATGGATCAGTTACTCAAATTACCAGCCCTAATACGAGTTTAGAAGTGGTTCGAGTGTCTGGAATGGAGTTTACCGAGCCTAGAATAATGAGACGATGGTTAAAATCCTGCAATCAGCAATAGTAGGTGTGATTTTCTTTGTTTCCCCTTCAGGTGAATGCAGAGATGGTACGTAAGATGAAGAGTACAGCCACTTCCTTCCTAGCGATTTCTTAGACAAATTCTTCTTCGTTCCAATAGCCACTGGATAGAGTGGTACCCGGGTTAATGGGGGCCTCAATTTCATCAAAGAGGTTGCCCAACGGATTGCTTGGATTTCCGGCGATATGCGACCAACTGCTTTTCTTATTCAGCGCATCAGCGTACCTCTAATGCGTGGTAATGTCACATTTAGTCTCGGCCGACAAGTGGCTACGGCTGGCCCGTGGTCCAACAGCTCTGCACTCCGACCGGCTAGCCGAGCAGAGGAGAGGTGGCCACGGCTCTACCTTTGCTGTATGCCTCCGTATTCGGGAGACAGAGAGGGGCTGGTCCCCATCGTTGACTGTCCTGAGAATGGTTTTTCGTGGTTTTCTATTCTCCTCCGCCAAGGCGAATGTCGGGACAGTTTCTAGTACAGGCCACGACAGCAACCCTCTCACTTTTTCCGATACAAATCTCCTGGTCTGAGAGGCGGCGTCACCGTCTAGGCGGCTCGTCTTCCCCTTCAGGAGAGGAATTAAAACATTTAGTAGTAGCCCATCTCATTAACAGCGGTAGGTGTCTCTTAAGTTGCACGTGACTACGCCAAAATTTGGGCAGATACCATTTAATATTTCTTTGTTTCAGTTGTTTTTGTTTATTGTATGATTCATTTTAATTAAGTATCGTACCAACATATAATTATTTTCGTTCCTTTCGCTTATTTGTTTGAGTCACACGTGTTTATCGTGCTACGTTAATCTGCTGAGTATCAACACTAATCGCTTTTCGTTTGTTGTGGCCCTTTTCTTAGAGTCATCCGTGCTTTAGCATGTTACGCCATCATATTAAATATCCGTAGGCAACGAATTTCCCTAATTTTGTCCTTCATTTTGAAAATACTATTGTGCTCTAGTGTTGCAAATAAATAAATAAATAAATAAATAAATAAATAAATAAATAAATAAATAAATAAATAAATAAATAAATAAATAAATAAATAAATAAATAAATAAATAAATAAATAAATAAATAAATAAATAAATAAATAAATAAATAAATAAATAAATAAATAAATAAATTACCTTGTCCCTAGATCCTATGATCAAGTAACATCAACGTTGTTAACATCAGTTTCTAAGTGGGTCGTAAAATTCAGCGTGATTTTCCAAGTTCACTGTCGTGGAATTAAGTTCTGTTTCTCTTTTTTTATAAAGTCACTTTCACTTTACTTCGCTCCGCTTTAAATTTTGCTTCGCGCTTTACCGCACGCTCTAGCAGCGGCCCTCTCTCATACCTCATGCCGAATTATGACCATCCCACCTCTTCCCCTACAACCGACAACAAGTACTACGCCCTTCCAAAATATGGGTTGCGGCTTACATTTCGCTCCATTTCATTCCAAGCTTCGCTCCTCTCTTATTTTTATTCTTTCTTTTTTCTCCTTTTTGCTATCTGTTATCCATCCTTCTTTCTCTTTCCCCCCCCTCCCCGCCCTCCACGACCACACATTCCATTCTCCACATCTTCCTACATTCGTACACCTATATCTTACATTTTATATCCCTGTAAATCTGTTTCCTTTCTCCTTGTCGCACCATCACTTACTTAACTTGTGCTTCACTCAGCTTTTCCCAGTCAAGCACCCTTAAATTCTCATTCAGAATATTTAGAGCGTGTACTCACAACGAGTTATGGTCAGAATGTTATTAAAAGAAGTGAATAAAATGAAAGGAAATGGAAGGGATTAATGGGAAGATGCTGAACTTTAAAGTAGAGTGTTGGAGGAGTTCCGATGCTGCTGACATTTATTAATAACTGATTTCTTTGTGGTATATTAATTCTTGGTATGTAAAGAAGTTATTTAAAGTGCTTCTTCTGGATTAGTAAACAAATCCACAGACAAGCAATTCAATGTTGGAAACATCCTAGGGAAATGGGCTACGAATTTTATGTAAATAAAATATAATAAAGTATGAGAATAACTTCTTTATTTATTTAAAAAATGCAATCCTTTCGTTAATCGTCGTTATACACTCGATTAGATCAGCAGTTATCCTTTTTCTGCCACTATGAGCGCTAATGCGAGTCAATGCACTGTTTCACTTGAGCACCACTACGAGCGCTAATGTGAGTCAACGCATAGTTTCACTTAAGCCCTCATAACTACATTCGGTGTGGACATTTTCCAACAAATTTCTGAGGGTATTGAAGCAAGGAACACATTACAGAATGAATTATGTAAATACATTAATTTGGGCAGGATTTGAATCAAAAAGAAAACGAATAAAGAAACAAGTACTTTTAGGCTCTTTTTCCGGAACTGCATTTAGGCCGGAAGTGTTTTTCGAAATTTGTTGTTTTAGTTTGATAGAGATACCCAAGACTCACAATTTGAAACCTTTCCTGGCCTTTTAGCCCTTCAACTTTCAGTACACCTGAGGAAATTGTTACTTTTACTTTTTTCGTGCTATGTGGGCTTAAGTGAAACTCTGCATTGAATCACATTAGCACTCGTAGTGGTGCTCAAGTGAAACAATACATTGACTCACATTAGCGCTCGTAGTGGCGCTCAAGTGAAACAATGCATTGACTCACATTAGAGCTCGTAGTGGTGCTCAAGTGAAACAATGCATTGACTCACATTAGCGCTCGTAGTGGCGCTCAAGTGAAACAATGCATTGACTTACATTAGCGCTCGCAGTGGTGCTCAAGTGAAACAATGCATTGACTCACATTAGCGCTCGCAGTGGCGCTCAAGTGAAACAATGCATTGACTTACATTAGCGCTCGTAGTGGTGCTCAAGTGAAACAATGCATTGACTCACATTAGCGCTCGTAGTGGCGCTCAAGTGAAACAATGCATTGACTCACATTAGCGCTCGCAGTGGTGCTCAAGTGAAACAATGCATTGACTCACATTAGCGCTCGTAGTGGCGCTCAAGTGAAACAATGCATTGACTTACATTAGCGCTCGTAGTGGTGCTCGAGTGAAATAATGCATTGACTCACATTAGCGCTCGTAGTGGTGCTCAAGTGAAACAATGCATTGACTCACATTAGCGCTCGTAGTGGTGCTCAAGTGAAACAATGCATTGACTCACATTAGCGCTCGTAGTGGCGCTCAAGTGAAACAATGCATTGACTCACATTAGCGCTCGTAGTGCTGCTCGAGTGAAATAATGCATTGACTCACATTAGCGCTCGTAGGGATAGTAAAAGGCAAACTGCTAATCTAATCGAACGGATAACGATGATTAAGAAATAAATTGAAATTTTTAGGTTTCAATAAATAATGCATTCATCATTTCATCCTCATCATGAAGCGCAGATCGCCTATGAGCGTCAAATCGCAAGACCTGCACCTGGCGAGCCGAACATGTCCTCGGACACTCCCGGCACTAAAATCCATACGCCATTTCATTTCTTGGACTAGAACGAAGAAAATATAGAGAAGTCCTGCTGGAGATATAATCTGGTTATCGATTTGGAGGATATGTTATGTGCTTGCCAATGAACCAAGTTCAGCCACTGTGAAATAACATGGCGATGGATTTACAGCCCGCTCGCAGCTTAAAGCAATATCACAAAAGGAATAACAAGGAGTAAATTAAATCGCAGTTTCTCTTTGACGCTTGTGCTCTATTGAAAACAACATTGCCATAATGGAGTAAGCATTACAACGCGCTGTGACAATCACAGAAAATGAACAACTCATCTATATTTGAGAAAGCATACGTGCCACAGAGAGAGATAGATCTACTTTTTATTACTTTTCTGTAATTAGGGGAAGATTTACAGTTCATTCCAGTTTACGTTTGGCGAACATTAAAGGACTAACGTATTGGAACAGAAGTAAAAAGACAAAATACAATACAATACTGCGCTAATGTTTTAGAGTTTGAAAGAAGACAAAGTTGTTCGTATGCTCGTTCCATAAAGAAAGTATTTGGATATTCTGATAATAATGATGATGATAGTAACATTTATCATGAATATATTATTTATTTAGTCTGCTTTCTCCAGAACTGGAAATTGCCGAAACTGACAAAGCTTACCAAAAATTTAATTCTTTTATAAACTGACATTTACAGAAGATGAATCAATTCTTCTGTATAATAGTTTTGATTTAATATACGTTATATTTAAATATTGTAATTGCAATTGAATCGCTTGATTTTCCGTACGTAGACCACGATTGTTAGGCATTCCTCATTTGCTATATTAGATGGTTCCTGTGGATACTTGGGCACCTTATCAAAGTTTGTAGTAGTACATGGCCGCAAAGTAAAAGAGGCCCAGAAAATATTTACAATAGGAGTAACAATGGAATATCCCTTGGTAATTAAAATCACAGAAGTAGCTGAAAATGGGCTCGTCTGAAGAAACGAAAAACTGAGGATCCAAAAGTCCTGAATCCACTCAGAAAGTCGTGAAGGTTCGTCTCGACGCTTTAACGAATGCACAACAGAAAATGTGTAAGGGTACAGATGCAGGTCCTTTTTGACAACGTTTCAAAACGACTATCTCTTAATTCCCACTTACATATATAAACGGCGTTGATATTTCGTAGGACTACGTTCCTGCGTTTCCTTCACTCGAGCAATGTTTTCTGATGTTCGGACTCTTTTCGGATAGTTACGGTTTTTATTCTATACGGTGCCCGTTTCACGCCATTTTGCCACTAAGTTTTGGCTGGAGGTTTTGCCGAAACTCTTGCGCAAACAGTCCCTCACACGTTTTCTACGAATCTTGCTTCGCCTAACACTCGACAATGAACACGCGCTGATTTACCGTGAGCACCATTTAGTGTTTCATTCAACTGGTCACCAAACACGTCTGCTCCTCTCTCTCACCCACACGTAATGACACAGTGACGTTTTCTGGAGATGCCCACTCGCAGACACGGTACAGAAACCAATTGGTGCATCGAAATCACAGTTTCCAGCATTTCCTGAGATGCGCAGTTCTTCTGTCAATTCCGCTTCAGTCTTATAAACATTTTCCGCGTCAGATTTTTCTTTTTACGTCGCACCGACATAGATAGTTCTTATGGCGGCGATGGGATAGGAAAGGGCTACGAGTGGAAAGTAAGCGGCCATGGTCTTGATTAACGGCTCAAATTATTTTAGACGGTCGCCTTTTCTTCTGAACTCTCTTCCATTGTCGATCATCTCTACTGTGATTTAAACTTTTCTGATCTCCCTTGACCTCTTCCACCCATTTGGAGGTGGCCTTTAACCCCATGATATATTTGAAGAACTTTTTGCTCAGTCATTTTCCACTCATTCTTGCTGGATGTTCGTAGAATTTCAGCCTTCATTTCAGCATTGTGTCTGTGATTTTTCAGTGTACTTTTAAAGCTCCTGATTTCTCCTTTTCTTCCAAGACCCATCATAAGTCTTCTGCGGTTTCAGGATTTTCCTCAGAATCTTCCTTTCCTTCTTCTCGAGTTCTTGCAGCTCCCACTTTTTAAACTGAAAATAAGACATTCTGAAGCTTACTAAACTTCCGGTTTTATTGCCGAATTATAATGTCGGGATGTAAGATATTGCCACCGAGTTCGATAGCTGTGGCCAGTATTCTGTTCGAGCTCCACTGCCGGCAGCACTGAAGATGGTTTTCCGTGTTTTCCCATTTCACAGCTGGCAAATACTGGGGGCTGTATCTTAATTAAGGCCACGGCTGCTTCGTTCCCACTCGTACCTCGTTGCTGTACCGGGGTACACATTATCCGTCCTGTTAAACTGCTCTGTCATCTGTGTTATGGAACTTAAGCTAATGTAATACAAGATACTTGGGTTTGCAACTGTTAGATGTCTCTACCATCGGCCTAAGTGCCCATTCTGGCGGAATTAAGAACAATTAATTCTTAAATAAATTTTAATTTTCGATGTTGGATAAGATTGTTTTTTCATGTATCAAAGTTGTCAACACTTCTACTACGTCCTTCTTTCTTAGTTACTAACCAATCAGGACTTTTGTGAATATTTTCTCTAGCCGATTAGAATTAGTGGTGTGTACAGGCATCAAACCTATCTGGAAACTTCCCCTCGAAATGCTGGGCGCTTTAAGGCTGTATTGTCATCTTCATCACTCCGGTGTAGTGAGTGCGGCATGTTATTAGGAGGCAGGGGCCGCAGATCGGCGTTCGGAAGGCCCAGCTACACAAGGTAACGGCAGAAATTCATAATATATGATAGCTCCAGGCAGACAGCTTTAGGGGAAGATTTCATACCTCATTCACTTTATGTAAAGTTCTAAACTAAAGTTACAAATGTCGATTTTCGGCAAGTCTGAGGACTCTGCTCAAATCCTGACTGGGAGACATGTAAGCTAAGCGAACAAAGAGTGATTACTCTCTACTGATTTCCATTCAACTTGGTATGGGGTGACTAGAATTTTCGAGATCTCTAAATTCTTTTCGTTTAGTCATCACTCTGTAGAATATGCTCAGCCTCCGCAACTTGCCATAAGCCCACTTAGGGTTTTAAGAATTTTTCGAAAAGAAGTGCAAGTGTTTCCCCTCCTAGCCTTTTGTTCGTGGCCGATTATGTTAAACCCCTGCTTTCTTTCATTAAGGCCATTTAGAATGGGCACTCATTGCCCCTGTTTAAATTGTAATTGTTTGTAGACCAGTGTGTAACGAAATGTTGAGCAGAAGTGACTGTAAAGTTTGTCAGGCATTACTTTGTAAGAAACTGTTTCCTCTGAGAGACTGGAATGTATTAACTTTTGGAGCTGAGACTCCTAGGCTATGTAAACATCCTCTTATGAATAGTGTACCTGTTCGGGGCTACAATGCTCATCCCCTTGTAACCTTGATAATTCCCTCTAATTTTGTACCTGATATTTTACTTGAAGTCATTGTTGTTGTGGGAGCTGACGAGCTAATTAGTATAATGTTGTTGTTTTTCTCTCTATCAAATTTTAAACTCAAGAAAAAAGAGGAAAGATATTAAATTTCAAAATTTCATGCCTTAACTTATGCTCTGGTCATTTTCTTGCCCGCCCATTCACCCTGGCACCTTCTTACACCTCTGCGTTCCACGATATTTCCGTGTCAGTCGCCATAAGAACTATCTGTGTCGGTGCGACGTAAAGCAACTTGTAAGAAAATATACAAAATATATGTTGCCTTTTGTTATACACTGTTCTGCGTTAGCTTGTAGGCCAGTTCAAATTGTTTGGCTCTTGCCATGTTTGCCTCTTTATCCAGTCCGTTGGGTTGGATCCATTCGCCCAGGTATATGAACTTCTCTGTCCTTTTAATCTACCCGTATATTTTAGCTCCATATATCTCTCACTTTGGTGCTTGTACTCCATATACTCCGCCTTTTCATAAGAAACTTTATGAGCCACTTTTTCGGTGATTTCATGCAGACTCTCCAGAATCTTTTGAGGCACTTTTTAACGGGTACATAAAACTCCTGTAAAAACATTTTATTTTGTTACCTTGACGGTCCCCCTTATTAAATCCAGACTGATCAAAATTAGGTGCGGGCCCCGTAACCTTAGAAAAAGACAATAATGGTAATTAAAAAAAATGAAAATCCACAGCCGTTTTACAGTCATTTGACCCGGCTAGGAAGAGAATGAATGAAGCCCCATATATCTGCGAGGATAGGAATTGTGCCGGATACCGAAACCTGTCTCACACCTCTGGGGCAATGATTAATGACTGACAGATGAAATTATATCGATGCCAGAGAATGTTACTGGAATGAAAGATGACAGGAAAAACTGGAGTACCTTGAAAGAAACCTGCCCCGCCACCACTTTGTGTTTGAACCATAGAACCCAGCGTTGAGAGACTGGCGCGCTGCCGACTGAGCCACGGAGGCTTACAACAACAACAACAACAACAACAACAACAACAACAACAACAACAACAACAACAACAACAACAACAACAACAACAACAACAACAACAACAATAATAATAATAATAATAATAATAATAATAATAATAATAATAATAATAATAATAATAATATCTCAGATGGTAGAGCGCTCGCTTTCTGACCTCAACTTGACAGGTTCGATCCTGCCTCAGTCCGGTGGTATTTGAAATTGCTCAAATACATCAGTCTCGTGTCGACAGATTTACTGGCATGGGAGGAATTTCCGTCATCCTGGCGTCTACGAAAACCGTTCAAGTAGTTAGTGTTATATAATAATAATAATAATAATAATAATAATAATAATAATAATAATAATAATAATAATAATAATAATAATAATAATAATAATAATAATAATAATAATCTGGACAGTATGATTAACTGACGTGCTCCGTCTCTTCAGATGCTACTCATCTCCGCTCGCTGCCCTGACTGCTGCATCTGTAGAAAAGTAAACCCCTCAATGGTGGCTATAAAAGCTAGTTACAAGTAAAAGATTGAATTCAATTATGAGCAGTGTCTGTGGAAGACAAGTAGATCCTAGCTGCTCGCTTGTTTGCTCCTAATGGGACGTGTCAGTTCCCGCTCTGTAATTGTGTGGAATTAATGTCGTCACAAGCCTGAGCCTTGCGCTCTCCTCGATCCTGGCTTAGCACAGTGTTCCTTGATAACATATCAGCACTTGTACAGCCATTATGGCGCTACAAGCAAATCCAGGGGACAAGGGTCACTGGAAATATCTCATCGGAACAATGCTCTATAGTGAGAGCAGGAAGCTACAGGCTCGAGCCCAGGTCACAGCAGAATGTTTATGAAAAATAATCCAAAACACCGGGTACAGGATTATATGCGGCAGTAGAGTAAGCTACAGGATGAAGAAATATTTACGTTATAAGAACCGAGATTGAGAAAAGAATACGCGGATCACGCTATGAACACGCGGACAATGGTATGATGATAAATGGAATCAAAAGTCAAGTTGGAATTGTTATTTTTATCCAATTGGCTTTACGTCATACCGACACAAATAGTTCTTATGGCAACGGTGAGACAGGAAAGTGGTAGAAGTGGGAAGAAAGCGCCCGTGGCGTTAATTAAGGTATAGCTCCAGCATTTGCTTGGTAAATGAAATGAAATGTCGTATGGCTTTTAGTGCCGGGATATCCCAGGGCGGTTTCGGCTCGCCAGGTGCAGGTCTTTCTATTCGATGCCCGTAGGCGACCAGTGCGTCGCGATGAGGATGAAATGATGATGAAGACAACACATACACCCAGCCCCCCTGCCATTGGAATTAACCAATTAAGGTTAAAATCCCCGACCCGGCCGGGAATCGAACCCGGGACCCTCTGAACCGAAGGCAGTATGCTGACCGTTCAGACAACGAATCATACATTTGCTTGGTGTGAAAATAGGAAACCACGGAAGTTGAAAGTTTCACCATATAGAAAAGTCCTCTCAGTTTTAATTACTGTGTTGATGGGGTATTGGTACCTCATGGGCATGGGGAACAATGTAATATAAGTACCTAGGTGATAAAGTAAGGGATGATCTTCACTGGGGTGAACCTATTAACGAGGTTGTAAAGAATACAGATCTCTTCACATGGTATTTAGGGGTTGTAGTAAGCATGTAAAGGAGAGGGCACATAAGTCTCTGCTAATACCCCAACTAGAGTATTGTTCCAGTGAATGAGACTCTCACCAGGATTACTTGATTCAAGAACTGGAAAAAATGCGAAGGAATGCAGCACGGTTTGTTCTGTATGATTTCCAACAAAGAAGTAGTATTACGAAAATATTGGGCTGGGAAGACTTGGGAGTAAGGAGAAGAGATTTTCAAGTATGTGGTGTGATTTGAGCTGTCAGTAGAAAGACATTAATGAAGATAAAGTTGGAATTGAAGATGACAAATTAGGACAAATATTTATTTATAGAACGAGGGTTGAAATACATTATTAAGAGAAATGTTAAATACATTTCCAAATGTTTTGAAAAAGGTAGATAAACAACTGATAGGGTATCTGCCACCTGGACGACAGCTCTGAATGCAGATCATTGATTATTGTGATTTGATTTGTCACGTTCGCTCTTGTAAAGTGCAATAATTTATTTCATTTAAGTCATATTAAAAGGTAAACATTATATTGCTCAATTCAGGGATTATCATTCAAACGATCGACCTGACTTGCCCACATGACCCTGTGGAGCACTCTCTTATTAAAACAAGCCATGTGATTAAAAACGTGACCAAAATTCCTTATTGGGCAATGCAGAACTACATAAGTTTATTGATGAAGTCAATATTGGTTAAATGTGTATCGCAGGGTAAGGTAAGTATATCGTATTACCACAAACTATACCTGTACATAAAATTAGGCTCTGATCCTTCCATACATGATTCCGACTATTTTTGTGTTAGGAAGTGCAGATTCATTTTACTTTTCTTTAGCCTGCTTGATACACCAGGTGGTCTGGCAGCATCGTAGTCTCTACTTATATGTATACCGCATGCACTAATGACGCACGGAATGTTTAATAACCGATTTTCGCAGGGGTAGGCTATTACTGCATGCAGGTTAATTACGCCAGAATATGAAGGTTTAACGACCAGAAGGCCATTTACTGCATTTTGATCAGAGCTCTTTGTGCGTCAGTAAGCCTCGTTTAGTTGGCCCCGTGGTGTGTGGGGCAACGCGTCCGCCTTTCACCTGGTGGTCACGGGTTCGATTCTCGGCCGGGTCAGTGTTTTGTGATTGTAATGATTAATATCTTTGGCCTGGGGAATGGGTGTTTGTGACGTCCTCAACCTTCCTTTCCTCACACAAAACATCCCACACTACCGCCATTCCTGTTACACGAAGGTTCATACAATATGGTGACAGTAGGAGCAAATAATCCACATCGGTCGACGCCCCGAACAAATGGCATTTAAAAAAAAGCCTCATTTTCGAACGATCAGTTGTAGGGTGGCATTTGTTAGAGCAGCACTAGAGTTGCTGTCAACATACCGACATGGCTTATGTGTTCAGCTACAGTGAAATCACTGACATAATTTTAATCTATGGAGAAACTCGTCGGAATGTAGCTGAGGGTCGTAAAAGGATTGCGCAGGAGTTTTCAAATAACCGCCTGCTTCTACACACGTACTTCCGCGAACAGAGTTGCAATTAAGATCTAATGGATCGTTCGAGGAACATACCAGATACAGATAGAGTGGAATGTCTGTACGTGTATAAATCAATGAGTTATTAAATTCTATTTTCTGCCTCTTTGGCTTGTTAACAAATGCACCCTGTTACAGAAGGTGTATAGTAAAATGACTGCTTTTCTTTTCGCATTCGACATACAGCACGTTGTTGCGCTCCTTTGTAAACCAGCGATTAGGCATCCCGTTCATCATTAGTGCATACGGGACACTTATACCCAGAATGTACGGGGCTGGAGGGACACCTGATATATTTTTTCAAATTTAGATTTTGTTCTGTGATATAGAATGTGTTCTTGAATTGCATCCTCCAACTTATTTCCATATCCAGACTTAATTTACTTCACTGGACGTTCTGCAGCACTTCAGTACCATTGCCTATGATTTCAATTGCTCATTTTCTGTGTCCACTAATCATTGTCCTGTTTTCCTCTCTGAAGAAGACCAGGTAGTGACAATTTCTAACAATTTTATTTGTGTGCTGAAATGTTTTGTCAGAGCGGTTGAATGACCTTGTGCCCCGAGTTGTTGACTTTGGAAGTTTGGGGACCAAGTAAACTAGATTCTGGCACGAGACCTGTGCGAAATTTGCATACATATGGAACATCAAGGTATGCAAATGAGGTGGCTGTTCAACTCATGATGCAACAACTGAGTTACGCATAATTTCACCTGCGAACATGCAACTTCTCCGCTTAATTCAGCATCAAAATATAAGATGAAGTACTTGCAAAGTTGCAGTGGCAATGTTCTGAAGTTAATTGCACCTTCCTACTCCCTTGCCCTTACAAGGTGAACTCCTAGTTGTATGTGCAGCTTCATCAAGCAAATACACCGTACATAATATGGGCAAGGGGGATGAGATTTTTCATCACGAGTGTAGATACTCTTCTGTCGAGCCAATAGACCATGGGCATACTTTCGATGAACAATTGAAATTCGGTTCTTATGCGCACAAATATGCATAGATCTGTAATCTTTATTTACAGTCCCGTTTATATGATTACCGCAATGAAAAACGTTCCTTATAACAACACCTGGGTACGTACAGTCATCCCCATGAGTAACTGTCACTCCATCAACACAGAAATTAAAACTGAGAAGACTTTCCCCCCTTGTGATACTCACAATCTGACATTTTACGCCATTTATCATCATATCATCATATCATAGTTCCATACAGAAGGTGGTAGTTACTTTATCGGGAATAGGACTCTGATCCCTTCCCGTCTACGCTAGATTTCTTGATAGATAGTTACTTATAGAAAGAGATATATTTGTTAATTTACTTCTTAGGATATGAGACGGTCCAAAGAACTAGCTATGGACATTTTGAATCTTAGGTCCTTGGGGTTACATCGAAGCAATTTCTTTGGCTGTTTTTCAAATAGAAATGTCAACTGGGGATAAAGACTAAGTAGGAGTGTTGGAGGGAAAACAATATCTTAATAAGAGGAGCGCAATTAAGAATTCCAGCAAGATGCTTTTAAATCAATTTAACTTTAATTGGCAGTAATTAACTCAAGACGGAAATCAGCCAAATGATGTATTTCACGATTTCAATGAGAACTAACTTTGAACTCTGAAGTGGTTCTGCTGTCCTGCACTGTACTAATATGACTGTATCTATGCTATACAATGCCGTAAGCAGATGTGTAGGCTGACCACACCCTGTCACATTGCATTTGGTAGAACCTCGATCAGGCTCGCCTGCAGCTGGCTCACACACACACACACAGACACACACACACTTGATCGACAGTCTGTGGTTTCCACGTGATCTGAATCCCTTCGGGACAGCAGGGGTGCGATTTCATGCTCAGCTTATTTAAAGGGGAACACCGTAAGTTGAATTCCACTGAGCTGTGGATGAAGAGAAAAGTCACCTATTTAATTACCAAAACGTTGATATAAATTCTTTTGCTCCTTAAGTGAATGGTTAGCGTACGGGCCCCGGTTTCTATTTTCCAGTAGACTCGAGATTTTAACTGCGTGCGGTTAATCCCTTATGATCTAAGACCTTGTGTTGCAGTTTGCTTTATGTCGCATGACGATGGGATAGGAAAGGCTTAGGGGTGGGAAGGAAGAGGCCTTGGCCGTAATTAAGGTACAGCTCCAGTATCTGCCTGGTGTAAAAAAACGGGAAACCACGGAAAACCATATTCAGGGCTGCCGACATTGGGGTTCGAACCCTCTATCTCCCGGATGCAAGCTCACACGTACGCGGCTATAACCACACAGCCAGCTCACCCAGTGTTACCTTAATTACGGTACAGCCCCATCATTTGCCTGGTTTGAAAATAGGAAACTACGGAAAATCTTCTTCAGACCGGGTGTTTATCTTCTCATGCGCTGATCCTGAAATATGTCTACCCACGCTCACGGCTCAAACACAGAGCTTGCCTAACCGAGAAAGCTCAAACAGATTTATAACCCCGACGTGAGCTCTAACGGCGTTAGAATTGTGAACATGCTCAGAGCCTAATGGGCCTAACCAAGCTCGGTTTGTCTAAACAAACTCATAGAATTGAGCGTGATGTACTGAGCTTGGAATGGGTTTGAGTCTATCAAGTTTGAAAATCGCAAAGCTGAAAATTGTGTGTTAGCTAGTGCACTGTTCTGAAGTGTGCTTTCTACTCTCACACAAAAATTTAAATTCTTTGAGAAATTCACTGGGCGATATCATCAAAATTCATATTAGCGTTTTTTTTCTTGCTCTCTGGAAACCTACGTGGAAGGTGAATGCCTTCATTTGACAGCGTTTGAGTTTGGACCTCGAGTGTGAGCGACAACCGACAACTGTTACTGAGTCTCAACGCGGCTCATAGCTCGACAGTCTCAACGTCGGCGGTTGCACAGTCGGTGTCGGCGAACAAGCGGCCAAGTGACTATGCACCTCTGCATTCGTGAGACGGAGAGGGGCTGCTCCCATCATCGGCTGTCCTGAGAACAGTTTTCCGTGATTTTCCATTCTCCCGCTCTAAGGCGAATGCCGAGGCAGTTCCTAGTGTGCGCCACGACCGACGAACACTTCTCCTTCACCGTACTAAGCCTCCCTGGCGTGAGAGGCGGTGTTACCGTCCAGGGGCCCGCCGTCTACTTGAGGGATGGGATGAAAACATGTTTCTTAGTAGTGGTAGTATGACAGACTCAAGACTATGTAGGCTCCCTACTGACTCTTAACAGTCGATATGTTTGGGCGAGTCTCATTTCCAGTCTCGTACAGACGTAGGGTGTTGAGACCCATTCCAGCCCAGTGTGCGCTTCTAGTATTAATATACTTCTCTTCCTGTCTATAGACTACACCAGACCACCTGTCACTTCTGTAGCATTTGATAAGGTGTTCTGGGCACCTGCGCACCCTGTTTACATCCACTATCACAACATCCATATGAGTTGTTGATGTTTAATGAAGGGTAAATCGTGATGTGAGCATTGCGTACATTGTGCCCTAAAACACTCAAACTAGTGTGAAATTCGTGGCTGAGTTTAGAGGCGAACACAGACCAGTGCCATGCCGAATACATCCCTGTACACAGGGTTGGCGTCAGAAAGGGCATCCTGCAGTAAAACAGGACGAAATCCTCAAGTGCCAAACTGAAGTAATTGGGAAAGAAGAAAAGGAAGCAGAAAAAGAAAAATAAGTTAAGACTCACGTTAAAGAGCCACTAGGCATCACTAGCCGTAAGGGTTGAAGGTTTTGAATACACAACCTCACGTCCGTAGATTTACCGGCACGTAAGATAAATACTCGGGACAACATTCCGGCACATTGGCGACCGCGAAAATAGAAATTTTTTTTTGGGACTTTAACTCAAAAACATGATTATTTCTGCAGGATGAATAAAATACGTTTGGTAGTGAGCGCGTCTCTTACCCGTAGGTCCTGGGTTCAATTCACGGCCAAGGTTACATTTTTACCCGTATCTGAAGGTTATTTCGAGGTCCACTTAGCCTCTGTGAGAGCAACTGAGAAGTTATCTGCCAGTGAGTTAGCGACCCCGGTTCAGCAAGTCAAGAATAACGGATGATAGGATTCATCGCGCTAACCGGTCACTCTCCCGTAATCTGCAGGCCTTCGGGCTGAGCAGCGATCGTTTGTTAGTTGAAGGTCCGTCAGTGCTAAAGCTTCAAGGAGATTGCTTATTTGAAAACAATCCAGAGCCACACGGAAATAATCCCACGACCTCATTAATGCTAGACTATCCAACGTCCTACTGAAAATTTACCCTCCTAATATTCACTGAGTGCGCATTCTAAAAACTGTTTATCTACAAGTTGCTATGAATGGAATTTTACATGCTCAAAAGAGATGCTAACCATGTGGTACTGTTTGAAACAAGCCGACCACTTTATTTGTCCCGGAGCGCATGTTTGTGGTCTGGGAGGAGAGGGTCAGTGAAGTACAGCCAGAGTGACGCGCTTTGGGCAGCTACACAAAGGAACAATTTACTAAATACTTTATGACGGTACACAAACGTTATAAATAGTACATTCATTCTCCTGGACTTCCAGGAGGCTGTACTATCTTAGGAAATAGACTTTAAAATACATTCCCCCAAGTTTCAGGGAACGATATCATACTCATACAGATGATTTTTGAGTGTCAGTTATCATTATACGCCGGAGTTTTAGATTGTAAGAGGTTAGAATGCCAACTTACTGAAGCGACTAACAAGTATACACAACTCCACAACAATTATGCTATGTGATCTGCATAAACATTAGGAGCACGGCCTATTGATATGGCCCTTACATCGCACGGACACAGATAGGTATTGTGGCGACGATGGGATAGGAAAGGCCTAGGAGTTGGAAGGAAGCGGCCATGGTCTTAATTAAGGTACAGCCCCAGCATTTGACTGGTGTGAATATGGGAAACAACGGAAAACCATCTTCAGAGCTGCCGAAAGTGGGATTCGAACCCACTATCTCCCGGTTCCAAGTTCACAGCCGCGCGCCCCAAACCGCCAAGTCGCCCGGTACGGCCTATTGAAATTCCTAGAATTTATATTACTCTCGCTACATTATTGAAGTGCGACCTACAGGAGACGGCATCTGCTAAAATCATTGCAGCTTTAACTACTGAGGTGTCTACTGTCAGGCCTAAGACGAAACGCTGGTTTATAGAGCAAACGTATGAAGAGCATTACATCTAATTTTTGAATTGCTCTATTGGTGGTAAAAATAAGTCCCTCGCTGGGAACATTAGTTCAGCAATCATCGATATACTTCAGTAAACAAGCGTGTACTTTCAAAACGACTTACAGTCACTCTGTGCAGGAAAACATCTTCGTTGTATGTTTTTTCATGAGGTATGAATCACTGTTTAGTCGAAAAATGAATTTGACCCAAAAAGTGCTCCGGGCCTCAGGAGGGCATACGTAGGTACCATGATTACATCCACTATTACAAACTCTATGTGACCTATTGATGTTTACCGAAAGGAACTTCGTGATATAAGGCCCATCAAACATAGTACTCTGAACCTCTCAAACTAGTGTAAAATTCGTGGCTGATTTTGGAAACGAACCCGGGCTAACTGATCGAAAAGTTATGACTCGATACCACAAAATATTATTTAAGTGGGTCACGTGGCTATCATCTTGCATTCGGGAGATAATGGGTTCAAGCGCCACTACCCGCAGTCCACAAAATAGTTTCCCTTGGTTTCCACATATTTACACCAGGCAAATGCTGGGACTGTACCTTAATTAAGACCACAGTTGATTCCTTCCCACTCCTAGCCCTCTCCTATCCCATAGTCGCCATAAGATCTATCTGTGGAGGTCCCACGGAAAGCAGATTGTAAAAACACACAAAAAACAAATACATCAGTGCGACACTTTACACTTACAAATGTTTTATATACAGTCAGGAGAGACGGTTGGACAGTTTATTTCATTTACATCATAACTAAGACGTTTACAACCATAATTTTTAATGTTTTTATTCTTAATTTAACAAAGTATTTTCCACTTCTAACGAAACATTGTAAAAAATACAAGAGACCTTCGTTTTGTATCAACCATATGAGAAATTAATATGAAATTATATAAATAAAAACGAAGCAGAATCCAGAGAATAGCAGCGACTTTAAACAAGTTATCCTTTGCTATGAGGGTATGATTTTAAGCTGGTTAATCAAATTCTCATTCAAAGGGAAATACCGCACTGTTTTCTGACCACTAGAACAGTATAACAGTAGCATAATATTTATCTTACCCCATGACGTTCAGTCTGTAGGCAACTGTTTGTACTTGTCTCCACAGTGGACTGCCTGTGGTAGGCGTTTGGGAGCCAATGGAACCAGCAGCTTCAGAAAGTTTCCCCTTTGATGACGCGCGAGCGGTAGTGGGTTAACCACTCAGTGTCGCCCGAAGGGAGATGTGCGGGCCTTTCAAGCCTTCTGTTTGAGAGAAATGCATCGAGGCCGACTCGACGCTCTGAAGAGAAGACTAAAAGCGAAAGAGCCCAACGGTTTATTTAATTTACCACACCAGACTAATTGCAATCCTTTGAGCACAAATTAGGTATGAAATTAAGCAGAGTGTATTCTAAACGAGACTCACCAATTTCACCTTCACTATTTGAAAAGAATGGAAAAGCTGAAACAAAAGATGTTTTTATAGACGCGGGATTTTAGGCTGTAATAGGTTAGAATGAGCACTAATTTAGTTATTAGAAAGTGTCATGTAGTCCGTTCTTCCGCGATATAGGAAAAGTAAAATAAATTCAAGGGGTTCTGATGGGCTGCACCCCTAATGTTTATATAAAATTCGTAGCATAACCGTTGTGCAGGCAGTTGTGAAGTTTTGCTATTTGTTGACTGCTTCAGTAAGTTTAGATATTAGTCTAGTTATTGAACACTGCTGATGACATGTTTCGTACAATCAGTCGCACATTCTCACGTATAGAAGTATTATACGAAATGCATTTGAAATAGGTCGATTTTCATTCTTAGTGATTCAGAGCTATTTTGGACCTTGATTTGCCAGATAAGCAGAATATTATGATCGATATTACTTCAATGGGATTTTGTATTTTTGATTGTGATTTGACCCGAAGATGTCCACCTGATGAGCAGAAATATGTCATTATGTGGTTAATAACGTATTCTTCATGTTTATATCTCAACGTTTTGCCTGCATAATTAATTGGGTTTTCATAAGTAGAAATGTTTCATATTAACACTAATTACAGTTGTAGTAAGAACTAACACAGCGAACGAAGTATGTTACATAATTTCCTCGGCTAATGAATTTCCGATAGGATTACAAACATAAAAGCTCAATTGTGGTATACTATGCGAAATTGAATCGAAGTGCTAGCAAACGTAGTGCAGTGAGCTGGAAGTTGCGATCAACGGTATTCTGTAAGTGAGAAGTCAGCTGTCTGATGAAACTGTTTTTCATCATTCTTTTGCCAACTGTGCTGCGCGGGAGTGAAATCTACGCAGATTCAGGATATATAATTCAGAAGATGGATGTAACAGACTTGCTATTATAAACAGGTGGGAACAATGGCAGTAGGGTACTCGGAACGAGGAAGATGAGGGCTTCGGTGGTGTGGTCATGTGAGGCGGTTGAAAGGGAAGGACAGGTTACTTAGGAGAATAACGGACGTTGCGATGGAGGGTAACAGAAACAAGGGCAAACCTGTATGACTCTGGTGTTAATCATTTTAAGTTAGTTGTATAGGCTTATGGGGGATTGTAGAGGTGCTTAGTTAAATCACAGAGACTGAAAGGCCGAACGTTGAAAGACACCGTAGATGTTTCAATATTACATCGTATGTCTTTAAAAAAGTATTGAACAATTTGTTGTATTCTTTAAACTAATAAAACCTACGCTAAATTATACGAGACTGTGTTTTTTTGCTAGCAGTTGAAGTTCACCGTAACACATCGATGGCTTTTGGTGATGCCAGGATGGGAAAGGGCTAGGACTGGGAAGGTAGCGGCCGTGGCCTTAATTAAGGTGCATCCCTAGCATTTGTGCGGTGTATAAATGGGAAACCGCGGAAACCATCTTCAAGGCTGTCGACGGTGGAATTCGAACCTACGACTTCTCGAACGCAAGCTCACAGCTACCGCGATCCAAACCGCACGGCCATCTCGCTCAGTATTCAATTAGTGGAATTAAAAATTTTGCAGCTTGGTAACTGTAAGTTCGACTGAAATGAAATGTTGCTTGTTTAATACCAGTTATCACTTTTACAAAGAAGTTGCATATTAATGATTGGAGCTATATGTGCTTTGCACTATAAATACTACAGTTCATTGAACATTTTCAAGATTCTTTTTCTCAAGTGATTTACTTACGCAGATCAACAACATACTCCAGAATCTCTGAGGAGTTTCTCCAAAAATTATTTATTTTCCTCTCAAATCAGATGTTTTAAATTTTGAAACAGTTAATTCTTCGCCAAATTAAGCAGGGAAGAATATTCATAAAGAAAAAGATATATTGAAAAATAGGTGAAGATTTCAACAAGGACAGTGTCCTGAAAGGGCTATGTACACATTTTCCACGGTAAGAAGTGAGCGATATATGGTACGTTCAGTATCTATATCGTTTGGAAATATAATATAGCATGCTTGTAAAAAAAGCATACTTCTGCTTTAGAACTATATTTTAATATTATCAAAGTATCGTTCCTAGTCAAATGCATGTTCTTTCCATTTCTTCAATCACGAAGAATGAGGAAGATAATGTTCATAAACCTATTAATAATTAACTGGTTGTTATTTCAAAATATTCACAATACCTGTGTTAACAAAGCATACTAGAATATTATTACTGTTTCATTCTTGAGTCATAAATTATGAGGACATAAATGTCTAAATATTCTAAAATAAAGTAAGTGATGATTTAGAAGCAAATACAGTTATTATTTCTAAAGATATTTCAACTAATTTAGGTTATTATGTTATCTGGAATCTGCCACCGCGAGCAGTCCTGAATGGAGATTAGTGGCTTTGATTAATTAATTAATTAATTACCACCACACTGAATACGTATCCCTATTCGCTTCCCGTGTTGGCCGTATGAAAACAGGTTTCGCCTGACGCAGTTGGATTCCGTCTCCTTCTTCAATCTTATAATGGTCTCGCAGTGATAGTATAATATCATTTTGCGGAGTCTGCACTCGGTTCTTTGGATGAGAAAAGATATGCAAGCTGACACAGTGAACGGTTTGTCAACATCCCGGGACCAGATATCGGGGACAAACAGAATTCAGAATCAAGCTTCATAGCCATGTTTGTGGAGGACTTCAGGTTTTAATATCAGCGATGCTTTCATCTGAGGATATACAGATTTAGAATGTGCATAAAGGATGGAAGTTGAAATGGACAAGTGACAGAATGAAGAATGAGCGATGTCAGGATAAGAACGTCAAAGAGGCCACACACCGCTAAAGGTGATGGATGATAATATATGGTGTAATGTCACGTACCTCTCTGGATCTCACGATCCCGGGTTTAAACCCTACAGAGGTGGCGGAATTCCTGAAGGGCGGAGAGCAGAAAGTCATTTCTTTACTGCAGACTGCAATGTGTCGACATGTAGAAGGTGTCTGAATCACACCTGACAAATTTCAGTAAATTTGAAAAATACGCACCTTAATAGCCGTACAGTTTGGCTGTAATCTGGTAGAGAAGAATGGAACGACAAAATTGTCATACAGGCATCCTAAGCGGTAAGTCTGAATATCATCAGATATTACCTGAGGCCATACGCTTGTACTTATTATTATTATTATTATTATTATTATTATTATTATTATTATTATTATTATTATTATTATTATTATTATTTAGACCTACTGTGAACCACGTTATTTCGACCGTTTCATTCCCGAGAAGAGGATCATTGATTCAATGAATTGTAGTCTCCATACTGAAAACTCCAAGCTACGAAGTATTTAAATCCATATTTTCAGATTCTTATGTATCAAATGGAAACGGATGCATGGTAAACGTGAAAATCTTATCTAAAATGTATATGAAGTTGCTGAGCTGTGAAGTGTAGAATTTTACTACATTCAAGTTAGAGAAATGTTTACCTTCAACATAAAGGTTAAAAGTTCGCATAGAAGGAAAAATTACGTTTTCTAAATCCTGCTGACTTTCTGCGAAGGATACGCTATTTCGTTAGACACGTGCCTTTTGTATTTTCACATTTCAAGAACTGTTGAAAATGTGCCACAATTCGATCTTGGCTGAGAAATTGCGTCTTTTTTTCTGTTTAATTTATATAACATTCCTTGGCTGAGGTTGGCGCGGAGTTCAAGATTTGGAATGGATACCATAAATATTTATACAATGATTAAGACCTAACACTGATATTTGTGAGGGCTTATACTCTGCCAAATGTTGGGTTTAAATGTAAAAAATCAATTATATTATGCTCTGTTGAGATGAAATGAATACTTAAAGAAAGGAAATTATTGATTAGTTTTGAGTCGAGTTTGTAATGGGTATGAAAGTTAATATATTTTTGAACGAGCTATGAAATGTTTTCTTACATTTTCTTCATATTTCTTAAAATATTTGAAGAAGACTTTTCGCGAGACGAAAAATGTGGCATTATACGACCCACGAGCCATCACGTGGAAACTTCTGTGCTAAATTCACGATACTGCGTCGTCCAAACGGATACGAACAAAGCCAGACATGGAACTATCTACACAAAGGAGGTCTTGGGAAACTAGAGTTGATAACTAAACTTATTTTGTTAGCAGTAACTTAAACATGTCAGCTTGCACATCACGGTTGGGTTAAATAATAGCACTCATTGTCTGTACGACAGGCTGGGGATGCTCTTCGTGTGCCTTTCCTAATCGCAACCCATAAAGGGATCTGCAAATGATTAAACTTTGTATTTGCTGAACGGAATGAACCAATATCCGTAGAAACGTCACCACTTGGATCTGCAGGGATGAATTATTACTTCAATATTACGGTTTAGATTGTACGAGAAGTTAGAGGCAAGCTGAAAAAAAGTAAATATGTATATTACAAAAACAGAGTAAATATTAGTTTAAATTATTACAGTCCACGGAATGTTTATTCTACCCAACCTTTCGGCAGATTAATTTCGTTGACAATATTGAGGTATGAAGCTTATTTATTTTACTTCAGTAGCTTTTATTTACAGGAAACGAGTGTTTACCTACCATCTAGATATAGTTCCTCCGTTGTTATTATTTACACCAGTGCAAATGTTTATTGAATTTTAAGTAACGTGGAAACGCTTGAAAATTGCGTGTGTGGTGGAATATAAAACACGTAGAACAAACGGTTTACTGATTAGGGTAGTTATTATCTGTTCTGTGGAAGTTGGTAAGGGATAAGGGTGATTGATATTTTTCCAGTCTACCATACGGACCCCTTAGTGAACAACGATATCGTCCTTGCACCTCGAGGTCACAGTTCTAAAACTGGGAAATATTATCACATAGGCCTAGCGGTTTATGTAGGCATAACGAATATATAATGGAGTCTACCCGATTGGTTACTAGCCAAGCTATGAATTTTGAAAATGCAAATCGTGCAAGAAAATTCCTGTATGTTAACTGAAACAGGATCATTTTCACAAGTAGCGTAAGCAGTTTGAAAGCTGGATTATTGTAGAACTTTAAAAGTTAGGATATACGTGGCAATGTTTTCAGAGTATGCTTTGAATGTTATAATAGTACGGGAATATTTTTAGAAATATTTTTTTGGGATGATGCAACGAATGAAGGAAGATAAGTTGGGTTACCTAGAAAAGTATTGGTCGTGAAAACACGAGATTTCGTCTGAAGGCGCAGAGCAAATTTCTCTACGAAACGTAAAGAATTTCACCTTGTTTTCCTGACACGGCCGAAGCCCAAATGATTATTATAATGTATAAAATAGTAATAATAATAATAAAAATAATATTAATAATAATAATAATAATAATAATAATAATAATAATAATAATAATAATAATAATAATAATAAGAATATGGACCACAATTCCTGAAGCAGACATTGGACGGATTTAGAGGGCTAAAACGTTCAAATACCTCGCTGAAATCATACAAGACAACGGACTAGAGAAAGCTGCTGTAGACGATCTATCTAAAAATGGAGAGAGCTTGTGGACTAACTAAAACATCTAAAACTAGAAATGTATTTCATGGAATGCCAAAATAAAGCATTACAACACTGTAGTAAAAACAGAATGCCTGTATGCCAGCGAATGCCTCTCGATGAATTACATGTTGGAGAAGCTGGAGATCCTAGAAAGAAGAATGTTACGGAAAATCTTCGACCAAATCCAAACTGAAACCGGCTGGAAACTTTTTAACAACAATGAAATCAACAAAAATGTGGAGAAAATTTCGTTGACGTTTGTACAGAATGGACAAAACCAGACTAACCAAAAAGTTATTCGACTAGCAGTGGAACAAGAGAATAACGACGATGTTCGTAAGATCTAGAGAAGTCCAAAATCCAGGAAGTTCAGATATTAGACGGGATTCAAAATTTGGGTTTCATGCCAAAATGCTGGAGTTCTTTTAGGTGTCGTCAAATTACCGACAGGATATTGGCGTACAACTGGAATGAGCTGGAGTTGAACCCCGTTAACTTGCGCTTAGATAACCAGCGTTCTACCATCTAAGCTCTGCTGCCTGAGGGGAGGTTAGTATTTTTGGTGTTGACTTTTTAATATAATAATAATGTTATTTGTTTTACGTCCTACTAACTACTCTTTTACGGTTTTCGGAGACGCCGATGTGCCGGAATTTAGTCCCACAGGAGTTCTTTTACGTACCAGTAAATCTACCGACACGAGGATGACGTATTTTAGCACCTTCAAATACCACCGGACTGAGCCAGGATCGAACCTGCCAAGTTGGGGTCAAACGGCCAGCACCTTAACCGCCTGAGCCACTCAGCCCGGCCGTTGACTTTTTAAGATAGTACCTCAGTGCATAACTATTCTACATCTTGTCCTGAACATTTCACTTGTTTCAAGGATCGAGACGCCAGTGTAGTGAAAAATAATTATTCTCGCAACTTTAATAATGTATTAGGATACTCATTCCAGAGTGCTCCAGACAGATTTACTCTTTCTTTTTACAGAAGATAATGGTGCTCTCTGTGCATGCAATGAAAATGTTTACCAACACAATTTGATACACAATAGTTTTTATTTTCCTGATATAGCAGTTGCGATCAGTTTCAGTAAAAAGTTGAGTTCAGTTGTAAGGAATGACTGGACATTGTAGAATTGTAATGCTTGTTTCAGAACTGTGCGACCGAGGTGTGTAGGGGGGAAAGAGGACTCTTTGAATTCCTGGTCTGGCATGTATCTCTTGTTTCCGCGTGGTCAGTACTTAACATCTATTGTGTGAGTGCACCTCCTGCATCCCCTTTACTTCTTTCAACGTTTGATTTACGCCTCAAAGAACCCTCCCTCCCCCTCCATTTACCCTGTAGCGCTGCAGCGAGGTTAAATATAAACAATGGCGTGGAAAGTTGGTTCGATTAATCATTGTCATCGGTTTTCAATTTTACAGCTTTCTCTCTCTCTTTGTTTTTTCCGTCCCTCGTTGCCTGCGCGAAGTGAGCGACTGTCAAATTCACACATTACTATTCTTTGAACCATTATAAACACATAGTTCACGAATGTCACTGACGATTGGAGCCACAGTGACACATACTTTTAATTCGTTTTTGACTGTCGTATTAGCAATTTAAAGTTACTATCCATAACGGCCCGTATACAGTATTTTGCATTTGTTGGGTACAACTGTGATGATGGATATCCTTTCTTTGGCAGAAGATTAAAATGAAACACACCAAAGGAAAAGTTTAATCAATAATGAAAATACGGGTGAGTTGTTTAACCTATATCTGCACATCATTTCAGTTTCTGAATGTTATCACTAGGGAGCGGGTTTCCATACAGAAATAGAATCGATTTGAACGTGTCGAAGGCACCCTTTAGCCCGCACGTAAATTCAGTACGAACAATTGCATAAATATAAGGAATTTTGAAGGACCATGCCCGTAGTATTTATGCAACTCTTTAAACATGAGCGTTGTGCGCCCTTGAAAAAGCTTTCTACTAGTTGAAGTCTAAGCTATTAGTGCTCACAAATCCGCTCCCTTGATCAGATACACCTCTGACAGCTGCAGTAATGTCATCTGGCGTACATGAGCGGGAGTATCTCAGTTAGTTGTGCGTAAAAAAATGAAACCGAAAGTACAATTAAACATTATGCACTTAAGCCGAGAAAAATCCCCGAAGAATGATCCGAATATTCGAAGTGTATAGACAGAGAGACTAAAATGTTCACGTAGCTGTGAGACTACATTCGGGAGGTGGGTGTTCGTACCTCAGTGTCAGTATCCCTGATGATGTTTTTACGCGGTTTCCCAACAACACACCAGTCAATTGTTGGAGCTGTGCCTTAACTAAGGCCATGATCGCTTCCTTCCAAAACCTAGCTCGTTTCCATCCCATCGTCACCATGGGATATATCTGTGCCAGTGCGACGGAAACAAATGAGAATATCAGGAATTTCAAAGAATCACAGCTCCCTAGATCGACGATCATATCGGTTTCATTTTTAACTTTTATTTTATCGCAACTTCGTGAAATTACTTAGTGTAAATTGATCAGAACAGAGCACTGAAACGTTTTTATAGCCTCTTAGACCTAAAAATCAACTGTCCTCAATGATACAGATCACACGATCAACAGGACGCAACTCTGATATTATGATGGAGCCTACAGACGACACATTAGCATACTGTGGCCCAAAGAGTATAAATAGAAAAATAAAACAGTATATTTCCTCGTAATGAAAGTGTTCTTCCCATGAAAATGGTACAGCCAAACTATGGCAAAAACAAATCAAATACGTATGCATTTAAATGGCTATTTAGTACTAGCTCTATTACCCGGCACTTTATTGACTGTTTACTTTTAGGTATCTTAGTACCTGTTAATTATGTGTGAAACGGATGATATAGATTTCGTTATTCTGACGTTGACTGATACTCCGCCCGCACCCAGAGAGTTGCACGCACATAAATCCATAATCTGGGCCATTTCTGAATTTTTTACTGTGACTGTTCATCTCAGCGACCCCGAAACCTATGGATTCGACAATATTTTCGATTATTTTCATATGTCACCTCTTCCCCATAGAGGTGGCTTAACCCCACAGTATTTTTTCCAGACAGTCATATGTGTAGCAGAATATCTCCTTGGTCTAGCCTACATTTACGCACGTCCCTACTTCGAACTGCAGGCCTGTTTTCTACTGTACAATCCTTGAGCTGACGTTGCCATGATCACGGCTGGTCATTTCATCATGCGATTCCTAGAGCGGGGTGGTGTGATGGCAGTATCTCCATAACGGTTGGCTTTAGGCCATTAAAAGATTTTCGGGGCCCGCAGGCCTGACCGATTTTTGTTCTTTGCGTCGTGAGCCTTAAACTGAGTTTTGTCTCATCCTTGCGCGAACAAATTCGACATTTCATGTATATTGGACTATAATGACTTTTATAGGCACATTTTTGATACCTTGGGTTACATTATTTACATTTTTATAGGGATCTCTAAATGTTTCGAAAATAAACTACAGCCCATGTTACTCACTTGTAATGTAGCTCTCTATAGGTGAAATCATTTTTTAAATTGGTTCATTAGTTTTTGAGTTTATCCATTACAAGAAAATACTGTAATATGCAAACATACAAATATTTTTCTCTTTATAATATTAGTATAGATTTACCATTTCTCTTTGTACATATGTATGATGAGAAATGATGACTGTCCATAAAATTATAAATTATAAAAAAATTATAAAATTATATAAAATGTATAAGTCACTGGTAAGAAGCTAATTAGAGTATGTTTCTAGTGTATGGGACCCTCACTAGGAATACTCGATTAGAGAGCAGGAAAAATCATCCAAACTGAAGAAGCACTGCTTGTTCTTGGTGATATTCTACGAAGTAGTGTTACGAAAATATTGTAAAGTTTAGGATGGGAAGACTTGGAAGTAAGGAGACGAGCTACCTGACTAAGCGGTATATTCCGAGCTGTCAATTGGAGAGATGGCGTGGAATTTCATTAGTAGACGAATTAATATACGAGCAAGCTTAAATGGTGTTTTGAAAGTAGGAAATGTCACAATATGAACGCAAAGTTGTAATTGAGGAGGACAAATTGGGGCAAATTTTTGTTTATATGAAGAGGAGCTAGGGATTAGAATACTTTACCAAGGAATATGTTTGATATATTTCTAACTTGTTTGAAATATCAGTTCATAAGGAATCTTCCACCTGAACAACAGCACTAAACGCACAGCAGTGGTGATTGTGGTGATTGATTTTTTGGTGATCAACATCAGACGCATTCGTTATTGCCATTAGTGGGGTGGTACGGAACAGACTTGTAACGTTGAATCACTTCGAGATGTTCAACGAACATGATGTTAGTTTCTGTCATTAAGGAAATGACACAGTCCCTTTAAGCTATGAAAATTACTTTAACTATTTCGGTGATTGCGTCGAAAAATAAAGAAATAATGCGAAAAACAACGTTGTCCTTCGTCTTGTCATATTTTTAAATGTTTAGCCACAAAAAAATAGGCGAAAATTTCTTACTGAGTTATGTCCATAACAATGGAAATGTCGAATACGACAATTCTACTAAATCCTTTACCTGTCTCTGTGTACATAATAAGATTTTCAGTACATTATGAAGCGCTGTTACGTCGATGGTATGTACAAACAAGGTGTAACTAGCATATTAAAGACAGATTTAATGTTGAAAAATATTTATTTATCTGGTATAGTGTCTATTTCCTCAAACTATGCAAGAGAGCATTAAACACGAAATATTTTCTTTTTTTATCCCTTAATATAGGAAATATAATTCCAAAATTTTAATAATACATAATACAACAAGCCTATAATGGCAATAATTCATAAATTTCTGCCGAGATGTCGTTTGACAGTTGAATTTACTGAACAGAGTGCAGAGTGCCTCCACTGGGTTTTTGATTTTCAGTGAATGAATCAAAGACCTTGACAATGTCATATGTTTTCAAAGCTTTGATAGAAGGTTATCATAACCTAGCTTTATTTCAAATACAGGTCGTTTATTGTACAGCTGGTGAAGTGAATTTGCGGGAATGTGCGTGTGGTTGTAGAATATTAGAGGTAGAAGGTGCATTGATATTAATATGTGTGTCCGACATGTTTGATTTCGGAAAAAAAGTGCGAAACTAGTGCGTTGAGCGCAGGTGCGGTGCTATCCTTATCTAATTGGTCAAAAAGTTGTATCATAGTGAATGAACGTCTAAATTCTGATTGGTGGAGAACCTGTATCATAGTGAAAATCTGAACTCTGATTGGTGGAGAACCTGTATCGTAATGAAACTTGAACTGGCATATAATATTTATATTTCCGCATCGTCGAGCATAAAGGAACATACAGCATATTAACACGTAACAGAAATTGTATCATCAACATAGCGTTGTTGTGGCCATTCTGTCGTCTAAGGTTCAGTATTGCATGAACTGTATCAACGAAGTTTCTTTCTAAGTGATACGTGTGCTGCGGTTCAGTATTTCTCCCCTCAACATTGTCACATAGCGGTATATGTGCTGCGGGTCAGTATTTCTCCCCTCAACATTGTTACATAACGGTATATGTATTACGGGTCAGTATACCTCCCCTCAACACTGTCACATAGAAATATTTCAAGGCGCAACGACGATATCAAATATTTTCTGGTCATGTACACTGTGTTCAATTCAAATTTTATGATTGACCTCTTGTTCAACGAATATTAGACTGCATAACTTTTGTAACTTATCTGCGATGAAAACTAAGTATTTATCAAGATATATCCCTCATCGATAAGGAAAATAACATTTGCGACCTACAGGTTAAATTTTGTTTTATATTTTTACCAAAGTGCAAGTAAAAATATGATTAGTGGGTGGCGCATGTTCGATTCTAGTAACAATGATGAACATAATTATATTGAAAAATTTAATCGTACATTTGGTACCACGACCTGCTGTTGAATACGTCATTACTCGGGAGAATTTCTAGTTAGATTCAAAATAATTGTTTTTCTAGATTTGTAACGATTAACGAATCTTTCTTGATTTTTAAATAAATAAATAATAAATAAAAATAAAAAGGTCATGCCTTGCCATGGAAAAACGCAGTGATGCAGTAATAAAAAGAAATTGAGTTTCTGATATCGTTGGAATCGTCTCGATATTCTGAATCATAATAAAACCTTAAGACGCAGCAAAGTCAGACTGAGTGGCAGAGACGGTTGAGGTGCTGCCCTTGTGACGCGAAGTTGGCAGGTTCGATCCTAGTTTAGACCGGTGGTATTTGAAGGTGCTCAAATACATCAGCCTCGTGTCCGTGGATTTATTGGCACGTAAAAGGACTCCTTTGGGATTATATTCTGGCACATCAGCGTGTCCGAAAACCGTAGAAATAGTTATTGGGACGTAAAGGCCTTAACAGTATTTATTAAAAGCAATAATATGACTTTTTGTTGAAAATATAAGGAGGAATGTGTTACTGTGTTTGCAGCTTCGTCGACACCTACAGTGACAGAAAGGAATAAGTACAGCAAAGATTGCAGCATCTCCAAACGTACTGCGTACTCGATATTGACAGAAGGCTGTGAATACTGGATACAATGTAAGAAAACATTGCCATCTCGTTCAGGTTATTGCTGGTAATCGTTCTGGTAAGAAGATATTTTCTGCTTAATTTATAGATAATGTGTTAATTTCAACGCCATCCGTAAAGTAGAAAGTAATGAGAATTTGATAATCCTTTATTCTCAATTTTCTCAGTTTTCAAGTTCAGGTTGTTCCTGCCCTTTTCCTTAGCATGGCGGGATTATATTAAATGCCATGCTCTACAAAACTCCAAGTTCTCACTAAATTAGCAGGTTTAAGCAGGCTCTGAAAGTTTAGAAAGGAAAATAACATGAACTGAAGCTATTGGTGTATTCAAAGTATAGCTAATGCTAGTATATGCCCATTAATTAACTAACAGTTCATTATGATGGCAAATAGTGTGTGATTAAAGTTTTGAAAATTTAAACAGCAGCGCTGTATCATGAGCTTTCTACTTTGTTTGGGCCTCCATATGCTGATCAGACCCTTTGAGAGGAACACTGACACTTTTTCAGACTAATATATTTGTGGATAGTAAACAAATACACTCCATTTAATCAAGGAAGCCAGTGATAATATTGTATAATATTGTTTTGGTGTAGTTGAGATATAGTTTATGGAAAGGAATGAAATGTTTCCTAGGTCGTTCCATGCAAAAGTTTTTCGTCACAGAATTTATTGTGCGGCCGGGTTTGTTATTGAATTGTTCACGGAAATTTGACCCATGAACCACGGCGCGGGCACAGTGGTAACTGTTACGCTAAGGAGCGAGTTGGCCGTGTGGTTAGGGTCAGAAAGCTTTGAGCTTGAGTTCGGGTGATTATTGGCAGCCCTGAATGTGGTTTTACGTGATTTTGCATTTTTACACCAGGCAAATGATGGGGCTGTACCTTAATTAAGGCCATGGCTGCTTTATTTACTATCCCATCGTCGCTGTAAGGCCTACGAGTGTCGGCGCGACGCAAAGCAAATTGTAATATTTGTACTAAGAGATTAATTAAATATGCAGCTAATGGTAAAACCGTTCATTTGTATTGCTCTTGTAGGTAACGGCACAGAATACTGTACATTCACGACATTGGTTATCAATTGTGAAAGGAGACTAAATGAGGCGAGTCCCCAAGGCCTGACAAGTTGGGTGTCTGATGCTGTTTCTCAAAAGGCTCCTCACTTTCGTCCGTCCTATCCGATATTCCTTTATCAAACCTTGTTCCCTCCCGACTCCGATTTAGTTAGGTTTCCAATGCTAGGCAGTATTTTATATTGAACCCTTTGTTGCTCTTCCATTTCCTCCGCCATAGCTTCGTTCTTCGTAAGGTCGGACACCTTCTAACTTCTTTGATTCGTGTTAGGAGCGAGCGAGTTGGCCGTTGAAGAGGAGTGAGTAAAGCCCATCACTATGTGTGACCTTTATTTTGACCTATTGTTAAAATATTCTTCTTCTTCTTCTTATATTGTTTTCCTAATTGAGCATGTATGGACTGCGTGTTAACAACCAACCTCATTTTTAATATCTGTGTCTTGTTCGTCTGCCGGCTTTGACACCCTGCCTGTATCTGTTGAGCCCATCGATCAGCGTTTTCTTCCTTTCCTCTGGCAAAGGGCCTCTCCGTCGTCTGGGTTGTGACTCCACCATAAAACCCTATTAGCTTTTCACCATCCTTCTGAAACTAACCCTGTCATTGATTTTATCCTCCGTAATTCCCGTCTCTCTCAGACCTTTCACACACTCTTGGAACCATCTCAATTTAGATACCTTTGGTTGTAGAAAATTCCAGATTTTCTTTGTGAACCGGTCATTATTCATGTGGAGGATGTGTTCACAAAACAGCGAACTTCTCTTTCTAATTATTGTTGCCATCGGTTCCATCTTGGTCTATACTTCTTTATTGGACTTCAGTAAAACCTGCCCCTAAACCCATCTGTTGCCCCACATCTTCCAGAGGAGCCTGCGTTCTATTTTAAGTAGTTGATTGATTTGTCCTTTTCGATTCATGCACAGGGTCTCCGAAGCATATAAGGCTTCTGGTCTAGCAATAGTGCTGTAATCTTTAAATTCAACTGCGAAATTCAGAATCTTATTACACTGGAACGCTCGCTCTAATTTCCGGACGCGAATAATGGTCGCTTCTTGTTCTAGCCCAGGGCCTCTCAAACGCTGAAACTCTCACGCGTGCAGAGCGAGGTGCATAGGCTCTGTGCACTGTGCATCGGTACGCTTCGCCTCAACTCGGCTTGACTCGGATGGTGTAGTGTGCTGAGAGCGACGAAGCGTTTGGTGGTAGACGACGTGTTTATCAGTGAAATAGACAAGCGCACAACAACATAATAATGGAGCAACCTGTTTCGAAGAAAGCAAAGACTTCCGAAAGTCCATTTCAATCGAACTGGGAACTTTCGTATTTTTTTTGTTTGTTTGTCGTGACGATAACGCCAAATGCTTAATCTGTGGGACGATAATTACGTGCGTAAGAAAATCATCTATTGAAAGACACTACAACAGACTACATTCGGAAAATTATTGTGAAATCATAGGAGACGTCAGAGAGAAAGAATTAAGGAAGTTGAAACAGCTTGAAGAAGAGCATTCTATATCCACAAATGAGTTTTGTTCCAGTACTGTAGCATTTTCATTTTGGTTACGGGTTCTGCATTTTTTAAAAATTATGTTTACATTCCTCTCAAACATGTATGTGTATTTCTAATTCACTTTTTAAATTTTTTTACTAACACTGGTAACCTTGTCCCATACAATTGTGCGTCTCCGCTCACCACACGTAAACATTTCGCAGTGGGGGAGAAACAGCAGTGAAGGTGAGGAACGCGGAGACAGGCCGAACGGGGAGACAGGTGTAGGGAGAGAGGAGTGGGGGGTCTGCACTCTGGTCAACCAAGCGAAGTCGTCTTTTGCACCGTGCACGGTGCATGCACCACGCGCATGCACCCTGAGAGGCCCTGTTCTAGCCCATTCTCTTGTGTTACTTCTCTCAATTACTTAAACTTCTTGACCCTTCCAATCTTTCCATGGTCCGTGAACGTCAATTCTGGACCATCACTGATGTTCGTTACATATTTTTTATTCTGAAAGGAAATTTGCAGTCTTACTTTCTTTTCTGTTTCTTTAAGGGAAAGGTGACATAAAAATGGGCAAGATTTGAACTGGAATATCTTACACCACTTTTGCAATATAACTTCAAAACTCTCAGATCAGGTATACTTGTACTTCTTAACTGTTAGCATCCTGAAAGTTTTCAATGTTACTAGAAATTAGTGTTATTCTATATTTTGTAAGCCAACGGCCGTAGCCGTATTGAAACACCGGATCCCGTGAGATTTCCGAAATTAAGCAACATTGGACGTGGTCAGGAGGTGGATGGGTTGCCACGCGCTGTTGGTGGGGGTAAGGGAATGGAGGAGCGGAAAGAAACTGGTCACCCTACCGCACGTAAACTCTGGCTCAGGAACACCTCTGCGGAGTTTCGGACCTGCCTTCGGGCAGAATAACCCTTACCTTACCTATATTTTGTAAATGTAGTACATTTTAATTTTTAGCATGCTACCCAAATTTCAGGTAATGGATGCATTTCAGGAAGTAAAATTTCAGAATCGTGAGTAATAGACTGGGTGTGTGATAATACACTTCAGTTAGAATAAAAATTATACTTACTTTTCATTCTCAGATACTTTAATTTTCTGATCATAAAAATGAAAAATATACTTTCTTAAAACTTAAGCTCTGTGGGTCACCAAGGAATAAACTTGTTGTTTCTTTAAGTCTATCTTACAGATGACGGTACACATAAATAGAATGTTTAATTTCATCTCTGTATATTTAATAGTTTCTTAGTAAAGTATTCCTGAAATTTGGGATGAATACTAAAAATTATATTGTACTATATTTAAAAAAATATTGAATAACTCCGTTTCTTAGTAATATTAAAATCTTTTATGATGCTAAAAGTTAAGAAAAAGTACAAATTTACCTGTTCTGAGGGTTTTTAATTTATATTTCAAAAATGGAGTTAGATATTCAAGTTCAAAACCTACTGATTTTTATGTCACATTTTTCTGTAATGTCGTCCCCCTCCACTTAAGAAGCTTTTTCTAAACTGATGTTGTTGGCAGATATGGTTAAGTCATCTGCGAAAGCCAGGCAGTCAACATACACTCCTTTGTGTTTGGGGCCTAATCGAAACGGATCTTATTTCCTTCTTCTTTCTTGACCTATTATTATTATTATTATTATTATTATTATTATTATTATTATTATTATTATTATTATTATTATTATTATTATTATTATTATTATTATTATTGCCGTTAATGGACTGATGTACTACTGTATTTTGCTTTATCCGAGACTATTCAAGCGCGAGTAGTGTGTTTTCTATATTCATTTTCCCTCGTGTAAGCCTATCAGACTGTGACCTTTCAATCACATCTTTGTGCATAAATTAAGTAATCTGATTTGCCGACTCATGGTTGGTAATTTCTGAGGCATGACCGGAAAGGTCTTTGTAAACTTCTTGTTGACTCCATACTTGAGAATAATGTCTGTGGCGACGCTTGCAACGCTCGGGAGAGTGGAATGAGTGTTGCTCATGGAGGCGCGAGCCAACAAAGGTAGCATTAATATCTCAGCCATACTGCGGTAAGCCGTAAACACTTGATATCTCCTCTGGGGCACCGTGAACCCTTGCCAACAGAGCAGTAATTATAACACTGTATCTTCTAGGCACACGTCACTTTCATAAATCAGCAACAAATGCTTATTAATTACAAAATGAGAGTTTTTTCCCGTAATTCGTGCCTTTCCACGAAATGTAACCTCTACACGTCGGATTCCAGGCAGTGAGTTTAGAATGCAAACTAATTTTGTTATTAGGAAGTGTCGCCTAGCCTGCTCTTCCATAATGTAGTGAGAGTAACATAGATTCTAGGTGTTCTAATAGGCCATGCCCCTATTGTTTATGCAGATCTCATAGCATAACCGTTGTGCAGGGTAGAATGTATTTGGTAATCGATTTAGGAAGTTTGTATTCTAACCTGTTTCTGCATAAAGCGGACTCTAGAATCACTCACGACTAAAGTACCCATAAGGGTCATTTTCGTGGAAAGTAAGAGTTTCATTTGGATCTCATGTTAAGTTCGCAATGAATATTTTTCAAGCCCAGCTCCTTGGTTGAATGGTCAACGCACTGGCTTTTGTTTCAGGGGAAGAGCAGGGGTTAATCCCAACAAAGTAACAGGCAATAGGCTAGGAAAAGGGAGAATGAAGGTTTTCATGCCACCTTAAACAAAATAAAGTGTTTAATGTTTATCTCAAAGGTGGTGGATGAAGAACAGATGCAAACAACGTGTCAGTCAGTAAGGGATACGACAGCCGAGTGGCATGTGACGTCTCACTATGGTAGTAATACTGAATAATGAGTTCTGACTGTTCTTACAGGAAGGACCGTTTACTGACTGGCCGTGTGAAGAGAAGGGAGTACGGGGTACGGTTGTCATGGAAACGTGGGCGGACTCACTGCGGTTGTCATGGAGATAAGCCTGCTGGCCGGCTCATGTTGCTTAGTGTTGCCAAATATCTCACTTCTATGTTACGTAGAACAGAACACACCGATCTGAACGAACGAACATGTGAGCCGGAAGTGAAGGGAAGGAGAAAGGAATGTAGGAGTGTGACAACACCATGCAGTTCTCCTCCCTCCAGCCCTATCTGTCAAAACGATTGTTTTAATATGACGGGTATTAGTGGCCACGGTGTCATTCCCAGTTATTTATGGAATTTTAATCTGAAACGGCTAATCCCTTTGGTTCGGGGACTGGGTGGTTGTGCTGTCCCGCGACATCCCTGCAAATCATACGCTACACTGTCATCCACCGTTAGTGAATGTAGTTTTCAAAACACAGCAGATGTCACTCACCGTCGTCAGATTGTCTGCCTTACAAGGACTATAAAAGGTTAGCAATACACACACACCTGAGGTCCAACAGGAAATTACAGTATTTGCGAGGATCGGAAAAGATCGCCACCACTATGAGAAAGATGGCATTAACCTGAAGAGACGGGTTCATAAAAGACTCATTGTGAGAAGAAACGGAGAACCCATCTCCGCTTGCTAACAGAGGTGCACAAAGAACTGTGAAGAGGTGGTATAGAATCAGCAAAATTTCGAGGTAGATTTGTTTTTCGAAAGAAAGTTACGGAATTGAGGGATAATGCTGGGGAACAACCAGCTGGGCCGCGAGAGGACCAATCGAAGAAACAAAATCTCTACCATGGGAGGGCTTTGAACACGGAGCTCCGAGCTGACAGGATTGCGCCACAGTAAGTTCGCTACTGTCACACTGGCTGAAACCACCGGTGTGTTTGTATTTCTCAGCAGAGTTCTCAAGTCGGTGTTACGCCACAACACCGTCTCGCAAAGTCGCCCACGAAGCGATCTCATTGGCTTACTTCAGCAGCTGATAACTGGGAAATGGCGCGAGATTATTTATCAGCATGACCAATCCTCTGACGGTCGTATCCAGGTTCACATTGTTTGCGACCGGCTTGTAAGTATAATAATTGCAAGGCGTGTATTAGATTACTGAATGTTGTGACGAATTTGAATTTATGGTATCGGATTGCTAGCTCATGCATGTGTTGTTGTGAGAGGTGGTGTATCATGGCTTGTAAACGCGGTAGATGAGCGGATCAGGTGTCTCATGACAGTGTGGAAGTCTCACAGTGCCGCTCCACACGCTAGAAATGTTTTCACCATTAGAAGGAGAAGATGTGCCTTTACAGAGCTTGCTTTTCTGTTCTCCCCGACACACCCGCGCACAAATTCTACGGCGTACCGGTGATTGGTTTAATATAAAGATTTATACAGTGAGTAACATCCCACTCGGAATGTGAAATGAGTTAAATGTTCCCTCTCACACCTGACGACAAAGAATTCTTCGACGTTAGTTTCTCTTGATGCTGAAAAGTTCTGTAGGAAAACGACAAAATGATAATTCTTTATTTTTGTTTATTTAATATGACCCACGACATTCTAGGTTTGCCAAATTTCAGAGAATAATACAGAGTGAAAATATTTAGGAATGATGATAAATCAGAATAATCTTAAAAATGTTTATAACTAAGCATATTAAATGACGTGAACTCCAAAGAACCAGACACGGAGTATTTGATTATTGATACGAATGTCTCACCTTGTAGATTTCTCGACAGTTGATATTTCTGTCGCTATATAACGAAAGATTTGGGAATTTTTCCCCTTGAGACAAAGAAATTTTCAGTCACAGTAATTTTTCGAAGGAAGCAAGGGAAGGTTGGATTATAAGTATTAATTTTCTAATTGTCCACATTAGTCGGCTGAAAGGCTGAAGTTCCAAAGCGCAGCGTTGGAAGAATAATTTCTGTTTAGTTCCTCCGTCTATCAATCGCTATAATATCAATCCTACGTGTGCTGCTCCATCGGCGATGCCGTGGACTTCTTTGTACACTTCCAGATTTTTGAGACGAAGAACATTAGCAATCATATTTCAAAGTCCGTATTGACAGTAATAATCATCTAAATTAAAATACGTAGATCAGTCTGTGCTGGGTAACGCCACTCATACATTTAATTTACTCGACGCTCCATCGGTCCATGAGGCCCATTTATACAAAACTTACGTGGATCTCTGCTACATCTGCCGCATTCATGAAGGATATTATCCAATCAGTGATTCAGTTTCCTTACTGACAACATACGAGACAGAGGAAATATTATATCAAGTTTATTACTTGTGAAACAAAGACTGTTATGAATGGAGCCAACTTTTATTCATTGGATTTTACTGTCATAATCACATTTTACTGCATTCGATCTAAACTACATAATTTATCTCAGACAGACTTTATAGGCTAATAACGTAAACTTATGTATTCCCTTTTCAATGATGACGAAGGCTCAAATACGAACATTAAAATTAAAATTAAAATATGTTAATTAAGTAATATATAAGATTACAGTACATAGTACTGTATAGGTTGAGATTTTACGAGTATATTTGAATTCAGACAAGAATTTAAATTCGAACTCATAATCGTTACAGGCATTCACTGGCTGACAGGCAAAGAGCTCGAAACTAAAAATAATTGTATTCTGAGTGAATATGTGTTGCCGATTATGGGTTCTTAAGTAAATACTGTCAATGGTATAGCCATTCTGAAACAACGGTGTGGTCACTACTTGGATGGACCCATGCATAATTGGCTAGACAACAAGTGAAGGAACCGGTCACCTACTGATGTAAACTCTAGCTATAGTTGTAATATTGCAAGATGCGTCCTGACGGTTCTTAGAGGGAGGTCCGTTTACTGCTTGCCTGGGTGGAGAGAAGGGAGTTGGGGGTATGGTTGCCATGGAAACGTGGCTACCCTACTGCGGTTGCAATGGAGATAAGCCTGCTGGTCATGCCAAGTTGCTTGGAGTTGCCGAACCTCTCATTTCTGAGCGCTCTGAACGTACGAACAAGTGAGTCGGAGGTGAAGAATGCAGGAATGGGGCAACACCGTGTAATGCTACTCCCTAGAAGTGGAAAGGAAGCGGCCGTGGCTTTAATTCAGTTACAACCGAGCATTTACCTGGCGTAAAATGGGAAACCACGGAATACCATCTTCAGGTGTGCCGACAGTGGGGCTAGAGCCCACTATCTCCCGAATGCAAGTTCACAGCTGTGCGACCCAGATCGTATGGCCAACTCGCTCGGTAAGAGTTTTTATGAAACTAGGATATATATTCTTTCCTTTTTAAGGAAACACAAATGTTTGCTTTCCATGAGATATATGCCGTCTTTATTAAAGTAGGCAATATATTATTCTCGTGTTAATAAAAGAAATCTGATCTACTGGAATACAGTATCTTTCTGTATTAAGGAACCGACTATTCACTTTTCAGGGAATATATTTCCATTAATCGTGGGTAGGGTAATTCCTTTCAATCTCATAATCTACCGCGATGGGGCTTTTTACCGGCGTGTGAGTACTTGTAGATTTTTTTTGCTAGGGGCTTTACGTCGCACCGACACAGATAGGTCTTATGGCGACGATGGGATAGGAAAGGCCTAGGAGTTGGAAGGAAGCGGCCGTGGCCTTAATTAAGGTACAGCCCCAGCATTTGCCTGGTGTGAAAATGGGGAAACCACGGAAAACTATTTTCAGGGCTGCCGATAGTGGGATTCGAACCTACTATCTCCCGGATGCAAGCTCACAGCCGCGTGCCTCTACGCGCACGGCCAACTCGCCCGGTGAGTACTTGTAGATGAGGGGGTTAAGTTTAAGATCGATATGTACTATACGTTACGTATAATCCAAGCATACGATTGCAGTTATAATGAGAAATAATGGAACGCCAATTTAGGATGCCTGAGATGCAATTATCGTCCTCTTCTATACAATCTAACATCGCTGAATGCAGAGATAAACTCATTATAGATTTATAACAGAGATGAGAATCGAACTGGGTCAGCCAGGTGTTAAGGGACGGACAACTGAGAGTTAACTCGTAACCCCTAACTGAAGCCACCATAATACAAAGCTCAGAGTGTGAAATAATACTTATACTACCTTACTGTGCGTAAAACTTGTGGTCATAAAGTGAGAAATGCTGTAAAAGATTGATAACGCTAATGTTATGACCAGTGCTAGAGAAGTGGATAACGTTTATGAGTGAAGTTGAGCTGCCCAATGATAGCGTGTGTTAACTTAATTACCCGAGCACTTTGTTGCGAATTAGCACCCTCTCTTATCGCAGCCTACCAGCGCTACCATTAATACTCTCCATATTCACGTCTCACTTCTTTTCTTCCTACAAACGAGAGCATTTGCAGAATTTCGAATTAATATGGATTATTCTATAATTCTATATTGAGTTCATGAAAACGCATTTTATGATAATCCTGGTAGAGTGGTTAGTATACTGGCATCTTATTCCAAAACCCACTGATCAAATTCCCATCCATCAACAAATCATTCTTCTACACGGCTTTGTAATACTTTTTATTTACGCGAATTACTGAATTATGCTAATACAACATCGCCCAAGAACATTTAACAACCCAGTCCCTGGACCAATACAATAGTTCACAGTATGTAGAGGAGGAGGATTTGTATCCAAGCTGTACTGTATTCATAGAAGCAATAAATCCCGATGTACCTAAAATACAACTGACTTCAGGATTCGTGGCAATTTCCTTGTATGAAAATCGAAAATCCCCAGTGATTTTAGGTTTTTCTAATATGAAAAGATGTTTGAATCACTTTTCGAGCTTTCAAACCATTTTTCGAATTTTGATGTCATTTACACTATTTCGATGAATTGTTTGGCGTTTTATTTTTTCTTAGCTGTTTTAAACTAGAATACATATCTTATCCTCTTCTGAGCACATATAAAACCATAATGATATCTCGTGCTATGTTGCAGTCACTTGATGTTACAAACGTCGGATATTACGTGATAATGGCGTATGGCCTCCGAAGAGGCCTGGTCTTTTTCTAGTCGATGGCCTATAGGAGATTTGCATGTCTGTGAGGATGTAGCCCTACCTTAGGTGACTTCTAATTTTGAAGACGGCAAACGCACCCAGCCCCCAAGCCAGACGAGTTGACCGATGAAAGTTAAAATAACCGACCCGGCCGGGAAACGAACCCGGGACAATTTGGACGCAAACACAAGAACCCTAAACATTCAACCAAGTTTAAGGACCTCGGTTCCACTGACAACTAACAACAGACTGAACAGCTATCTTCAAATCAGCCATTATCGTTTCACGACACGTATTTAAACAGCAAGTGGTAAAATCTACTACATTTATTGTCAAGAAATGGGCTCTAGTTTTCTGGTCCAGGGAATGAAACAGAAAAGCTCCAACTCGATACCTTTAACTTTTAAGGAGTTAGTCCTTCCACTCTTCGAGTGAGTTTTTCCAAGATTTTACTTGAAATGCACTCAACCAAAGTTTTCCAATGACATCAGCCAGATAGGAAGGACTCAATAAATAAGCATCAACGTATGAAACTTAGTTTTTTATATATTGAGGATTGGGTATTTTTCTATCTAAGAGACTCACCAAGAATCCTTATATATAATTCCGTAAGGAAAACAAAATTTAGGGTGTTTGTTAAGTCGTGAGATCGTGGGAGATTCCATGAAACAAAAAGGTCCTTTGAAGCATCATGTTTCATTAAAGACATGTAAAAATATTAAGATAAATATGAATTGTGCGATAAACACTCAACAGATTTACTTGGGTGATAGGGTACCTTCAATGAAATCCCCGAGTTACAAATATAACTACAAGAATAGTTCGAAACTCAAACACTGGCTTGTATATACTAAGAGCTTCGTCTAATTTGCAATTCAAGGACTGAACGGCTACCTTGAGAGTCAAGCAGGAGAGAGAAACACGTGATCGTCTGGCAGTTGGTGGGTTCGAATCACCTTGATCGTTAGCTGCTCATTTCACTTGGAACTTCCAGCGGAAACACTTTTTCACTTATTGGCGGAATTATATAGCGTTCAGCCAGGTGAAAGCTCAAACAGATGCACTGGTAGTAGTTAACGAAACGAAAGAGCAAGCCAGGATGGTAATACACTGTGTACAAAGAACAAGGTGTGGTAAAGGTTTGTAAAATTGTGATATTTTTGGTTCATTAGTGTTATTCTTATAATAACGGGTTGTAAAATAAGGTAGTCACTCTAGTGTACGGCCCACGAATTCCAGTTATCAATATCGACTTGAGTCAGTAACGACAACTTAATCCGATTTACTAAGGTTCGGCTCCCTGGCTGAACGGTCAGCGTACAGAAATTGTAAGAGGACGTAGTATTCTGAAACAAAAAACGCTATCTCTATCGTTTTATACTTTCTCCTAGTGAAAGCTCACCAGAAAATCAACAAGGAAATGTATGTTCAATCTCGAGTAACTTCCGTGTCAGCCTATGCAGCGTGGCAGCGGCCATACTGTCTTACGTGATAACCTTGGGTGGTGCGTTACCGTAGCACACTGACATGTCGCTCGCTCACATGCGGGTATCACAGAACAGCATCTGGTCATCGTGTCCGAATAATGTAGCGACACTTTTCTGATTATCATGTGCTAAGGTTTCCAGAACCCCTTCGTGTATAAGACTGAAATCGTAGTAGTAAAACTCCTGATTTCGGGTTAGCATAATGCATTTGTTTGTGAAGCATTTCGGTAAGCACAGTGCATTTCGTGCATGTCAAAGTGCGCTGCACTTCAAAATAATAATTGAAATGACACACCCACGTAACATAAGTTATGTAATAAACGTAAACATTGCAAGCACGTTCTGTGGTATTGACGGGTATTAAATGATAAATGTATCCTCTATCCTAGGATATAGGCTAATAAAAATAACATGTCAATATGTCATGTATAGCTGAGTGGCTGTTCGTCGGCCTCTGAAGCTCAAACAGCAGCTAAATTGCTAAAGTAATTTAGGTGAAGATGACGCTGTAATGCCACCTGCTGCGACCGTCTATACGTTTAGAGCGCTAGACCGCTCCTGTTAACACAAGGAGAAATCTTAATTACGTCAGCCCTGTTTGGAGAAGTCGTGCGCGCGACACGTTCCTTGTGTACGTGCGGCCAACCAGTCGCATGTATTTGTTACCTCAGAATCCTTCTATCACAAATAGGTATCAGGTATATGTGAAACATCTTAAAGGATTTCCAGAGGTGAGATTTCATTTTGGAGAAAGAAACAAAAATATTTTATTGTAGTAAAAATGTCACCTTTCCGAGAAAAGTGTATTCACTCTCTGATCTCTTCAAAAATAATTTCTTTTTTACAGCGACTTCCTGGAGAGAAATTCTCTTTAAAAGAGTCGGGATATTTAAGCAACATTAAGTTAGAATGCAAACTTACAGAAGCGAGTAACAAGTATATACTAGCCTGCACAATGGTTGTGCTATGAGGTTTGCATACATTTTTAGATGTACAGGCTACAACAACCCCTGAATTTTATGTTACTTTTACAACGTTTTGGAACAGCGGGTTGCATCGCACTTCCTGCTAACCAAATAAGTTTGCATTCTAAACTATTAATGCCAAAAGTCGGAACTCTACTCGTTAACGATAGCTTAATTAACATGTAAATCATTTTTTTAATTTAATTACTACTCAATCTGTGGATTGCCATTACGACAAAGTATATAAAATCTTTCATTTGAAGTATATGTTCAAGGCTACAGAGGAAATATTTACAACTTTATTTATTTATTTATTCTACCAATGTAGAGCATATAAATGATTTCCCAAAATCTGAAGGAAACCCGTTAGTGCCAATATAGCTACGTCCTGAACTACTCGTTCACATGAACTGATGTGGCTACAAAGTCACAGAAGAATCTGGGAACTATTGTCTTACATTTCCACCAAATGCCCGTAACAGTATTGTATTTCGTATAATAGTGTCTACATGTTTCTGAAACGATTTAGTCATGTTCTCATAATATTCATAATTTTTTCTTGATCTAACGCAGTGGCTGTGAAATCAGTGATAAAGCCTGACCTCGTTTACCTGTCGATTTCCAGTATACGCAGACCATAGCCGACTCTGTGTTGAAATATTCATTGGCGATTGTTATACACCATTTTTACTCCAGGCATTGGATTTTTTCCCAATAAAATCTGAACGAGGAAATCCGCCTGCTGGTTGACAGTTTTAATCATGAGTTTTAACTCAAACCTCGCTTACGTTGAAATATCAAATGGAAGAAATATCATTCATATGAACTGATCAGAAGGTCGAACTTACGATTCCCTAATAGTGGCGGCCATCTGATGGATTATCTCTCCACTTGATGCTAATAGTTAATGTCACCGCTTTTTCATCCATAATGGAAAGACATCCATTTAGTTCGCATTTTAAGTCAGGCTAAGTGCTTGAATTCTCTTAATGTGTCAGAAAACAAATTATACCGAGTTCTTCATATTTACATATAAAATATCATGTCATCAGTATGCGTGTCTCTTTAAATGAACGGCCAGCACACTGTTTCATAGGGTCTCGGGTTCGATTGTTGGTCTGGACGCGAGTTGTTATTGCATATGATTAATTCGTCTGTCTTGGGGACCAGGCGTTTGTATTTGTCACGATACGCATCCTACCACCTACCAACTACTGCGCAAACATCCTTACCCGTAGGGTTGGTGTCAGGAGATATGTACAATTTGTAAAACTGGAGCAAATTCACTGCAAGTGCCTACCACAGTAAGTTGGGGAAAAATATATTTTTCTTTCAATTTGCTTTACATCGCACCTACACAGATAGTTCTTATAGCGACGATGGGATAAGAAAGGTCTAGGAGTGGAAAGGAAACAGCCGTAGCCTTAATTAGGATTCGAACCCACTATCTCTCGAATGCAAGCTCACAGCTGCGCGCTCTTAACCGCAGGGCCAACTTGCTCCTTGGAAAATTTTAGGAAGGGGAATAAGAACGTATAAACAGTATGGCAGGAATATAATTACATACTTCAATACAATTTTTAAAGCTTCGTCCAAAATCGCGCATCTCCCGAGGAAGTCCTCAGCGTTGCAACCAACATAAGTACTTGAACAATCGCTTAGGAGCATGAGGGTACGGTATTGTATATTCCTTGCGTTTAATATTTTGTCTGAATTGCTTTAAATTAATGTCAAAATATAATTTACGTTCCATATACATACAAACCCTCTGGATACCTACAACAAACTTTATAATATCTCTAGATTCATTGTGAAAAGTGCACTTACGAGAAACTTATACAGTACCCTGCGCTTATACTTTCCCAGAATGCATGACATACTTTGTTCTCTGACACATTAATAGAATTCAGGCATTTAGTTTGAATTTCAGCATGAACTAAATGGATGTCTTTCATTAATGGATGAGAAATAGGAGACATTAACATCACTTAAAAAAGACAACTTCCTCTCATTGAGGAACATTTATCCATAAAAACTCTATTCACATTACCTTCATACGCCTGAGCGTTGTTGATCAATTTATTTGCATTTCACGAAGTTTGAACGAATAAACAGACTTCATCAAATAAAACCTAATTGCAGATCTTTAGTCTCTTGCTGATATGCATTAAGTTTTACGACAAGAACAATACGACTCTCGGGAGAGAGCAGGAAGCAGTTGAAGTGAATGGGAAGTCTTTCTTTCCATACGCTAACTGCATTACAAAATCGACAAGCACTTTGTAATGAATTCAGTGGAAGTGAAACATTGAACTGTAGCTTTTTTCAACACAAGAATCCAGCGTAATTCCGTTGTTTGTCTGAGGAATATAGTGTATCACCTCCAGTATAGCACCGAAGCAATAACTCTTGTACGACAAACGGAGTTTACAAGTTAAATATCAACAAATAAATTTCTCTAGCAATATTAAGGTACCATATTTTTCATGGAATGCAGTAATAAGCAGACTTAAATTTGAAGGCGGTATGAGTGACACAGATGGGAGAATGCTGGCTTTGTGACCCCGTACTGAGGAGTTCGATTCTGGCTCAGTATGATGGTATTTAAAGGAAACCAAATACATCAGCGCCTTGTCCACAGTTTCCATTCATCAACGATATGCATTTAGGGCAATCGTCTAGGTGAGAGATTCCCTATCAATTGTTTATCTAGCTTTTCTTAAATATGTTCAAAGAACTTGGACATTTATCGAACATTTTCCTTGATAAATATTCCAGTCCCTCACTCTTCGTCCTATAAATGAATATTTGCCCTAATTAGTCCTCTTGACTTACAAGTTATTACTTTTAAAAGTTCCACTCATGGTTATTTGTCTACCAATGCCATTTCATGCCAACTCTATACTGACAGTTCGGAACATATCACTTAGTTGGGCATCTCTTCTCTTTATTCCCAAGTGTTCCCAACATTTTCGTAACACTACTCGTTTGTCGGAAATCACCCAGAACAAATCGGTCTGCTTTCCTTTGGATCTTTTCCACATCTCGTATCAACTAGTCGTGGTGTGGGTCTCATACACTCTAATTGAGAGTCTTACCAGAGACTTATATCTGCTTGACATCCCTCCTACAACCCCTAAGGGACATCACAACCGTGTGGAGATCTCTGTAGGCTTTCTTTACAATCTTGTTAATGTGATTACTCCAATGAAGGTCATTCCTTACTACCACTGGATCTACACTGTAATTAAAACTGAGAGAACTTCCTTCTTTGTGAAACCTGCAACCTGACTTTTTATCCCTTTTACCATCATACCGGCAAGTGAAAGAACTCCATTCCAACAAATGTATTTCTGAAATGTAAACATGTTGTGTGAAACTATGGCTCTGATTCGAGAGGTGTTATGTGTTACCGGTTCTGCTTTATGGTGTTGACGGGTGAGTTTCCTTGATATATTTTACTATTCAGTCAACTGATGACCTATGACGATTCATACACTCAATATTGGGAGTACAATGAATTAAATAGATATAATTTACTTTTATTATTATTATTATTATTATTATTATTATTATTATTATTATTATTATTATTATTATTATTACGTCGTTTGGGTCATCAGTCCAAGGACTGGTTTGATGCAGCCCTACATGCCACCTATTCCCGCGCTAACCTTTTAATTTCTACATAACCACTACGTACTTCATCTACTCTAACCTGTTTGTCATACTCATACCTTGGTCAACCCCTGCCATTTTCACTGCCTGCACTTCCATCGAAACTAACTGAAGAAGACCTGGATATATTAAGTTGTGCCCTATCATTGTATCCCTTTTTCTCGTGAAATTTCGCAAAATCGTTCTCCTGTCATCAATTCGAGTCAGTATCTCTTTATTTGTGATTCGATTTGCCCATCTCAACTTAAGCATTCTTCTGCAACACCACATTTCAAAAGCTTCTATTCCCTTTCTTTCTGACATAGCTGTCGTCGTGTTTCACTTCCATACAATGCCACGCTCCAGAGGAAATCCTTTACGGAGGTCTTCTTAATTCCTATACCAATGAAATGAAATGTCGTATGGCTTTTAGTGCCGGGATATCCCAGGAAGGGTTCGGCTCGCCAGGTGCAGGTCTTTCTATTTGACACCCGTAGGTGACCTGCGCATCGTGATGAGGATGAAATGATGATGAAGACAACACATACACCCAGCCCCCGTGCCATTGGAATTAACCAATTAAGGTTAAAATCCCCGACCCGGCCGGGAATCGAACCCGGGACCCTCTGAACCGAAGGCCAGTACGCTGACCGTTCAGCCAACGAGTCGGTCCTATACCAATGTTCGAAGTGAACAAATCTCATTTCTTAAGGAAGGTCTTCCGTTCTTGTGCTGCATTTGATGTCCTCATTACTTGTGCCATCATTCGTTATTCTGCTACCCAAGTAAGACTATTCATCTACTTCATTTACGACTTCTTTTCCTAATCTGCTCTTTCCTGCATTACAAGGTTTCATTCGATTGCACTTCGTTACCTGTGTTTTGGATTTGTTTTCACCTTGCACTCCTTCACCAGAGTGTGTTCACGACGTTGAGCTATTTCTCCATATCTTACACAGACGCTTTATTATTGTTGTTACCCATGTCACTGGCCGCCACTGCTCTTTAGGGACCAATATTACGTGATTTCAGCTGTAAGGTTTGGTCCATGTGCAATATGTAATATGAGAAATGTTGGCTTTACCATAAAGGGTTGAGAAGGGAATTTTACCTCTGCCTTCTTGCCGGTACAGAATGGTTCCGAATTGAGTAGCGACAGCTATCATGTACGTATTTAAAAAAAATAATTTATCAACATGCTTATATAAACATAATGACAGTAATAATTAATACTACTATGTATATATACAATTAACTACATAAATATCTTCTGCCAATATTAACTGCTTGCTGGTTGTAAGGTGACAAAATTTATTTTGCCGGGCTGACGGGATCAGACGGTTGAGACGCTGGCCTTCTTACCCTCAACTTGGCAGGTTCAATCCTGGCTCAGTCTGGCGGTATTTGAAGGTGAAAAAATTCCTGCAGGACTAAATTCCGTCACCTTCACGTCTCCGAAAACCGTAAAAGTATTTAGTAGGACGTAAAGCAAACATTAATCTTAAAATTTATTTTGTTTACAAACTTAGAAAATTCCTTTACCAGTTTGTCGATGAGTTCGTATTTCTCCACCGGTAAGTGGCCCACTGAGTTTGTAATGCTTCTACAAAGTTCACCTCTCTTGGAGTTGAGTAACTCACACTCGAAAAGAATATTGTTCAACTGTCTGATGATTTGTTTCACTGAATACACATTTAGGGTATTCACCGAATTTCCCGTGGCCTTGTAGTTATAGCTGTTATATTATGACCTCGGTTTAGTATAATTTTAAGTATACTGCGTAGATTAGTAAAGTATGATTTTGTTATGCTTCCGTTTGTTGTATTTTCCCACTCGCTCCCCCACAGTCGAATGGCATCCTCCTCAGCTCTTGATTTATTGTATAGATAGGTGTTGGATTGTAAACCACTTTTAAGTTCAGGTTCTTTGCAGCTTCTTTGGCCAGATGATCTAAAAGTTCGTTTCCTTCATCGCCAGCATGATCCTTAATGCATGTAACATGTATTATGCATTATCCGGTTTTGTTGCTGACGATATGGTTAAATTCTTTGTATTTATTCTATTTTTGTATTGTGCTGGAGGTTGTTTCGTAAAAGATCCCAGGTTATTTTATTGCCAGTGTGTATTATAGCAGATTTTTCATGTAGATGATGTATGTATGTATGTATGTATGTATGTATGTATGTATGTATGTATGTATGTATGTATGTATGTATGTATGTATGCATGTATGTATGTCGTGTACTCAGAACGTGGTCTGCTTGGGATCTCAACTACTTCACCATCAGCTGTTGTAGATGGCCCAAGCGTAACTGAGGAGGCATACAAAGTATATGAGAAGTTAGGTATTTTCCCGTTGCCTTCCTCACTGGAGCAACCGTCACTATTGTGTATCAGGCAGTCTAAATCACTGAAATGCATACACCAGTGGATCCTTTGAGTTGACATTAACACGCCCCTCATAACACGAACTGGCTACGTGAGGAATGGCATTACACTACCATCGCTAATTCCTCAGTCGCTTTCATATCCTCAAATCCAAGGATGAGACCAAGATAGGTCAATACAAGTAACATCTCTGTTCCAGCCAATACCAGAAGACTTCACTGTAAACACCAGATGTCTCGAGCGAAGGCAGAACAGCCGCGGCATAAGCGCACAATATTGGGGACGCAATCCATCATTTCGCGCGGTAGACAGACACTAATAGATGGGCGTTATACAAGTTTAATTGAGAGATCATAAATAAATAAAACACTGAAGTGTATTTCCAAAATGTTAAGTGACAGATACGATACAACCTAAGGGAGTATGAAGATTAAATCTTCGTGTGTTTAAATAACGTAGCAGAAAGGGACGACCTTATCAAGCGGATGGTGTGTCCTTCCGACGTCCAGTGAAGAGAGAATACTCCTTGTGTGAACTCACCTATCTGGTACGTTAAAAAGAAATTCGAATCCTATGGCGCCATGATAGCCGTGTGACACTGTTATTGTCTTCTCATTAAGGCGGCCGTGGTTTGAATCTTGCCCAATGTACTGGGGGATTATCCAAATGAAAACTCATGACCCCGTAGTTCGTATTACACAAAAAAGTGCAGGACTCGTGGCTATGAACACGGCATTATGTCACTAAAGCTATCAGCTTGTTTTTTATTATTTATAATTATATGCTTAAGACCGTAGAATAGAACTCCAGTAAAATCAGTTCACTTACGACTACTTTAAAAGCGAGAGATTGTCATCGGCCATGTAGTGAAGGTACAGAATTTACATAAATAATTTAGCATACTAATACCTCATGATCAGTAGTGATTTTAAAGGCAATTGCTCATTAATAACAATAATATAGCCGACTTAGTTGAATGGTTAGCTCAAGGGCCCTTGGTTCAGAGGGCTCCCCCTTCGATTCCCGCCCTGTCCTGTACGCCTCATTTTGGTGCTGCCATTGGTTTTTGGGGTTTCCTTATAACCACATAACCTTTGGTGGTGCTATTTGAGGATCCAACCAGTCTCTGGGCTGATGACCTAACAGACAGACAATGATTTATATGTTAGGTCCCTTTAAACAACAAGCATCATCATTATCAGTTATTTCTTCTTGCTTGGGGGCAGGGTGTTTATGTCTGTTTTAATGCAAATATCTCGTCATTTACATACACGAAATAGTGGAATGCATCCCTTCAAATAAGTCCCCAAGGGCTATTGACTTGGGAGCGCGGGTAGTGACCACGTGGCCCTTCGCTGATACTTGGTATTTCTTCGACTTACTTGTGTTAGGCTCCTCACTTTCATCTAACCTATCACACCTATCTTGGTCAACAATTTTTCTTTTCCGACCTCGATGGAATTATGTTCGCGAATCCTAGGGAGTTCTTAATTTTCATGTATTTCGCGGCCCTTGTCTTTCTATGGCCGATATCTTCATTTTTCGGGGTGTCGGACCCCTTCCATTTTACACTCTGATTAGTACTAATAGAGGATGGTTGCCCAGTAGTACTTCATCTTAAAACAATAATCACCACTTTCAGATAGGGATGCCATCAAGAAAGGCATTTGACTGTAAAACTAAGATATGGCTTCAAGTACTGGGTTCAGGCATTTTGTTTGGCGATATTTAGGCTGCCTCTGTATCAGTTTTAACGTTCCATTTATCTCTACCAGTCGGCAGAAAAGCCAGAATTATTTGTCGTGAGCAACTGCTGTTACTTTATCAGGATATTCGCCGAATTTCTCACATCTTATGTCATGGAGTAGAAAACGGACTTCCTTTCCCTCTTCAACAATCCGACCATCCCGTCAGGTTGGGATCCGGTGGCCGACACTCTACGGCACATAATGGGCGCCAGGCTACGCGGATGTTTACCTCGTAGAGATGATTTAGCATGCTGAAAGCCAACAACGTGAATCTGCCACATTCAATAGCTCTCAAATGCCGCCGACAGGTGTCAGCGGGAATCGAACCTGCTTGTCACAGTCTTACGAAATCAGCTAATATTGAGCTAATTCACGTTTTCAATAAACATCAGTGGCTTAGTATTTGAAAAGATTTAACACCGACTTTCTGTGTATCTCTTGACGGTTTGTGATTCTCGTTCTATATTTCATTTCTTTTTGCCTCTTACCAATTCGGGTTAAAAGTAAACTAAATTATACTGGCACTGGCCAGCTAAGTGTCACTTCAATTATTAATTTATTAAATATAATTAATCTAGAGTCTTCTTTACAATTTTTACTCGATATTCAAATTTTCATTGAGTTGCCAGCACAAATAGTGTAACACTTCACGATACATTGTTGAGATGCATAGATGTATATTTTGGGTTCCCAGTTTCAAATGAAGAGGGAAAGGCATGTCAGTTCATCCTACAAGAGGTAGGTTTGTTTCCTCTTTAGGGCAAAGATCTAAGTACCCAAACCCAGTGCCTTCATCGCCTGTAGCGAGGTACTACCGCTTTTCTTCGAGTTTAGTACGATTTCCTTATGAAGTGTACGTTATTGGCAATGCGTAGTTCTGAAATCATGAATCCACACTCGACATCCTTCTAAGTTTGAAATCTTGAACGTTATCCTCTTAGGGAGTTTTGTATTGTATTGAGAAAGGCGGATTGAAGTTGGTTGCGAGACATGCAAAGTGGATGAGGTAGAACAAGAGGCTGTTCTGCCGGCCGCAAGGAATCGATAGACGGCTAATAGGTCCAGTGTGATAGCGCACGGACAACCTGCCGCGCTGTGTCTCTGGCGTCATTGTGTCGTCAATGTTAATCCCTAAGAATTATATCAATGTAATGAGGAGTTTTACAGAAATGGTCACAAGACCGCAGAAAAGGAAAGTACTGTAATGGACAGAATTATATACTAAATCCATATGGCACAATAACTGTCTTGTTCCCTTCTATCCTATACTAACCCAGAAGTCCGGTAAATTCTTCCCATTCGGACGATGACCTAGCTGTTAGGCCCCTTTAAGCAGCAAACAAAACAACAATTCTTCCCATTCCTATTAGTTTCTATATCTTCCCCACATTTACCAATCACCATTTCGTATCCTTCAGTTCTTTTTTCAACTCTCGTATTGAAATCGCACATTAGCACTATCCTATCACTGCTGTTGACCCTGACTGCGATGTTACTCAGTACAATAGGTGGGAACTTCATCCTCATTTGCACACACATGGTGAATGCAGTGAGACAATTCTCGTCTTCATTCCTCCAACTACCTAACCTTCCCACATCATTCGCTCATTTACGTGCCTAACAGAAACTACGTTGCGTGCAATAGTATTCTTGGTGAACAGTTCTACTCCATTCTCCGTCCTTTCCTTCTTATCTCCGATCTCTTCCTCGTTATTTCCCCTTACTCCTAACACAACCAGATGCATCCTCCTTGTTGATTCAGTCAATGCTATAATGGAGAGAATTATTGCACTAAATCTACTCGAAACAAAAACAGTTCTCCTCTAAGGTTATATCTCACAATGCTCTTCGTATCCATTGTTTTCCTTAAGACTGGTCACGCCTCCCAGCCACAATATTCATTAAGTTCATTTTCGTATGCTAACGTGCAAAGGAAAATGAACCTTAAGCACATTATACTGTAGGAGTGCATAAATAAGTCATTCGCCGGGCTGAGTGGTTCAGACGGTTGAGTCGCTGGACTTCTGACCCCAACTTGGCAGGTTCGACCCTGGCTCAGTCGAATGGTATTTGAAGGTGCTCAAATACGTCAGCCTCGTGTCGGTAGATTTACTGGCACGTAAAAGATCTCCTTCGGGACAAAATTCTGGCCCCTCGGAGTCTCCGTAAACCGTAAAAGTTGTTAGTTGGACGTAAAGCAGATAACATTAATTATTATTATTATTATTATTATTATTATTATTATTATTATTATTAAATAAGTCATGCAAACATACATAGCTAGAGAGGTACGGTAAGGTTAATTTTCCTTTATAAGTAAGCAATGGAAAATAAAATAAACACAACAAATATTGTTTTTATGGACTAAATATCCACATGTGGGTGGGAGGCGTGACCAGTCTTAAGGACACTAGTGGATGAGAAGAGCATTATGTGATATAACCTTTTGCCCGAACAGGGACGAATTCATTTCCATGGGACAGAGAACGTGGGGGGAAAACGCGAGGTTCACACACAGATAGCTTCGTTTCCCTAGATCTGATTTCGATGACAAGGAAGAGATTCGAAGAAGGAATAAGAGCGAAAATTGGACACCATTTAGGCATCAGTACGCGACCCCATGGGCTAGGGGGGTAGCATGCTTGCGTCTGACCCAGAGGCCCCGGGTTCCTTTCCTGGCTAGGACAGATATTTTTACCAGGATCTGAGGTCCACTCAGCCTACGTGATTACAATTGAGGAGGTATCTGACGGTGGGATGGCGGCCCCGGTCTAGAAAGCCAAGAATAATGGCCGAGAGGACTCGTCGTGGCCATACGCCACCTCAAAATCTGCTGGCCTTCGGGATGAGCAGCAGCGGTCGCTTGGTAGGCCAAGGCCCTTTGGGGCTGTTGCGCCGTGGGGAAGGGGGCACTTTTCAGTTTAAAGAAGACTTATCAATATCTGTCGATATGACTCATAATTTTCCTTTCAAGGTTCCAATTCTTTCCATTCAGTTCAATACTGATGGCAAATGTACTGAAAGATTGTCTTGAACGTAATCAAAAGCACGAACAGCGATGTACTGACACGATCTGATGATCTTCAAATGGTGTCCATGGCTTAACAGTAAATGAAGACATTTATTATCAGGGGGTGGATTTCCATGGAGTAATAATTTAGATTTGAATGATAAGAAAACTTATTTTAGCGTACACGTAATTTCAGTAGGAAGAGTTGCATAGATAGAAGGGGATTTTGAAAGGCTTGCCCCTAATGTTTTATGCTACTCTTTAAACACAATTATTGTACGGCCTCAGAACCTTCTACTCGTTAAAATATAACTTATCACTGCTTAAAAAGTTACTGCCTATTTATTAGGCATGCGCCAATTCGCTACAGCAATATTGCAGTGACAGCATTTATGAATGGAGTTCACTTTCTCTATACACCAGACTTTGGAGAATAGAAATGAAGAAGCGTCGAGCGGTGTGTCAGTTGTCTTTGAGTTAATACTAATTACAGAGTGTAGTCCAGCAGGTGGCCCGCCGCTCACACACACACAACTCAGGGTTTAGTAATTAAAACAGACTCGACCGCAGTCGGCCACATAAATAAGAGAAGTAGCTGCTCTAATTGGGACCCCTCGTTATTCACCTCACAGGTGTGGCATCGGCTGTTTTTATTACTCCAGAATACCACAACAGTGAATATTGATTTACTGGGGAGAATTAAATTGTTGGACTTGCAATAACCTACAAATTTTTATTCAACTGATCATTATAATGAGTTACGGTTATTTCGGATCAAAAACTTTTAGAAAACTTCAAATTTACACGTGAATAGATTTAAAATGTTCCTAAACGTTCGTGAAAGGACATAGATTACGAAATTAAAGTTTTAACTAACTTTCGGCTTGAGTTGGTCAGCCTGCCATAGACGTGGGACTATTTAAAAGTATAGGAATTTATTTTTGGCAAACAAAACGAAGTAATCACATTGTCTTAACTCTAATGATCATTACAGAGAAAGGGGGAGGGAGATTTTCAATAAATTTTCCAATTATTTGCAATTATTTAATAAAAGACTAGGTAAGCAAAGGATAGGAAATCTGTCATCTGAGCGACTGCCCTAAATGTAGATCAGAGATGATTCATTGATCGATCGATTGATTGTTTGATAGAAGAGACGTGACTTTTCAAAAAATCGACAGAAGAAAGAGGAGGAATATTAAGATAAGAAAGGACTCCTAGGGCTCACAATCCTAATTACGTTTGGGACGGAAGAGAAAAAGGATTGGCCAAGAAAGGTAAGCAATAACATATTGAAGTTAGGAACTGACACAAGTAAGTAAATGCATTTTAAGTCATTTTAAATTCGTAATTTCAATTGTAATTTTAATTAATTAAAATAATATAGAGAACGATTTTCAGAAAGAAATTAGCCTTGTTTACAAAATAGCGATAGTTAGCGGATATAAAATCATTACACAGAGAGATTAATAAACAAAATAGAAAGTAAACTTCAAACGCAGCTGAAAAGAGAGCATAAAAATACTTTGGCATCTTCATCTAAAATAATGGAAATATTTATCAGATCACTAACATTTTCAAGAGACACGATTTCAATATAGCCTTTCGTACCAGTAATAATAATCAACGTCTAATATTTAATCACCGAAGTGTTGCGAGTAATAATAGATATTTAAATTCCGGGTTATATAAACTGAAGTGTGTAGAATGTGCCATTTCTTATATTGGGCAAACAGGACGGAATTTCCTAGTGAGATACCAGGAACACGTAAATGCCGAAAAATATAAGAAATTCTCGGCCATGAGCTTACACATGACCGAATATAATCACAGTTTTACGACATTAGAAAGAGACTTAACCACTTTGCGAACTTTAAATAAAGGTAAATTGATGAATATTTTAGAAAACTTTAATATTGATATTGATAAAACATAAGACCCTAGTCAGAATGTAAATGAAATAACTGAGAATATAAGTATACTGTTGGAAGAGGTTTCCAACCTAGATTTATGTAGGAAGGATATCTCGCCCGTTGGCTTCAGTCCACACGACATTTCTCCTACTTTTCTCACCGTTTCCCCTCTTTCGCCTCATGCTCCTCTCACAGCCATACACATACACACTCAGTCAGCTGACGGCACGGAGTGAGGGGAGAAGTAAACATAGCGGGACCGGCTGGGAGATAAAAAAGGCATTTTCATTGTTCCTCATACTCTTCACCACTGCATATTTACAAGCTTGTATCTCTTTTCTTTTTTAAAACAAATGTTTCATTTCCTTAAAACTTTAAAAATCAACCTCAACTTCGGTTATTTTTTAGAGGTTTCCCCCGATCATCGTATGTTAAAAATTTTTACATTTTAAGTTTATCTTCAAGATACTGCCAAGTGCTTACTTCTCCAGCTTTTGGAAAAAGAAGACCCCTTACGTCAGATTTGATATCAAACTCAACTTTGACTTGCTGAGGTTTTAATCCAACATGAATGAACATTTTATCTTATCATCATCATCATCATCATCATCATCATAAGTGTTTTATTTGTTTATGCCAATTTTTGTATGCTTCTTAGCTGAAGATGTTCCATATTAGGAAAGGAACATGTAATTTTTAATATTGTAATTAGAATTTAGCTGGACTTATTTTTACTAAAATACACTATTAGAGCACACAAATTCGTAGCTCGCAATACGAAGATTTCTTATCTATATATATATAAAATGAATGTATGTATGTTTGTATGTAAATGACACATCTCCTCCAGAACCACTGGAGCAAAATCAACGAAACTTGGTACATTTATAACTTACTATCCGGAGACGAGCACTGTCGTGGTAGGCTATTCCTAGCACCCTTAGGGGTGGAGTTCAGGGGGTGTTATTTATAAAATTAATCGAAAATAGTGTCGAATACATTGTTCTCGTGTTTGCTGAGAAGAATAGTGACACTCAGGATAGTTTTAAAGTACAAGTTTGGCCCCCCTTTGGGGTGGGACGGGTGTACAAATATCACCTACTATCTGGAAAATATACTGTGGGGGGAAAGATGCCTCTAGAACCCCTAGGGAAGGTGGTGAAATACAATCTATATTAATAAATGGAAGTCGGTTTGGAATCTTCTATGTGCACGGTACTGTTTATATATATAAATTAAGGTATAAAAATGAAAATAGACATGAATTAATGAGGCACTTCATGGCATCTTAGAAACTTAAAACTTGGTAAGAGAGAAGCTGATGACTTCTCGATCCCTAGAAAAAACGAAAATTCTCAAAATACCCTGACGGGGCCTCGCTGGAAGTCTCAAATTCGGGGCTCAGCATAAGAATGCAGTCGGATATATTTTTACAAAACGATAAAATACAGGTTTCATTGGCTTAAAAGTTTTCTGAAAGTCCTCATTTTTAACCATCTCTCCCTAATCAAGATGGCAGCACAATCTGCCAGACGATGTAGAAAATTGAAATTTGGCAAAATTATAGCTTTTAGCCGCTAACCAACGGAAAACTGAAGTGGTGTTAAAATTTTTCATTTCTACCCCCCAAAAATATAGAAATATGGAGGCAATTTTAATGACGGTCCAGACCTTCGTTTCGAGGTATTTGGTGGCTAAACGGTAACTTGTATCACAAAACGGATAGCACAATCTCTGTTCAATTTAGAGTGATCTACAACTTTGGTTCTATGACCTTTTATGTATTCCTATCCCTTATACGTGAAATTTGGCTCTATTTCGGGATTGGACGTAAATTTTGCACTTTTTACACGTATAATTGATAGTTTGAATCACATAGGGGAAAGATAGGGTCATCAAATGTTTCTATAACATTGGTCCACCAAGTAGCTACATGTGAGCCAAATTCTATGTCTGTAGCTGTCACATAAGTATCCGAAAAGTAAAACATTGGGTAACATCCTTACCCATATTTCACCCTATTCAACGTTTCTAACTCAATATTACCCATAAATACATGAGATACGAGAAAATATAGAACCAAACACCTAGGCCGCTAAATGTGGCGTCTTATCGTACAATCTGTTTGTTGATATGATGCACTGTTCAGCAGCAAGTAAATTTTAAATGGAGGTAAACATGCATATACTTTCTTATGTCTATCTACATTTATTCATTGAAGTCGATTTTTAGCGATCTAGAAAGGTTGTGTGTGTGTGTGTGTGTGCTATTGTAATTAATACTTTACAAGTCGATAATGACTGTCAGCAGGAGGGTGTCTGCTTTTATAATCAGGATTCCTCACATCGACTTTGACTGGTAGTAGGAATGGGTCCTTCTCCTACTCCTGGCAGAAGACTAGGAGCATGGAATTTTTTTCAAAACACCTTTACCCAATTGTGTTTGGCAGTAAGCAAGGGTACCCGCCATTATAAGTAAATTTACCCATCTAAAATGTGGCGTAGTGGCATAATGCATTGATTCTAACGTTCCTAACTCAAGGATTGAAACTCACCAATTCGGAGCGACTGGCAGTAAGCTGAGTGGCATTAGGAAAAGTAACCTCTGATTATAATGATACCAGCACAGCTCAATTTTGACTGGCAGTAGAGAAGGTGCCTGCCATTATAATACAAATTCCTTAACTGTTATCCATCTGGAAGTAGGAAATGCGGCCTGCCATTGCAAGGAAAACTCCCGAGATCGAGTGTGAGTGCGCAGTAGGCAATTGGGTCTGCCATTATAATGAAAATTCCCAACTCGATTGTGAATGGCAGTAGGCAAGTTGACCTGTCGTTATCATAACAACACCACAACTCGCACTTTACATTGGAATCAACGTATGTGGCCCTCCCTATTCTGATTCTCAGATAACGCTAAGAGACATGGAATTAAAAAAATCTTATTCACTGCATGTATAGTAATTTACTTCGATGTTCGTATACAATGTAGAATACCGTAGCGTAGCACGGGTACATTTGCTAGTTATTCAATAAAACATCAAAGTGACTGGTAACGGTGTTTTTTATTCTTTCGTTAGGAACTCAAAGTAGTCTTGCATTCGTAATAGAGTCCATGTCAAACCTGGAACCTCCAGGGCAGTAGAATACAACACCAACTGCAGCGTCGAGGATGTAGCATATTTCAAACGTTTGAGGGCGAGTAAATGAAAACTTGAAAAGTGTAATAAAGATTCGAAATGTCGCATTCGAAAATTTGTGTAACGTGACGCGACAAAATGTGTGATGGAAGTGTAACCATAGCAACCGTGCGGGCAGTGATGTAAGGTATTGTTAACAAGCAACCGTGCAGGCAGTGATGTAAGGTATTGTTACCTAGCAACCGTGCATGCAGTGATGTAAGGTATTGTTACCTAGCAACCGTCCAGGCAGTGATGTAAGGTATTGTTAACTAGCAACCGTGCAGGCAGTGATGTACGGTATTGTTAACTAGCAACCGTGCAGGCAGTGATATAAGGTATTGTTAACTAGCAACCGTGCAGGCAGTGATGCAAGGTATTGTTAGCTAGCAACCGTGCAGGCAGTGATGTAAGGTATTGTTAACTAGCAACCGTGCAGGCTATGTCTTATGGCTGGTTGGCATCTGAAATTAGCAGCCCTTGATGGATGCTCATGACCGGGAGACGAATTTATGATCATCAGATTTTTGCAAAGGGAAAACTGGTTTCTTTTTCAATACTGAAGTTTTGGTATCCATTCAAATTCGTCGACGGACAACGAATCAGTATGGGGATGTATGTTTGTCACAGCAGAATTGTGCCAATGTTCGGTCCCATAGTGCTTGTAAGCCCGTTGCCACCGTCCAAGATCGATATACTTTTTAAAGTGTCTTATACATCCACCATATTCACCAGACCTTGCCCTGTCACCACAACTTTCGACCACTCAACGACGTACTGGGAGATAAGATGTTCCGTCTTGATGAGGACGAAGGTGGTACACGCGTTACTGCGCAGAAAACCAAATGATTTTTCTTCTAGAGGAATTCATGCACTTTGTAAGCGTTGGAGAAATTGTATGGAATGTAACGCAGACTACGTAATGCAATTCTGTACCACTTTCGCATAACAAAATATTTTTTTTGCAAGTTGCTTTACGTCGCACCAATACAGGTAGTTCTTATGGTGACGATGGAGCAGGAAAGGGCTAGGAGTGGGAAGGAAGCGGCCGTGGCCATAATTAAGGTACAGCCCCAGCATTTGCCTGGTGGCAAAATGGGAAACCACGGAAAACCATCTTCAGGGCTGCCGACAGTGTGGTTCGAAACCACTATTTCCCGAATACTGGATACTGGCCGCACTTAAGTGATTGTAACTATCGAGCTCGGTCCCAATAAAATAAACTGAAGATGTATGTAAGGTATTCTTTTGACTTGTTCTCGTACATCGAACATGTGGTAATAGCTTCTAAAATCGTCTCTCTTCTTAGTGACTAGCTATGTAGCTAATTTCGTTCCGTGCATGACTCTAGTGCGAAAGTTTGTAAGATCTAATCCCCGGAACGTTCTGTTAGTACCGGGTGGAAAATATAAACCTGACCTGAAGAATGTTTATAAGATTTTGTTAATGAGAGAAGTGCCCATCACAGGAAATGCTAGGAACTGTGATTTCGATGTACCAACCGGTTGCTCAGATGTCGGCGCTTGCGCATGCACTACAGTAAATTTGTAAGGACACGGGTGTAGGTGCGTTTTGGTTATGTTTCGTCACGACGATCTCCTAATTCTCACTTGCGTCGGACTTCATTCCAGGCTTTCCTTCACTCGAGCAATGCTTTCACCGAGTCCGATAGCAACAGCGCGGCCAGTATCCAGCATTCGGGAGATGGTGGGTTCCAACACACTGTCGGCAGCCCTGAAGAGAGTTTTATATGGTTTACAATTTTCACACCAGGTAATAAAGGTCATGACCGCTTCCTTCCCACTCCTAGGTCTTTCCTTATCCCATCGTCCCCATAAGACCTATCTGTGTCCGCGCGACGTAAAGGAATATGTTAAAAAATCAACCCAAAACAATGTTTTCTGGTTCTTGAACTCTTTTCGGATAGTTACGGTTTGTATTCGCTACAGAGCCCGTATCGCGCCGAATTGGCACTACGTTTTGCATTGCAGACTTTGCAGGAAGTTTTACCAAAACATTTCCAGTCTTAAACTCTTGCGCAAAAAATTGCCCACAGGTTTTCCACGAATCGTGCTTCGCCTAAAACTCGACAATGAACACGCGCTGTTTTATTGTGAGCATCATTCTGTGTTACATTCAGCAGGTCAGTAAACACGTCTGCTCCTCTCACTCACTCACACGTGATGACATAGCGACCTAGGTGTCTGGCAGTAATGGATTGGTGCATCGAAATCACGATTTCCATCATTTCCTCTGATGGGCAGTTCACCTGTTCATTAAGAAGGATAAATTACGCGCCATACTTATAAATATACTCCGGTCTAGTGACCACCCTGTACCTAAGGGTACTAAACAGCAAGAGATTCCTATCACTATGCCTTTACTGGCTTGTTTGTAAAATAAATCCTTCCCAAGATAAAATCCCAGACGTCAGTAGACGAAGGGAGATAATAATAATAATAATAATAATAATAATAATAATAATAATAATAATAATAATAATAATAATAATAATAATAATAATAATAATAATAATAATAATAATGCCACGCGAGTTGGCCATGGGGTTAGGTGCGCGCAGCTGTGAGCTTGCATTCGGGACATAGCGGGTTCGAACCCGACTGGCGGCAGCCCTCAAGATGGTTTTCAGTGTTTCCCATTTTCACACCTTAATGAATGTCACGGCCGCTTCCTTCCCATTCCTAGGCCTTTCCTGTCCCATCGTCGCTATATGATCTATCTGTGTCGATGCAACGTAAGGCAAATAGCATAATAATAATAATAATAATAATAATAATAATAATAATAATAATAATAATAATAATAATAATAATAATAATAATAATAATAATAATAATAATAATCAAAGTACAGAAATGGAATCCATCAAAAGAGATCCAACGAGGAAGTCTACAGCAAAATAGAGAAAATTATCGACACAAGCAGAAAAAGACGGGCACGATTTTACGGTCATCTGAAAAGAATGGACGGAAGAAAGTTAACTAAAGAAATCTTTCACTTTTTTGATTCAAACCCCAATACCACAATTCCCTGGTTTAGAAATACCAAAGAAGACCTTAAAATGCTACATATCTCAGCTGAAGACGCCCTTAACAGAGATCTCTTCCGCAAGAAAATATTGACGAACGGGCTAAACCGAGACGAGCAGCCGAAGAGAAGACACGGTGCCCCTTGGACAGAGGAGCGTAAGCAGGCCCATTCACAAAGAATGAAGGAAATTTGGGCTCTAAAAAAGGCCAAGTTCAGTGTCAAATGCAACAAGACTTAACGTGGTCCTTGATGGCCCCAGCGAATTATATAATAATAATAATAATAATAATAATAATAATAATAATAATAATAATAATAATAATAATAATAATAATAATAATAATAATAATAATAATTCAATTATTGGAAGCGCCTATGATTGGAACGGTCGAAATATTATGTTCTTGCTTGCTGCCACTTGATCAGACGGTAGTTCGCTTGCTTTCTGAGCTAAAGTTGTTGATTTCGATCCCAGCTTAGTCCAGTGGTATTTTCAGGTTCCCAAATAAGCCAGTCTAGCGTCGGTAGATTTACTGGAAAGCAGAAGAACTCATGTGAGAAAAATATCGGCTCTTCGGTGTCTGCGAAAATCAACAGAGTTTTCTGTGTGAAATAGACAGATACCATTCCAGTACTTGCCTGGATGAGAAGTGGGATATCACGGAAAACCAATTCGACGATGGCTGATGTGGGAATCGAACCCACCTCTACTGAGTTGACCTCCCGAGACTCAGTCGACCGCGTTCAAGTCCTCTTACCACTTTTTAAGTTTCGTGGCAGAGCCGGGTTTCGAACCCGGGCCTCCGGGAGTGGCAGCTAATCACAGTAACCACTACACACCTGAGGTGGACTCTTATTATTATTATTATTATTATTATTATTATTATTATTATTATTATTATTATTATTATTATTATTTAAATTGTAGTTATGTCTCCTACAGTTTTACGACGAGGTGGATTTTCTTAAACTGGTGCCAGTGCTGGAATTGAGCTCTCTGTCAAAAATGTTTTTTTGTAAATATATGACTTGAGATTAAAAAATTGGTGGTGATTATTAGTTGTTGTGTGTTTAAAATCGTGATGTTGCAAAGATTATTGTCATCAGAAAATATTTAATTGAAACATGAATTTGTAATCATAGTCGTGTAATTTTGTATTTTGTTAGCTGACATTTGTTTTGTGAGCACACTAGGGCAACATATGCCGACTTTCATTCATGTAAAAAATACAGAGTTCGTAATGTTCATTAGGTATTGTTTCTCCAATAGCACCACGAGAATCATCGCTATGACTCATTCCCTGTGTCAGTGCGTAAAAGGACGGGAAGGAATCCAATCCTTATTTAATTTCGTCTAATGAGCCGTGGTATCGTGTAGCTCTGGCTGCGTGAGCAAGTGCTGACAATCGACTTTGCTGAACTATGAGTTAGCCACGTCAGTGATTTTAAATTGTGCTGAATAAGTAATTATTTGGAGCTTTAATTGATAATACCAGACGTGTGGCCTCTTACTCCGAGGTCGCGAGTTTAATTCTGGGCGAGATCACGGATTTCACTTCTGGACTGAGGTCTGGAGTGGTTTTCACTCAGTCCTGTGAGGTCGACCGAGAAGTTGTCTCATATGGAGAGTGTGGATCACAGTCTTATTTGACTCAGATCTCTCGTATTTAAAATGCAACAACTGTGTCAGGACTTGTGCAGAGGAAACAACTGCGCTACGTAGTTGATTTCCTTTTAACAAATTGCTTTACGTCGCATCGACACCGTTAGGTCTTATGGTTGCGATGGGATGGGAAAGGCTTAGGAGTGGGAAGGAAGTGGCTGTGACCTTAATTAATGTACAGGTCCAGCATTTGCCTGGTGTGTAAATGTGAAACTACGGAAAAACATCTTCAAGCCTGCCCACAGTGGGGTTTGAACCCACTATCTCCCGGGTGTAGCTTACAGCTTAGCACCCCTAACCACATGGCCAGCTGTATTGGTACGTATTTGACCGGGCGAGATAGCCGTGCGGTTAGAGGCGCGCGGCTGTGAGCTTGCATCCGAGAGAGTGGGTTCGAATCCCACTGTCGGCAGCCCTGAAAATGGTTTTCCGTGGTTTACTATTTTCACACCAGGCAAATGCTGGGGCTGTACTTTAAATAAGGCCACGGCCGCTTCCTTCCAACTCCTAGGCCTTTCCTATCCCATCGTCGCCATAAGACCTATATGTGTCGTTGCGACGTAAAGCCAGTAGCAAAAAAAGAGGTACGTATTTGTTTCAGTGATTAAGTCTGAATGGGCGTAGTATGTTAGATATACTGAGCCTAATTATGTAATGGGCACTGTAGTCTGTTGAATATTGATTTGTTCAAGGTTCCTTTAATTTCCGAGACCTTCAGATACCTTGAATTGCCGAAATTATAGCTTTGTGACAGTTAAGGAGGATTTTTGAGTAAACCAAACTCAGGGATCATTGACACCCTTAGTACACCGTTATTTAACTTGTGTAAATTGTGTAAATTGATGCCTCTCGAATACAAAATACTTTAAATATCCTGATTTGATTGTGGAATATTAGGAACAAGAGTAGGACATCTAATTATTTGCTTCTCACAGGAACAATTTTGGAAAGTGTTTGAATTCGGCATAACATCAATGATTTTCACTTGTTATTTAGTCTTTCTTCAAAGAAGCTTGACTTCAGCGTTCTTTGCATATCCAGACAAATTATGTATAATAACGTTTGGAATTTATCAAGAACAAATTTAAAGTGTTTGAGTATTGAAGTTTCATCGAATGTCAGTATGTAACATTAATGTGGCTCAAAAGCCCATTATCGCCGTAACGCCGGTGGTGAAAACCTCAGGTGGCATGTCAGTAACTTGTGACTATTTTAGCGTAGTAATTATAACTATGGCATATTAATTGCAATTATAAAAGAGCGATTCTGCAATCTAAAATCTGCAATCTGCAAGCATCGACATTGGAAGATTGACATAACACTATGGGAGTAATATATAGCCTGTAATTGCCTCTCTAAATATGATCGATTGTGAACAGAACTGGTAAAATACAGAGAATTCCTTCTCTCCTGTATGCGAATCCCTTCATCAGTGGCCGTCACGTTATTCCGCTTGATGTTGATTGTCGACGAGACATGGTAATGAAGTTGGGAACTTTCGTGGCGTATTAACGAAGTCAAGTCGTACCTAGGCACGCGTGTGTGTTCCCATCGCAATGATTTAAGTTGCCAGAATACTGGCGTACGGTGAATTTCATTATATCTCCCAGCTATACATAGCATACCACAAGAGCATTGCTTTGTAGTTGAACGTTATCAGCCATAATGGAATGTCGCGTGTTTACATGTGAATGGGTCTGCACGTTTGCTTAGGACTGGAGTAGGGGGAGCTAAAGGACACTAATCTCACGCACATGATTACTGCAAACCTCCTCAGCTGTGCCGATATTCTTAGTTTGGTGTGGTGCTTGTTATTTTAAGGGGATGGACAATGCAATTATCATTCCCACTCAGACACGGCTTTAAGGTGCCTGCACAGTCCATTTTGATATCCCTCTCCTATTGTGTTACAAGTGAAGCAAAAGCCTAACTTGTAGTTTTTTTGTGATTGTTGATATCGAGATAATAGACACAGGCCATCCAATTTTACGTGGATTAAAAAACCACCCAGTAATGTATATATTATTTCAAAAATCCCAAAGTATTGGATTCGAAGCAAGGATACCTTGGTGAGAAGCCGGTGTTATAAACACTTCTCTACAAATTCGTATTTGACCTGAGGGGTAGTAATATGTGTTTGTACTGTGCGCTACGACAGCTGCCTCATCCGAACTTATACCGCGCGTGGCCGCCCTGTTTTAAGCGTGTATACAATCTTATATAATATCTTACCTTATAAAGGATGCTGGAAGTGTCGTTCTTCCTAGGTTATACATGCACATTCCGGCTGACGGGAGTGAGTTCTGTTATATTTCTGATTTCATTCGCAATGTTTTCTTTCAGTTCCTCCAATATATGAGGAGTTGTTTCAGTTTACCTCACAAGTAAAAATCACACACTGTTAGATCTAGAGCACGAGTGGGAAATAGACCGACACTACTCACTCTGTCTGTAAGAAGGGGATCTTCGGCTGTATGAGCAGGGGCTGAATCTTGTTGAAACCACCTACGCGATATTTTCTTCCGTTAACTGATCGAAGGACGGCGTCAAAATGGCATCTTGGTACCTCTCGAAAAATATAGGGCCAATTATTTGGCTTGCACTAACAGCACACCAATAGCGAGAGTTATGACTGTTCACACGACCATTAAGATGAAACCAGGACTTTTAAATAAGAAAATACGGTTTTGAAATGATAACAGTCTCACCCTGTTAACAGCTGAGATTCAGACTGGCGACTCATGCTTGCCAGGTCGAACACGCGCCTCCCATACTGCAGCTGCTGTAGCCCAGAATACAAACACCGTGCGTTCGGTCAGGGTTCATATAAGAGACCCTGTACTCTACTCTAGGATTAAGGGCAGTTGATTATTGATCTACAGTTATAAGCACTTCATCGTTGAAGTAACAAAACCTCGTTTATTACAAAGCTCTTCTTATCTCGTATTTTCCTTAAGGGTAGTATCAAAATCCTGTTCTGATAATGTTAAATTTAACAGATTTACATTCTGGTTCCTTTTGGAACTATCCAAGGTAATAATATGAAACATTCATAAGCTACATACTCATATCTAATACATTTCCTGATCTACTTTATTAGAAATCAAGATATGAATTGTTTAAATCAAGTCCTTAAAATTTGTAAATGTATTTATTGTAAAATGTATTTATGATCATACTGTGTGTGGTATCTCTAAGATTATAGGTCGATATAAAAACAATGATGTTAAGAAAAGGTAAAATTTTCAGAACTATATTAAGTAGTTTCTTATAAAATGTAATTTCTCAGGAATCACACTTGAAAATATAATGCCACTTAAAAACGTTGATGCTAACATGTTTCTTACCGCATAAACATCAGATAGGAAGTGACATCATAGCAACCAATTTAGCCTACTTATGCAGCAGGATGTTTACTATAAATCCACATAAAGTACCGCCTTCTGGAACAAATAATTCACGTGATATCTTGTCTCAACTGAAAAACTGCACACCAAATCTGGAGAAATATCCTCTGCAGTAACATACTTCTTTTAAAATTTATAAATACTTGTAGTCGTCCAAAATCGATGAAACATATACCAAATTAAAGAGGAAACCCAAAATAATAATTTTCCATAAAAATCTAAAAATGGACAGTTTTCACTAATACCACTGGTCACGCCTCCCTGCAACATATGACGAGTGTCTGTTCAAAGGTTCTATTTCTGCTTCAAAAATATTCAGTATTTCGTCCAACACATTGCAGCAGTTGAACACTGCCGCATTGTCATGAGCAATCCAAACCAAAATATCTTGTCTCATTCCTTAAACGTTGCACCATACACGCGTTCGTGCCATACATTTTTGAGTTTTCCCACAAATTTGTTACGGTGGAACTGGCACCTTTTCTATGACACTCCCCATATGGCTATACAGCCAATTAGAACAGATTTCGTTGTTCTGATGTACTGCATATCCATATGTGGTTGTGAGACATGACAGGTCTTAAAGAAAATAACGGATAGGAAGAGAATTCTGCTATACGAGGTTTTGTTTCTTCATTAACAAAACATTTAATTGATCATTACGTTTTATTACCGACAGTTACAGTGTGTTTCAAATTTTATATTGATGGGGATGTTTACAGCACACGAAAACTAAATCTAAGGGGTTCTAAGCCACCTCTCCACCTCCTATTTGGCACTGCTCACTTAACCCTAGCAATACCAACGTGAAGGGGAGGGGTACAAAGTACCCACCACCTGCTATTTCTTCCTCGATTTCTTTTAACATTTGAAATAGAAGGCTATAAAGTGTATTTATTGTTACCAACTAACAATGCCGGTGAATGGCGTAGTTGGTTTTCTAATTGTTACCGTATAAATGTGGTACAGAGGTTTTTAAACATGAGTGGGCATGAAGTAGTCCCTCATCCCCGCCGTCCGTTTGGTGTATGACGTAATAAATGTCCTATTTTGTATTGTCAGCCTTTCCTTACAGTATTGTTGGACACACAGAGTAAAACTTCCTTTATTGTGCAAGTTATTGTTGACTGGTATTAGGCATTCGTAACAGTATAGTTCTGTGTCTACACCAAGAGCATTTACAGTGAGTAATTGCACCTGACGGGTGCTGAAATATTCTCAGAGCTAGTTAATTCGTCAGACGATTATGACAGTGATGTAACTCTTAGTGAAAATGAAGAGGGGACTGAGGATATCAACTGTGTTAATGAAGATAGAAGAGATAGTTCCTGCTCAGAATGTGAATATACTTTATCAGATGAGAATGACCGTTCTGCAGACAGTCGCATTTCTGTATGTCTAGACTGAAAGTATGTCTAGACTGAAAGTAGAACACTGAAAATATTTGAATTTTAACAATGATCAGTCAGATATTTATTTTTAGGTCGTTGAAAGGTTGGCTGGTAATAAGATGATCAAGTTGAAATAAGTTCTGTCATTGTTGATAGATCTCCTCAGTTGATTGTAAGGAAGGTAAAATAAGTAGTTCAATGCCGTTTGTATAAATATCTGCAATATTAAACATCATAGATTGCCAGAAAGAGGATATTAAGTGGTGATCGCAAAGTTCCCCCGCCCCCTTTTGTATATAATGTAATAAAAATACACAGTTCAAGCTCTTCAAGCAAGCAACTCATTGTTGAAAATATTTTTTATTTATTTCTAAAAATCCTTTTCTTAATCATCGTTATCCGATCGATTCGATTACGAGTTTTCCTTTATCTGCCACTACGAGTGCCTGTGTGAGCTAGTGCAGAGTTTCAGTGTAGACATTTTTCAAAATTGAAAATACGCCTGAGGGTATTGAACGAAGGGACACATTACAGATAGAGTTATGTAAATAAATTCATTTGGCTTGGATCTGAATAAAAAAGTAAATGAATAAAGAAACAGGCGATTTTAGGGTGTTTTTCGGGAACTGCATTTAGACTGGATGTGATTTTGTAATTTTTTAAAGTTTGATATCCAAGACTAACAATTTGAAACATTTCTGGGCCCTTTTGCCCTTCAACTTTCAGTACAATTAAACAAATTGCTTAATTGTACCTTTTTCGTATTACGGGGATCTCTACTTTGTCTGCTAAGTCATGTTTTCAACGTTAAAATTAGGTTGGCATTCCTAGGGTTAAGAATTGAAGCAAAATTTTATTTTTCTCCAAATGGCTCGAGAAATAAGCTCCCTAAATGTTTTTAATCCTCGTAAATCAACCTGTATTTACTCAATAAGTGATGAGATTATCGAGAACTGCTTGAAAATTCTGTTCACGGACCGTCCTGCGATATTCACAGGTTTGAAACGGGCAATGAAATCCCAAATGTGGACAATATAACGTGATTCCTCTCACTGGTTGTGACTCGACTCGGATATTGGATTTTGTCATCATTACGAGGCACTCCCTGCGTATTGCACGCAAACCACGAGTGATCCAGATGTATGATTAAAATCGCTCACTAACTTTCCCTCTCAACCCGACCACTGCTACAAGATGAGGTGACGGTGCCTCAATTAAAAAAAAGAGCACGTGTATACCACACAATTGGAACTTGTTTATCAGAGTAGATCGTGTACGATGCTTGTAGCATGTGAATTAACCGAGAGATAGATGTTAATTGTACAAAACTGTGTCAGCAGCGTTCAGACTCCGTTTGGAAAGACAGATTAGTTCAGAAATCACACTGGACTGTACTGTCGCCTCTTTTGTTTCTAATGGTTATGAACGGAAGTTATAAAGGAGGCAAAGGACGCATGTGGGAGTAGAGAGATGAAGGTATTACATTTGTGTTCTGGGGAACAAACAGCAAAGAAGTACAAGACTGACTTGATGGACTGAGGAAGAGAATTGAAAAGTATGGTACGAAAATCTTCGCAGAGAAAAGCGAGATTTTTGCTGATATGAAGAGGAGCAAGGGAATGGAAATGCACTGTGAATATTGGTGGTCAAAGCCATGAATTTGCTGATAGTTTCAAATACCTATTGGTTGAATTAATGCAGAATAAAAGGCTAGACATGGAGATTAGCAAATAGGTTTGCAAGGAAATACATTCTACCAGAATGTAAGAAACCTTTACTGGTATAAGGAAGTAAAGGACGTGTACAGAGAACATGTACAAAATGTGATCGTAAATGCCGTACTTGGGCTAGAAGAGCAAAAGATTCAAAGCAGGGCGTGTACAGTACAGAAATGGAGTGCTACAGAGGGAGAGAGGTTTGTTGAAATATTGTCTGATTCAAGTAAAGTGAGTTTATTAACAAAAGTTCAAATTTAATATCACCTCTCTACAGAAGAAATACTGTCCTACGTCTGGCTCATTCCTTGAAGTCCGGCTGCTACTCTCGTACTACCATGGGTCCCCTCTCTGCACCACGGAACCACGATTCCTCCCTCGATGGAAATTCTAGACATCAGTCACTTGTAAATTTCAATGTTGGTGAAGCACAAGTTGTATTATACAGGTCTCAGTTTGAGTAAAACTTCTACCACTCTCGAAGTGGAATACCGAAGAAAATTTACAAGTCCAATTTCAACACCGTAAAGTTACTGAACGCGAAGGAATTCAGCTTTCACTTAACACTACATCGCGATTGTCACGAGTCGACCGACCGGGTTCGACCTTGGTACTTGACACACCGATCTGCCTCAGTAATCAGCCCTCCTTATATACGCAAATCGTGAAGATAGTAGTAATTGTATTTAACTGAATATCTTCTTTAGATTTCGTCAAATTTACACCAAACTTGGTGGAAATGGAGAAAAACATGTCGATAACACGAAGATGTTGTTCTCATAATTTAATTGTTATGCTAAGGAAAGTTATTAGGCATAGAGCATTTCGAATGTTCTCTGGCTTATGCAATCTTTCTGTCACAAGGCGAGGTAGGCGGTGACGTCATAAGCTTCACGTCGCATACAGACTTTATCTTGGACGAGCTTTCCTGGTACAGTATTCTACACCCACACTGACCTATGTGGCTGAGACCTGGACGATGACAAGTAGGCAGGGGAGAAGAATTCAGTGCAGAGAAATGATATACCAAGAAGTATGATAGGAAAAAGGAGGAAAGATAGATTGGGAAACGAAGATGTAAGAACGGTGGTAAATGAGAGGATTGACAATAATAAATAAACTAAGATGGTTTGGTCATGTAAAGCTCAGAAAACCGAAAAAATAGTTAGTGGGACGTAAAAACAATTGGACATGTAAAGAGGAAGGAGGAAAGAATGCGAAAACTGATGATAGAGATGAAGTTGGAAGGAAAGAGATGGAGAGAGAGAGGCCTAAAACAAGTGAATCGATTCTATAAAGAGGAGAAGATTTGGACAAAATTATGAAGGAAGAATGGTGGAAGGAGAGAGGATAATAATAATAATAATAATAATAATAATAATAATAATAATAATAATAATAATGGCGTGTGGTCTCTGAAGGTGGAAATCTTTTGAGATGAAGCCGTATGATGAATTTTAATGCTGAAGACAGCACACACACCCAGAACCCGAACCATCGGAGTTAACCAATGAAGGTTAGAATCCTCGACCCGGCCGAGAATCGAACCCGGGGCCTCCTGGACCAAAGGCCAGCACGCTAATCATTTAGCCATGGAGCCGATCGGGAGGACGATGATAGATATTATTTGTAGTATACTTTGTACATTCTGTGTACGAAATCCTCTGAGGCTAGGCATGTAGAGCTCACTTCTATCATGATAGAGTTTGTAGTTTACAACACCCTACAGCAATGGCGTTAACATCCTGGTTGGTTTTGTAAGCTCATAATTGCTGCAAGTTCAAAATGTCACAGTGTAAATCACCTGGCTTTTAAGATCGGTTTACATGGCTCGAGTAGCTGTTCAAGTTACTTGAACAAGTAACTGGTATCAGACCAACTTGAATACTATAAACAGTCGATCAAGCACTTGAACCAGTAGTCAGAACAGTCAAGTGTGTTGAATTGCACTCAATTTACTTGCCCAAGTTCGTCCCCCCACCACGGTAGTCCTTACTGAAATGCAGGCAGGACGCCACACTCCCCTCATGCAAACGCATCTGGCGAGTGTTCAAAATAAGTGAAAATGAAAATAAAAATCCACTGTCTGTTTCCAGTCTTTCGACCGGGTCAGGAATGGAATGAATGAAGTCCCATCTAGCGGCGAGGATAGGAATTGTGCCGGCTGCCGAAGCCTATCGCAATCCTCTGGAGCAATGATTAATGACTGACAGATGAAATGATATGATAGTGGAGAGTGTTGCTGGAATGAATTTTGACAGGGAAAACCGGAGTGCCCGGAGAAAATTCTGTCCTGCCTCCGCTTTGACCAGCACAAATCTCACATGGAGTGACCGGATTTGAACCACGGAACCCAGCAGTGAGAGGCCGCCTGAGCAGCGGAGCCTCTTGTTCAAAACAAGTATTTCTATGGAATTTCTTTGTGAATTTCTCGATGTACGTGTAAAGGGTGTAATTTACTACTGGAACAGAATTTGAAATTACAGCCTTTGATACACAAAATCAGTGTTGGGAGACATCTGTGGTCATTACCTCTAGCCAAAGAAGCATAGTGATTAATGCAATTTCTAATTCTGCTGTAGCTTGTAAAGCGTCCCTCATAAAAGTTTGTGACTGCTGTATATGCGTTGTAATCATTCTCATGTTCAGTCCTCAGCCCGAAGGCTGGTTGTATCCTCAACATATCCACTATTAGCTGTCATAGATGACCTAGGCATCATTGAAGAGGCGTACTAGGGAAATGAGGCGTGAGGTAGTCGCTGTCGCTCTCCTCACTGAGCCAGAAGTTGACATAATGACATAAGTGCCAAAATTTGTAGATGTCAATTCCACGCGTGCCCTGTATTTCTTTCAATCCTCCAACGAATAACTTTGAGGGGTGTGTTTAGAAGTAGGAAAGATCACAATATGAAGATAAAGTTGGAATTCAAGAGGAAACATTCGGCAAATATTCGATTATTGGAAGACGAGGTATGGATTGGAATAATTTGTACAATAAATATCAATATTCTTAGCAATTCTTTAGGAGAATGCTAGGTAAATAGTAGATCAGTAGTGACTTATGATTGATTGCCTGTAATAATTTTTATAGTTATTGTTACTTTGTTGTCCATAAAAATTGCAATTTGCGTCCCTCCTAGCATTATTTTGGAAAGGGAGAATTGCAGAATGAATGAGGAGGAATACATGGAAAGGAAACACTGACAATCATAACTCAAAACTTCTTGTGGACAGGAATAGAAGAACCAATCTTTGGCTTCGTAGTCTTAGCCGTACTGTGCAGGGCTCTTTACGGTACAATATGGCTTCAGATGTATGTTTGTTGGGAAGTCCATATACAAAGTGTTCCTGGAGATGCATAGTAAACCCCAAAATCACCACAAAACTTCTCTGAACATCTGCTCTACGGTCGGGAATTTTTCAGCTAAGCCTGTTTTATTTATTAGCTGGAATGAGGTGTTGATAGTTAGGATTAAGTTGGGGGTTATGCACACTGTTACGCACAGTGTTGTACTTCTCCAACGTGTGGGACAAAGTTGCCATCGATGCCTAGAGTGTTTGAACGTGTCCGACAATTCAGACGTGCGTTCATACGCACGGAGGACATTTAGAGCACTTCTTATATACATCTAAGATTTTTCTGGCGTTAAGCTCTATAAACAAGCTTTTCGTCTTAAACCTCACACTAGACTCATCAGAGTGAGATATGACGCTGGGGTGTATGAAGGAGAATACTACTACTCCGAAATGTTTTCATTCCCCCACTGAATGGGACGGTGACACCTTCTCTAAGGCTAGGAGATTTGTATCGGAGAAGGTGAAAGGGTTGGCATTCATGGCCTATTCTAGGAACTTCCCCGGCATTCGCCCCTCTGCTGGAGAATCGAAAACCATTCTCAGGACAGTCCACGTTGAGGACCAGCCCCTCTCCGTCTCCGGAATACAGAGGACCAGGCGTAGCCAAGTGTGGACCGAGACATACTCTGTATCCGCCCACGCAGGTGAATTTATCGAAGCAATATGTAGCTTCCACCGGAGTCCCATGGCTGTGCCAGTATGGGAGCTGCTGGGGAATAGGAAATAACATTCGGAGCACGACCAGTGAGTCTGATTGTTATGGAAGGTGTCAGTCGTGCTACAATAGCACTTTGTGGCTCAGTGAGGAGAGCCATGGCAAATTACGCACTTCACTTCTCAGCTTAATACCTCTAATTGTGGAACCGCCATCGGTTGTTGCGGTTTCCCTATAACCACATAACTTTTGGTGGTGCTATTTGGGGACGCAACCAGCATTAAGGTTGATGACCTGACGGGCAGAAATTCCTGCTTGTACACCAACATGGCGACATAGGAAACGACTGTACTTCTTGTGAAAGGTTGGAAAGCTTTTAACTCGTAAACCACTGACAGTAGGGAATATGTTCATAGGAATTTACTGTACAGTCCATCCTCCATTTACTTCTTACATTTTGAGAATATTCAGTATGCACTGCAGGATTTAGTGCACAATAGTATTATACTATTTCCGACAATAGATTTTTTGACGTAGGGTTCTTCGTCAAGGTAACAACAAATAATATACAAGTTACATTTTAGTAAAATAGGTGCCGGATGTAACTTTCTGTAATTGAAAACTTTGAAAGTTATATTTACCAACTAATTCAAGAAAGTACAAGAATCCGGCGTTTACACAAATAGGAGAAAAAAAAGAAGGGAGTTTTGGTATTTAATAACTATCAAGAAATAGAGATAAGACCTAGGTCAGTAAATAATTGTATCTTTAAAATGAGATGAATTAACATAGGTCATGAGTTTTATTCATATTAATTTTATCTTTCCTTGTTGTTCCTAAGTTTTACTAAGAAAAATGTCCAGCTCCATCGCTTAATGTTTAGCATCTGAGAGCTTTCGTTTTGGATGTGCAGAAACTGTTGATTGGAACTGTGACCTCACTGAATGAGCTTCATACATCTTGAGGCAGGAATGTGGAAGTTTTACAATTTACCACTTTCACAAGCAAATTTAAAACACAACCATACGTTAATAACATAGAGCACTGCAAAAAATTAGAAGTTTATTAGTTAATTTCTTGCAAAGTTATAAGCAAATGGTGTTTATTTTATATATGTTGCATGGAATACCCTCCTTGCAGCACAGTAGTCATTACTTTTGCGTTGTAATTTGAGAGACGTGTTAAAAAACTCATACACCTAATAATAAATCTTGGTTTTGCAATCAGGTATAAGTTATTGGATTTATAAGTTTTCTATTTTTTATTACTTATACAATAGGAAAAAATATGAAGGTAATATTCAACTGATGATAAAACACAGAACTACTTTAAATTCCTGTACATACTAAGACTTTATCAGAAAATTTCAGGTGAATTTGATAAGAACTCCATCGCAAGGAGCATTTTATACATGGCAACCAGCTGATAATATTTTGAACTCCAAAAATGCAATTGTAGGATTTAATAAAATACTTGCATTAAAATATTCCGGACCGAACGTTACTCCATAAGGCTTCTGTCTCCTCTTACGCATATCGTAAGGGTACTGCAAGGTAAGCATATTCCAGCTGGATTATTGAAATGGTAGTTCGAAAGAACTTTGAAGCCAATACTGACCGACAACGTTAGAGAAATACGCCGTGCCGTTACCCTTCAAATACGGCAATCAGGGTTTTAGAGCGAAACTGATAATCGGCTTTGAAGGGGGAACAATTGGGGATTTTCAAGGTAAAATTTTGTTCTAAAGTCGCAGCATTCCAGTTGTGACTGCCCTTAATATATTACCAACTTGTAAGTACACACATCCCAAGCATTTGAAATTATTTGTTTATTCACAGCCAATGTTCAATTTCATCTCCAGTTTGTTAGAGATTGAAGTGATGATTCATTTCGTACTGAGAAAAGAAAGATATTATTTTAAATAATAACATTTGACATTTACGCAGCAGAAAATATAGAGGTTTAAGTGAATTGGCCGATAAATAACCGTTGCGGTAAATAAAAATGTTTTTTTTTTTGCTACGGGCTTTACGTCGCACCGACACAGATAGGTCTTATGGCGGCGATGGGATAGGAAAGGCCTAGGAGTTGGAAGGAAGCGGCCGTGGCCTTAATTAAGGTACAGCCCCAGCATTTGCCTGGTGTGAAAATGGGAAACCACGGAAAACCATCTTCAGGGCTGCCGATAGTGGGATTCGAACCTACTATCTCCCGGATGCAAGCTCACAGCCGCGCGCCTCTACGCGCACGGCCAACTCGCCCGGTAAAATAAAAAAAAATGTCTCAATATGAATCTTTCTTAGAGAGAATCAGGAGCAGACTCATCAAGGAACTTTCGTCTTTAAGACTAGAACCAGGAGGAAGAAAATAGCTTACACGACGACAAAACTTGTGTAAGAGTCTCCCAAACGAGAGTTCAGAACTAGGACCATCCTGATGTCTCCTTCTCTCAACTCATAGTACAGACTTGGAGATTACATTATGGTCCGAAAAGTTGACAAATTGAGGTCAAGCCATCAGCCCTTTAGGATACTGGTAATATTAAAAAGATGCCAGACGAAAGCATGTCATAATTGACAGTCGTATGAAGCGGTAATAACAGTAACAGAAAAGCAAACGGAAATTATATACTTCAAAGAAAACTGTTGCATAACAGGACAGTTTAAATTATTTAAAACAGAAACGAGATACATAGAGCGGGATGGCTATGTGGTTCACGTCACATACCTGTGAGCTTGCAATTGGGAAATGGTGGAATCGGATCCTACCGTGCCGGGCTGAGTGGTCCAGACGTTTGAGGTGCTGGCCTTCTGACCACAGCTGGGCAGGTTCGACCCTAGCTCAGTCCACTGGTATTTGAAGGTGCTCAAGTAGTCAGCCTCGAATCGGTAGATTTACAGGCACTTAGAAGAACTCCTGTGCAACCTCGGCGTCTCCGAAAACCATAAAAGTAGTTAGTGGGACGTAAAGCAGATACCAATAAATTATGGAAACCTACCGTCAGCAGACGCGAAGATGTTTTCCGTGGTTTCCTCTTTTCACACCAGGCAACTGTTGGGGTTGTACCTTAATTAAGGCCACGGTTGCTTCAAACAGCCAGAAAAAAGTACAATCTGCTTATCCTGGAATTCCAATACAACACCGTGGGAGAAACAGAATGCCTGTATGCCAGTAAATGCCTGTGCATGAACTACAAGCTGGAGAAGCTAGAGGTCCTGGAAAGAAGAATCTTCAGAAAAATTATGGGAGCTGTCCAAACTGAAAGCGGGTAGAAACTTCGGAGCAACAAAGTAGTTTACCAGAAGGTGGAAAGAATCTGAGAGACCATGAAGGAAAGGAGGCTGGGGTTTCTTGGACATATATAGAGAATGAACGCAAACAGAGTTATCAAAGGGATATTTGATTACTTCTGGAGAAAAAAGACCACTACAGCATGGATTAGGGAAACGAAGAAGGATATGGAAAGGTTAAGCATCTTGGAAGACCAACTGTTAGAAAGGAATACGTTTAGGAACACACTGAAGAATTTGGAAGGTGTTCAACCCGCAGGAAGAACTAGGAAGACCGGAAGAGCCTGGACAGATGACCAACGGGAGCAGGCCAGCGAACGCATGAAGGAGTATTGGACACAGAGAAAACTCCACACGAAAAGAAAGAAATGAAGTTGTAGCGTGATCCTTAGTGGTCCAATCGCTTGTAAAAATAAAATATAATAATAATAATAATAATAATAATAATAATAATAATAATAATAATAATAATGATTTTACGTCCCACTAACTACTTTCTCGGTTTTCGGAGACAGGCGAGGTGCCGGAATTATTTTGTTCTGATAGAGTTATTTTACGTGCCAGTAAATCTACCGAAACGAGGTTGACATATCTGAGCACCTTCAAGTATCTCTGGACTGAGCCAGGGTCGAATCTGCCAACTTGAACTCATAGGTTCAGCGCAGTCAGAAGTCAGACTTATGTCGGGTGACGTTGTCACAAAAATCGTCGGCAGATGCGGAGTGGGTTTCGTCCCTTAAGAGGCCACGGCTTGTCCGTGGTCCAACAGCTCTGTACTCTGACCGGCCAACCGAGCAGAGGAAAGTTGGCCACGGCTCTACCGTGGCTCTACGCCTCTGCATTCGGGAGACGGGGCATGGGCACAGTGCTGGACTTCCCCACCCGTCGGCTGTCCTGAGAATGTTTTTTCGTGGTTTTCCATTCTCCTGCACTAAGGCGAATGCCGGGACAGTTCGAAGTATAGGCCACGGCCGCCCACCCCCTTGCCTTCTCCGCACATCTCCTTCACCGTAACAAATCTCCCGGCCTGAGAGACAGCGTAACCGTCTAAGAAGCCCGCCTCTCCCTTCAGGGGAGGAATTAAAACGTTTCGTAGTAGTCACAAAAATTTAACGGGATTGTCCCTCGCCTATCCCCAGCCATGAGCTGCTCAGCCCGGCGTTTAGGAAGACGAATAGACAGGAGGATGTTTAAACTTCCAGATTACGTACTGCTTCTTAAGTCTAATATGATATACTTCTAATTTCAGCAGGTCAGGAATGTCAGGTACGAGCGGGCGTGATTAGCTGAGTGGTTTAGCTTCTGGATCCTCACCCGGAAGTCTGAAGTTCGAATCTCGGTTAATTCTTGTCGAGATTTTCACCTCGAGAATCATGTGGAGTTAGGAAGGGTATCCGGTATTAAACCCCCGGCAAAAACTGAAATGAGTCTAGGTGGCTCCAGTGACCGCAGAAATAACTGAGATAAGCTGAAGAAAGTGGAATGAATATTCGGCACGTTACTTCCTCTCAAAAATTCAAATCTGCCTGCCGAAAGCTTTTCCTGGGGACATGTGTCTGGGTTGTGTGGGTCGTTGTGTGTGTGTTCTGTAAATGTGTTTTATTTTATCTATCATACACTTCAATTATTATTATTATTATTATTATTATTAATGCCACACTAATTGCCATACTGATCTGTAACCTAATCTTAGTGTATCTGCCCGTAGTGTTACTTTATGTAGAATTAATGTATCTTACTTTTATGTTTACATTTTTAAATTTTATTGTTTAAAGTAGTGAAGTGTAAGAGAGGATCGTGAGCCCTAACTTTGTCACAAATGTAGGCCAGGAATAAATAAATAAATAAATAAATAAATAAATAAATAAATAAATAAATAAATAAGTAAATAAATAAATAAACATGAGGTACGACTTGCTGGAATAGAACTTCCGAACTGTTCTGATGTCGCACTGGATGTCCTTTTCACTTGAACTACCATAACTCTCCACTTAGTTGAAAACTAATTTAACCATTCAATAAGGAATTTAATTTTAATGAGAAGGCATGTTATTGTAAAGAAAGTGTACTGTGAACTGACGTCCAACGGCACTCTATTTGATGAAAAAAGAGTTCTGCTCTGAGAGTAGAGTGTCGAGGCGCTTTTCAACCTCATGAATCAGAAGGGAGTCTTTTATTACACGACATTGGTTCTGAATATATAATCTGCTCCATGCAAAGGGAAGTAAGGACTCGTGGCTCGTTCAGTTTATTAACGATTTCACTCTGTAAACATTACAAACGTCTGTGTTCGTAAAGTGTTTCTGTTTTGGGAGATTGTAGTTATATGTTTATCCTGACTACCATACATTTTAGCAAACCAAGAGATAGTCCTTCAGAAGAAGGAGAAATCCATCAATTTCGATTAGTTGCTAAAGCACATACAATATGACTAGAGAGAAGAATAACATGAAACACTTTTGTTGGTAAATTTATCGTTAAAGGTTTCCATTGCAAGATATTTCATAAACACTGTGTATGGACTAAACAGCAAGTAACTGCACTGAACAAGAACATTGAAAATTATGGTATGAAAATTAGCTCCGAGAAAAGCAAGACCGTTGTCAAAAGGAGAAAGGCAAGGGAAAGGCATTGTGTAAATTGGTGGTCAAAACCTTGAACTAATTGACAGTTTCAAATACCTAGAGAGTGAATTAATGCAGAATACAAGGCTGGGCATGGGGATTAGCAAGAGGGTGCAACAGGGCGATGCGTTCCACCAGAGTGTACGAACCATACTGACCTATACAGCTGAGAGCTCGACGATGATATGTAGGGAGGTGACTAGAATAGAAGCTAGTGAAATGATGTAACTAAAAAATATGTTAGGAAAGACAAGGAAAGAGATATTGAGAAACAAAGGAGAAAAGAGGTGGAAATTGATTTATAGGAGTAATCTAAGACGGAGTGGACATGTAAAGAGGATGGAGGAAGACAGGATACCAAAACAGATGATGGGGATAAAGTTCGAGGGAAAGAGAGCGGGAGGCAGACCTAGAAACTGGCAGATGGATTTGATAATGAGTGCAAGAAGAATAAACCTCGAGTGGGACAACATTCTGGAAGTGGAACTGTGGAAGGAGAGAGGAAGGTGAGGAAGCGCCATATATGCCCCGAACCGGCTGGAGTTGGGTAAGTGGAAAGGAGGAGGATGCTATGTGGTTTGTGTGTGTTCCTAGAATGGACAGCATATCACATCATTAAGAACAAAAATCGAGTAATGCTCCTCAGATTGGGAGTCCCTTCTAACTTCTGTATGACTACTAATGAATGGAAGAAGGCTAACTTTGAACAGTGACATACCAATGTGTATGTATTTCACCAGAGTGGAGATCATCATTTGAAAAACATACGTCGATATCTCGCGGCGATATCATTTTATCAGCTGGTGAAGTTAGTCCATCATATTTGCGAGGCGGTGTTGCTAAATATGACCGACTTGAGAGCGCCAATGAAAGAAATAAACTTCTCCAGGGGAGGGACATGAACAAGGACCTTCCTGCTGATACGTTCGGCCCACAGCAAGAACGCTGCGGTGACATTGACTGAAAGTCACAATGGCTCTCAAGCCCGGCCAAGCTACGTGTCTTTCGTTGCGTTTTACTTTATTAGCTTCTGTTTCTTTCTGCTACCACATTCGTTCCTAATTGGTCTAAAGTCCTCTCTCATGCACACACGATGCTATAGAACATCTTAATTGGAGCTTAATGTTATCCTTAGCTGCCGCTTGGAGCGCTGTATCTGCGTACAGCGAGCCACCTGGTGACAGCTCTAACGGTAAAACATTCTTAAATTCAAACCCTCATTATTGCAGAAGACTTCCTCGTGAACAGTCAAGATTTTCTTCTGAAGATGCGGAGCAAAGTTCTCTGTGAAACGTCAGAAGTTTCACCTCGTTTTCTTGATACGGCATAAGCCCACATCATGTCTACAAGCACGGGCCGTGAAACCATCAATGTTGACATATGTTCTAATTGTATCTAACCTAGTCGACTATAATATACTGTAAATATAAAATATAAATTTTTTTCTAGGAACTAAAAACATTATATTAATATGGTGAAAAGCACACTAAAAAGTAAAAAACAAAACAAAACAAAAGGAATCAACTAATTCACGTACAGGCATATTATTATAGAACTTCCCCCCCGTACAATATATAGGCCTAGTTCTTGTATTTCTCTATTTTAATGACTTCATACAATGGCGCGATGGAGTTTGGTTAGAATCTCGTGGATTGGAAGACTGAACTCAAGGTCAATATTTTTTGAATGGCACTTTTGAAGATACTGTAGAACGATCCTTTTCACCGGTGAAATATCATGGGCACGCATCCTGGTTTTTCTCATTAAATATGTTATTATATTTCTGGAATTCAAGCGAGCTACATGGATATTTTTCAGAGACTGTAATTCAGGATTGTCAATAGCATAGTTTAAAATAAAAAAATGAAGATTTTTTAAATTTTTAATTTTAGAATTGGCTTTACGTTGGACCGACGCATATAGGTCTTATGGCGACGATGGGATAGGAAGGACCTAGGAATGGGAAGGAAGCGGCCGTGGCCTTAATTAAGGTACAGCCTCAGCATTTGCCTGATGTGAAAATGGGAAACCACGGAAAACCATCTTCAGTCCTGTCGACAGTGGGGCTCGTACCCACTATCTCTCGGATGCAAGCTCACAACTGCGCGCTCCTAACCGCCCGGCCAACTCGCCCGGTGATAGGTAAACTAAAACGTCCTAGGTGGCTTCAGAGAACGCGGAATATACACGGTTATACTGGCACTACTGGAAACAGGAAGCAGAACTGAGAACACGGTAGGATGGAATGGATACGTGATAATGAAGGGGAGACCTGTACCTAGGGTAAAGCAACGACCGTTTATGTTCGTCACGGTGTGGAGTTCGTATTGGACTGAGGTTACCTGGCTAATATTACCGAATGGATGGGCGTGGGGGAGAGGCTCTGATACTTGAAAAAATAAATTGGAAACTAAACTTATGCGTTGGTCAACGCGCATGCACCCACAAACGATATGAGCTGAAGCACATTGGACAGGAGAGGTGTCAAGATCTTACTGGGTGACTTCAATGCACAGCTCGGCACGGAAAGGATATTCGAAAGTTCTGCAGGAGATTTCCTCGCTCGCAGGAGAACAAACAAGAACGAAGATAAGCTGGTGGACCTGTGCACGAGGCACAGATGAGGATCGTGACCACGCACTACAAAACCAAGGCGGGTAAGAAGAAAATTTGGGGAAGTTCAGACAATAGGATCGGATAAAGACAGACCACGTAGCGATAGAAACAACAGGGAGATTATGAGCAGCAGAGGCAGGAAGAACAGCAACATGATATCTGACCACTATCTTACAAAAATAAAATGCAGCTGGGTATTAAACAGAACGCACACAGGATCAGCAGAGAACAGCTGAGCAGATACCGAGATGAGTACGTAAAGGACCTGACAGTGGAGAGTAGTCCGACTCGTTGGCTGAATGGTCAGCGTACTGGCCTTCGGTTCAGAGATTCCCGGGTCGGGGATTTTAACCTTCATTGGTTAATTCCAATGGCTCGGGGGCTGGGTGTTTGTGCTGTCCCCAACATCCCTGCAACTCACACACCACACATAACACTACCCTCCACCACAATAACACGCAGTTTCCTAGGTATGGCAGATACCGCCCACCGTCATCGGAAGGTCAGCCTTCCAAGGGCTGCACTCAGCTAGAAATAGCCACACAAAATTGTTATTAGTGGAGAGTAAATAAAAAAAAACGTGAGAAAGGGAGTAGTCTACGACTAGTCTCTAATAAAAATAGAAGGAAGAACATAATATGGTGGAAAGATGAATGCGAAGGCATGTTCGAGTTCAGTAGGAAGGGACTGTTGAAGTAGGAGGCCTGCAAGGAGGAAGACGACTTGTCCGCCTTCACGACAGTAACGATCAGGAATGCAAGAAGAATAAGGTGTAACGTGGCTTCAAGAAACTGAAGAAGCTTTCAACAAAAATAGATCGGACCCTGAATACATTATGGCACCGAAATAATGCCCTATTTTAAGAAAAGTTGAAAATCTAATATTTGCAGCTCAAGTAGTATTTAACTATGAACGACGTAGTCTTTGCTGACAAACATTCAATATTTTCCAGTATGAAAATGTTCGCTTCTTGTACGGGAAGCTTTTTCATTACAATTTACTCATACATTATACCTGAAGCTGCACTGCAGTGATCTACTTAGAACTGCTTCTTCCACATTACGCGTGCAGAATGCGTCCTGGCGGGTGATATAAGCCTACACTGTACTTCAAGCAGCTGTCTGGGAGAAACCAGTCACTACTGTACATTTAAATATAGCACATATTTTACGAACTGGAAACATTCATCCCTACTTTCCGTAAGGTTATTTGTCGGTATTCCCAGGAAAACCTGTATATATAGGTGTCATTCGACCAGATCAGCAATGCAATTAATGAAGCCCCCATCTAGCGGCGAGGATAGGAAATGTGACAGCTGCCGAAGCCTGTCGCACTCCTCTGGGGTAATGATAAATGACTGATAGATGAAATGAAATGTTATTGGAGAGTGATGCTGGAATGAAAGATGACAGGGAAAACCATAGTAGCCGGAGAAAAACCTGACCCGCCTCCGCTTTGTCCAGCACAGATCTCACATGGAGTGATCGGGATTTGAACCACTGTATCCAGCGGTGAAAGACCGGCGTGCTGCCGCCTGAGTCACGGAGGCTACTCCCGTGTTAAATATTACCATTACTAAATGTACGATAGGTGAGATTCAGCTAGCACAACGAGGACACCTACAGCCCACTCTAAAGACTGTATTACTCTTCTGTAGGTGTGAGGTTCGTGGTTGATAATCACTGATCTGACTAGAAGGAAAGGATAGACACGTTAAGAAAGAAATCTACTCCCTGTAGCAAGTCGTGGGTAGAACTATTCTTCTTTGGTACAAACTAGAGTAGTATAGAGCTCCCTTTTCGATTTCATTCCACACTGGCTTTATTAGATAATAATCAAGATGCAAAACTGTTGTGAATATCAATGTGCATACACAGTCATTATTGGCTCTCTCGGTGAATACCATTATTACCAATTACAATACCTTGCGCGAGAGGAATACATAACTTCTGCAATCTATTCCACTGCTAGGCGTGGAGCATTAACACACAAGAACACAATTGATTATTGTCCTTAAATACGACGTTAATTTCAAGAGGGAGTTTTCGGGTTTTACAGAATTTATCAGTCTTGTTCCTGTAAATGAGATTAAATCAGGAGTACCGACCAATGCTTAAATATTCCTGGGCTAGTAAGATGGAATGTTATTCAAGTCCTCAAGCGATGTGTTTCAATATTCAAAACAGAATACATTTTTATATATTGTAACTGAGAATGCATCTACTAAACTCAATTGCGCTCGCTCAGAAGTTATGTCAGATTAAGAAACATTTTTTTCCATTTTACTTTATGTCACACCGACACAAATATGTCCTATAGAGTCGATGGGGTGAGAAAGGGCTAGAAGTGAGAAGGAAGCGGCCCTGGCATTAAATTTTTATTTTTTATTATTTTTTTGCTAGGGGCTTTACGTCGCACCGACACAGATAGGTCTTATTGCGACGATGGGATGGGAAAGGCCTAGGAGTTGGAAGGAAGCGGCCGTGGCCTTAATTAAGGTACAGCCCCAGCATTTGCCTGGTGTGAAAATGGGAAACCACGGAAAACCATTTTCAGGGCTGCCGATAGTGGGATTCGAACCTACTATCTCCCGGATGCAAGCTCACAGCCGCGCGCCTCTACGCGCACGGCTAACTCGCCCGGTAAATTTTTATTTTTACAATTGGCTTTACGTCGCACCGACACCTATAGGTCTTATGACGACGATGGGACAGGAAAGGCCTAGGAGTGTTCGTACATCCCCAGCATTTTTGTGGTGTGAAAATGGCAAACATGGGGAAACCATGGAAAACCAACTTCAGGGCTGCCGACAGTCGTGTTCGAACCCACTATCTCCCGGATGCGAGCTCACAGCTGCGCGCTTCTCGTCAGTACAATTCGAACATTGAACTTGTTGCCCAGTGACCTGAACCGGTATTTAAAAAGAAATGGACGGATCAGGTTGAGTGTAAATACATGAATTATTCTTTCCTATTTTACTATTTCATTCCGTGTGTCAGTATGTTTTACCAAATTTGTTTTATTGATGCGTTAGAGCAATTTTATTTATTCTGGATTATTTCAGATACGTTTATTTTTATCTCCCTTAATTCTTATAACCATGTGTACAGTTTAGTGTTTGTGTGTGTGACATGTGTAATATATTGTGAACTGTATGTACGTTGTAAGACATGGTCTGACAGAATAGCAGGGTTCATAGCCTGAGTCACACCATGGAAATAAAGGCATAAATATTGGAACCCCTGCAATTTATGTTACTCTCGCTACACTGCAGTAGAGCGGGTAGACGACAGCTCCTACAAGCCAAATTAAGTTTGCATTCTAAATTCTTACTGGATAAACTATGAACTAAGTTATAATACAGATTAGATTACAGCATGTCATTAGCTACTGAAATCTAAGTGGTGAAAGTACTGACTGACTTGTGAAGGATTATTCCTTATTCTAGTAATTATCTTACATCATTGTGGAAAGAGATTTTTAACCTAAGTTATGGTTTCCTATTGTCTGAAACCCTTACGTATGGACTCATTTATCTCGTCCATCAACCTACGAGATTAATATATTAGTGTGAATTTGAAGGTGACATATTCAGTATCTAGACCATATGCTTAGACCATGGAAGGGCGTTTACTGGTTCAGGAAGTACAAGTGATTCCCGCTGTACAAGAGATGGCACTGACGGTGTTTAGTACTCAATCGTGCGTGTCTAGTCATACAGCAGTAAATGTAGAAGTAATGTCATTGAAAGTTAAATATCGTAATTTATTACTTTTTTACCGCGCTCTAAATTATAAATACGCCGTAATCAGTGTTTGTTTAACCTGCGAGTGGTCTCTAGCCAAAATGTAACGTGAGTGGTTGCGCGTGGGACTTTCTCTCACATTAAAATAAATCTGACATTTTTCACAGTTTTGTGGGGCGTAAGGCTGAGATTTACCACTGAAATCAAACGCAAGTTCCACCTCATATGTTTTAGATAAAAATGAAATAAAGGAAATGAAATGGCGTATAGCTTTTAGTGCCGGGAGTGTCCGAGGACAAGTTCGGCTCGCCAGGTGCAGGTTTTTGATTTGACTCCCGTAGGCGACCTGCACATTGTGATGAGGATGAAATGATGATGAAGACGAAACATGCACCCAGCCCCCGTGCTAGTGAAATTAACCAATTATGGTTAAAATTCCCGACCCTGCCGGGAATCGAACCCAGTACCCCTGTGACCAAAGGCCAGCACGCCTACCATTTAGCCATGGAACCAGACACAAATATGAAACGATTATCTGTTTATTAAAGGCATAAATTGCTACTTAAAATAACATATGCAATGTACATAAAGATAACTTCCGTCCTGGATTTGTAAAAAAAATAAAATCTCACACATGCATTATATCTAGTACTATTTACGTAAAAAGCAAGTTTTCTGAACAAAATGACATTTTCAAAAACAAGAAGTGCTGATAATACAAATACTAACGCGTAGAACATGTGTACTTTTTCCGCTCCACTTCAACATAACACCAACGCCATTGGTCGCGCGATGAGAGAAACTCTCAAGCAGTGCGCACGGTCATATAGAAACCTTTGTTCTGACTAGGGGAGGGGGTGTTTACCCTTCAAATGTGAATCTCACTACTCGCGACAGTTATAAACTCAGCTAGAAGAGGGAACAGTCACCTCCCTTTCATCACTGTGAAGTAATATCACAATAAAAAATAATGTGAGAGAAAATCTCATATAGCGACCATTCGCGGGTTAACAATCAATTAATAGTCCTTGCACTCATTTTCCATTTGTCTCTGCATCTACCGGCTCATTCCGAACTACTTGGTGTTCACTACCTTTACGCATTTGTTATAATCTAGTAGGTAAGCCAATCTTCGACCGTCAAAACTCCTATGTGGTAAGTAATTGGAAATATGAAATGAACATATTAATGTATCTTATAAATACACAACATAGACAGTCGTAATTAATTAGAATTGGAAAATTTAAATAGATCTTATGAATTAAAGTTTCACTTTCCATATTACATATATGGTATTTGAGAGGGAATCACAACACGTATTATATAATTTCCTTACAAACCCTATCATATGTAGTTGTAGATGTAAGTTGGACGTTGGCGTTTGTAGATCTGTGTACTCTTGAGAAAGCTACATACAACTCTCCATGACTAAACACCGAGTGGAGACATTTACACCAAACGTCTATAAAGTCTATCCTTGTGGCATTCATTGAGACAGAGAAGGCTGAATTTAGAGGAACATGATTGCGTTTAAGAATCAACGGCATATGGAGATTATCAAGTGCTAAATATATTCTTGGAATAAAACACTTTGTTCTTGAAGCTGAAACCGTTAGAATTACGATACTTTTGTCTATGTTCAGTACAGTAAACCTTGTTCCGTTGCACAAACCATCTTTATTAGCATAACTGACATCACTGTACTCCACGGAGCTAATGCTACTGCAAAGTACGTTATTTGGTCCTCTATCAAACGATTCAGAACCTGCTGGCTGATGACATTAAGTTGGTCGTTTGTTGAGAAAAAGGCTGATACTTTTGGAAAAAATTCACTCCCACTTGCAGAAGAAGGAGAACTAAATAAATACCGTACAACATTAGATTAAATCTGGTTTTATGGACTCTGGATAATGCAATCTTGACCTAGTTTCACCTTACCGAATTTTAGGAGCCTTTCACTGAAATTTCGTCTACAGCTCTTATATCCTTTTTGGTTTAACATTTCTAATTTTGGGTTATAACACAGGATATTTAAACTTGACTAGATAACAGATACTTTGTATCTGCGCGGAATAACTAACAGGCACTGTCGGAAGACTCCGCCAAGCAAGATCACTTTTCATTATATTTTGCAGTAGCTAATTCACTGCTGAAGGAGCCGATTTTATTTCATCTTTACCTTCTAATATCATTCTAATTTAAAAGAATTAAAAACACAACGGTTCCATTTAATCGATGCTGTTTATTTGATCAAGGCAAATTAAAAAAATAGGACATGTTTCGTCTACTTTGTAGACATCTTCAGGTTATGTTCAGGCTTATTAAACAATTAACAAGGGCACATTACTGTTATATTTATGTTAATATACATATTAAACATTTGAACAATTAAACTTAATTAAACAAAGTAGACGAATGGTAATGCAAAGTACGTTATTTGGTCCTAGCATTTTTTAATTTGCCTTAAGCAAATTAATAGTATCGATTAGGTGGAACCGTCGTGCTTCTAATTATTTCAAGTGTAAAACTTAGATAAGTAAAATGAGGATGATTGCTTGAAAATAATTCTTATTTGACACGTAGAGGTATAAACAATTAGAATATTAATCTATCTCTTTCTTCGGACTTCACTTTATTCTGTCCATCTTTCTCTAATGTATCGGTTTAATTTCAGAGTTTTTCTCTTTGAAACTGTATAATTTTTCTAAATTTCTCACTTTTACCTTTGTTTACTCTTTTCTGGTCTTCGTCGTGAACCTTTAGTAGATGGACGATCGGATCATTTAAAATTTATCGATTTAACACAGGAAATTCATACTGCCTGCGGTGATCGAAAATTTTCTTCAAGTGAGTCCTTATGACTTCATAGATATAATGATTTTCCAACGTATTTCTGCCGAAGATGTAATATGTGGCAAAAGCGATGGCGTTTACTCCAGTCATGTTAGATTAATGACCTACAGGGTGATAAACATTGCGATACGAATCGGGAACAGACTAGATATAACATCCTGCTGTTCTGGCCACAAGGTATTGGTGATTAAACTACCGTAAATGCTTATATTGAAGCCATCATTATAGATACACATTCAGTTCGTGACATCATTAGTGTTTTAGACGTTTCTGCTAATTATATGTAGGCTAGGCCTACATGTGGAATTATAACCGGCTAAAATTATAATAATATCGTGTGGCTATTTCTAGCCGAGTGCAGCCCTTGTAAGGCAGATCCTCGTATGAGGGTGGGCGGCATCTGCCATATGTAGTTAACTGCGTGTTATTGTGGTGGAGAATATTGTTATGTGTGGTGTGGGATCTGCAGGGATGTTGGGGACAGCACAAACACCCAGCCCTAGAGCCATTTGAATTAACCAAAGAGGGTTAAAATACCAGAACTGGCCGGGAATCGACCCCGAGACCCTCGGAACCGAAGGCCTGTACACCAACGAGTCGGAATATAACCGAGCTCCTATGAGAAAATGCACTTTGTTGGCCTAACATTTGTTTCCTGCACACAATATCGTAGAACAAATCATTAAAATGATATGCAGATAAATAATCACGAGGTTATAATCCATTAATTAAATCTGTCAGTTGCAATACGAATAGATGGAGATGTCTACTACGCAGAAACTTAAATGCTCAGATCACAATAATATTGAGTGATCGCTCTCTGTTATGTAATGTGAACACTTCAAAGCCGGCAGTAGGACTTGCTTTAGTCTTATGCCAATAGATGACGTTAACGTTATTACGTGCAACAATTTGACAATCTCGCCTAGCTGAATGCAAGGCTTGTTATTGTGAACCAAACATGCCAAATACAATGTCACCCGAATCATATCTCTAGCATGAAACACCTACAACGAAACACCAACGATCAAAATATGATAGATTTCACTTCGCAAACTCTGCGGAAGTAGATGGAGATAACGTGTTTACATATGCGAGAACGGTGAAAATGATCCATTCCTTTCACCGAAAGATGGTGTTTATCACTTAACTGTTCGAGTATGATGATCATACTTGTATTATTCTTATAAACTGTATCTGCTGTCAGTTTCAGTGCTTCAAACGTTCCTGTCTCCACAACATCTCTGTGGAAGGCAATAGAAGTCAGGATGTACGTAGTTTTAAGTCATGCCGATAGATATAGCTGTCATCATTCTGATAATGAGACATACACTTCGCATAAAGGAAGGTATCTTTTGAAAATCTTTCGTGATCGTGACAGGTTCATTGTATTTTTATTGTAAAGAAGACATAACAATGTATAACTGGTAACAAAGCCTGCTGCCATTTCTTGATGGATACAGTACTTTTGAATCCATCTGTTGGCACAGGCCAGAGTAAAGTGTAGCTTCCACCGAAGTCCCAGTCTCATCCATGGCTCTGACAATATGGAAGTTGCTGGGGGTATGGGTAGTGCTGAGTAATGTCATTCAGAGCACGACTAGTACATCTGAATGTTACGAAAGATGTTGCTCATATGGTCAGTCGTGCTGCAATGTCACTTTCTGACCCAGTGAGGAAAGCAATGGCAAACTACCTCACTCCTCATCTTGCCTAGTACGCCTCATTTTGGTGCTGCCATTGGTTTTTTGGGGTTTCCTTATAACTGCATAACCTTTGGTGGTGCTATTTGAGGATCCAACCAGTCTCTGGGCTGATGACCTAACAGACAGACAGAACTGGTACCTATTTCAGCTGTTGAAACCTCGTTTTCTCAATATGACTGTGAATGGCAGACAGAATAGGGGTTTGCTACACATCAACTATTTACTGTGTGAGTTTAAATGAAGTAAACGAAGAAACTGATTTTAATACAATTTGCTTTACGTGGCACCGACACAAATGGATCTCTTGGTGACGGTGGGCTAGGAGTGGGAAGGAAGCGACCGTAGCTTTAATTTAGGTACATCCCCAGCATTTGCCTAGTGTGAAAATGGGAAACCATGGAAGACCCTCTACTGGCCTGCCGACAGTGGGGTTAAAAACCAAGTGACACAAAACGTGCAGTCACTTGCTCGATAAGAAATGTAATCAAGCGTGTGTGACAGAATTAGTTTCTGGGCTACAAATAACAGAAAATACTTCAAATATCTTCATTCCGCAACTTACGCGTAAACCAAATGTTACTTGAAACATTGAGTTGTTGCCGAATACTTTTGGAAGTAATTAGAAGCTAGATGTTATTTGGTAGACCTGTTAAATGGAATTGGTGAGATGCACCATTGAACACTGATATAATCATTTATGCATTATAGAGATGCTATAAAAATTCATAAAATGAACGCTCCGACGAACACTGATACAATAAGTTCTGCATGCATGAAGATACTAGAAAAAATAATAAAATGAACACTCCAATTAGCTCCGATACAATGATTTATGCATTTACGAGGATAATAGCAAAACCATCATAGATGTTAGTGACACGGTCATTCTACCTGAACTACAATAATGAAGGGGGGAATAAACGATAGAATTTGGCATCTGGCCAAAAACTGGATTTAATCTACACAGAGTGCCAATCCCAAGTAAGTGGCATAATCCAAGGGAGAAGAAGAGGAAGAAGAACAATTTACAGCATTGGAAAAATGGGAATTTGTTAAACATTTTTTTTAATTAAAAGACGACAAATCATATAACGACATTCCCTAAGGAATGAAAGCCACACTTGTTGGTGATTTAGAGACCTCGAAATTATCACACAGTTTGAGGAGAAGGAAGTCTTCTGGATTTATTATCTCCCTTGAAACTATTTACTTGGGTCGTTCAAAAATGATTGGCACTACAATTGTTTTCGTGTTCGCAGGCAACATTACTGAACAAATGAATAGAGATTATCGTCCAGGTATTCCTCGCCAATATCTATGCCCTTTTCCAATCGTTCTGGCATCTTCCGTATTTGCGTATCAATCGATTCTTTCAGATTATACCAGCGCCAACAGTGGACAACTGCATGATGCTCTTCATTGGTGATGTACTTCTTACCCCGCATGATCTCTTCCATTGCGACGAATAGGGGATAGTCGCTAGGAGTCAGATCCGGTGAGTATGGAGGATGTGGCAGCACACACCTTCTTCGTCTTGAAATCCTCATGGATGATGGTGTGGAGGTTTCCCCGTCATAGACGTATTGCCTCCTATAATTCATCAAACGTGATTCGCCTCTGCCCCAATATCAAGTCAGTGACACGCTGTGAATTGTTTGGTTTACATGCAGTTGCTGATTGCACTGTGCTTTTGAGTTTTTCAGCACAGTCCCTGCCGTCTCTAAACGATGATACCCAATGAAACACAATTCTGCGCCTTAGTGTTGTTTCCCCACATAGGCTACTAACCTCTTGTGGATATCTGAAGCGGTCACTCCTTCTCTCCAGAGAAACCAAGTCCAGCGTTGCTCATGCTAATCTGCTTCCATGTTGTCTCATCGACGTCCACCAGCGTACTCACAAGCCGGAGCAAGTGCTGCTGCCATATGCCACCTATGTCAAGTAGCAACACCATCTCGTGGTGGTAGACAGTATTATAGTGTATCTTCACGCATACATCGTCACACACTTCAAACTGATACTTTGCAGGAGTTAGAGGGGGGGGGGTGCCAATCAGTATTGAACGTACTAAATATAATAGACAACAGATTATACGACAATATTCCGTCAGAAGTGACTTTCATAATATTACTGGCAATGATAGGTGAATTTAAAAAGAGTGAATCATTAAAAACTTAAGATGAGAAATCAATAAACATTAGCTAGCAATACTCATCTAAATAAAATAATAAAATAATTTATTTTATAACGGTTAGTTTTATATAATTTAATGCTAGAAAATTTTAAATATTGAACATTTTGTCATTTGAGGCATTGATACAATTTATTACATTATGTTAAATATTATTACCTGTTTAAATCTTAATGACGTAATGATATTTCAATAACCTGGAGAAAGGAATAAATTCCCGAATTTGTTACAGCAATTCCTGGCTAATTACGTGGTAAAATGTAATCTTACTATTGCAGGGTACTTGTAATAATTTACAATATTTAGAACGTAACTAAAAAATCAGAAATAATCGACATAGAAGATTGGAAAGCTATTTCCAGTTTTCTAAATACATTTCTTTTGAATAAATTCCATTGTAAATTTTTATGATTCGTTATGCGTAACTAAGGAGCTAGTTTTAACTTATTAACACGTCTTTGTTTTTCTTCTCCTTATCCGAGTATCTCTTCATCGATCCTTTTTACGCTGTTCACAGCGGTAGTAGAAGTGGAAGTAGAGGGAAAGCTGACTTCAGCGCTGGATGAACTCTTTAAGTACTATGATGCCAACCATCTGAAGCCGAATCTCAGCAAAACACAAGTGTGCGCGTTTCATGTACGAAACAGCGGCGACAGTTGAACAACACATTGCGAGGTGAACGACTGAAATATTGCCCAACACCAGTTTCTCCAGATGTCTAGACCACCCTCTAACGTGCAGACAGCCATATTTGAACACGAAGCAGAAGGTCAGTTCTCGCGATGGCATACTTAAGAAACTGATGGGCAGCACCTGGGGAGCCAGCCTGTTGCGCTATTTGAGTGTCAGTTGCTGAGTATGCCGCTCCTATGTGGAAAGCTACCGTACATGCTAAGCAGGTTGATACTGCGGTCAATGACACTGCAAGGATAGTCTCGGAATGCCTAAAACCAACGCCAGTGCAGAAAATGTACTCGATGGTTGGAAAAGCTCCACCCAGAATCCGGAGGTCCACTGCTGCAGACACCGAGAGAACAAGCTGCAAGATCTCACCTCAGATCCCGCAAGAGCTTCCTTGCTAGGAATCTGCTGCTGGAGGGAAAACCAGAGACAACTCGTCTTAGCAGATGGGAGAACTCACTGCCGACAGACATGCCACCAAAGTAAGAACTAGCTGCTGGTGCCGAACTAACTTACCCTGTATGGAGGTCCCTCAACCGCTTAAGAGCGGCGTCCGCCGATGCAAGACCCACCTGAAAAAATGGGGGATCCTTCCAGCAAACGCAGACAGCTTGTGTGAATGTGGTGCTGTCCCCTCCTGGACAGCCCATGATCATCAAAAGATGTTGCTGGAGGAAACAAAAAGGCCATCGCAGCTGCAGTTTTTGGGAAATGCTGACCGGACACGGAAACAATGAGTCCATTCTATATTTAGTCGGGTGGAAGTTACAGATAATTTGTGTAACGTATGGTTCTGAATATTGTTCTATCTTGAATGGTTTCTTCATTAACGCCAATTTAATTTAGGTCTTCACTTATTTCTTTTAGCCAATTGTTGAACGTGTTCATTGGTGAGGCCTGTTTGTTAGCCTGTTATTATCCATACTAAATAAGTGACCATAAAATTGTAATCGCCGTTTCCTGATGGTATCCGTTACTTTTTATGTAAAATAGATTTCATGTGATTTTTTTCAAATTTGTGATCCGATTTAAAATATTTCTATGAAGATAGCTCAGTCTCAATGGGAGACAGCCTTTTCAAATATAGTATTTGAAGACTTTCACATTAAAGAGGCTCCAGCTGGAGTATTTTGTGCTGGTATGTCTGAGACGCCCTGTGGAGCGCCGCGTGCGGGAAAGGACGATAAAGCCTTCACATCCCAAAGTCACACACTGGGACGAGGACGCTGGAGGCGGCACTTTGCAGCAGACGCTATACACAACTCTATCTCAATTCAATTTATTTCTGAAACAAAACAGCCCCTGTTTTGTACACAATGACGCAAAAAGACGACTTCAGCTTTGTGGGATACAAAGAAAACAACAGTAAAAATATAATTCAATGAATGAGAAGAGGAAATTTGGGAGTTCCGCCTTGGAACGTGGACAGTAATACGCCAAGTTCATTTGCTTTATGTTGGCTGAATGGTCAGCGTAATGGCATTCGGTTCAGAGGGTCTCGGGTTCGATTACCGGCCGGGTCGGGGATTTTAACCTTAATTGTTTAATTCCAATGGCCCGGGGGCTGGGTGTTTGTGCTGTCCCCAGCATCCTTGCAACTCAACACCACACATAATGCTATCCGCGACTACAATAACACGCAGTTACCTACATATGGCGGATGCCGCCCACACTCATCGGAGGGTCTGCCTTACAAGGGCTGCACTTGGCTAGAAATAGCCAAGGGGAATTATTTGCTTTATTATATTCTCATTTAAATATAATTTGTGCAACGATATCTCAGCTGCACTATATCAGCGATATTCGATGTCTCATTACGTTTACTGGCAATGCCTTTTATTTAAAAAAAATCGGAGTAGTTATCTGAAACAATATTATCAAATTTGTATGTATTTTCAGCTACATTGAGTTTGATCTATAAATTATTCAACACATTGAATTTTCCAGAATTCTTTTGTTGAAACGATTTAAAAACTTCTACCAACACCAGATTCTAGAACCCGAAACATATTCCTTCAGTAAATATTTCACTAATCCCAGGGAATAACAAGATAAGTAAAAAAAGTAAAGTTCTCGGGAGAAGCATTTTTGGATTTTTAAACAATACGAAATCACCCATTAATCAAATGTCGTCAAACCATTATGCTTTACATCAAACAGATTTTGAAATCATTTTCTGGTTTGGTTTTTTAAAATTCAAAACATTAATGAAGTATCTGCCTTGGATCGTGATTGAAAGTTCAGTTAAAACCAAAGCGTGTAAGTCACATTTGTGTATTATTAAGTTTTTATCAGTTCTCTTAACAAAGGCTGCTGCGTAAATTCACTGCCAATACTTCATTTACACGTCCATAACAACAACAGAAAATATACTACGTGCAAGAAAAACTGACATATTTGAAGATACATTGATTAACAATATTCAGAATAGTAACAAGATAACTCAACTCATATGGTTCTTACTGGAGATTGTTTTGTATTCTTGAATAATCTGGATTTTTTTTGGCTATTTCATCAGTATTATGACGAAATTAATTACCTTTTCTTGGTTCAGCGTGTATAGAGAGCATTGACCTTACAAGGTTACTGCATAAATAAAAAAGTAAAAATGAGTTAGCTGGTTTCCCCCGTGATTAGAGATTTATTCCAATCCGTCTCTATTGTGTAGTGGTTAGTGTGATCACCTGCCAACCTCGGAGACCCAGGTTCGATTTCTGACTCTGAGGTGAATCCTGTCATTGCTTCCACTTGTGTCAAGCTCCTTACTTTCATCTAACCTATCTAACCATCCTTGGTCAACTCTTTACTTTTCTATCCAGATTATATTAGATTTACGAAACCGAGGGAGTCTATAATTTTCATCGCCTTAGTGGCCCTTGTCTTTCTTTGACGGATACATTCATTTTGCGAAGAATCTGATCCCTTCAACGTTTCCCTCTAATTACGATTTGCTTAGTTATACTCTCTCGTAAAATAACAATCACCACCACTCGTGCAGTGAAAATGCTAATTCTCGCCAGCACAGGCAGAAATTGCAGTAAAACTAGAACGTTTTCCTGGAACAAATGGGTGAAAAATACGCGGAAAAACACAACTGCGATAGCAATTGGTAGCGCCCAGATTTGAATACCTGATCTGTGAGCTAAACTGTTGTGTCAGAGAAAGCGTAGATTTTATGCATCACCCAAGGTATTGTTTTGTGTTTTCCATAATACGCGGTGTTCAAAATGTGATATGGATGTGACTAAAATAATAAACACTCAACAATAATTTGATCCCTTATTATCGTTTTACATGTTGTGGCTGGCAGAATTGCGATGTCACTTTTCCGTATCTTGTTCCCAAACAGATTGCATTTAACTTTTTGTTTTTGTACACGCAATTACAACTGCTCATGACTATGTCGGGTTCGTTCCATGTCAGAGGGATATTGTATCTGACATTTTGTTATGTAAGCTCCGGCGAACATAAACTGGGATTCCAATGTACACCACTTGATGTATACATGCGAATACGCTGTTAGGTTTAACATTGATTATGTGAAATTGAACTACTACTACTAGTAGTAGTTTTACTACTATTACTACTGCCACCACCCTCGCAATATTGGACATTCGACTATACCCGAAACATCTGTCTCTTATGTCATCAGCCCGGATTTTTTACTGTTAATTTATTTTACGTCGCACCGACATCGGTAGGTCTTATGGCGACGATAGAATAGGAAAGGGCTAGCAGTGGAAAGGAAGCGACCATGGTATTAATCAAGGGACAGCCCTAGCTTTTGCTGATGTGAACATGGGAATCCATGGGAAACCATCTTCAGGGCTGCCGACAGTGGGCTCCGAACCCACTATTACACGAGTGCAAGTTCACTGCTGCGCGCTTCTAACCGCACGACCAACTCGCTCGGTCCTTCAGATTCTTAGGCAGTAACAGATCAGAACGCGAACTTACTACGCGAGTAGCAAGTTCACACAACTGTAAACCTGCTTGCACAACAGTTGTGCCACGAGTGTTGCATAAACTTTAGGGGTACTGCCCATCAGAACCCCTTGCATTTATGTTACCCTCGTTACATCGCGGAAGAACGTGCTAGACGACACTTCCTAATAAGCAAATTAGTTTGTATTACCGTCTAAAAATCCGGCGTCTAGTTATCACACTGCCTCCATATTGGCACAGCCATGAGGAGCCTGAGCCTTCGGTGGAAGCTTCACTTTGCCCTGACCTATGCCAAGACACAGATACTTGATGCAATATTGGAAGTGTGATACATTTAGAAAACGTTTATCAAAATTATATTCATGCGCACACTGGTGCAACCGTAGCCTGAGCTACGTTTGTTTCGTACTTGGATGAATGCTACCGTATAATTCACTTTTCAATTAGCTGTCCGGTTTCTTGGCTGAGTGGTAAGCGTTGTGGCCTCCAGTTTCATAGGATCCTGGGTTTGACTCCCAGCCAGGGTGGGGATTTTAACCGCGTGTGGTCAATTTCTGTTGCTCGAGGACTGGGTGTTTCTGTTCATTTTATTGCAGATCTTCTCTACACTACAGCACATTATATATATATACAATATGAATACAACCTTTCACATAGATATAGCGTCAGGAAGGGCATTCGGGCGTGAACATTGGAAATCATCCTCAGAACTGCCGACAGTGGGGTTCGAAGCCGTTATCTCCCTTATGCAAGCCGACAGGTACATGACCCAAACCGCGCAGCTACTAGCTCGGTTGACTTTTCATACCCCATTCTTTTCTATCACAACTTCGTTATTTGGTCGTGAGTGTATGTTTTAATGATGGTAATGGTTGCTTTAAGCGGAAAACAACGTTCCGTTTCTCTATTATTCATATTTTGACACATCAGCCCAAGGGATGGTTGGTTCTAAATATGCACTACAGTAAGTTACAGTTTATACTGAAGAAGTGTACTTAGTGTATGAAGAGTATTACTTGGTAAATACTATCGATGCAAATATCAATAATGATAATAAATTGGGGTTGGAAATGAGAAAAATATCGTCATTTCGTTTTTAGTAGGAAATGTACTGCCATATGTCTGGAGATGAATGGGAAAACTATGGACAATTATTTCTTAGAACATCGAAGAGATGTATTGTAACCTACTTGACATTACTTTGGGCTGAGTTCAGTCTATCACTAAAAGCAGTATACAGTCTGAAATAGGACACATTATTATAATACTTACCCGCAGTTGCTAGAATGATTTTCATTAAGGGGTACTTCAACATCCCCCCTTGCTTGATTGTCACTAATTATTTTCTTTAATTTTTCCTTGTTTCCTCGAAGTTTAATAGAACAAAGCTTGGTGGATTAATATAATATATCAAGTTTCCACGATTCGGACGAAGAAAGAGCCGCTAACAGAGTAAATGAATGAAGTGTCGGTCTAATTGTATTCCTCCTAGATGATACTGTAGTTGATAGCAAGGAAAGCCACAATTCCACAATTTTGATTGCTAATCAAGGGAGATGAGGGTGGGATAGAAAATTTATTTACATGCGGAGAAGCTGCAAAGTCTGGAGATCAACTCAACTTGTTCCTTATGCAAGCCATCAGGGAAATTGTGCGGTCCAGTCTTCACCGACAAACTCTACACATCACAGCTATTCATACAGTGGTCCAGCACTCTGTTATCCGTGTTCAGAAATTCCAACTGGATAATACAGGAAGAGCCATTCTGCACTGAACGGATGATAATGTGAGGCAGGCTTTACTTCGTGAAAGGGCAGTCTGTATGCATTGTGAAAAATAAAATATCTTAGAAACCTAAATACTTTCACATTTACCGGGCGAGTTGGCCGTGCGCGTAGAGGCGCGCGGCTGTGAGCTTGCATCCGGGAGATAGTAGGTTCGAATCCCACTATCGGCAGCCCTGAAGATGGTTTTCCGTGGTTTCCCATTTTCACACCAGGCAAATGCTGGGGCTGTACCTTAATTAAGGCCACGGCCGCTTCCTTCCAACTCCTAAGCCTTTCCCATCCCATCGTCGCCGTAAGACCTATCTGTGTCGGTGCGACGTAAAGCCCCTAGCAAAAAAAAAAACAAAACAAACTTTCACATTTTGTTCATCAGTCATTTCATCAGTCATTACTGATCCGCATTCAGGGCAGGTGGCAGATTCCCTATGTGTTTTTCCTAGACTTCTTTAATTATTGTAAATACATTGGAAATTTATTGAACATCTCCCTTGGTAAGTTATTCCAGTTCCTCACTCCCCTTCCTGCAAATGAATATTTGCACCAATTTGTCCTCTTGAATTCCAACTTTATCTTCATATCGTGATATTTCCTACTTTTAAAGACACCACTCTAACTTATTATTCTACTAATGTCATTTCACGCCATGTCTCCACTGATAGTTCGGAACATACCACTTAGTCGAGCAGCTCGTCTCCTTTCTCCCCAGTCTTCCCAGCCCAAACTTTGCAACCGTTTTGTAACGCTACTCTTTTGTCGGAAATCACCGGGAACAAATTAAGCTGTATTTTATTTTTACAGTTCTTGAATCATGTAATCCTGGTGAGGTTCCCACACAGTGGAGCATATTCTAGTTGGAGTCTGGGCGACGATATGACAGCCATTCCATTAGGCTCGACTCGTGATTTAATAATTGAATCTACATGTAAAATTGAGGCATTAGAATCTCAAGCAGCGACCAGAAAATATTAATAGAAAAGAGTGCGGGGCCTGCGAACTCACAGTTCCAAACCGTAAAACAAAATATAAGTAGACATCTATAGAGTAGTGTGTCTTTCCGTTGGAACTAGGGGGAAAATAACATTCACATTTGCTCAGTTCTCTAAGTTGTTCAGGCTGGACATTCAGCTTATGAACACGGTTGCCTTGGTGGCTCTTAAGGGTTCTGTTGCTATTTCGGGAATCATCTGTATAATTTTTGCAAGTTGTTTTACGTCGCACTGACACTGATAGGTCTTATGGCAACGATGGAGAGGAAAGGGCTGGAAGTGAGAAGGAAGCGCCTGTGGCCTTATTTGAGGTAAAGCCTCAGCATTAGGCTGGTGTTAAAATGGGAAACCACAGAAAACCATATTCAAGGGATGCCGACAGTGGGGCTCGAACTCACTATCTTCCGAATACTGTATACTGACCGCACTTAAGCGACTGCAGCTATCCGAGTAAGTTCGTGGACTAGTGTAGGCAACACAGTGTACACCTATGTACACGGTAAATATGTTCGTGGACTGGCGCTAACAGTTCAAGGGTCACATTGTCCTTTGTCCTGCCTCTTCGCTACCTTTCCCGTCGTGGTGATGTGGATCATTTCGGCTTCATAATCCCAAACCTTATGCTGGCTGATTTGCGTAATTTTTGGCAGAACTTGAAATTTACTTCTTGCTCAAACTACGACGTGCTCAAATACCACCGGTTACATTCAGCTACAGAGACCGTAGTTCTACTTATACTGTAAGCATGCAACTGTCTCTTGCTGGAGCACGGCAACGCTCCACTGGAGTCCACGAACTTAATGACTCTACTACATATTGTTTGGAATGCTTTGCCTACTAGTCAACCTCTGTATAGGGAAAGACGAATGCCGTATGTTGTTAAAAATAAAATTATCAGTGTGTTGAACTGCAGTGTAAGAAACTAGCCATGTATGAAGAATGCATGTTGTTCTTGCTCCACAGAACATCTACTGTACACAGTGTGCAATAATGGAGCAGTCATCTGTGGTGATGGAGGGCCAACGCGGGTTGATTAATTGAGCTGTGTCGCTTGTCAGCCGATAACAGTATTTTGTTCAACTCATTTTTCAATGCATCCATCAATTTCACTTATGATGACAGTAACTAATTGAAAAATATTTTTAATAACACTTTTTATGTATATTGATGACAAAATATCATTTAGCTAACGTATTCAGTGACCCGCTGTTATCTAAGGTTTTAAGCTATTGACATGTTATCTGCATTTACGATCACTGTTATTATTATTATTATTGTTATTTAACTTGGTAATTTGTTTACAATTATTTAATTAGGTTAAGCCAATATCCTGGATATTTAATGAAAATTGAATTTCAATGCAATTTGAATATCTAGTTGTTCCACATGAAATGACCGGTTTATTGATGAAACTTCATACAACAGGGACCCTTAATAGCCAATTCTTATTAAACAAAACTGACAGAATTAGATGTAACATACTTTCCTGAACAAGATACAACTACACTCATATACATTTCTTTGATATCTGATTGTCTTAAACGGAAGAAATTCCTCGAAGAACATTTTAAACCTCTATCTGCTGAAACGATGGTCCAAATACTTGAAGGTATCAACTAGTCTGATGAGAATGGCGGATAAGTAAAGATCATCGCTGTGGAAACTGTGTTGTTCCTCGGTGTTGTGTTCGTACGTTGCCAGTAGGCAGTGTATCTCATTTCTGTTGATCAGTCGATACAATATGTGTAATTTTTCATGTTCAGCATCCATCTGGTTGCAGTGCTTCTCAGAATCAATAATATTTAACACATTTCAAGAAGAAAGGTTAATGAATATGCGCTCCACTCCGCCAGTGACGAGTATTTCTTTGGGATGATGGTTCGTTTTCTTTTACGACATATGCCGAGCTGAGTGGCTCAGAGGGTTGACGCGCTGGCCTTCCGACCCCAATTTGGCAGGTTCGATCCCGGCTAAGTTCGGTGGTATTTGAAGGTGACAAAATACGCCAGCTTCGTTTCGGTACGTGCAAGAACTCGCGCGGGACAAAATTCCGGCACCTCTAGGTCGGAAAAACCGTCAAAAAGGTGCTTAGCATGACATAAAAAGGAATTATTATTATTATTGTTACCGTGTTTTTGTGGTAGTTATGCGTGAAAGAAGGTGCTGGGTGGTGAATAGGTCTCAAGCTACTAAAGTGAAATTAATTTTAAAATTTAACAAGGTTATATTTTCTTTTCAAAATTAGGTAACAACAAATAGAACAGGTACTTAGTAGCCGAAACACGATTGAAAAATACATTTACCTAGGTACCCCATTTGGGGCTTCAAAAGTCAGAAACATAATTCTTGAGCAATGAGCCCAACCTTACAATGAACACCATACAACAAAGGGGCCGAAAACCCCCAAACATGCCAGAAACATTTGCTTCCAATTACACCCAAAAGCCTCCTTGAGGCAGAAACACAATTTTCAAGAAAGGGCAACTTCCCCCTAAAATACAAGCCTATCATAGGCCACTCCGAACTCCACCTTTAAGCTGTCCTCAAAGGACATATACACAGGGGTAAAATACCCAACCTACTGAGGTCTGTTAAATAACAAGAAGGTTAATACATGACCTCTAAAATACAATTTGAGAGGAGGCGAACTTGCACTCCCAATACACTTTGCTTAAGATCTACTTGGCACTAGGCCGTTAATACAAGGGCTAATCCCATACTACAGAGGTGACTTAATAGCAATTTACATTACATTACGGAAGAATTGGTTGAGAAAAATAAGTTCACCTCAAGACGATGTGAGTGGGAGCTCGAGAGGGTTAAGCACTCTCTATCCCGATATGTCGTTTGAAAATAGAATAGATACCAGTTGTTTTTACATTTTAAAGGAAAGTTACATGGTGGAAGGCCTAGAACCCGCACCGAGAGTTAAACTGCTGATCTAGCAACGAAAGAAGTTATTAATCGGCCATTACCTTGTTGTTGACCGCTGCCGAAGAAAGAGGCGCTTCCCGCCCCCTGCTATGTACTTAACACACTGAAAGATGGAACAGAAGTGGCGCAGAGACCCAAAAATCAGCAGTTTATATCCTCTCGTGGAAGGTTCTAGGCGTTAGGGGAATGAAAACACCCGCCCACAATTATTTTATTGGCTAGGTTACAGAAACATATCCAAGTTGGGGGGGAAATACATCGGATTGGTCGGAAATTACTAAAAAAAATTCGGGATTGGATAAATCTAAAACAAGGGGAAAAAGAGGGGTATACAGCCAACTTAAACAATAACAGAAAGAAATTTAACAAGAAACAAACATTTGAACTAAAAATTTCTCCAACAAAATAGTTCTTTGATTCCGCACTAGGTTGCACTATTGTAGATCTTCAGTAGTGTCCTCTAGAAGAGAAAGTTCACACTTCTTACTTCAAGCGAAACAAAAACACATCAAAAATGACACAGTTCTAAAACTCCAAAATTTACAGGTAGTGACATCTTCTGAGAAGGTAGAAAATTAATACCGTCAATAAAGTTCAGACTTCCTCCAGCAGAGGAGTTTCAACAGGCGCACATTTTAAATTAGCGGAGTGGAGGTGTACCGCCCGGTACAATTCTTCTTCTTCTTCTTCTTATTATTATTATTATTATTTAGCTTTTGACATGTGTTTTCGAGTCTCAACATCATCTAATCGTTGTGCAGGTCGGCTCAGATTCTTGCTTTCATTCTTTGTGGCAACTCACAAATCTGCTCAAAAATTAGGCGTTTCTCGTCCGGGAGAGTAGAAAATTGCCTGATCTATAGACCACACCCCATACTAGATCTATGATTTTTCCTTGCTCACATGCGGGCATATTTAAATATTTATAGGCGGAATACATTATCACCGTTGCCAGCTACTGTGTTAATCATTTACGAGCTCTCATACCACTTAGACCGATTTGGAGAGTATTTATCAGACAGTAAGAACTAATCTCCGTTCATGACGTATAGTTTGATGAGTGTTTTGGTTATTTGTTTTACGGTTTTTGGTTAATTTTAGAAAAATCTCAGAAAAAAGTAACCATGTTTTTAAGAAAAATAAAACATTATATATATGTTTACAGTCATGGCCATCCATCAACGGCTGCTAATTTCAGGTGGCAACAGCCTGAACGGTTGCTAGGTAACATTGTCTGACCATCCATCCATACCTTACAACACTGTCTGCACGGTTGCTAGGTAACATTGCCTGACCATCCATCCATACCTTACAACACTGTCTGCACGGTTGCTAGGTAACATTGCCTGACCATCCATCCATACCTTACAACACTGTCTGCACGGTTGCTAGGTAACATTGTCTGACCATCCATCCATACCTTACAACACTGTCTGCACGGTTGCTAGGTAACATTGCCTGACCATCCATCCATACCTTACAACACTGTCTGCACGGTTGCTAGGTAACATTGTCTGACCATCCATCCATACCTTACATCACTGTCTGCACGGTTGCTAGGTAACATTGCCTGACTATCCATCCATACCTTACATCACTGTCTGCACGGTTGCTATGGTTACATTTCGTCACACATTTTGTCGCGTCACGTTACACACACTATGGATGACTCCCATCTTTAAAACATATTTATATCAATAATTAATGTACCGGTACCGTATAATTGGGTTTATTATTTATATTGTGTCAGTTAATTAGAATGGGCAGAAGCAATTAAAATGAAATGTTATGCCATCCCAGTTCGATCTCTCCCTGGAAGGAGCCTTAATACACCCCGTTGTAGACGATGTGACGAGTTCGAAACATTACCTCATGTACTAAGGCTCTGTCGTAAGGGAGAGCTGTTGAGATCAATCGGCCCAATACAATTCGCACATTGATTGCGAAAAGTTTCCGTAAACTGCAGCACTTGGAGGTCTATGAAAAAGTACGATCCACAAGACGAGCTGATATTTTTGTCATCGGACGAAAGGTACGATTATGGTGATTGAATTCAATGTACGATCCAAGGAAAATTAAATTTCAGCCCCGTTTAGCGTATGAGGAGAAGATGGCCATAGATGAACCATGCATTGAGAATCTTGGAAGGAAGTACGAGATTACAAAATGGGAAGTCATTGGGTTTCACCATCGTCTATGCCGGCGATGAGGCTTCCATGAACCATCTCTACATTGTGTGTGTATGTTGTGTGACAAACATTGCGATCGCTATCATTTCAGCAAGTGCAACAAGAGAACAAAGTCTTTACTAGAATATGCGAAAGTTTAATGTATTTTTAATGCACATTTGTGCGCTATTAAATAAATAAATTGGAGTTATGAATGACACTAGAGGGACAATTCTTAAGGAGACGCTGAACTTCCTAATAATAAACAAACTCACGGATATCATTATTCAGACGATGGCGAACTCTGCGTTAAAAATTCATTGGCGATTGTTAGTCACAATTTGTACTCCATGACCTGAAGTTGGATAGAACTGATATAACATTTATGAAACGCATAAAAGTGTGAAGACGGAAAATATGATATACTGTTGGATTTTCGCCTCATGGTTGACAATTTTAATCTTGAGTTTTAACTCAATTTGTGCTTACATCCAAACATCAGACAAAATAAAATTTGTTCATATTAACTTATTATGAGGTGTGTTATGGTTAAGTATAAGAGAGGGCCGTGAGCATTGACTTCGCCACATACAAAAGCATAAAATAAATAAATACATTTTTCGATTCCCTAAGATGGGAGGCTATCAGGTCGATTTTCTCCTTCTTAAGCTTGTCGAGCAATTATTTTACTAGTTGATTTTTATAGAGGACTTATATTCTCTTATGGTCATAGAATATAACTTAACAATTCACCTATGTAAAAGAAAAAGTGATCTCTGTATTATTATGGAGAATGTGAACGGAAAGTATGACTTCGATTCCTTACAGTCATTTTTTCTTTAGAAAGGTTAAACAGCACTACTCTATGTACTAAAGGAGTTATTTAATTTGAAAAATAGTTTCAAAATATGTTATTTAACACAGGCTGTCTGGAGCCTGACAGTTTATGTAGGAAAAGAACCGCTAAGACTTTGCAACCTTTTTTATCTTGGGATTTGATCCTTCCAGTAGAAATAATCTCGAGTAAACAAAATCATATTTGAATACATGATTCTTTTTGTATTGCGAACAAGGAACTAATAATATTAATTATATTCGAATTCCTTACGCTGACAATTTGGAGTTTAGTTCTATTGGGGCGACTTGCAATAATGTGAAACAAAAATAATTTAAAAATCACTTATTTAAGCAGCCATTGATGTAACATTTATGAAAAGCATAAAAGTGTGAAGATGGAGAACCTGATATACTGTTCTCATATTTTTTCATCAAACTCCACGTTGAAACCCAGTGCATAAAATTCGCATCATATTTTAGCAAATTCTAGTAATGCGCGAGGAATATTTTGTATTTAGGATATTATTGTAAAACTGAAAAGTGGATAGCATGAGTTAGCTGAAACTGTTCAAACGTACTTTATGGTTGAAAAACACTCCGGTCTTAGTGATAAACTTCCTTAAAATGTCTCAGCATTGATTCTTATTCATTATAGGAAAATCTGTGATTCCGAGGCTGAAACATGGCACTGTACGTCAGAAATATTATCACCCATTTCTAGCCTGTTATCTGCAGCTGAAAGTTGGTAACGACGTATCCGTTTGGCCTGCAATAAATGGTATCAACTGAAGTCGGGTTGAAAGAAGAATATCCTTAATGATGCTTCAGATCCAATTTATGTGATGCCTGGAGGCTGATTGAATGGAGCACGTGGGGAACGTGAGGAATTTCAGTTAATGGTCAATATCGAGCACGTGCACACTAGTGCTTCCGGAAAATGGGTTTGGCTGCGCTTAATGAAGTCTTTATCGACGAGCACGGGCTACTCATTGAACGACATTGCCAAATTATGCTGCCAATTTCACCCGCACTGCGGTAATCTGGTCGTTCGTTCCCTTTGAGGAAAGTCTATTTTCTGAAAATTATCTGCCTCAAATACTTCAGTGTTTCTTTTAATAAAGTTTAGGGCAGAAAAGGTAAACAACTGAAGGGTATAAATACCAGGTGGCTCCATAGCCCTGTAATTTCTTCGTATAAGTATCCTGCATGCACTAATGATGTTTGGGGTGCCTAACCGCTGGTTTGCAAAGGAGTGCTACAGCGTGCCGTATTTCGGATATGAAACAAATAGCAGTCATTTTACTACAGACGTTCTTTAACAGAGTGTATTTGAAATACGCAAAAAATAAGGAAAATAAAGTATAATAACTCACATATACAAATACATCCAATTGCCTGCGCATAGGTTACCATCTGCGGACACTGGCTGCATTCAGACGAGATTTTCTATAGAGTAAAATTCTTGTAATCATCGTCAATGAACACACCGGCCGTTGTCTACACGAGCCAACTACTATACATTAGTACCCCTGTGAAAATCAGTTATTAGATATCGCATTCATCACTAGTACATGCGGGACACTTATAAATAGAAAGTACACTGCTTAACGGCCACCTGATACCATTCACTCAATTGTTATGATATCTCAGGTTCTACCAAACTTCTCAGATTAAAAATAGAGGTTCAACCCGTTAGGAATAATGATCAGGGTGTAAAAATTCACGAATAACGTGCGATATATTTCATGTCGTAGGTTAAGTGCTGCGTATCTCTTGCCGGAAATACTTTCTATTGTAGCAAGCAGATCGAGTTGTTACATGATTTCCTATTCTGTTTCTTGTTTTTCCTATCGGTTGAAAGTCAAGGTTACACATGTTCGATGTCGCAAAAATGTGATAATACAAGATTTAAATGTAATATTATGTTATGGTTTGAATAGGCGTGTGGAATGTGTATTTATTAATGGGTAAGCACTTCTTTACTAGTCTGTACTGAATAGGGAGCTGATTTCCATACATTAATAGGTTTATTGCAGTGATTAGGAAAATTATTTTAGCCCACACGTAATTACAGTAGGAAGAGTTGCATAAATAGTAGGAGATTTGGAAAGACTTTCACCTAATGTTAATGCTACTCTTTAAACACGATCATTGTACGGCCTTGGAGAAGCCTTCTACTAGTGGAAATCTAAGATATTACTGCTCAAAGAGCGACTCCCCAATAGTGAATATTAGGAGGGGCACTACCCTCGGCCGTGATTTCTAGCCACGAATGGTAATCCACACCCCTGAGTTCGATTACTTATTTAAGAATGTTCAGTCTTCCTATCTTTGGTCATGCCATGATCTTTTGTGACTCCCATAGTATTGGGTTTGCGTGGCCAGAAACATGGTGTTGGCTATTGGCTTACTAACTAGTCTTTTATTTTTGGCAGAGTTGAATGTCGAACCCAGGACAACTGGAAGGGAAGCTGATATGTTATATCCTGAACCTTGTAGACAGTCTGTGTATCGCCAAGATGTTAAAAATCGCCCATTCTCAAACAATACACCAATGAACTGTGCTTGTTCGACTGCAGTATCGAACGTTATTGTTTGGTTACGCTGTACTGTTATGTAGTGGTCAGCACTGCAAGCAATTGCGCTCATAAATAGCATCCTTTCGGGCCGTACTGTCACATAAATATGCCCTCTATTATAATAACAATTAATTTCTAATTATATATTTGTGAAGCATGTGAGTATAAATATGTCACTGACCATAATCACTTCACGCGAGCATGATCACCGTTTCTGCTGTATCAGCCTTCATTCTGGGTCTAGTGATATTTATATTGAGTGACTGGGCTGCGTGGTACGCATCATGGAAGCTTGTATTCCGAAGATAGATTTAAACCCCATCGTCGGCAGCCACGAAGATGGCTTTCTGTGGTTTATCCTTTATACTCCAGAGAATGCTAAGGATGTACCTTAATTAGCCCCACGGTCGCTAGCTCTCTCATGTCACAGGGAAACTGAAATCCTCCGTTAATTAATAAGACGTTAAGCAGGGAGCAGAAATAGAAAATTTTCCTTAACTTATCTCAGGTACTGTGTACTCTGGCGTCGATGGGACCAGGCTGGTTACGCTAGTTTTGAGCGGGGCTTTAACAGCTGACATCCTTCCTGACAGAAGGTGATTTTTAGTGTTCAAAGCATATCTTAGCGTACAAAGTGGGTGTCCCCATACTGATCAATACGTAAAATTAAGCAATTTCCTCAATTGTGCCGAAAGTTGAAGGGCTAAAGGGCTCGGAAAGTTTTCAAATCTTGGTTCTTGGATATCTCTACAAAAGTAAAAAAAACCTACAAATTTCGAAAATCACTTCCGGCCGAAATGCAGTTCCGGAAAACTGCCTAAAATCGCTTGCTTCTTTCCTCGTTTTCTTAATTATTCGAATCCTAGCCAAATTAGCTAATTTACGTAATTGTCTCTGTAATGTGTTCCTTGGTTCAATACCCTGAGGCGTTTTCTGATTTTTTGAAAAATTTCCACACCGAATGTAGTTATAAGGACTTCAGTTAAACTCTGCATCACCGGGCGAGTTGGCCGTACGGTTAGGAGCGCGCAGCTGTGAGCTTGCATCCGGGAGATAGTGTTGGGTTCGAATCCCACTGTCGGAAGCCCTGAAGATGGTTTTCCGTGGTTTCCCATTTTCACGCCAGGCAAATGCTGCTAATGCACCTTAATTAAGGCCACAGTAGCTTTCCTCCCACTCCTAGGCCTTTCCTAGCCCATCGTCACCATAAGACCTATCTGTGTCGGTGAGACGTAAAGCAAATAGCAAAAAAATAAAAAATAAAAAGGGAACTGAAGATAGAAAATGAAAATCCAACGCCTGTTTCCACTTTCAACCGGATGAGAAATGGAATAAGTGAAGCGTGACGAGAAGAGGAACTGTGCCGGCTGCCGAAGCCTGTCGCACTCCTCTGGTGCAATGATTAGTGACTGACAGATGAAATGAAATGATTCTTGGGAGGTTTCTGGCAGGAACAACAGGTACTCCACCCGGAGAACAACCTGTCCTCCTCCACTTTGTCCAGTACAAATCTCACATGGATTGCCCGGAATTTGAATCACGGAATCCAGCGGTGGGAGTCCGGCGCGCAGCCGCCTGAGCTACGGTGGCTCTAACTAAAGGTAGAACGCATGTTATAATTCATAGGAATATACCGAAAGAAACGGACAAAATTTAAAGGGAAGTATCCCAAAGTAAATCTTACGATACCAGCCCCGAGGAACTGGCTCTATTGGTTGCCCAACTAAGAGACGGATCGATACCGTAATAGGTACCTTGGTCTAATCTCTGTTTGAATGATGATGATGATGATGATGATGATGATGATGATGATGATGATGATGGTGATGATGATGATGATTATTATTATTACCACCATTATTATTATTATACAACTACTTAGTCTCCTTTATACGAATTATTTACACAAATGCTACTCAAATTTTGCATTTTCCTGCTAATTGCACCAGATCTCAATTACGATCTTATTTACAAATTCGAATTAAAGTATTTCCGAGAAAAACTGTTGACGCACTAACTGAGCAGACTGTTGTGCGGAGTAATCAGAGTCAAAAGTACGTGTTATGGTCTTTCGAAGTAAAATATTGCTTGTGTTTACTATTTATTTATATAATTAATCAGTTTATCGTCCAGGGTTTGTTTTTCCCCGGACTGAGCGAGGGATTCGACCTCTACCACCTCAAGGGCAGTGAACTTGAGCGTGAGAAATTTGGTCGGTGATATAACTGGGGAGGAGAACAAATATTTCACCCAAGTAGCCTCACCTGCCATACTGAACCGAGGCGTTGTGAGAGATGGGAAGATTGGGAGGGACAGGCAAGGAAGGGTGAAGGAAGTGGCCGGTATTTGCGTGTAAAGGAGTAGGAAACCACGGTAAACCCCTTCGGGGATGGCTGAGGAAGGAATCGAATCCCACCTCCCGAGGCTGAATGGACCCCGTTCCATTCCTAGAACCACTATTCAAGTTTCGTGGCAGAGCTGGGAATGGAACACGGACTTTCGAGGATGGCAGGTAATTACACTAACCACTACATATTGTTTGTGTTACTCGTTAAGATACATTTGTCCAATACACATTTCGACTTACGTAGTTGTTTTACGCTTAGAAAGTGTCAAATAATTTTTACGACTAATCTGTACTGGAAATGTTGTGTTCAGTACATACAGAAAAAAATTCTCCAACCGGACACCAGTGTGAATTGAACCAACAACCTCCGGATTTCGCGTCGTTTGCTCTATCCAATTGAGCTACGCTTTGCAGCTAATCTCATCATTCAAACTCGTCCTAAAATCACTGAATTGCACCTTTGTGTTGGTAAATTGCAGAAACATCCCTGTTCCGCAGAGAAGAAATATCCATAACTGTTTAACTTATGGCTCCAATGAACAATACTGTGATTTTCTGCATCACTTTATACTTTGTTCCAACGCACGCACATTTTAGTCTGACTAACCAGTCTCTCTCACAGCCTCTGGAAGTGTTTCTTTACAGTACATTTTGATTATTACAAAGTGCTCTTCCAGCTCGAACTGTTTTTTACACGGCTGTGTCATTCATTTAAATGCACCATTTGTCTGGAATACGAATGACTGTATCTACATACGAGCATTATCACAGAGAAGGTTACGGGCGCATTTAATTCCAAACCAACGAGTTGGAAAAACAAAAAGTCCCTTACGAAACAATTTGACAGCGTCTATCATTCCTTTATTTATTTATTTATTTTTATTTAATTAATTAATTTATTTGCATATATATTTATTGAATGCTTTTATTTCTAACAAATTACTCAATTTATTTGTATAATGGTAGACTAATAATTTCTTTCATTTTTTCTCTCTTTCTTTCTTCCTCTCTTTCTTTCGTACTTCATTTACCGTCCAGGGTTGGTTTTTCCTTCGGACTCGGCGAGGGATCCCACTTCTACCGCCTTATGGGCAGTATCCCGGAGCGTGAGACATTTAGTTAGGGATGATACTGGGGAGAGGGACAAGTACCTCTTGCTGGCGGCCTCAACTGCTGTGTTGAACAGGGGCATGATGGGGGATGAGAAAATTGGAAGCTATAGACAAGGAAGAGGGATGGAAGCGGCCGTAACCTTAGGTTAGGTACCATCCTGGCATTTCCTGGAGAAGAAGTGGGAAATCGCGGAAAACCACCTCTACGATGACTGAGGTGGGAACGAAACCTATTCCTCCTCACTTGACCTACCGAGGCCAAGTGGAACCTGTTCCACTCCCAGTACCAGTTTTCAAATTTCGTTGCAGAACCGGGAATCGAACCAGGCCTCTCGGGGTGGTAGGTAACACACTAACCACTATACCACAGAGGTGGACAGACCAGTTATTTATTAAGATCATTAAGATAATATTTTATAATTAGTTTAAAACAAATCATTTACGGCATTAACTATTTGAAATCCAAGCCAAGTGCCTTATCGAAATGTGGATTTCGGCGACCTGAGCTGGGTCCGAGGCCACTGATCAGGTGCATAACGGTGGCCAGTTTCATTCCATTTTCCCTCACACGTGAACTAAGCTTATCCATCCAAGTGGTGACACGCCTGATGGTGCTTAACTTCCGAGATTTCTCGTAGTCCAGTGTCAGTTTGTTTAAAATGTTGTCTTCATAAATTTGTGATATATATAAGAACGCAATCGATGATATAAAATGGTTAAAAGCAAAGTAATCTAACAGTTGGATACATAACATTATAAATACCGAGCAGGTTGGTCACGCGGTTTGTGTCACGCGGCTGTGAGCATGCATTCGGGTTGTGTCAGGTAAGGCCAGTAACAATACTTATCGTACAAAGCAGGAAAGTCTGTAACACAGGCACTTGCGGTGTACTACTCACTCCGCCCCCTGACCCCATTACTTCCAGCAAGTTTGAGAACATCCTGTGCGCCTCTTTCACCATGGAAACCATGTGAAACAATGAAGCGCCAAGTGAAGAACAGAGTGTATACTATTTTATGTGCAAACTCGAGTGTGACAAAAGTCTAATTTTACAGGAGGATGGAAAATAACATCACCAAATAGTAATCGTGCATCTGCGTGCTTTTTCAAGGTTTCCGCATGGTGATATTAACATTTAATATTCATTAATAACTTCGCTTCCAATTTCTGGTTATTGTTTGCGCTATACGTAAAAGATTACCAGAAAAGCCACACAGGAGATTTTGTTGTTGTTAAGCAGCAGCACATAGGAGGATTTTATTCGTGTTTTAGTACAGGTTCATGAATAGTACATCTTACTCTATATTGCATTACAACCTTTATTAAACTCAAATGGGAATAAAAACTTACATTTAATAGTAAATCACCACAATGGATACTTCCAGTAGCAGGTTGACACAAATATCTCATGGCTGGGGTCGTCCGAAACTTTGTGTCACGTGACGTGACAAAATGTGTGACTGTAGTGTAACCATAGCAACCGTACAGACAGTGATGTAAGATATTGTTACCTAGCAACCGTACAGACAGTGATGTAAGGTATTGTTACCCAGCAACCATGCAGGCAGTGATGTAACGTATTGTTACCTAGCAACTATGCAGGCTGTGATGTAAGGCATTGATACCTAGCAACCGTGGAGGCAGTGATGTAAGGTATTGTTGCCTAGCAACCGTGCAGGCAGTGATGTAAGGTATTGTTACCCAGCAACCATGCAGGCAGTGATGTAACGTATTGTTACCCAGCAACTGTGCAGGCTATGTCTTATGGCTGGTTGCCATCTTATGTTAACAACCGTTGATGGATGGCCATGACCTGGAGACATATTTAGGATCATCTGATTTATGCAAAGGGAAAAATAGTTTCTTTTTCTTGTCACGTTTGAACTTAAGGCTATCATAAAAGAGATGATGATATTCTTTAATTACATCTTTAATCTCTTGCAGGTTTTCAAATTTACATTCTGTAATTTGTATTTCAGACGCCTTATGAACTATTGAAATATTCGTGCTCTACCGTACAGAATTAGTTTCCCACATCGCCAGTTTAAAATCCCCTAGACTAGTTCCATCCGAAAGATATTTGAAAACTCGCATATCTGCCAGAATGTGATCTTATTTGGTTCCAGGTCTGAGACTCTGGCTGTTTGTAGGCACTTCTTAAAAACCCAAGAAGAATGGGTAAACTATACCTTTGAGTTTGTGTGGATTTTATAACCTGGCTCTTCTCATTCGAGCAACATGATTTGCTTTTCGGAAACGCCCTATGTAGAGATTAGCATATAGGAATAAGAATGTAAGAGTGTGAAAATATACCAACATTTTAGGATTAATTATTCCTAGGGATTTGAAATGGAACCTGTAGACGGAGGAGGCAAGGCAAAAAGAGATGAAAGTCATGGGATTTCCTTGCAGGAATCTAAAAGGCTTCAAATCAGGGGCCCTGCGAACAGCCTACCTGAGTATGGTAAGACCCATACTAACCTATGATTTTCCTGCCTGGAGTCCCACCACAGTCACAAATCTAAACAATCTTCAGAAAATACAGAAACGGACGAAAAGGCTGAAAACTTATCGCTACCTCCTTCATTCGGCTAACCTCTCCACAATAGGAACCATTGTCAAAAGAACCAAGTTGATCTTCCTCCGAAAATCCCTCGCCGGCTCCATTAACGTTGACTCGTTTCGCCGCCTTTCCCTATCTTTTGCTCTGTCCTCAGAGGCGTTAATCTTGTCCACCCATTAACCCGTACCACCAATCCGGTTACTACGGGCGCTCCGCACGTCTCTGGAGTGAGCTGACATCTAAAATAAAAGCCTTGCCGCTAACGCAGTTTACAAACCATGTAAACAGATGTACATCTCTGTGTGCGTGGACGGGAGAGAAAGTGTCGTCGAGTGAATGAATTACTATACGAGTGTAAATATGTGAATAATGTAATTATTTGTAAATATTAGCTTAGTAGGTCTGTAAAGCCACTAATGTACATGGAACTTTCCATTTTTCACCAGACCATCCATTAAATCTGTGTGATTTGTGGTAAATAAGTAATAATAGTAATGTTCATAGAATTATTGCTCAGTCAATAATTCCTCACACAGGGGGTATTCTCCGTTGTACAAAAGAATTCTGAATCAATTCATACCAAAATGTAAAAACCGAATTCGCCGTCACGTAAGAAATTGTCTATATAATCAACGAGGAAATAACACTGAGGAAACCATTGTAACATTTTTGGGAGGCCCTTCGTATGATATGAAAGGAGAAACTGTAAATACCTAATAGAAACGCATGCCTATGTATCGAAAGCCATCAAGGGTACCATACTGCACTTGTATTTGCATTCATGAACGTTATATAATCGGGGCATCAAAACTAAACTCTTCCCCCATAATTGAAACCAATCAACGTTTAATACAGCTCATTCAAAGTGTTATCTGGTATTGAATGCACATGTAAAATACAAATAATCAGTTCTATTTAGTTCATGCGCTGTGAAATTCCTCAACAGGCCTTAAACAGCTCCAGCTTTCTAGCTCATACACGGAGGTGCGTGCTATGCAATTAACTACTGTATTAAATTTCAGAGCATACAGAGGGTGTTTCACCTAACTTTGCGACTTGAAATGATTCCGAGACGGAACTAGATATTGAAGAAATAATTCACAGGTGTAGTGGACTCCAATACACCAGTAAAGTCAGAAAGGGATTTAAACACAGCGATATATATTTAAAAGAGAATGTACATATATTCGTTAACGAATAGCAATCAAGGCGCAACGTTTTATGTAGCAAAATTTGTTTGACGTTAGTATCTTCAGTGCTTTCGGAAACAATAATATTGGCAGTGGGGACACGATCTGTGACGTGTATATAAGCAGCGTAGGTACGTGAATGTCAATCACACAGTACTGCTCAAGGTTGTTGCTTTCTCTTGCAGTACTCTGTTATCTGTGCTCGTAGAATGCGGCTAACAGTTCTAGAGAAAGTAGAAATGCTCGGTAAAATATTTTACTTTGGTTTGTATAGAATATTTTTTCTTTCTTTCTTAATCCGTTTACCCTCCAGGGTTGGTTTTTCTCTCGGACGCAGCGAGGGATTCCATCTCTACCGCCTCAAGTGTGGAGCATGAGACTTTGGCTCAGGGGATAAAACTGAGAAGCAGGACCAGTACCTCGCCCAGACGGCCTCACCTGCTATGCAGAACAGGGGCCCTGTGGGGTGATGGGAAGATTGGAAGGAATAGACAAGGAAGAGGGAAGGAATTGGTCGTGGCCTTAAGTTAGATACCATTCTGGCATTTGCCTGGAGGAGAAGTGGGAAACCACGGAAGAACACTTCTAGGATAGCTGAGGCGAGAGTCCGACACAATTCTACTCAGCTGACCTCCGCAGCCTGAGTGGACCCCCGTTCCAGCCCTCGTTTCACTTTTCAAATTTCGTGGCATTGTTGGAATCGAACCCGTGCCTTCGGGGTGGCCGTAATCACACTGACCATTATACCACAGAGGCAGACACAATAATTATTCCTCAATTTAATGTACAGTATTTTCGATAGCCTAACATTTGCGGAATATACTTTAAGAGCGTTTGTTATACACGGTAAGGCATTTTGTTTACATCTAACAGCTATTTCGTGTGCCTTCTCCTAGTCTGGTAAATCTCTTGTAAGTTAGAACCTCGAACGTGGGTTGGTGGCACCTGCTGTGTATGAGGTATTGCGTGTATGTTTTTTGTAGTGGGGGATAGTGTTGTGTGGTGTGAGCTTCAGGATCGTCGGAGACAGTACGAATACCCAGTCTGCGAGCCATGCGAAATAACCTTTTTAGGTTAAAATCTCGGGTCCGGCCGGGAATCGAACTCGAGTCTCTTTGAACCGAAGGATTATACACTGACCATTCAGCCAAAGATCCGGACTTCTGGATAAAAAAAAGCTACAATAACAAAAATTATCGCGTTTTCCTTGGAATCCCATAAGTCACACGTGAATACACTCTTACAATTCGATTTATATCGCACCAACACGGAGAGATCCTATGACGACGATGGAATAGGAAAGGACTAACAGTGCATAGGAAGCGACCGTGGTCTTAAGTAAGATTCAGCCTCAGCCTCAGAATTTGCCAAGTGTGAAAATGGTAAACCACGGAAAACCATATTCAGGACTGCCGACAGTGGAGCTCAAAACCTTACTCGGTGAGAGTACACTCTCTTAAAAGACTATAGAGGCTGTTTTGCGGGTTGGGGCATAACACAAATATGTATATAGGCTGTAAGTATTAACATTACCATGTTACGTTGTTGAGAATACAATCTTTCTTGAATAAACTGAGAAAAACTTTTGAAGTTCCTTGTACTTACGAAGTCATGACATTAAGAATTAAAAGTAACAACTTTGGCTGGTAGTTTTACACCAGAAGCATCCTTCCTGTGTACAAAGTAAGTTGAAGGAAGAGAGAAACAAGAATGTGGAGGATTTAAAAGCTTGCTTTAGTGCTTTAATCGGAAGCTAGCGAGTTAACAGAAGGCTCTCTGCGCTCGTCTTCTCTGCTGTAACAACAGAGGTAGGTGTCTTCCGGGAAATGAAACAAAAGTGATCAATCTCAATCCTCAGGAGATTAATTGCGAGCCAGAATTAGGAATGGTACAGCATGGCTTGTACTTGGGATACACTTCTTTAACAAGCTCATTTTTTCTTTGTCTTGCCAAGGGAAGATTCAATGTGCTCACATCCAACCAACGAAGCGAGCAACCTTGTGTGGCTGTTACCACTGCGATCATAAGCCAAGATATCCACATTTCTACTTAAAATACCAATCAGTGGGAAGTGAATTTTCAATTTGAATCTCTTTCAAGCATTGCCTGAGAATCGAACTGATGCAACTTGGTGAGAATAGTAGTGAGGTTACTGACCAACCCCATGGCACTACAGGGCTGCAGATTACGAGGTGTCGTGTGGTCCGCACGACGAGTCCTTTCGGCCGTTATTCATGGCTTTCTAGACCGGCGCCGCTACCTCACCTTCACATAGCTTCTCAGTTGTAATCACGTAGGCAGCTATTTTGCTTTACGTCGCACCGGGACAGAGAGGTCTTATGGCGACGATGGGACGGGGAAGGCCTAGGAGTGGGAAGGAAGCCGCCGTGGCCTTAATGAATGTACAGCCTCAGCATTTGCCTGGTGTGAAAGTGGGAAACCACGGAAAACCATCTTCAGAGCTGCCGACAGTGGGGTTCGAACCCACTATCTCCCGGATGCAAGCTCACGGATGCGTGACCCTTAACCGCACGGCCAACTTGCCCGGTTCACGTAGGCTAAGCGGACCTCTTAACAGCCCTCAGATACAGGTAAAAATCCCTGACTTGGCCGGGAATCGAACCCGGAGCCTCCGGTTAAGGGGGTAGGTACGCTACCCCTACACCATGGGGCCGGCGACTAACTAATCCCAGAATAATAACTAGACATTGGCTGTAATGTTTAGAATGCAGAGGAATTTGGTTTTTAGGAAGTGTTGCTTAGCCCGCTCTTGCGCAATATAGCGAGAGTAACGTAAATCTAGGGGTTCTGATGGGCCCTACCCCTTATGTTTATACAAATCGTATAGCATGACCGTCGTTCAGCATACAATATATTTGTTACTCAATTTAGTAAGTTTTCATTCTAACCTGCTATTGCGTAGAAGTCCGGACTCTTTTAACTACAACGACCGCGGAATTACACTGAATTGGAATCCAGGATGTACGAGTGGCCGGTAATATTGAAGATGTAGTTTTCGTTATTACTGTTCGAAGGAGTAAAGCAGTGATATCATCAGGCGAAAGATGTCCCGATTCATGATTAACTGTTGGCCTTCGCTCCAGTGTTCCCGGGTCCAATTCCCAGTCGGGTTGGTGATTTTCACTTTCATTGGTTAATTCTGATGGCTCGGGAGCTGGGTGTTTGTGCACTCTTCATCATTAAAATACATCATAGGTAGGGCCCCATTCTCGCAAACAGGCAGGTCACCATTCGGCGTCAACTCCAAGGTCGTGCAATAGGGCCGCGCACCAAGAGAAAGAAGGTGAAAGAGGAATATTTCCAACACTATGCGGTAAAGGAAGGGCTAAGAAAGAAGAATTAAATGAATCCTAGGTTTCACGACTTATCATCGAATTCAGCGAAGGAGGTTAAAAAAATCCAGATATTAACGGTAATTTATCTTTTACCAGAGCAAAAGAATGTTATTTAGACCTGTAATACACTACATCGTTGATTAATTGAAACATCGTAAATATCATTCACGAACAATTTACTGAGTGAGTTGGATACGCGGTACGGGTCCTACGTCAGTAAGGCTGTATTCCAGAAATGGTGGGTCCAAGTCAGCATGGGCAGCGGTGAGAATAGTTTACCGTCGCCATAAGACCTATCTGAGTCGGTGCGATGTAAAGCAACAACAAAAAAAGAATAGTTTCCCATTTTTACACGAGGATAATGCCCTGACCGTACTTTAATTAAGGTAACGACATATACCTTCACAGTGTCATATGCTGTGTCACTGAAAACCTACAAGTGTCAGCGGTGCGTGTAATAAATAAATAAATAAATAAATAAATAAATAAATAAATAAATAAATAAATAAATAAATAAATAAATAAATAAATAAATAAATAAATAAATAAATAAATAAATAAATAAATAAATAAATAAATACATTTATTAATTGAAATAATGTAGGGTCCCAGCCAGGGGGTAGCCAAGTGGGGTTAACTGTGGGTTAGAACCCACCCCTCATGGCAATTTTACAAAAAGAAAATGAACAAAAGAGGACAATAAACTAAATAGACATTCAGATATATAATTGTGGAACCAACATATCTGTTGAATATATTTTCTAAGAAGACTCGAAAGTTAGATTATTATTTGTAATCTGATCTGTAAAACTGTTGACTTGTTCTGTATTTTAATATAAGATTTTGTAGTGTACTTGTATCGGTGTCCTTATAATGAATGACAAGACTTGAATGCAGGCGCCACACACGCACCTATCATCGTTTTGTTACAACGGTATACCCCCATCGGCCGATCCTGGCTACGCTACGGGTAACAATCCATGTTTGCTAGGATACTAGCGTTTTGATCATACTTTTCCCACATTGCATGTTCATATAGACATTTACCATATCAAACTTTTACTAATACCATACACCGTTGTCAGGGGCGCTGTTATTTAGCCGTTGGTTTCCTGATCCCTAGATAGTGGGTTACATTCTGGCTGAGGTTGGTTGCATTTCAGGGAGTTATAAGGAAACATTTCGGTGTTGTTGCAATATTGAACATAGCAGAGAGTTAAAATGGACCTCAAACTATTACGTCTTATCTTTCCGTCTATATTCTATCCGTCCATTTAACTATTCTATGCTTCGTGATGACTTTCCATTACATTTTGTTCGCCGACACATTCGATTATGTTTGACCTCGCTTACGGAGCTTACGTCGTGGCATCCTCTCTGTGCAGAACTTCTTATCATCTGATCTTTCTTTACGGTACTTTTTATTCACACTGTACGCCATGTCGACCTTTCTTTACTCCACTTTTTATTCACACTGTGTAACGGTTCAATTCCGTTACAAGATAATATGTATATTATTATTATTATTATTATTATTATTATTATTATTATTATTATTATTATTATTATTATTATTATTATTTTATCTGTGAGATTACTATTATTTTGTTATAATTCTTATTCAATTCAATTTTACAAAGCTTGTCGCTTGCGTATTTGTAATTGAGTGTATGTATATATACGTATATGTAGATTAACATTAAATACCTGTACAGTGAGAGTTTCGATGTATCAGATGTGGATGTGACGTCGTTATATTTTGCACTACTGGCGATTCTGCCAAGTCATTGCTACGTCATGGCTACGTCATCGTGAGCTTTTAGAAATTCGCTCAGTGACTCAGCCGCCCCAGGGGATTTCACCATTACGTGCAACAGTTTGAGGCGTTGTGGGAGTATGTCATTGTTATTTCTGGAGATTACGTAGCTGTGTCAACCAACGTCTATAAAAGGTGGCTACATCTTGTAGCGTGAGTCATTATTTAAACGGAAGCAGTACAGTGAAGAAGTCTACTAGATGAAGAGGCCTCAGTCGGTCAGTCAACGAGTGTGAACGAGAGATGGAGAAGACTCAGTGAGCCATTAATCATTGGTCATTGAGAGAGTGAGGCCAAAGGTTGGTCGGTCACTTAGTTGAAGACACGGACGCAAGGGCTTACCATGGAGTCAGAGAGGGACACCACCTGCCAAGAGGTGATACCATATTGACTTACAAAGAAGTCAGATGATATGGAGAAGAAGCAAGTTAGGCGTGACACATCTACAGTAAACACCAGATCAAAGGAATACGTCGTAATTACACTAAAAGTGTTGAAGGTACAGTCAAGTGAATCAGTGAGCGAAATATTTCGTATAAATTGTTAAATGTCCGGTCAAGAAGAATTCAAATTCATGCCTAGTTTCTTTCAGTTGCAATGTCATAATTTCATATTCTCATCTGTTTTATCGCAACAAGACTCACTATTTTTTATATATATTATTTAAAGAATATATTTTGTTCTATCAAACGAATTCATAGTTTCATTTCTTTGACAGTAAAATATCTTAACCTCAAAATTAATGGGGAAACCGAACGCCAATCTCCTTTTCCCAGAACTTACATGGAATGTTGTCAAAAGTAAGCTTATTACCCCACACCCTAGAGATAGTCAAGAGTCTCATTCTATTATTGCGGCACTGAGTGGTAGCTGGCGCCCTTCAAATAACGTATGCGTAAGTAAGCAGGTAACAAGTAAGTGTGAGTTCAAGGTCCGACGAGTGTGTATTTTATTTAATGAATATTAATTTTCAGATTTTCAATTTTAAATGCAGATATTTCAGATTTTTCAATATAAATGCAGATTTATATGTTTGTAAAATTAGTCAGCGATTTAGGAAAGTTTCAACTGTACGCCATGTCGACCTTTCTTTACTCCACTTTTTATTCACACTGTACGCTGTGTCGACCTTTCTTTACGGTACTGTTTATCCGCACTATAGACAATAAGAGCTCGGCCTGAGCGCGGTCATATATCATTGCACAGGCGGACGAGTTTACGAGGGGTACAGAGCCCTCCTTAGGGAAGAACTCCCATTCATTGTACATCCTCTCCGCTGTTCCGACATCCACGTATTGAGGATATTCCAGCCAGCTTCTCATTCATAACACATATTGTTCGCGAGAAAGATCTGTAAATATACTCACAATATAGCCCTGAATCAGAGAGAGAATTGAATTGAATTTATTGATGATGATGATGATTTACATGCCACTGAGGCTGAAAAGCCCCTTTATGTAGCATCCCCTTATAACACATACAGGTTTATGAATATACTAACTAAGTTTTATAATATTAAAATATTAAATTAAACATTAAACTTAAAAATTAAAATACAGATACCAAATCCAATAAAATTTAAACACAAATTATATAAGAAGTAATAAAGTATATCATTCAACTTATTTAATATTTTAGACTACAAGAATCTAAAGAAAATAAAAAACAGAAACAATTTTCTTAGAAATATACATATTTCTGATTGTTAGACACAAGAATGCCAGATCTCAGGCCTGTGCGTACTCCTTCAGGAAGATAGATGTTAAGGACTGCTTTAGTTGGGTACAGTTCCTGTCATTTGCGAAACGGCGAAGATTAAAGATATTGATGACACGGGATGCAGTGCAAACAAAAGATTTCTTAAATTTAGCGGTACGATGAAGGGGAATTTGAAGGGTAGTTTTTGTAAACCTATTATCTCTGTTATGTACTGACTCCATAGATTGAAATGCATTATAAAGGTAGGGTGGGGTCTTCAGTTTGAGAATTTTCTGCGTAGCAACGGCAACGGAGAGAGAGAGAGAGAGAGAGAGAGAGAGAGAGAGAGAGAGAGAGAGAGAGAGAGTGAGAGAGAGAGTGAGTGAGAGAGAGAGTGAGAGAGAGAGAGAGAAAGAACGGAGCTAATTATTAAAATGTCACCTTATACCTTACCATGTATCGACATGCAAGCAGTGAAAATGATTAGTATTACACAGATGAGAAAACATGGTAAGAGGGCCGGGCTGAGTGGCTCAGACGGTTGAGGCGCTGGTCTCCTGACCCCAACGTGGCAGGTTCAATCCTGGCTCAGACCGGTGATATTTGAAGACGCTGAAATATGTCATCCTGGTGTCCGTAGATTTACTGGCATGTAAAAGAACTCCCGTGGGACTAAATTCCGGCACCTCCGATTCTCCTAAAATCGTAAAAGTAGTTACTGGAACGTAAAATAAATACCGTTATTATTTAATGGCAATAAGGTACTCCGAATGAAGAGATAAAGACTAAGTTAGGGATGAAATCGATGGATGCAACTGTACGCATGAACAGGCTTCCGTGGTGGGGTCGTAGGAGACGAATAGAGAAGGATTGGTTACCTTGGAGAATAATGGACAGGGCGACAAGGACGACGACGATTAGACTCAGTGGTACGGAACTAAATGAGGCCCCAGAGAAGGTTAGAAAATAATAAGAGAGGATTGGGGAGGCAATTGATTAATTCACAGGGTCTTACACACCGAAAGTTATAACACTCTATCATGAAGATGTATTTAATTAATTAATTTATTTATTTATTTATTTATTTTACAGTTTGCTTTACGTTCCACCGACACAGGTGGGTCTTATGGTGAAGATGGAATAGGAAAGGGCTAGGAAAGGCAAGGAAGCGACTGTGATCTTAATTAAGGTACAGCCCCAGCATTTGACTTGTGTGAAAATGGAAAGCCACGGAAAACCATCTTCAGGGCTGCTGAAAGTGGGGTTTCGAATCCACTATCTCCCGAATGCAATGTGATAGCTACGTGACACAAACCATGCAGTAACGTGCTCGATATGCATTTTTTATATTTAGGCGTATTATTACTTTTATTATTACTAGGTATTATTAAATATACGTGTGGCTATTGCCACGGTTGTAAAGTAGGAACCCTGACGGGGGTGGGCGGCATCTACTGTGTATGATAAACCGCGTATTATTGTAGTGGAGGATAGTATTTTGCGCCCTGTGTAAGTTGTAGGGATGTTGGAGACAGCGCAAACACTGAGACCCCAAGCTAAGGGAATTAACCGTTTAAGATTATAAAGTGTTTCGAGGTTCACGGTAATCGAACCCTGGGTCCAGAGTAGCGAAGGGCAAGGTGTTGATCGGATGTAATAATAATAATAATAATAATAATAATAATAATAATAATAATAATAATAATAATAATAATAATCCCGTGTGGGGATTTACCAGTTACCTCCATCGGGCGCGTCTCATTGGAATTGGGGAAGCTCGCTGGCTCTGCCGCCAGCAGAGTCAGAGGGTAGTAGGGAAATAAAATACCACCGTGAAAAATAAAACTGGTCGCTTGCCAGGGTTACGGCGAAGACTGGTAAATGACCAGAAGCCAGAAAACATCTTGAGGCAACCTCTAGGGCTAACAACCCTAGGTGTAAAAGGATGGGTACCCGTCCAAAGCAAAGTCAAGTCAAAAAGCATAATGGCACAACATTTCAAGAAACATACCCCAGGGGGTAAATCTTCGGATAAATCCCTAGTCGTGAACGCCACGGCGCACGAGTCTCGTTCGGATTCTGGGGGAGACTCGACCTCATGCAAGAGACGAGTCGGAGCGTCTCGGTGTACCCCGAAGAGTCAAAAACTCAGGCCAAAATCTAAAACCTTTCTAGCAACTTTCAACATAAATTCACTTACACAAACCGGCAAGCTGAAAACCCTCACCAAAGCTCTTCACGAAAATCAGATATCCATAATGGCCCTACAGGAATCAAGGTACCCAGATGAAGAGATTTTTGAATCCGAAGGCTACCGATTTTTCAAGAGCAAAGCGCAAAGAGGAATCCTCAATGGAGAGGTGATGCTTGGAACTGCGTTTGCTGTTAGAACCAGGATCCTTAAATCGGTTGCAAATTTCGAACCTGTGAATGACAGATTGTCTATACTCACAATAAAATGCGCGAACAAAACCTACGCCCTAGTTAACGCACATGCTCCTACAAACGATAAGAACAAGTCTGATCCAGACGAAGTTGATAATTTCTGGGACCTACTGGATGAAAAATTGAACAAAATCCCCGAACACCATGTCAAGCTTCTTTTGGGTGACTTCAATGCCAAACTAGGTCGTGAACAGAAGTACAAGAAAGTTATAGGAAATTACCCTGCTCACAAAAGAACCAATCCCAACGGCAAAATACTGGTGTCCATTTGCGAAAATCACAACCTGCAGGTCATGTCGACCCACTTTCGCCATCTACCCAGAAAGCAAATGACTTGGCGTTCTCCCGTCCAAGCTCTCGGAGAGTTCCAAATTGATCATGTTGCAATCTCCAGGAGAAACAGCCCTGAGATTTTGAATGTCAAGGTAAAGAAAGGCATCAATGTGGCCTCAGATCATTATATGTCTCTTATCAAATTCAAACCAATTCCCGCAAACACAAGGAAGACAACCGAACAGATCACACGCTTCGACAATGATAAACTTCGGCAAAGGGTCGAGGAGTTCCAGGAGAAGGCTAGACCAAATGACTGTGACTTTAACAACGCCAAAAGTCTCCTTGTTGAGGCCGCCAAAGACGTTGCAGAAATCAAGAGAAGCAAAAAGCATGCCTGGTGGAATGGTACCTGCGAATCAGTCCTCCAAGAAAGACTCAATGCGTGGAAACGGTACTACTCTACGAAATCAGAAAATGATTGGGAAACCTACAAAACCCAACGTGCTCAAGAAGCTAGGCTGTTCAGAACTGAGAAACGTAAATACGAAAAATCTCTCATTGCAAAGATAGAACAAAACTTTAGGAAGAATGAAAGCAGAGAGTACTACAGAGCCTTCAAACGCAAACTCACTGGTTATAAACCACCATCTCTATGCTTTGAGCGAAAAGACGGCACACTGGCGACGTCAAATGAAGAAAATTGCAGCATTCTGGCAGATTACTTCAAGAATTTACTTAATTGCTCTAAACCGCAAAGCGCCATTGAGACCAAGGAACCCTTAGTCAGGTACCCAGATTCCAGACCACCCGACAGAGATGAAATCAAGCGCCACATTGTCCGTCTCAAAAGCGCCGGGGGAAGACTCAGTAGTAGCAGAACTATGGAAATATGCCCCAGAGGAAACACTTGATATCTTGCAAAAGCAAAGAGAAGAAATTTGGAACAAGGAGACCCTACCCGAAGATTGGAAAATAGCTTTGATCCATCCATTACACAAAAAAGGCAGCATGAAGAACATCAACAACTACAGAGGAATATCTTTGCTACCCGTGACTTACAAAATTCTATCACTTTCCATCCTGGAGCGTTTGGAAGCACAAGTCGAACATCAAATAGGTGAATACCAAGGAGGGTTCAGAAAAGGTCGCTCAACAGCTGAACAGATCCAAAATCTCAAAACGATCATCAGATATTGTACACTAAGGTCCAAGCAGTATGTGTCTCTCTTCGTGGACTTTAAGAAAGCGTACGACTCCATTGACCGGGAAGTTCTGCTAAACATCTTAAATGAATTTGGAGTTGATTTGAAACTGCTGGCATTAATTAGAGCCACCCTGACCGATACAAAATCCAAGGTGAAGTTCCACGGATGTCTCTCGCATTCCTATGACATCAAAACAGGAGTCCGACAAGGTGATGGGCTATCCCCGATATTCTTCAACTGTGTTCTTGAAAAGATCATCAGAACCTGGCGGGTGAGATTACAGGAAACCAACTACAGTCTATTGAGAATAGGAACCAAATCCAAGGGGATCGCAACAGACTGCTTAGCATTTGCCGATGATATTGCTGTTCTCTCAAACGAAATAGAAACCGCTAGAGCTCAAGTTGAAATTTTAAAGGAAATTGCTGAACAAACTGGTTTGTAGATATCGTTTGAGAAAACGGAAGTAATGACTAACATCAAAGAGGCTTCACCAAAACTCCATAAAATATACGGGGACATCACCCGAGTAGACAAATTCAAATACCTGGGTGAGATCATCATGAAAAATGGACTGGACAAGGAAGCACTTCAGGAGCGAGTACGCAAACTGGAAATAGCCTACCAAACATCCCGCACAATCTACAACAAAAAATGCCTTTTCCAAAACACCAAGATACGTCACTATGAAACAGTTCTGAAGCCAGTAGTTCTATATGCAGCCGAAACCCTGTCTCTAAATGCCAACAAAGGACCCCTTGAAGAACTGGAGAAAAGAGAACGCAAAATTGTGAGAGGAATCTTGGGATCAAAGTACAGAAATGGAATCCATCAAATGAGATCCAACAAGGAAGTCTACAGCAAAATAGAGAAAATTACCAACACAATCAGAAAAAGACTGGCACGATTTTATGGTCATCTGAAAAGAATGGACGGAAGAAAGTTAACTAATCTTTCACTTTTTTGATTCAAACCCCAAAACCACAATTCCCTGGTTTAGAAATACCAAAGAAGACCTGCAAATGCTACATATCTCAGCTGAAGACGCCCTTAACAGAGATCTCTTCCGGAAGAAAATATTGACAAACGGGCTAAACCGAGACGAGCAACCGAAGAGAAGACACGGTGCCCCTTGGAGCGTAAGCAGGTCCATTCACAAAGAATGAGGAACATTTGGGCTCTAAGAAAGGCCAAGTTCAGTGTCAAATGCAACAAGACTTAACGTGGTCCTTGATGGCCCCAGCGAATTATGTAATAATAATAATAATAATAATAATAATAATAATAATAATAATAATAATAATTCAGAATGTCTCTATAGACGGAAAATACTAATTCCGAACAGGAGAGCAGACATCGAAAACACTAAGGAAAAATAACGTCTAATTATAAGGAAAATTCTAGGCCCTGAACTCACTGGTGAATAATTCAGTCTCAAAATATAACGGGAAATCAAAAAATACATTTACTGTGGCATTAAAAACTCACATTGAAACTTAACGGTCAATATCAAGAAACTGAACACCAAGAGTCTCACAGAACAAGATGCCAAATTTTGTGGAAACAGAAGTAAAGCGAAATGGATCGGTAAAATGGAGGGAAAGATCTTCATTTAGCAGGAATTACACAAGAAGACATCCAAAATCCACAAATGGCAAGATGAACAGGAGGAAGAGTACTAAAGAAGAGACCGGAACTATCTGGACCATGGAAAGAATACCACAGCAAAAACATAGAGGTACAAAGGAAGGCAAACAAACGCCTCTACGTATTTTGTGTTGATCGGTTAATGTACAAATAATAATAAGTGTGTTTTGTTTAACGGCCATTCTAACTCCTAGTGGTTTTCACAGACACTGGAAGGTCACGTTGGAATTCTTCAACATGATAGAAGCCAACAACACGGAGCTGTCTTACTTTTACACAGTCACATGTCATCAACCTCAGCAGCGGTCTTGGGAAGGTCAGGTCCTCGTAATAACTGACATGGCACTGAGACTCGCTCAATTCTAAACCAACAATGAGTAACAGGTGAAAGGCGGCCGAGCACCTACTTAGTGTCGAGGTTACCAACTTTTCATTCCTCCAAGCCCTTTTGAGGTACGGAATTGCTTTGCTTTTCATCATGCAAAGGAATCCATGGACATTTAGATTTAAATTTAGAAACAGGTTTGCAGGTGTGAAATAGTTCTTAAACTACATATAAAACAGTTTTCAGCCAGTTAATCTCAAAAGTGACATCTGTAAAAATCCACTTGCAAAATCGAAATGGCTAAGCCATTTGCAACGGAGATGTCCGAAGAAAACAATAAAGAAGAAGGAGGAGGATTGATTTTTCTCAAGAATGTATATAACTGCAAAACAGTTTAAAGTTTATGATTTAAAATTTGCTACTTTGTAGGCTTTTCGACATAATGAAGTGTTAATTCATGTCATAGAGAATTCCTGTATGTTAGTGTTTAACACTTTAACGTCATTCCAATTAAAACTTAACCTTTCTATTGTTAAACCGAAGTGTCGTCGATACTACCTGATATATAATGTCTCAGGATATAACGTTTATACTCGAAAAGTAATCGTTATTTCGTTAAACTATTAGAGTCATTGTAAAGCAGACTTTATGATGAATAGTTATGCTTTATTTACTAGCTACAGAAATACACCAGAATTAACAAGTTACTCCAACAGCCCTTAAAGGATCTTAGGCCACAAAGCTGACTGTTTCCCATCCTTATGCTCCGTTCGTGGTCAGCACAACAATTTCCCCAACCATAATACTTCGCTATCACAATCGAACTCGTTGTATCTTCAGTCAACTGCTCAATTTTACTCCCAGTTCAAACCCCGAGATCAGAATCCAATTCACTGTATAAGGCCAAAATAGAACTCGATTATGTGATACGAGATTAATCATGCACAATGAGGTCATCCTATAGTAATGCGAGAGATTTCTTTCCCCTTGCAAGGAATATAAATTTATTGTGGCGTCTCACTTCAATCTACAATATTTGAATTCTCTAGTACGATAAGATGATATCTTATACATTTGTAATTCCATTTTATATTACAGTGGTGAACTCAGTAATCTTAGAAAACAGTAGAATAATTTCTCAGACACGGCACTACCTCTTGCTTATCGTGCTCACATGAAAAGTTCAGATACTCACTTGATTACTCTTAACAGCGGGTTTAACTATTATTGTTATAAGACTCAGATTCTTGTAAAATACTATCATATTTTAACAGTATATAATTGTGCGGTGTTTATTTTTATGTTGAGGTAAATAAATAAAATCCAAATAAAGATTCATCAAGTCAACTCTTTCATTTGATGAAATACAATTTATGACACAAGCGATATAGATGTTCTTTCTTGCATCGGAATGGAGGGGTAAATATTAAGTCATCCAATTATCTTGGAATCGGTGCGGCAGCTGGGAGTTACTAAGCCGACAGCTGCGCGGGGAGCCTGCGGGGACTACCGGTTCTGGGTTTATCTCGTAACGCAATTTGTTTCGTGTTTCAGTGAGAGCAACACCAGTGTGCAAAAGCGAATAGGTATAGTTATTCTATACCACATCGACTATTAATTTACAATTCGTATGTCCGTAGAGAATCTGTGGTTAGAAGATTATTTCAAGAAGAAATTCCCAGGTGTTCGAATTCCTTGGGATTGTAAATAAAGGGTACAGCTGTATGCAAATGGTTATAAGGGTATTTAGGGGTTGTAGTAAGGATGTAAGGGAGAGGGCGTGTAAGTCTCGTGTAACACCCTATGTAGAGCATGGTTCCAGTGAATGGGACCGTAAGTAGGATTACTTGATTCAGGAACTAGAAACAATTACAAGGAAAGCAGATCTATTTGTTCTGGGTGATTTCTGACAAAAGGTAGCGTTAAAAAAATGTTGCGAAGCTTGGGCTGGGCAGACTTGGTAGAAAGGAGACGAGCTACTCAATTAAGTGGTAAGTTTCGAGCTACCAGTGGAGAGATGGCGTGGAATGACATTAGTAGACGGATAAGTTTGAGTGGTGTCTTTAAAAGTAGAAAAAATCACAATATGAAGATAAACTTGGAATTCAAGAGGACAAATTGGGGCAAGTATTCGTTTATGTGAAGGGAAGTTAGGGATTGGAATAGCTTACCGGTACCAAGGAAGATGTTCAATAAATTTCCAATTTCTTTACAATGATTTTAGAAAAGGCAAGGAAAACAACAGATACGGAATCTGGCATCTGGGCGACTGCTCTAAATGCAGAAGAGTAGTGATTGATTGATTGATTGATTGATTGATTGATTGATTGATTGATTGATTGATTGATTGATTGATTGATTGATTGATTGATTCCAAGTCTTGGGACGGATCGTAGATTAGTTAGTACATTTCTTGAAACGGGAAATATTAATTATAAGAAATGAAGAAGTGCTGACAGAATATCTTGAAGACTTTCTCAGCAAACGGAAATGTATTACTGTTCCTTACAAAGGGCTACGAAATTACTTAAAAATCCAATAAATGTACTACGATGCAGAATTCAAGCCGGGTGATCATGCGCGTATGACTGGATTTTGTGCATGATGGAGAAATTGATTCCACTCTCATTCTCTTCTCAGACAAAGCGCGGTTTTACTTATTTGGGTACATTCTAACATCAGTAGAGATATTCGAGTGCCGAAAAACCTAATCTGCTCTCCATGATGGAAAATTACTGGTGAGTAGTTTTAAAATGGATAGATTTTATGAGGCGGTTATTGTAGTTTTAACTTCGTTCTGGCCGGTCGGTGGGAAGCGATTGGTTGCTGGCTGAGGCTTCAGCATTGTCTCAGCTGCGATTCTTGAGGATCCTGTATCATGAGAAGAGAACGTCGGCGGATGCACAGTGGGTCTCGGCCAACAAGTGACCACAGCTGGTCCGTGGTCCGACAGCTCTGCACACCGTCCGGCTAACCGAGCAGAGGAGGGGTGCCACGGCTCTACGGTGGCTCTTTGCCTCTGTATTCGGGAGATGGAGAGGGGCTGTTCTACATCGTCAGCTGTCCTGAGATTGGTTTTCTGAGGTTTTCTGTTCTCCTGCACTAAGATGAATACTGGGACAATTCCTACTAGGCTATAGGCCACGGCTGCCAAATATTTCACCTTCCCCGCGCATCTTCTACTATACAAATCTAGTGGCCTGAGAAACGGTGTCACCTTCAGGGAAGGAATGAAAACATTTAGTTGTAGTAGTAGTGAATATATTATTCATCTCATACTGTCACATAGGAATACTAAATTTCAGTTACAAAGATAATAATAAAAATAATAATAATAATAATAATAATAATAATAATAATAATAATAATAACAATCCTTTAATCAAGGTTCTTGGCTGGATATTTACGGTACTTATATTAGGTTTAGAGATCTTTAACCACCGCTTCTCGTTAAATCCTATGGATCTTTTCACTTAAAAAGCAACTTACTACTGTACACCATCAATCACTACAGAAACAAATAATAATTGAATGCAGCCTTATATCCATGGTTGGCTTTAGGGAAGAGATACGGCCGTAGAACTGGGCGAACTCATTTGCCACAGCCCGTATCCAATAGGACTACCCGACGAGGATTACGGAATCGGCTGAGAATAAAAGGCACTACGTAATCTTGTGTGTGCAGACATTTCGGTATGAAGTCATTTAGGTTATCAGCGAGTTAAGTTCGATGTTCTGCTTTACTTTACCAGATGGAACATGAACCGGAGCTGAGACTGTAATTAATGTTTGTCGGTAAACATCGAAAATGCCATCGGAGATCTTTCAAACGCTGACATCATATGGCACGGTGTGCCGAATTGACTTCGTTTCGCACCTCAAAAATCAGCTTCCTCTGCCTGATTTGAAACCACGACTCTGTGATTTACTATGGATTTCTTCTAATCGGAAGGTGTCACATGTAATGATTCTGTTGAGCTAAACTAGGATCAAACTATACAAAATTGGCTCTGAAGCCAAGAATAAGCTACCAAGCCAGACATAACTTTAGCTTAAGCACTTTTCATCCACTTAAATGAAAACGTTCGCTAAGGTAAAATTTTACTTTAACAAACATGAAGTTTTAAAAATAAATGGTGTGTGACCTCCGGAGAGGTCTGGTGCAGGTCTTTGGAGTTGACGCCATATAGGCGACCTGCGCGTCTGTCAAGATGGGGGGAATGGCTACCTAAGTATAATTCTAATGTTGAAGACGACTCGAACACTCTACCCCCGAGCCACAGGAATTAACCATAGAAAGTTAAAATACCCGACCCACCGGGAATCGAGCGCGGTACCTCTTTACGAGGTACAAGTATAGTCAAGTACTTTGGGATTACAAGAATATTTAATAAATAAATAAATAAATAAATAAATAAATAAATAAATAAATAAATAAATAAATAAATAAATAAATAAATAAATAAATAAATAAATAAATAAATAAATAAATAAATAAATAAATAAATAGTTCACCTCTGTGGTTTAGTGGTTAGCGTGATTAACTGCCACCCCCGGAGGCACGGGTTTGATTCCGGACTCTGCCACGACATTTCGAAAGTGGTAGGAGGGCTTGAACGGGATCCACTCAGCCTCGGGTGTTAAACTTAGTAGAGCCATTCAGCTATTCTCCACCAGGCAAATGCCGGGATGGTAACACCTTACGGCCACAGTCGCTTCTTTCACTGTTCCATCCCTCTTCCTTGTCTATCCCTTCCAATCTTCCTATCTCCATACAATGCCCCTGGTCAGCGTAGCAGGTGAGACTGCCTGGGTGAGATACTAGTCCTCCTCCACAGATGTATATCTGACCCAAAATCTGACGCTCCAGGACACTGCCCTTGAGGCAGTAAAGGTGGGATCCCTCGCTGAGTCCGACGGTAAAGCCAAACCTGGACTGTAAACGGATTATGAAAGAAAGAAAGAAAGAAAGAAAGAAAGAAAGAAAGAAAGAAAGAAAGAAAATAAATACTTTAAATAAATACAATATGAATAATGGTAGGAAGGATACCTCCTGTGGTATGGGAGATACACCGACGCTCTCCGTACCAACAAACTCGACGCAGCGGCTGTACTTGAGCTGTTGTTCAGTGGAACAGAAGGGCTCATTTGAGCAATACAGAATGAAGAGCTCTCAAGCAACATCTACGGGTACAAACGGCACATGATGAAGACAGATATTCCAGACAAATGCACGCTTTATAATCGCTCTTAACGTGAGGTTCTGTCGTTGCTGGAGTAAAATACCTCCATAGATATGAGCACGTGCAAGATTTTACTACATAAAATGTGAAGCAGAGGAACTTACTGAAACTAATCTATAGATGATCACTGAGACTGGATGCTAAGGCTTTACAGGCTAGAATATAACAAGTATACTCTAAACAGTTCTACTATGAGATTTCCATAAGCATTAAGTGCTCGTCTCGTTAGAACCCCTAGAAGTTATATTACTCTCGCTACATTACGAACGAGCGGACTTGGTCCCTATTCCTACTAGCTAAATTCGTTTGCATTCTCACCTATTACTGTCCTTAGACTATTGATCAAAAATTGATCGGTTATTAATAAAATATACAATGAACTCCAGATAATTCACGTGCTTTTAATTTAATTTGCACCTAATTCGTGGGTCTACTGCAGTGTGTTTATTAAATTTATCCTTTCAACTTCAGAAATAGGCTAATTTCAACGCTTTCTACGAGAATATCATACAGCTCAGCTTTCTTACTCAATAAATTAAAATTTCTTCTAAAATATTTTAGTAGATAGTGACAAGCGGAGTTTTAAACTATTAAATCCCAGGAATTCAAAAATCGTCTTACTCTTCAGAGCGTTTAGGGGTAAACCTTGAGCAATTTCGTAAACAACTTTCAATGGCAGTGGACACCACGCATTTCGCATCGAACTGGTACGTGGAGGCAAGAACGGGCAGTGAGTGCACTAGCAGCTGTTAATTCTCAGACAAATACTAATTACGGTTTAATGTTTTGGACAACAGTACATAAATAAAAAATTACACGATTTTACTTTTAATTATATTTTTCTTACATATGAAACAATCTCAAAGGAAACAACACACTGACCATCATTAAAAATTTGCATGTGGCTAAATGTCTGTCTGTCTGTTAGGGCATCAGCCCAGAGGGTGGTTGGATTCTCAAATATCACCACCAAAGGTTATGCGGTTATAAGGAAACCCCAAAAACCAATGGCAGCACCAAAATGAGGCGTACTAGGCAAGATGAGGAGTGAGGTACTTTGCCATTGCTTTCCTCACTGGGTCAGAAAGTACTATTGCAGCACGACTGACCCTATGAGCAGCACCTTTCATAACACTCAGATGCACTAGTCATGCTCTGAATGTCATTACTCAGCACTACCCATACCCCAGCAACTTCCATATTGTCACAGCCATGGATGTTGACTGGGACTTCGGTGGAAGCTATACTTTACTCTGGCCTGTGCCAAAAGATGGATGCAAAAGTACTGTATCCATCAAGAAATGACAGCAGGCAGTGTGGCTAGATATGGAGATGTAACGGACGATGAACGCGTGGCATGAATCAAATCTCAAAAACGAAGTCGAGAATAGTGATTTAGGTTGAATTGTTGCTTTACATCGCACCGACACAGATAGGTCTTACGGCGACGATGGACAGGAAAGGGATAAGAGTGGGAAGGAAGCGTCCGTGGCCTTAATTAAGATACAGCCCCAGCATTTGCCTGGTGTGAAAATGGGAAACCACCGAAAACCATCTTCAGGCCTGCCGGCAGTGGGGTTCGAACCCACTTATCTCCCGAATACTGGATGCTGGCCACACTTCAGCGACTGCAGCTATCGAGCTCGGTGTTTTGTTTTGTTAGGTGATTCACTGCCAAAACTGATTTATCTTTCATTTATTGTTTTTATAATCTTGTAAAAATACGCAAGTTCTTGTTATCGTAGAGCAGTTAGTTGTGTATTAATCAATATTTTTATAAGCTTGTGTAACGAAGCTACGGTATTAAAAAAAGTGTTTATTTTTACAAATACACAGCAAGTGGCTCTGCGGCTTCAGCTATCAGCTTGCTTTATGGAGATAGTGGGTTCGAACCCCAGCTCTGAAGATGGTTTTCGGTATCCCATTTTCACAACAGACAAATACTGGGGTTGTACCTTGATTAAGGCCAGGACCGCTTCCTTCCAACTCCCAGTCCTTTCCTCTCCCATCGTCGCCATATGCGCTATCTGTGTAGGTACGACGTAAAACAAAACTGTAAAAGAAAACATACAAATGCGAAGCATTTTGTTTTGTTTAAATAACAGTTACTAGAGTTTACGGAGATGAAATGGTTTTAATTTGTTTCTTTTTCTAATTTAATTGATTAAATTTACAAGTACGCGTATACGAAATCTTACGACTTCTTTGGTTTGTTAATCTTCTTCATCCTGAACTCTGACCAGTTTCCTGAGGTTGGCTCTTTGTAATGTTTTAACACAGTTTTACGGTCGAATACCTTTCCTTACACAAACTCTATGCGGAGGTATATACTCACTACAGCGTGCGTGCGCGGAGGTTTGTAGTGTGTTGTGCATCCAGGGTGTCCGAGGCAAAGGAAGTAACCAGACAAAGTTAAAATATCCGACCCTGCCGGGGATCAAATCCATGACAATTTGAACCTAAGCCCAGTACACCCACCATTTCAGCCAAGAAACCGACAATTGCGCTTTTTTTTAATAACAACCATTTTCAATTTGCACCCTGCTGACGAAATATACATACATAGGCCTATTCAACGAGTAGCGGAGACTGCCTGTTAGAAGTGGGGACAACAATTTGTAGGAAAAAAACAACCAGTGCTCTTAGAATAGGAGTTACACGGCGCGGTTTGTACCAAAATCTTCAAAATTGTCTCAATAGCACAGCAAAAATCTTGCATTTCTTGAAAGGTCAACAGAAATACATGTTATTTTCACGATCAAATCATTAAATGATTGCTTCAATAATTACAGGCGAAGGCTTACCCTAACCTGCAATTCATTCTCTACTTTGCAGGTTGCTAAGCGACTAACACTTTCGTTAATACTGTCAGGGCAAAGAATATGCACTTTCGCTGATGATAGAAGAATATTATTCATTGCTAGATACTCTTTGAATTTCTGACCTCCCCCAGCTTTTAAATATGGTCAACGTTCCTAATAACTTACATGCTACTAAGGAAAAACAGTCTACGAACGCGCAGACGTGAGGGTGTCAAGTCGACCAGCCTTCTATATTACCATTAATAAAACGCAGGGACAAACGCTTGAAAAAGTTATTGTCCATTTACGCGAACACTATTCAGTCACTGCACTATCTCGGGCAAGATCGTTTGTTTGAAAATGTTAAGATCTAGAGACGGCCCAATGGTCGAAATACAGATAATTTTGTATCGAAATAAATGTTATAAACTAAAGTGCGAATGAATAAGTTATTATCCACCGTATTAAGTGGTCATAAAACTATTGAAAAGTGCAGGAAAAGTAATATAACTGCGACAGGCATATCAAGAGGAGTTATCTCATTTATAAGGAATGCTGAGTCCACTAGTTGTTATTATTCTCTCACTCGCACACCTTGTCGAGTTGCCCGTTTTGTACTCCTCACATTGCTGGCCAGAGAACGGAGGAGCTCTAAGGATCGTTCTCGTCCCCACCACTGACTTAGGGGATAGTTGATGACGTACATGTTTGAAACGTAACTGGCCATGCTCTCCTAAAGATCAACGCTGAATGTAGCTGTCTGGAAGCGATTGGTCGATGTAAGTGTCGTAAAGTCTAATATTATGACACTCAACAGCGTGTTGTAATGACTTACTTTACAGCACTGTCACTTTACGTAACCAAAATACCGTAACTATGAAAATAACTATTGGAAAACGAATGAAGTCTTGAATGAAATCAAACTACCCGTAGTGGGGACGTACAGAGCTGCTGACATTCAAATCTAATAATACTTCCACACCTATGTTTAATTATAACCCTGCTCTGATCGTTAAGGCAACAAATTGCTTTACGTCGCACCGACACAGACAGTTCTCATGGTGACGAAGGGAAAGGAGAGGCCTAGGAGTGGCAAAGAAGCGGCCGTGGACTTTGATTCTCTGACCTCCCCCAGCGTTTGCATGGAATGAAAATGGAAAACCACGGAAAATCTACTTCAGGGCTGCCAAGCACGGGGATCTAACCCACTATTTCCCGAATGCAAGCTTACAGCTGCGTGGCGCGCCCCTATTAGCAAGGTAAAGTAAAAATTTAACCGAGCGTTGGCTGCCTCGGCATTCGTATGTAGGCAACTTTTCTGTCTTACCTGTGTGGAAGATAGCCTATGCCCTATTGTTCCTGAAATAAGGGGAATGTTATTCTCGAAGTGATTTTCGATTGCAGGGATTGATTCATTTCACATTCATTCCCGGGGAGAAGTATGTTGCCAATTGTCGGCGTCTTCGTGATCGACAGCGACTTAAGGGACCTCATTTTCTGTAAGGATAGAATTGGGTTTTCCATCACGACAACGCGGCAGCACACGGGTCGTTCCATAACGTACTTGCCCTGCGTCATTCTCCATATTACCGAAAAGTGACCGAAGATGGACAGCTCAATAGCTACAGCCAGTATCCAGGATTCGGGAGATAGTGGGTTCGAACCCCACTGTCGGCAGTCCTGAAGATGGTTTACCGTGTTTTCCCAATTTCACACCAAGCAAATTCTGGGGCTGTACCTTACTTAAGGCCGGACGCTTCCTTCCCACTCCTAGTCCTTTCCTGTCCCATCGTCGCAAAAAGACCTATCTGTGTCGGTGCGACGTAAAGCAACTTGAAAAAAGAAAGATGGACAGCAGGACAGTTTCTAAAAGTGGAACGGACACTGGCAGAAGTCTTGAATTGATTCACGATCGCAAGAACAGTAGAAGGAGTCAATCACTTCAATGCGGCATAAGTTATTTCCAAACCTTCGATGACTTAGTCGCACAAGTATGATCCAGGGTGTCCTTGAAAGAGGTTTCAATATTTAAAGAGGGGGCAGAAAGCAACAAACGAAGGAAAAAATCTTATAAATATTGGTCGGGGTTATGTTCCGCTATCACTACCATGAATGACCGGCTCCATGGTTAAATGGTTAGCGTACTGAACTTTGGTCACAGGGGTCCCGGGTTCGATTCCCGCCGGGTCGGGAATTTTAACGATAATTGGTTAATTTCGCTGGCACGGGTGCTGGGTGTATGTGTCGTCTTGATCATAATTTCATCCTCATCACGACGCGCAGATGGCCTGGGGGCGTTAAATCAAAAGACCTGCATCTGGCGAGCCGAACTTTTCCTCGGACACTCCCGGCACTAAAAGCCATACGCCATTCCATTCCACTACCATTAATGATCACCATGTCTTTGATCTACTCTTCATAGCATATGCTCGATGTGACCGCCATACATTGCAATGAAACCTTCCTCCCTACAGCACTGCAGTGTCACAACACTACTGCTCACTTGTCGAAACCTGACTGCGAGAGCGATACGGCCTGCAGTGGAATACTGTGCTTCATAACTCACCGAATATATTGTTTATAATACATTTTCCTCTTCGTTTTTTGTTTCCTGCCTCCTGTGTAAATATTGGAAGCTTTTTCAAGAACACTCTCTATATGTTATACATCTTCCGTCTGTATTCCATTTGGATAGCCAGGTTTTGTTTGCAGGTCTGGTCATTGAGAAGCATAAAACTGTCCTTTATACGAACTTTGTTTTTTAAGCAAGGGCCGTTTTTTATAATCCCGTAGTTGGTGCGCACGCCGCGACAAGTGTGCGCGCTACTTTCCGGCATCCTTTGCGAACAAGCAGATGTCAGCTAACCTGTACGCTAAACCGTGTTCAAGATAATTCAATCACCCGTCGTGTGTGAGATACGATCTGTAATACGTTTTTGTGCAAGAAACATGTCGGCTGCAGACATTCATCGTCAGCTTTGTGAGGTTTATGGTGATAATGCAATGAGCGAAGGTAAAGCGCGAAAGTGGGTATTTTTCAAAAGCAGCCGTGAAAATGTTCATGACGAAGAAGGCTGAGGTCGTCCATCTGTGGTCACACGAGATTTGGTGACTGCAATTGACACGAAAATTTATGAGGACAGAAGACTGGCGATAACCAATCTCTTGATGGATTTCCTCAAGTGTCTATACCTCCGACAGCGGTTCAGAACAAGAGACACAGCTTGTTGAAGATACGAATTTTGCTCCTTTACGATAACGCGATTTCAGGTGAGAAGTCTTGGATACCTATCGTTTAGCCCTGACCTTTCTCCGAGCGATTTCCACGTTTTTTGGCAGCTGAAACTTCATCTTGGCGTTAAGCGCTTTAACGTCGATGAAGAAGTTAAAACGGCCGTGAACAGGCGGCAGACTGTTAAGATATGACAAGTACCTTTTTTAATTTCGTGGCGCTATTTCTAGCCCAGTTCATCCCTTGTAAGGCAGACCCTCCGATGAGGGTGGGCGGCATCTGCCATGTGTAGGCAACTGAGTGTTATTGTGGTGGACGATAGTGTTATGTGTGGTGTGTGAGTTGCAGGGATGTTGGAGACAGCACAAACACCCAGCCCCCGGGCCATTGGAATTAACCAATGAAGGTTAAAATTTCCGACCCTGCCGGGAATCGAACCCGGGACCCTCTGAACCGATGGCCAGTACACTGACCATTCAGCCAACGAGTCGGACTGATAAGTACCTAAATAAACAAGGCAACTATGTTGAAAGATTAAGAAGCGTACGTAAAACCTAAAAAAAATGTGTTTTGGAAATAAAATGTTTGGTTATGTTTATAATAGTAAACGGCCCTTAATTAAAAAACAACCCTCGTGTCTTAGTATTATTCTACAAAGTTGAGACTATTCCTCTCGAGTGCGATGATGGATCAGTGGAAAGAAGTCTCCATACGGAAGAGTGAGGCAGCAGAAGGTGCACCTGTTATTGGCTGTGGAGCGTGAAGTTGTTGATAATACCTACATGTCTTTTATCCAAATGTCAGTACACGGTGTGTGTGAGTTGGAACTACCTGACATAAACCAAGGTGGGGACTGCACTTGCTAGAAACTTTTCCAGAGAATCCTCGTCATGAAGGGGGGAATGTGGAGTACACACAGGTGTTGCTCATAGTTACGATCACTCCACTCTCTTTGGTGATCCGCGAAGGAGCTTCATGAGTTTTGCATCACTTCTGCAACGAAGTGTTCTGGGAGTAATATTTCTCTTGCTAGCAACAGGATGTAATATTTTATTTCCTTCGTGCGATCGTGACTTGGCTGAGCGAGTGAATGAATTTATCAATCTACTGCGGTCAGCAGTTTCTCCCACTCCCTCACTTGTGGCAGTTCGCTCAAAGTTTTCCAGTGGAATGAGTTGGATGAAGCTCGTAAAGTGTTCTCCTATTAACTTCAATCCTAGCAAAATGCATAAAGATATAACCAAGAATAACACTCAGGCTTTACGAGGGCAAGATTAACGGTGTTTCTACGATCTTGGGAGCCCGCTATCACGGTGATAATTCAAAGGTCTGTTAACTGACAGTCAAGGGTTCAATTCCAAGAGACATAACAGATCGTTCGGGCGCGGAAATTACATGGTTATGAGCTATCATCTTCAAACGGCACTTCAGCTCTGGAGTTCTAAAGAATTATGGTAGTTGAGGAGAAAATGTTTATCGAACAAGTTTATTGTAATTTTATTGCTCGATTGTACTTGATAAAAGTAATTCAAAGCACTGAGGAAATAGCTCCATAATGAGAATGAGAATAATGAGAATGACAAGAATTGTAAGATAAGTAAACAAAGAAGGAGGGAAAAGAATAACAGGGAGCATGGTAGGAAGGAAGGAAGGAAGGAAGGAAGGAAGGAAGGAAGGAAGGAAGGAAGGAAGGAAGGAAGGAAGGAATAGGAACGCACGGAAAGAAAGAAAAGGTGTAAAGGATAATGCAGTGACTGTACAAGCTATTTAGTACGCTTAGGTGATAATAACAATATAATAATAAAGAAAATGAAATGAAAATCCACAGCCTGTTTCAAGTCATTCGACCGGGTCAGGAATGGGATGAATGAAGCCCCATCTAGCGGCGAGGATAGGAATTGCGCCGGCTGCCGAAGCCAGTCTCACTCCTCTGGGGCAATGATTAATGAATGACAGATGCATGAAATGATATTGGAGAGTGTTGCTGGAATGAAAGATGACAGGGGAAAATGGAGTACCCGGAGAAAAACCTGTCCCGCATCCGCTTTGTCCAGCACAAGTCTCACATGGAGTGACGGGGATTTGAGACACGGAACCCAGCGGTGAGAGGCCGGTGTGCTGCAGCCCTAGCTACGGAGGCTCAATAATAATTATAATAATAATAATAATAATAATAATAATAATAATAATAATAATAATAATAATAATAATAATAATAATAATAATAATAATAATAATAATAATAATAATAACGAACTGTACCAACAATTGGAGAGCATTACAACATCTATGAGGAAGAGGAGATTGAACTTCTACGGTCATGTCATGAGAATGGACAATCAGAGGCTCACCTCCAGAATCTTTCACACCATCTCTAGAGGGAAAGCGACTAATGCCAAGTGGGCAAGACTCGTCAGAAAAGACCTTCAAGAATTGGACATTGCTCCCAGTGAAATTTATGACAGGAATAGGTACAGAACGTTGATCAGAACATCAAACTCTCTCCAGTCACTAACAGAAAAAACAGTACGTCCGGGAGGAGGTGTGAAATGGACTCAGGAGCGAAAAGACATTCACAGTGCAAGAATGAAGGAGTACTGGTCAAAGAAGAAAGCTGCTAGAGATAAGAACCACGTGGTCCATAGCAGGCCCAAACGGAACTAAAAAAAAAATAATAATAATAATGAAGGTAAACTCGTGTCCGCATCCCGAGGTGGTGCAGCTCTTTTCAGGCACACCGCCATTAGAGGTGAGCTGCATGTACCATTTCAACCATATACCAGCCCTCCTGCCATTCTTAAATTGCTGGCAGTACCGGGAATCGAACCCAGGCCCCCGAGGACGGCAGCTAATAACACTAACCGTTACGCTACAGAGGCGGACATAATAATAATAATAATAATAATAATAATAATAATAATAATAATAATAATAATAATAATAATAATAATAATAATAATAATAATAATAATAATAATAATAATAATAATAATAATAATAATAGTAATAATAATCTTTTCGTTTTGGCCATCTGAGGATCAAGTTCATTCGTATCAGCTTGGATTCTTCTGGTCTTTCTTCTTGTCCAATGTTGTTTGATTCGCTTACTTTGCAACCTTCTTCGCTCCTCTGTTCATGATTCTTTTTGTTCTTGGCCTAGTTATGTCCTGAAAACCTGTGCAAGCCTGAATTTTGTATTTAGAAATCACTCTGTCGTATATCTGTGGTTCCTGTATTCTCATTTCTTCTAGATCACTTTGTACCTCTTGTATGCAGCGTGCTTTGGTTCTCTTGTTGACAAGAAACTGTATCATTTGCAGTGTTAACCTCCCCTGGTCCATTGTCAGGATATGTCCAAAGAACACGGTCCTTCTTTTCCATATCATGTCCGAGACTTCCTCTATCTTTGTGTTCAGTTCCTGGTTCACTCGTCTTCTAAATTGACCGTCCTCTGTTCTTCGCGATCCCAATCTCTTCCTCAGAATATTTCGTTCCACCATTTCTAATCTCTTAAGTACTTCTTTGCTTACTAGGTTAAGAGTTTCTACTGCGTATAAGGCTTCAGGGTGGATCACTGTCTCGTAAATTCTCAATTTTGCAATAGTCGAAATATTCTTTTTTGATGTTGATGATAATAATAATAATAATAATAATAATAATAATAATAATAATAATAATAATAATAATAATAATAATAATAATAATAATAATAATTGTTACGGACTTTCTGTGGTTTTTAGAGGTGTACGAAGGTGCGGGCCTGAATGGGTGGACAGAGATGAGATCAACGTATAAGTTAAAACTCTAAATTTTGAAGTTTTATTTCTTTCCTTTTTTATTTTCAGATTTTAAACTTTGTTTAACAATAACGAATGACATTTGGATAGACAGAAGGGGAGCTCTTAAGCTCGTATAACAATAGTTATTTGAAACCTGAGAACAATCGGTTACAATAAACATAACAATATTTTTTGAGTTTGGTTGCTCAAACGTTACACTGTTAACAAGAGCACTACTGCTCCAATCAGTTACAAGTTAGGAGACTGAGCTCCAAAATTTACAAGATTTAAGCCTCTCCAAGGCCCAGTCTAACTTTTACAAATTCAAACCGTTTTCAATGACTTACTTGCTCGACAGCCTAAGTTACATTTAAGTAAGAAATGAAATAAGAGTAATTTAACCTTAACGGAGGCAGTAAGTGCCCATTACACACGGCCTTATTGAAAAAGAAAATCCTAAAGTTACTGGCCGTAAATCAAAATGTTAGGAGGCGAACACTTACACTCCTTTGAAATACACTTGAAAAGACTTAAAACCCTATAGCGGCATATGGCCCGAAGTTACAGAGCCTACAGAGGTGACTAGATGGAGAAAAAAATTTAATTTACCAAAGGAAGAGATACAGTTTAAAGTTTACGAAATCATAGGCACCCCAATACCAAGTTGAATGGGAATGAAAGGAAGGTTCTCACCCTTTATTCCCTAAGTTAGAATAAAGCCTTAGATTCGTTTGAACGTTAACATTGAAAAATTCAGTTTTACATCAGGGAGGAATTTTGAATCCTTCCCCTCAAGTTAGCTTTCTAAGACTATTACATGATTACAAGATGTCCGGCATTACCTTGAGCAGGTGTACCTTCCGGAGGTGGGCAGGGCTTGTCCCTGCCTCCGCTGCTAACACACTCTAAACCTCTCGAGTGGAACGATCGAAAGAAAACACGCCCCAAAAATGTCCCAGCTTTTATAGCGGAGACGAAGGTTCCAGAAATCTCAGGGCTGAAGGTCTATACAAACCCACAATTTCTATTGGTTAATTAAGTAATATCAAAAATTGTTGAAATGTTGAAAGATTAAGAAGCGTACGTAAAACCTAAAAAAAATGTGTTTTGGAAATAAAATGTTTGGTTATGTTTATAATAGTAAACGGCCCTTAATTAAAAAACAACCCTCGTGTCTTAGTATTATTCTACAAAGTTGAGACTATTCCTCTCGAGTGCGATGATGGATCAGTGGAAAGAAGTCTCCATACGGAAGAGTGAGGCAGCAGAAGGTGCACCTGTTATTGGCTGTGGAGCGTGAAGTTGTTGATAATACCTACATGTCTTTTATCCAAATGTCAGTACACGGTGTGTGTGAGTTGGAACTACCTGACATAAACCAAGGTGGGGACTGCACTTGCTAGAAACTTTTCCAGAGAATCCTCGTCATGAAGGGGGGAATGTGGAGTACACACAGGTGTTGCTCATAGTTACGATCACTCCACTCTCTTTGGTGATCCGCGAAGGAGCTTCATGAGTTTTGCATCACTTCTGCAACGAAGTGTTCTGGGAGTAATATTTCTCTTGCTAGCAACAGGATGTAATATTTTATTTCCTTCGTGCGATCGTGACTTGGCTGAGCGAGTGAATGAATTTATCAATCTACTGCGGTCAGCAGTTTCTCCCACTCCCTCACTTGTGGCAGTTCGCTCAAAGTTTTCCAGTGGAATGAGTTGGATGAAGCTCGTAAAGTGTTCTCCTATTAACTTCAATCCTAGCAAAATGCATAAAGATATAACCAAGAATAACACTCAGGCTTTACGAGGGCAAGATTAACGGTGTTTCTACGATCTTGGGAGCCCGCTATCACGGTGATAATTCAAAGGTCTGTTAACTGACAGTCAAGGGTTCAATTCCAAGAGACATAACAGATCGTTCGGGCGCGGAAATTACATGGTTATGAGCTATCATCTTCAAACGGCACTTCAGCTCTGGAGTTCTAAAGAATTATGGTAGTTGAGGAGAAAATGTTTATCGAACAAGTTTATTGTAATTTTATTGCTCGATTGTACTTGATAAAAGTAATTCAAAGCACTGAGGAAATAGCTCCATAATGAGAATGAGAATAATGAGAATGACAAGAATTGTAAGATAAGTAAACAAAGAAGGAGGGAAAAGAATAACAGGGAGCATGGTAGGAAGGAAGGAAGGAAGGAAGGAAGGAAGGAAGGAAGGAAGGAAGGAAGGAAGGAATAGGAACGCACGGAAAGAAAGAAAAGGTGTAAAGGATAATGCAGTGACTGTACAAGCTATTTAGTACGCTTAGGTGATAATAACAATATAATAATAAAGAAAATGAAATGAAAATCCACAGCCTGTTTCAAGTCATTCGACCGGGTCAGGAATGGGATGAATGAAGCCCCATCTAGCGGCGAGGATAGGAATTGCGCCGGCTGCCGAAGCCAGTCTCACTCCTCTGGGGCAATGATTAATGAATGACAGATGCATGAAATGATATTGGAGAGTGTTGCTGGAATGAAAGATGACAGGGGAAAATGGAGTACCCGGAGAAAAACCTGTCCCGCATCCGCTTTGTCCAGCACAAGTCTCACATGGAGTGACGGGGATTTGAGACACGGAACCCAGCGGTGAGAGGCCGGTGTGCTGCAGCCCTAGCTACGGAGGCTCAATAATAATTATAATAATAATAATAATAATAATAATAATAATAATAATAATAATAATAATAATAATAATAATAATAATAATAATAATAATAATAATAATAATAATAATAACGAACTGTACCAACAATTGGAGAGCATTACAACATCTATGAGGAAGAGGAGATTGAACTTCTACGGTCATGTCATGAGAATGGACAATCAGAGGCTCACCTCCAGAATCTTTCACACCATCTCTAGAGGGAAAGCGACTAATGCCAAGTGGGCAAGACTCGTCAGAAAAGACCTTCAAGAATTGGACATTGCTCCCAGTGAAATTTATGACAGGAATAGGTACAGAACGTTGATCAGAACATCAAACTCTCTCCAGTCACTAACAGAAAAAACAGTACGTCCGGGAGGAGGTGTGAAATGGACTCAGGAGCGAAAAGACATTCACAGTGCAAGAATGAAGGAGTACTGGTCAAAGAAGAAAGCTGCTAGAGATAAGAACCACGTGGTCCATAGCAGGCCCAAACGGAACTAAAAAAAAAATAATAATAATAATGAAGGTAAACTCGTGTCCGCATCCCGAGGTGGTGCAGCTCTTTTCAGGCACACCGCCATTAGAGGTGAGCTGCATGTACCATTTCAACCATATACCAGCCCTCCTGCCATTCTTAAATTGCTGGCAGTACCGGGAATCGAACCCAGGCCCCCGAGGACGGCAGCTAATAACACTAACCGTTACGCTACAGAGGCGGACATAATAATAATAATAATAATAATAATAATAATAATAATAATAATAATAATAATAATAATAATAATAATAATAATAATAATAATAATAATAATAATAATAATAATAATAATAATAATAATAATAATAGTAATAATAATCTTTTCGTTTTGGCCATCTGAGGATCAAGTTCATTCGTATCAGCTTGGATTCTTCTGGTCTTTCTTCTTGTCCAATGTTGTTTGATTCGCTTACTTTGCAACCTTCTTCGCTCCTCTGTTCATGATTCTTTTTGTTCTTGGCCTAGTTATGTCCTGAAAACCTGTGCAAGCCTGAATTTTGTATTTAGAAATCACTCTGTCGTATATCTGTGGTTCCTGTATTCTCATTTCTTCTAGATCACTTTGTACCTCTTGTATGCAGCGTGCTTTGGTTCTCTTGTTGACAAGAAACTGTATCATTTGCAGTGTTAACCTCCCCTGGTCCATTGTCAGGATATGTCCAAAGAACACGGTCCTTCTTTTCCATATCATGTCCGAGACTTCCTCTATCTTTGTGTTCAGTTCCTGGTTCACTCGTCTTCTAAATTGACCGTCCTCTGTTCTTCGCGATCCCAATCTCTTCCTCAGAATATTTCGTTCCACCATTTCTAATCTCTTAAGTACTTCTTTGCTTACTAGGTTAAGAGTTTCTACTGCGTATAAGGCTTCAGGGTGGATCACTGTCTCGTAAATTCTCAATTTTGCAATAGTCGAAATATTCTTTTTTGATGTTGATGATAATAATAATAATAATAATAATAATAATAATAATAATAATAATAATAATAATAATAATAATAATAATAATAATAATAATAATAATTGTTACGGACTTTCTGTGGTTTTTAGAGGTGTACGAAGGTGCGGGCCTGAATGGGTGGACAGAGATGAGATCAACGTATAAGTTAAAACTCTAAATTTTGAAGTTTTATTTCTTTCCTTTTTTATTTTCAGATTTTAAACTTTGTTTAACAATAACGAATGACATTTGGATAGACAGAAGGGGAGCTCTTAAGCTCGTATAACAATAGTTATTTGAAACCTGAGAACAATCGGTTACAATAAACATAACAATATTTTTTGAGTTTGGTTGCTCAAACGTTACACTGTTAACAAGAGCACTACTGCTCCAATCAGTTACAAGTTAGGAGACTGAGCTCCAAAATTTACAAGATTTAAGCCTCTCCAAGGCCCAGTCTAACTTTTACAAATTCAAACCGTTTTCAATGACTTACTTGCTCGACAGCCTAAGTTACATTTAAGTAAGAAATGAAATAAGAGTAATTTAACCTTAACGGAGGCAGTAAGTGCCCATTACACACGGCCTTATTGAAAAAGAAAATCCTAAAGTTACTGGCCGTAAATCAAAATGTTAGGAGGCGAACACTTACACTCCTTTGAAATACACTTGAAAAGACTTAAAACCCTATAGCGGCATATGGCCCGAAGTTACAGAGCCTACAGAGGTGACTAGATGGAGAAAAAAAATTTAATTTACCAAAGGAAGAGATACAGTTTAAAGTTTACGAAATCATAGGCACCCCAATACCAAGTTGAATGGGAATGAAAGGAAGGTTCTCACCCTTTATTCCCTAAGTTAGAATAAAGCCTTAGATTCGTTTGAACGTTAACATTGAAAAATTCAGTTTTACATCAGGGAGGAATTTTGAATCCTTCCCCTCAAGTTAGCTTTCTAAGACTATTACATGATTACAAGATGTCCGGCATTACCTTGAGCAGGTGTACCTTCCGGAGGTGGGCAGGGCTTGTCCCTGCCTCCGCTGCTAACACACTCTAAACCTCTCGAGTGGAACGATCGAAAGAAAACACGCCCCAAAAATGTCCCAGCTTTTATAGCGGAGACGAAGGTTCCAGAAATCTCAGGGCTGAAGGTCTATACAAACCCACAATTTCTATTGGTTAATTAAGTAATATCAAAAATTGTTGATTGGCTGAAATTTTAAGCAGGAGGGAAGAGATTGAAGTGCTAGTAACTTTACAACATCAAAAAGAGTCTACAAATAATTCAGTTTAGAAAACATATGAATGCAGAATTTCTCTTAAAAGTTAATTGTTCATCCTCTCACCAGAAAGGGCTCGTAACTCGACAGTAGAGACATCTGAAGGTAAACGTTCAAACGTCTCCCGTTACTCAGTTCGAAGTACACGTTAGAGATGGCCTTCTAAAAGGCGCTCACTTTAAATGAACGAGGTTGGTGTACCTCCGGTACAACAACAACAACAACATCAACAACAATAATACTAATATAAATAATAATAATTTATTTATTTATTTATTTATTTATTATTTATTTATTTATTTATTTATTTATTTATTTATTTATTTATTTATTTATTTATTTATTTATTTATTTATTTATTTATTTATTTATTTATCGTATGCCACTCGCCTAGTTCAGGTCTTTCTATTTGACGGACACAAGTAATCAGTGCGACTGAGTGCGAGAGTGAAACCCGGTGTTGGGACTCCTGTCGAATAACATCAAGGGGTCTGCTTATGGCTCAACGTCTCCATCCGACGGTAGAATATCTATCAACAGCATCATATGCAGCTGCTACATATAAACACTTCAGAGGGGTCTGTAATAGAATCCAGACTTCTGGCACACACTGTATATCACCACTACTCCTACCCTGTGGGCCAACATACTGATGATGAACCACGGTGTCAAGCGATATAGACTTGATGCCTTAGCAGTCATGGCCACCATGTTGGTTGTAAATAATACCATACTGACCAGGAGTGTTAACTCAAATAATATCAAATCAATATTGCGTGCTTTTCGGGCGATAACAGAGATTTTTGGTATAATAAGCTTCCAACAAAGGCTCATCAAAGCCTATATGAGGACCTCAAAGAATATTGCTGGTAATACGTTTTGACTGATATTGAAGATCAGGTTGTATTTTGAGTAACCTGTATGTAATGACAAGTTAAGAGGAGGGAGATTAGCTCTAAAATTTCTTCCATTGGGCTTAAAAAGCTGTTGTATTTTATTGACAGGACATTCTTTCGATTTGATTTTCCCATTCTTAGGAATGAGTTGTGACGGGACTACTTCAACTTACAAAGCAGTAAAATAACTGAAAACTCATGAAGTTATCCACCAGGTACCTAAATTTAACATGAAATTTATGGAAACCTTCAGCTCTAAGCACTCAATGATGGCGCACCAGGTTTCATGGCGAATATCTTTTTCTCTTCTGCTAGTGGTTGAACGTCGCACTAACACATCGAAGGCGATGTAAGGATACGAAAGGGCTAGGATTGGGAAGCGGCCGTGACCTTAGTTAAGGTATATCACCAGCTCTGGTGAGAAAATTAGAAACCACAAATAAAGATCCTCAGCGCTGTCATCGGTCGGATTCGAACACATCATCTCCCAAATGCAAGATGACAGCTACGCAATCCTAACTGCACGAAAAACTCGCTAAGCACTGTTTTGGAAACAAGCTCCTAACCAACTGCGTTTCTCAACCAGCCTCTTAGTAGTTAAATGACTTTATCATAAGACGGGCTCTCTCATTCCATTCGCTAACTCCACTGCAGTTGTTCGAGGTTTATCTTGCAAAATAGAATCAGTTAAGCGTGATCTTAACTTCTGAGTGAGCGTGCTCCAGAGTTCAAGAATTTACACAAGCCCATTGTCAGCTAATAGAAACTTCGTAGAGCTCTAACTGAGGGACGAGGAACGTCGAGAATTTCCGAGAGATCTAGTTGTGGCTTTCTCAGAGTATGGTTACTTATGAATTGACAGGCTGGTAGCAAAAAATATTGGGGAACTCTCCCTGGAAGATGAAGATCTATGATACTTAATTAAACAATACCCAGTGATACTTGTATGAGAGAAATACGTTGTTTTAACCTTCTGAGAAAAGTATCAATCAGTCAGCTCATCTACACCATATAATCACCTGTTTTCGATATATTTATTCATAAATTTTACAGGTGGGGAAGTCAATAGCAAATTGCCTCACTTCTCGTCCAGCCTTGCAACCTCATCATGACGCCACCTACGGTTTTTGAGGGTTTTCTATAACCACATTTCATTTGGGGGTGCTATTTGATAATCCAAGTTTCTAGGCTGATGATCTTACGGGGAAGGCTTACAGTTCTAGGACAGGAAGTTAGAACTCAGATTTATCAATGATATTGTCACCTCATGATAATTTGAATCTATAAGTAGATATACTCAAATATTTATATGTACTTAATTAACCAATTGAAATTAGTATGAACGATAAGAGCTCTGTCGTGCTATTCGTAGTAGAGTTCGAGCACTGGCCGTCTAGTGTCGCTGTGGTGCACTACAGCGGAGAGTTTGCACCACACAATGTTGCAGTGACAGTTCTTTACTAGTCCCAGCGAGAGGCAGTTTCAGAATATGCAGTATAAGTAGAACCACGGTCTCTCTTGGGAAGATAGGTGAATGCCAGCGGTGGAGCTTGAGAATGTCGTACTTTGAGGAAAGGAGAAATCTCGAGTTCTGCCAAAAATTAGGCAAAACCAGCAGCGAAACCTTTGATATGATCAAGTAGAAATGTGTTGCCTGCGCTATAGGCACCAGTCTACGAAGATATCGACTGTAGTACGTGCAGAGGTATCCACTCTGTTGTCTACACTGTATGTGCCAGTCCAAGACGTTATTGACTGTAGTACATGAGTGTACGAGGTGTTGCGTACACTGTACGCGCCAATCCAAGACGTTATTGACTGAAGTACATGAGTGTACGAGGTGTTGCGTACACTGTAAGCGCCAGTCCAAGACGTTATTGACTGCAGTATATGAGTGTGCGCTGTGTTGCGTACACTGTAAGTGCCAGTCCAAGACGTTATTGACTGTAGTACATGAGTGTACGAGGTGTTGCGTACACTGTACGCGCCAATCCAAGACGTTATTGACTGCAGTACATGAGTGTACGAGGTGTTGCGTACACTGTAAGCGCCAGTCCAAGACGTTATTGACTGTAGTACATGAGTGTACGCAGTGTTGCCTACACTGTAGGCGCCAGTCCACGAACTTATTGACTAGCAGTATACCGAAATAACAAGAAGAGCCCAAAGGTGTACGGAGAGGTGAATGCCGGATTTTTACACGGAAAGATAAGAAGGAGGTAGAAGACATCAGCTTGGTCATACAGTTTAATGATGACCAGTGGAGAAGAACCACATTGAAATGGATGTGGACCGCGCATGTTGTTTACCAGCAAGACTTCAGGTAGACAAAAAATCCAGTGGAGTCCAGGAAGCCAAGAGGAAGACCACCGAAGCGATAGAATAGAGACATTCTGATGATCGGTGGAGTTCAGTCGAAGAGAATCGCTCCAAAACAGTTCCTCGTGAATGGAGATTGGGAACAATTTCCTTTTTGCTTGTGGTTTACCGTAACAATAACTCATTGAAGGTTTCGGGGACGAAGGGATGGAAAAGAAAGAAACTGGCCGTGGCCTTCATTAGGGTACAATCCAAGCATTTTCCTGGTATGTAAATGGGAAATTATGGAAAACCATCTTCAGGGCTGCGGACATTGAGATTCCAATCTACCATCTGCCGAATGCAAGCTCACAGCTACATGACCCTAAGCGCACAGCCAACTCTCTCTGTGGGAATAATTAGTAAAAATTATGGCATCCAGCCTTAAACAATCCGAACTGACCCTAGATCCTCCATTGATCTCACACATACGTGGAAATACGGGCACCATATCATTTAGTTGGTTTCCTATAACATTATAACGCGCGGTAGTATGCTCTGAGGCTCCAGTCACTTTCAGGCTGATGATTTTACACTGTCCTACTTATGAACTATGTTTATGAGGTCACGCAATTTTTTTACAAGGTGCTTTACGTCGCACCGACAGAGTTAGGTCTTATGGCGACGGTGGGATTTGAAAGGGCTAGGAATGGGAAGGAAGCGGCCATGGCCTTAATTAAGGTGCAGCCCCAGTATTTGCCTGATGTGAAAATCGGAAACCACGGAAAACCATCCACTATCTCCAGAATGCAAACTCACAGCTGCGCGTCTTTAACCGAACGACCAACTCGCTCAGTCACGCACTTTTATTAAAATGTGGAACCTAAAATTTTTCCCGGTTGCAATATCAGGATGTTATTCCTCTAATAACATTCCGGTTTAATTCAAAACTCGGTCTTTGATCTATTTTAATACAGGAACTTGCTTCACTGCAAATATTTCTATTTATAAGTTTCTCGAGCGGTAGGTCTCATTTATCAGCCGTATGATCTGTCCATCTTTCTTTTCGCCTCTCTCGCATGTTTCTAACGTCTTCCTTATGAGTTCTACTTTGTTCACGTCATGTCACGGTAAATACAACACACTCGTACAGACCGGCGAGTTGAAAAATGAGTCCACGTGGCCAAAGTGGGCGGTGAGTCGTATTTCACGAGGAGGATGCACAAAGAAACATCGCGCGACGTTACTGACTCGTGGAATGGAACGATCCTGTCATTTTCTTGTAAACGATGTTATTTCATTGCCACAATTCTCCAGTTATATATAGGATACGTAGATCCTTCCGGATTAATTTTAATTTGACCAAATGTTCCAGACCGGATGTTACATCTGACAGCACAATATTTTTTCTGGTGAACATTTTACCCTATATGCAGTTCTGGATGGAGATCCAGTAATGAAGTTAATGCGAAATAACGTAACCCAATTGAAAAATTACATTAAAATCGTAAAAATCATCGCGGTTGCTCTTCGTATTTTGAGTAGAAAATAAATAATAGGGGAGAAATAACATTTTCTATTATATTTGTTATTTGAACTACTTTATTGGGAGACATTGTCAGAGGTAATAGTGAATTCTACTCCATTCTGCTTGAACCCATAACCTAGGTATTGGAAAAATCAATTACGGCACGTAAGGTATTGGCAGGGGGACAGTTTTAGATACTGTATATTCATAGCAATACGCACCTGCCTCACGGTATACGGATAGTAAGCTTGCTTCTTATCCGAAAGCCTCGGGTTCGATACCTGAATCTTCCAGCATATTTCCAGGGGAAGGCTGGAACAGAGTCCACTCAACCTCATGCGACCAACTAAGTAACTTTGTGATGTGAAAGGCAGCGGATTCGGTCAGGAATGCCATTACGGTGACATGTTATCTGCAGGCTAACTGGCTGAGCAACGATTGCCTTGGAAGGTTAAGGCTGTCAGTGAGCTCCAAGTGCCAATTTGCTTTAGAGGAACATAATCGTATGTGGGAGACGAGTTCTTTTACACAGAATTGATGAAGCAATATATACCCTATATTGAAATCATTAACAAAGCTACACGTCCTATTTTAATAAAATGTTTTATACATGTAGATTTTTGAAAATTTCCAGTTTTACTTTCCTAGAAGTCATTTGGTGCCTAAATGCGAATTTTATCAGTGTATATTCCAATTAATTACTTATTTAAATGAAATGGCGTATAGATTTTAGTGCCGGGAGTGTACGAGGACATGTTCGGCTCGCTAGGTGCAGGTCCTTTGATTTGATCCCGTAGGCGATCTGCGTTTCAGGATGAGGATGAAATGATGATGAAGGCGACACATACACCCAGTCCTCGTTCCAGAGAAATTAACCAATCATGGATAAAATTCCCGACCCTGCCCGAAATTGAACCCGGGACCCCTGTGACCAAAGACCAGCAGGCTAACCACTTAGCGATGGAGACGGACACCACCAACAGAAGGACATTACAGTTAGTGGTGATATTAAAAATACCATAAATACGAGGGGCGTACTCTATTGTTTTACACTTTATTTCTTGCACGTCCGGGTATGGTTCACATGTCACTTTTGGAGGTGGTGACGTGTAACTAGTGTCTTGTTACACCGTTTGGTAGCAGCACACGTGCAGGAGCCAACGAATGCACTCGTCATAGCCATTTCATAACAACACTGTCAGCGAAGGAGCAGACAACATGGAAAACAACCGTCGGGGACAGCGCTATACGACTTGGTTCATATGGAAAGAAGGCGTGACCACTACAGAAATTCATTGTCGCTGGGTGGAAGGTTGGAAAACGCGGCGCACATCGGTGGACAAGTGAACCAGTTCTGGAAGGAATGTGTCAGTGACAACACCAGCCAACATTGCGCGGGTCGAACAGGCCATCCAAGGAAAGAAATGCATCACATTTACGGAAATGGAGGCAGCCACGGGAATTAGCCGAAACGCCCTGCAGCTGATCGTACACGGCCACTTACAGTTGGGGAAGGTGTCATCCACGTGCCTGCCTAGACTCTTGTCTACAGATGAAAAGCAGAGGCGTGTGGACGTGTGCAGAGAACTTTTGCAACGCCATGATCAAGATCCAGGCTTGTGACTGGTGATGAGACATGGCTCCATTACCATGAGCCGCAAACGAAACAACAATCGATCCAATGGAAACATAGGGGCATTTCACCACCAAAGAAATGTCGAACAGTGATTATCACCTGTTCGGGAACATGCAGAAACCTCTGTGTGATCGCCGTTTTGCAGATTTTTCAGAACTGCACACAGTTGTCAAGGTATGGGCACGCAGCACGCCGAAAGAAGACTGAGAGACTGACACATGACACATCGATGGCAGAAGTCCATACAGTTACAACGAGATTGTGTTGAGAAGGTGGACGTAACAGCTGATGTGTAATGTATTTCATTTGGGTAGAAAAAATAAATTGTAAAACAATATAGTACGCCCTTCGTATATAAACAATGGACATAGAAAAAGGAAGAGAAGTGGGAAATAAAAATTAATAACGAGAAAACACACAATTTAATATTGTGGGGATGATGATTGGAAACCGTGGTACAGTCCCAAGATCTGTTGCGGATCTTTTCAAATCCTTTGTGATCCCGCCGCAGATTTTCCGGGATGTCACACTCTTCACTTTGAAAGGGTCGATCCAGGTACTGGAGAATCATCCGTACAACGTCAAAAATTAATACATGAAGCCTCTCGTAATTTCGCATTCCTGTTAACCCGTTGCTTCAAGTTTCCTCATCTTACAGTTTCAGTGTTTAAATTATAATGAAAAGTTAAGGTAAATACATAAATAACAAGATACGGGTGTCATTACTTTAAGAGCAAAAGGTATTGTAAGTTCTCGACGTACTTGTTCATATATCCGTAGGCAAAATCAAGATCTAGCGAGGGAAGTATCTGAGTTCTGAATGCTCCACATTGCATGAAAATTGGCAGGACAGATTAAATAAGGTCGCCGTAAACGGCTATAAGTTTATTTTTGTATAGAATTACGCCTTTGATCAACTAAGTAACTACAAATGGTTACGGTTAGTCACATTATGTTTGGTCGCATCGTTGATAAAGCACCCCACAGAAATTAATAATATTATCAATACAACTTTAATACATAAAAGGTGAATACTTACACAGTGCAAACTCAAGTGTTGATATGGACGAGACATGCCTCCATACATTTTCAACTAGTATCAAAACAGAGATGGAGATTTTCAGTGAAGTGTTTGATGCACAATGCAGCGTAACAATAAGAACATTTCACAACAGCTACACCACTTCAGTCTGGCCTTTTATGGAGTAACAGTTACTACAGGGATTAACAGGTATGTCTTATCCCGCACAACGGTTCTGCTATGAGATGTGCATAAACAATAGGAGTACACCTATTAGAGACCCTAGAATAAATGTTACTTTAAATACAGTATGGAAGAACGGACTAGACGACCCTTCCCACTGGCAGGATAAGTTTCCGTTCTAATGTTTCTGCCTTAAAGTCCGAGTTCTGTCCATCACTACACATACCATCTTCAACGTGCGATCAAACGTCATTACTAACAGAACATACTTGAAGTTACTCGTTTGAACAAATGCGTAATATTACGTGGAGAAGAGCCCTAATGTCGTTTCCATATTGAGATTTCCTACCAATTTCCACACAATTCAAAGCTTTTGAATACAAATACTTCCCTTGTAAGTGGCATTTATTGGTTAAATCATTATAAATTTCACAGTTAAAAATATCATTATTCCCTAGAAAAATGGTGAGCGTAGTCGACTTCGTTTAGAAAGCCCCGGGTTAGATTATCGGCCGGGCTGGTAAATTTAACCGTGAATGGCTAATTCCTATACCCTGGGAACCGCGTGTTTGTGTTAGTGTTAATATGAACTTCTAAATCTACACAGGAAATATCACATTACTAACCAGCACAGAAACACGTAATAAGAGAATACGTCCCTTCCACATAGTGTAGCGTCACGCCGGACATCCTGCCGTAAAACTAGGTCAAGTCGACAAGCGCGATACAGATCACACCAGCAACAAAACTAGGGTGTGTAGAAATCTGCGGAAGAAGATAGTAATATAATTTCCTCACGGGATTTAGAGTTGCAGTAACAAACACAGGTTAATATTCATACTTACAGCCTAGATTTTTATGCAGTAATAGGTGCGAATGCAAACTTACGGAAGTGAGTAACTAGATTATACTAATCTGCATAACGGTTATGCTATGAGTTTTGCATAAACATTAGGGGTTCGACCCATCCGAACCCCTAGAATTTATGTTACTCTCACTACATTACGGAAGAATGGTTTAGTCAACACCTCCTAATAACACAATTAGTTTGCATTCTAACCTACTAGTGCATAAAAATCCGACCCCTTCATGCTGTATTTAGTCTCCTAAATGAAATAGTGCTATGAGTGTTGTAATCGAACTAGTAGTACGCCACATGCTCACCTGCTGTATGGTGTAGCGCGCGATGCAAGTTGAATGCTTGCAAAGCACTCTCAAGATAACGACTGCGATCTCCACTTTCGCCCTACGTGAGGCAGAAGATAAAATGCATGATCTCTGTGTTAAGGAGGGTAGACAGGCTCAGGCGGGGTGATAATGGGGAGGTGCTTGCGAACTAATCGCATTTGCGCGAGTCTCCCGCTCTAAGAGCGTCACATTATAGGAAAATTCTCTCTTCCACATTCCATCTCGTATGCTGAATGTGGTTTACTGCAGACAGTACTGTATAAGTTTGTGCTATGAGCGACAGTTCGTTTTGTTTTGATAGCTTTGGAAGAGAACTCTACCAACAAATTGTCAGAGGTATTAATTTTAATTACGTGTGACTATTCCTAGCCTGGTACAGCCCTTGTAAGGCAGACCCGCCAACGAGGGTGGGCGACATCTACCGTGTATGGGATAATACGTGTTCTTATAGTAGAATAGTCTGCCTCCGTAGCGTAACGGTTAGTGTAATTAGCTGGCGTCATCGGGGGCCTGGGTTCGATTCCCGGTACTGCCAGAAATTTAAGAATGGCAGGAGGGCTGGTATGTGGTTGAAGTGGTACATGCAGCTCACCTCCAACGGGGGTGTGCCTGAAAATAGCTGCACTACCTCGGGATGAGGACACGAGTTTACTTTTTTTTAATAGTGGAATGTCGTATTGTGTGAGGTGTATGAGTTGCAGTGAGGTTGGGCCATAATTGTGGTACAGCCCCAACATTTTCTTAGTGTGAAAATTGGAAGCCATCTTCAGAGCTGCCGAAGGTGAGCTTAGAACCCGTCCTCCTCCGAAGGAAAACTCACAGCTACGCGACACTAAGCGAACCTCCAACTCGCCCGGTCGTTGAAAGTTTAAAGGTGCAACAGAAATTCGCCCTACGACGGAACTTTTCGGATATGTTCATTGTAATTTCTGAGGTTGAAGTTTTAGCGGTGAGTAAGACCACTGGAACAGAAGAAAAATGCACCTATATTTGACTGTATTTTACTACACTGGTAAGAAAATTAATCCATTTCATGAAAGTTATTCTAATAATATTTGACGTAGTTTCGAGTATTTAGTGAAAATAAGTGGATTGTTTGTTCTAGTGGAACACCCGCAGCTTTCGTGTTTTGTTTCTAGTACCTTGCTTTTTCGTTAAGCGGATAACTGTCTTTAGCGGAAATGTTTACGATATACGAATGTAATAATTGAACTCTAAAATTTTGTAGGATAGAAATCCAAAACTTTAAAAAAAATATTGATTTTTTTAAGGGTTCCAACTACTTGTAATAAGTACACGATGATAAAAGTTTTGTTTGTAACTTGTACACCAACGTCGAATGTAATGAAATTTAATTTCTGTGGTAAAGTGTATGCTTTGTTAATCTCGTGATCTGTAATGTATGCAAATGTATATTTTGTTTGCAGATACAGATACTTTCAAAACTGATAAGGAAGTGGGTTTGAAGGTGAAATCCGGCGAATGAATAAGTTTAACAGCGCATATATAATATAATATAAATAGGCATATTTTCATATATCTGAGATTGGTGCATACATTTCAAATTTCGAATTTATTATGCAACTTTTCGACTTCTATTATGCATATTTTAACATGTTTTACAAGAAGTATTCAAGAACGTGTAAAGTAATTAATGCCATGAACTCTTGTGGAATGAGTGGCCTCGTGGATGTAGATAGATAATTCTCCGCATTGAAGCTAATTTTAACAAAGGCCACAGATTTAAACAAGACAAGTTGGAGAAGATTGCTGTAGTGTATTGCATAGCAAATTATGGACAGAAAAATTAGGGTTTGCAGTGTAATATTAAACAGCAATGTGCATATAAGTATGTTTCTTCCGTTTGGGTTTTCTTACAGATTTAACAGTTATGATTTATTATATTTATTTATTAACAAACTAGTCTTATCTAGAAGACATGTGCATGTGCATTAACAATGAACACTGGTAAATTGATACGTCTCACAGTCTATGCACGGATTGTATTAGCAGAGTGGGATTTTTTGTTTTTCATACTGCTGTTTATTCATGAACATGATTTTGGTGTGGGGTAATCGCGTGAGTCTAGTAATGTTACGTTTGCATTTAATAAATGTGTTTAATGAAAACTAGTTTCATACTTTAGTGCATATTTCACAACGTTTACTTATATTGGTGATTTATACAGCAAATAAACCAGATTTCTGTTTATTTGTAATCGAAAACCGCAGTGCTGCCCCTCGTACCATGCCTAATTTAAACAGAACTGCTTTGCGAGTGTGTCTGTATATCCAGTACACGTTGTCGCAAACGTATTTCATTTATTTTTACAAGTGTTACGGACAGGATTTAGTTCATTGCGCTGTTATTTACGTAGAGCGCTTCAGCTCCAAGATTAAGTAATTTCTGATTTACTTTCAACACACACCACTGTACAACTGTTTGTAAATAGGCAGGCATCAAGACCAACAGTAAATAATGAAACCTGACAAATTTAAGTAAGTTTTATACATAATAACAGATATAATAAGGGGATGTTGTGCCAAGATAAAACCGGACATTTTACCTGCAATAATAATAATAATAATAATAATAATAATAATAATAATAATAATAATAATAATAATAATAATAATAATAATAATAATAATATAGAGGGCGTGGGCAACCGGGTGGAAAATTCAGTGGCTTTTGTCCAAGGTGGGCTCGGTCCATTTTCCGGCCAATGCATGTGGAATTATTTAAGTAAATACTCCGCGTTATGGGGGTTCTGATTCACCGCAAAACTAGAACTCCGGATGCTATGATCACGATATCACCAACCACGTTAAACTATAAGTTCTGTCATCTTTTAATAATATTGTCAGCTCTTGCACAGCTCCGTTATCAGCTGTCATAAGCTCTCCCTGAAAACATATTCTACACAAATATGGAATGAGGTAGTTATCGCACCTTATCACTGAGCCAGAAGGGTTATTTACAGCAGAACTCTGTAAATTGGGACGAGACCCAATCTGGATAGCGAAATATACGTATGCATTAATTTCATGACTACATGAACTCTACACTCAGATGACAGTAGTAGATTGTAGCTTATTTCCTTTCCATCAGAATAAATCTAACTTAGGGCACCATAGCTCAACTCGTAGAGCTACCGACGTAAAATCGGGAGGTTGTAGGTTCGGATACCAGTGGTGTCCGTTTGGTCTCTTTTATTCTCTACTTAACACCTCTACAACACGTACTATACCTGTATGTACGGAACTCGACTTAATAAGTTGGAAGTTGATTTCGATCTCAAGAACAATGTTGTTTACATTTTGTACAGTACCTACATACCGTGCCAACCTCTCTGGTGTAGCTAGTGTGATTAGCTGCCATCCCCGGAGACCCGGGTTCGATTCTCGGCTCTGCCACGAAATTTTAAATGTGATACGAGGGCTGGAGTGGGGTCCGCTCACCCTCGGGAGATCAATGAGTATAGGAGGGTTCGATTCCCACTCAGCACTTCTCGAAGTGCTTCTCCGTGGTCTCCGCACTTCTTCTCCAGGCAAATGGTATCTAACTTAAGGCCACGGCCGCTTCCTTTCCTCTTTCTTGTCTATCCCTTCCGATCTTTCCATGCCCCCACCAAGCCCCAGCATAGCATGTGAAGCCACCTTGGTGGGGTACTGGTACTCCTTCCCGGTTGTACACCCAACGCAAAGTCTCACGATCCAGGACAATGCCCTTGAGGCGGTTTTAGGTGGAATCCTTCGCTTAGTCCGAGGGAAAACCAACCCTGGAGAGTAAACGGATAAAAAATGAAGGACGTATATACTATATTAAATTACTGTGTCCTGCTTGAACATACCGATCAAAGCCAATTTCGCTGGTACGGTCTGTTCCTATGTGTTTCGCGTGATGTACTCTGCTATGTAGAGTTGTAAAAAGTGAGTTATACATGGAAATGAATCGTTTCCGGACAGATGTTCATATAATATAACAGACTTTCCTCTCCATCTTCGTGTGAGAAATGTCTACTAAAAGTTCGACCTACCTTATTATCACAGCCTGTAACTTGCGTGCTCTAGCAGAGGTTTCTACAATCCAAGCTTAATGTAACGAGTGGCACAATGAAAAAGCTGATATGGCTAACTCTTTAAAATAATAATTAGAATTTGGTTTTTTAGGCATTCTTTTTCTTGTTCTTTTACCGTTTTCCCCAAACATGTCGGGTCGCGGGTGCGACCAGTGTTGCACATGTAGATTTGCCCCTGTTTTACGACCGGATCCCGTTCCTGACGCCAAACCTGTATGGAGGGATGTAATCACTATTGCGTGTTTCTGTGTTGGTTGGTAGTGTATTATGTTGGATGAATATGAAGAGGAAAGTGTTTGAACAAACACAAACCCCCATTCCCCGAGCCAGAATAATTAATCAGACGCGATTAAAATCCCCGACCAGTCCGGGAATCGAACCCGGGACTCTCTGAACCGGAGGCCTCAACGCTGACCATTCAGTTTTTAGACCTTGATAGGTTTGAATGCAAACTTATTTGGTTAAGAGGAAGTGTTACGGAACCCGCTCTTCCATAATGTTGCTAGAATGACATAAATGCTAGGGGTTCTGATGTTTATGCAAACCTCACAGCATCACCGTTGTGCAGGTAGTTGTGTATACATGTTATTCGCTTCCGTAAGTTTACATTCTAACCTATTACTGTATAAAATCCGAACTACAATCATCATCATCATCGTGGAGTTGGTTATTCACAGTTTGAGTTGATTCGAAGATTTGTTTTGATCCAGTTTAAGAATCCATTCCGATGAAAATAATAAAACAAGTATAAAATTCTTTCCTTTCGGAGCTACATAATTAATATTACCGGTCTCAAGTAGTAAAGGGAATGTTTAAAATATGTGGTCTACTAACAAACATGTGACAAATGTAACTTTTATGTGGAGAGAAAACTGCAGAACTTTTATTTTACGCCATGATCTGTGAGTCTGTAAACAGCTCTCTACCTATAAAAATGCCCATATAGACGGTTATAAATATGTCTGAGGAGAGCCTTCTGGATCCTTAGAAGACGGCCGAGTCTTGAATGCTCAAGTAGTTAAAGTTTGTGGAAGTTGGTGGACCGCAGGATGAAATATACAGTTTAAAATGGCAACCGCAGCATCTAACTTTCTCACTTCTGATGGTAGTGAAGTACAAAGTTAAACTTTATGGTAGAGGTGTACCACAAATTGGGCTCACATGATGGGTCGGCTAAAGATCCGAACTGTCCGAACTACGACGTGTGGTAATTGTACCTTGAAGGACCATCCTGCTACAAGGAAGCAGCGGTCGCTTGGTTGGCCAAGGCCCTTGGGCGCTTCCCAGCGTCGCTGAAATTCGTCTCTGTTAGTACGACGTTACTAAGGAAACAGTAGGTAAAGCGCTTTCTTCTTATGCTAGATCACATTCTTCAGTAGTCGGTAGGCATTTTACAGTGTATAAATACGACAAATATATTTCATTATATTCAAGGCAGGTCAGAGAAATCAGTTAAGTGCCCATTCCGATATGTAGACATCTCTTAGGATTAAAAGCAAATGAAAGGACAATACATACCGGTATTCCTTATTAATACAGGCTTCATTATTTTCGATACCAAACTATCGCACAACATAATCCTTTGTTTCATTCTGAGGCGCTAATTTACAGTAATAGAAATGTTGTTACTTTTACGCTCTAATAACTATTTTTACGATTTTCGGAGACACCGAAGTGCTGGAAATTTTGTCGCATAGGAGCGCTTTTATTACTGACATTTTGTTCCATAATAGGCTTGTATGGAAGAGACCTAATTGCACTTACCATGTTAGGTACATGAATCTAGTCCAATCTAAATCCAATCTCTTTCTCTTAATGACTCCATTATGTAGGTAATAAGGTAATCCAGATTTCATTCCAAAGGAATCCTATCCGGGTTGTGTTTGAGCTGACACATCATCATTCCACGGACAATAGAAGTAACGCTTTAATGTTGTTATTCTGTCTGTGTATAACATGAGCGATGGCCGTGTCGACGGCATGTTGATTCAAGTGATGAGAGCGCAAACATGCACGCAGTTTCTGTCCCACTGGTTTGTGTTCAGCCAGGCTTTGAATGGCTCCAAATGTATTAAATAGAAATGAAAAAATACCAGATAACGAAAATATGAAGCGCAAGGAAGATAAAATACGGAATTACCATGCGTCAAAAGAAAGTTCTTAATTCATTCTTTTGAAACGATGTAACATAGAGAACAGTAATGCGAGTCAAGTTTCTTGAGTTCACACGACATATCGTTACGTTCCCGTTCTTTGGTAAACCTTTCCGGCACTTCCGTGTGTTGTTCTGTACGACTGGGTTTCACATGAGTTTCTGAGAAATGTAGCGAGAATGTTCCGTCTCTAGCCACATCGCGAATATTCCGGTACACATCACCCGAAAAGTGGGCTAGCCGCGGACAGTCAGTCAGAGTTACTGCAAGCAAATATGCGAAAATTGAAAAAAAAAAGATAAAAATATGACGAAAACACACACATTCATGGGGAAATATGATCATAATATGAAAAAGTACCGGAAAATGTCAAGAAACGTTAAAAAAGCCAAAATGTGACTTTATATGACCTGTGAAAATTGCTTAATTTTTGTTACCTTAGATAAAATCATGCCTAACTTGTATTTACCATGGAAATATTATAAATGAAAAATAAAAATATATGACATGTCATAAACGCCTGGGCCTTAGCTGTCATAGATAGATAGATAGATACGAAATGGGTGAGCCCTGTCTTCGCAGAGCTCCACACGTAGGTCTATGAAGACCCTTTGTGCCCCTTAAACAGGTTTGCCTAGTCCAGCCTTAGTACTCCTATAAAGGATACCAGTGTCCGGATATTGGCATTCCTGATGTCTTCCAGGCTCACAAAATGTGAGCCAAGGTATCGATGTCTGGTGCTTGCAAGAGCCTCGCACTGACATAACACATGCGCGGAGGTCTCCTCCTCCTTACCGCATCTTCTACACATCGCATCCGGTGATTTTCATGATGTGTAGGTGTCTCTGTAAGGTATTGTGGCCTGTCAACAGTCCAACTACCATTCTCATTCTGGTCCTATTCAAATTCATTAGGACCTTTTTATAACTTTGGCTAGGCCCTTTGATAAGTTCACGTGCCTGCCTTGCTATAGTTAACCTCTTCCAAATATCTAAGTGAGACTGGTTTGTCCTTTGGGATATTACCAGTCTCACACTTCGGAGTGAAACTCCCAGGAAGGGATCAGGTCCTGTGAAAGAACCTTTTGAGCCTTGTTTCGCTAGTTTGTCAGCTTCTTCATTTCCACTGATACCTGTGTGCCCAGGGACCCATAATAGGGTAACTGAGCTAAATTCAAACAGCTGATCTAACATCTTTTGGCATTCCCATACCAATTTTGATGTTGTTTTAACTGCACATAGTGCTTTTAGTGCTGCCTGGCTATCACTGCAGATTGTGATGCATCTTCTGTGTCCAGGCATATTCCATATATATACAGCACAGGCTAGTATTGCGTATACTTCGGCCTGGAAAACAGTAGCATATTTACCCATAGGAAGGGAGAGCCTTGTCTTAGGCCCCCAGACCCCGGCGCCTGTGCCCGTCTCCGTCCGCGAGCCATCTGTGTACCATGTACAGCCCGCAGACTTAAGATGGGCCCCAGCATCCGCGGCCCACTCCTCCCTTGTGGGTATCACCACTGTAAATTTATAATTCAATTTAAAGCTAGGCTTCATCAGATCCCCGATCATCATTGTCATAGGGCAAGTCTGGTGGAGCCTTGTAAGAATAGAGGCATGACCTCTATTCGGGTTTTTGAAGGACCATCCTCCGAGTGACCAGAGGCGACAGGCACTCATTTCCGCTATTACCTTAACATATAAATGTAAGGGGGGGGGGGGGGGGAACCTAGGATGGCCTCCATTGCACATAATGGTGTAGTATCCAGTGCCCCTGCTATTCCTAGACACGCAAGTCTTTGGACACTGTTTAACCTGGTGGTCACAGCTGTCATACAGGCTATTGTGATATATTCGATATTTATATTTTGGAAATGATTTAACCTCAGTCAGTGTTGAGATGGTGGCAGATTACGTGAACTGGGAATGCAGATGGGTACAGTGCTGCAATCAGGCGGAGAAACAATTCAACATGTTGGTTCATGATCTCTCTGACAAGCGGTGAAGCGGAGTTCAACCAATCAGAGACGATTTGTAATAAATCAGTGCGGAAAGTAATTGCGGTACGGTAAAGGGTCATTTTCCGTTTAACAGTGCGGAAAGTAATTGCGGTACGGTAAAGGGTCATTTTCCGTTTAACAGTGCGGAAAGTAATTGCGGTACGGTAAAGGGTCATTTTCCGTTTAACAGTGCGGAAAGTAATTGCGGTACGGTAAAGGGTCATTTTCCGTTTAACAGTGCGGAAAGTAATTGCGGTACGGTAAAGGGTCATTTTCCGTTTAACAGTGCGGAAAGTAATTGCGGTACGGTAAAGGGTCATTTTCCGTTTAACAGTGCGGAAAGTAATTGCGGTATGGTAAAGGGCCATTTTCCGTTTAACAGTGCGGAAAGTAATTGCGGCACGGTAAAGGGTCACTTTCCGTTTAACAGTGCGGAAAGTAATTGCGGTACGGTAAAGGGCCATTTTCCGTACTCTTTTTGAGTAGGCGAAGAAGCTAATTACGTCATAGTGTGAAATGAAATATATTACTTTGCCGTACTCAGTTTCATTTTTCCCTTATTGTTAAGAACAAAACATAATTATGGAAACAGAATTATACCTGAAAAGAAACAACTTTATTCAAATACAATGATAATTTCAGGTATAGGCCTAATTCTGTTGTAATGTTTTTATTTTTCAGATAGTTATTTATTCAAAATTAGTTTAATCAGACTGAAGAACCTAACAGTTATAAATTGTCCAGTAGATTCATTTAGACATGGAAAGACATAATAATAACTTCATTTTATATCTTCAGTGAGTAATTACATTATCGGTATAATCACGTAAAGGCGTGTACCTCAAAGCTCAAACTTTGTGAAGACTAACTGAACTTGATACATTTTCTAATTTGTCAGGTTCACCAAAAGTCCTAAAGTGCTTTCAATATCAGCATTATACTTACTGAAGGCGTGATAGCCGAGTGACATCGTCATAGGATTTTCACCAAGACGGCCGCGGTTCGAATTCTGGCCAATTTGTGTGCTATTATAGAAATAGACAACATTTGGCGATGTATATTCATTTAATAGTGATATATGTGCTTCGTATTTCTGTATCCTGGTAGCAAAGGACGTAGTGAACGCGGAAATAATACCCATTATCCGCCGCAATCCCTGCATACGAAGAGTGGAGTGAACTTGTGTTTAAGCGGAAACAGTGTTCGGTATGCTTGTAGGAGCTGAGAGAAGCGATGAATTGGTTCAATTCAGTCTACCATTGTGTTCTACACGAGAATGACAAACAATGATGGAATAGTTTCTTTTTTTGTGAGCACGAATATTCCTCAGTGACTGTCTGTGTCCGTAACTAGTTTTCGAATTGAAATAGCGTATTATACTCAGAGTTGAAGAGGACGTCGATCAACGTTAAAAAATACATACATTAAAATAACTGAAACACTCCCTCTCCTAGTTATTCTTAAGAAAGGACTTAATAATTTTCGAGATCCGTTTGATATTACAAACAAATGACACTTTTTCTAACATGTATTCAAACTACACTTTTGATTTGTAATAATTCTAGAGTTTGAATCCTTAGCATTATGATCCGTAAACTCCGGCTTCGATTACTGTCTTTAAACTAAATAATTAAAAAAGAGAAATATTGTGGACTGAGCTCGCATAGAACCCGTCAAAGTGAGCTCGTAATGCTAGAGCTCTACCATCTGAGCCATTCAGACCAGCTGAGAGAGAGAAAGAGAAAGAGAGAGAGAAAGAGAAAGAGAGAGAGAAAGAGAGAGAGATTTAGAGAGGGAGAGAGAGAGAGCGAACATATCGTCGGTGAAGAAACAATACCTCGTATGTCAAAATGCTTTTCCTATCCCTTATGATGCTTAAGGTTGGTCACGGCCTCCCGGCTATGCGGTCCATCAGTACAACGTTCGTTGTGTTGGTTTTCCAATGCTAATATGCAAAGGAAATTAACGCTCAGTGCATTAAACTGCAGGAGTGCACAAATACGTCACGCAAACATACCTTCCTACAGCGTGGTGCGGTAAGGTTCAACCTCCTTTACGGATAACCATGGGTAAATTAATACAACGAAAATTGTTCTGATGGACTACAAACCCATATGTAGCTGGGAGGCATGACGAGCCTTAAAGGAGAACAATGGACAGGTAGAGCATTGGGAGAGACAAGATTTTTCTGTAACAGCGACGATATTTAAGTGTGCGAATGTAATTCTCAGCTTCATAAGTTGCTCATTATATCTAATGTTTTTCCCGAAACAACTGAATTATAGGAACCGGTATAATGTTTGTTGTCGTTACTCTCTACATGGGGGTGTATTATACCTTTATAATAATTAAAATGGTGACCATTTATGGAAAGATAGGAAAGACAATCGATTCCGGTATCTTGTGGAATGGGTCCACCCCAATCTTAGAAAGATGTGCCAAACTTAACGCAGCATGCCAATGATCAGAAAACCGATAAAACAAGAATTGCATTTCGAAGAACGCCAAAATATGCCATTACAACATTTTTGTCGGACCCCAGTTCTTATATGCTGATGAACGGGAAAGGCACGATGGACGATCTGGGTAAATCTCGAAAGACGTATCCTCCGAAAAATTCATGAGCGAAGAGTGCGCCCGGATGGATCCTACCGACTGAAAGCGAATTCTGAACTATACCAACGGTTGGAAACGGCTAACACTAGCATGTGACGTAGGCGGCTGATGTGTTACGGGCACTTTCTGAAAATAGACAACGGCAGGATTAAGAAGATTTTCTCGCTCATGAAAAGCGACAAGACTGGAAGCATGTGACACAATGAAATAAAAAAAAGACTTAGCTTCCATTGGGATTTCTGATACTGAAAAGAATTAGTAAATTCGTAGTTTTCTCTACCAAAGGCTGTTAAATCTCGCAAAACTCTTTCACAGGAAAGAAAGGAAAAACTAATAGCAGGGCTCAAGAGATACTGGGAAAGAGAAGGACCAACTAAAAAGAACTAGTCATAAGCTCTCCAAATTGGGTTAAATCACTAATAATAATAATAATAATAATAATAATAATAATAATAATAATAATAATAATAATAATAATAATAATAATAATAATAATAATAATGCAACTCAGGAAGATGGACTCGAAACAAAAGCCAATGAAGTCAGATGCCAAAAGAGAAACTGCACATCGAACAACCCAAAATATCTATAACAAAATATATCTCCAAGCGCACAAAACTAACATATTACAATGCAGTCATTAAACCAGAATGTCTTTCTGGATCAGAGACGCTAATTTTGAACAGGAAATCAGACGTTGAGAACATTGAGAAAAAGGAACGCAAAATCATAAGAAAAATCTATGTCGAAAAATCACCGACGGACGGACAATATCAACTTGGAGGCAGACGGGAAATAAAACATTACACTAATATTCATAGTGACATTAGAAAACGCAGGCTAAGATTCTATGGACATATTAAAACAATGCATCCAGGCAGACTTACCAAACAAATAGTCGAATTCTATGAAAACAAGACCTAAGCTAAAACAGACGCAATGAAATGGAATGGCGAAATCAAAACCGATTTGAAACGGGCAGGAATTGTACCAACAGATGTCCAAAACTGAGCAATCCTCAGATCCATAATTCAGAAATGGCAACCAGAACAAAAGGAAGGACCAAAGAAGAAGACTGGAGCAACCTGGTCTGAAGACAGAAAGGAAGCCCATAATAAAAGAATGAAATAAATTTTGGCCCAAAGGAAGGCAAATGCGCGCCGCTAAGTAGTTTGTATAGTCTTAATGGGCTTATTCACATACATGTATTGGAGTCCGATAAAACATAAATACCAAGATCGTCAAATGCCATGTGCTCGTGTCTTTTCTGAGCGACTATAAATAGGTCGTAATAGGTATTAGTGGTGGTGATTGGCATTTCTAGGGAATGATTCCGAGTTTGGCATTCCCAGTCAGAAATAAGATAACAAAACATGTTGGAGAATGGTTGCCACCTGTGAGCGACTCTTTCTCTATTTTGCAATTGGAGAGATGATTTTTACCTCTGTCATGCTGGACACGTTGTCAATATTTGTATCCCCCGGTAATCGCTTGTCTGTCACGCCGTCCGTCGGCAACAAGTGACAAATTCTCCATTCCCCCGACAGCTCAATACTGTTCTACCTGTCAGGCACCTGCGCCCAGCTTTGTCACCATCACGAGACAGCGCCTCTTTCCCTTCGTGCTGCCATAATTCTACTCCGCGCTGTATTAGTAGACGTACGAAATACCTGGCATGACAACATATTACTCTCAACTCTGCTGCATAGTTGGATGGCAGAAGAAGATGAACAACATGGAATTACAGCGAGAGAGATGACTGGTATTTAAGTGTAGTTAGTTGTGGAAGCTTGCCATCATAGCTCTGCGCCACCCATTTTGTTGGCATTGGGTCCGGTTAAACCCAGCGTGGTAATGAAATGCGTTTGTGTGAAATACTGTTTGTTACTGCACAGCCCATTACTTCTTTGCTATGTTTCTAAATACACGGTTAGATTTATAGTTTTTGTTTATCAGGTAAGGCAGGAGTGTTGATGGTGGATGGGGACGTAGGTTATATCCACGGTATCCCCAGTCTGTTCTACGAGACGACTGAGAAAGGAACCCCTAGAGGCTTTGAAATTCGAAGCGTATGTTGGTGACCATGAGACACATACCCGAGTATGGTAATGCTTGTACTGTCTTGTACTAGACTCCCCAATTTCACCTTTTCCATTCGACTTTTATTAATCAAATTCGTTCTCTTCAACCTCAATGGCTTCACATCTACGAAGCGTAGTGAGGTCTTCAATTTTCAGAACCTTCGTGGCTCTTCCCCTTCTTTCATAGAAAGTCTTCAATCTTGGAAGTGTCGGAGCTGTTACCTTTCTTCTCCTGATTGGTGTTATGAGAGGAAAGTCCCCTTAAAAGTTAATCCATTGCGGATGGGGGCGGTAGAATAACACCCACGGTATCCCTCGCCTGTCGTAAGAGACGACTAAACTGGGCCTCAGGGTCTCTTAGCTTGGAAGCGTGGGTTGGTAACCACGGCGCCCTTAGGTGAGTCTTGGCATTGATTCCACTTACTTGTCCCAGACTCTTCACTATCCTATTCGACCTCCCTCGTACAACTGTTGTTCTTTTCCGAACCCGACGGTATTAGGTTGACAATTCTAGGGAGTTTTTAATTATCATGCCCTTCGTGGCCCTTGTCTTTCTTCATTTTTGGCAGTGTCGGGCCCCTTCCATTATTTACCTCTGATCAATGTTAATAGAGGATGGTTGCCCAGTTTTACTTCCTCTTAAAACAATAATCACCACCATCACCATCACCAATACTGATGGTTTAGCCCTTGTAGCTTGTTGAATCAGCACACTCAGATAGATCTTTGAGGTTAATCAGTATTGAGCTTTGTTATACTTTTTATGGATAGCTGTACAAGTAACAGTACCCCATTGGGGTGCTTGTTACAGCTTCCAATTAGGTCCCGCTGAGGGTGGTAAGGGAGAAAAGTTGTATGAATTCGTCCCTGTAAGGAACATGTTCGTCTGTCTGGTGATTATGCTCATGAACTCTCTACCGCCCGAAAAATGTTGACCTGCTGAAGTCACACCACAGTACAGTAAACAGCAGTTACTCCCAATATGTGAACGTGTGGTTTCAACAGAAACTTTTCGGCTACTTGACTAAATGGTTAGCATCCTGGCCTTTGGTCCTGGGAATCCGGGTTCGGCTTCCGCCCGAGTCGGGGATTTTATCCTTCACTGGCTAATTCCAGTGGCTCGGGGGCTAGATGTGTGCACCGTCTTCAACGTTAGAATTGATGATAGGTAGGCTCCCATCCTTACATATGCTAAGGTCATGTATATGGCGGCCACTCGAACGACTTTCACCAGGCATCCTCCGAGGCATCTTCGGAGGCCACTCGCCATGAAACAGAAAAATGAACCCTGTGGTTTATGCTCCTCCCATTTTAGCTAATTAAATCTTTTAGGAATATACAGTTATTTTCAGGTCGAAAACTAAGCTAAGCAAGGAATCTCACGAAAAGGAGACATTCGTTTAAAATAACATTATAAAGGATGGGTGACAACAAGGTACGACTTTATCAGAAGCGTACTTTTAAACTTCTCTCGAAATGAAGATACACTACTCCTACTATTTTACACATTCCTTTGGTACATATTCCCTGAAGCATTTCTACATTAGTAGTTATCATCGGACACTTGTACATGAAATTGTATTGAATGAAGTATCTATAATCAAACCCATATTCAGACTTCTATGTCGGCTGAGCGGTTTAGACGGTTGAGGCTCTGGTCTTCTCACCCCAAGTTGTCAGGGTCGATCCTGGCTCAGTCCGGTGGTATTTGAATGTGCTAAAATACGTCAGCGTCGTGTCAGTAGATTTAGTGAACGTAAAATAACTCTTCGGGACAAAATTCCGGCACATCGCCGTTTCCAAAAACCGTCAACAAAGTAGTTAGTGGGACGTAAAAAGAACAACATTGTTTTAAATTACTAATTTTCAGACTTCGATCGCGCCGTTGTTACGAAATCTCAGTAGGACAGTCGCTAACCCGTGTTTTGTCCATAAGAATGTTCTAAAATTTTGATTTAACGTTACAATTTGGCAGCACTGGTACAGTTCAAAAGTTTAAAATTTGGATATCGAGTGGGAGTGTTTTTATCCTTTAACGTATCATTAAAACTGGAGCACTGCTTCGGAAGAAGGAAAGGGAACAGGCAGATTTCATAAACCTACTTCACATTTCTTAAAAAAAGTAGTTTAAAATTGGAGAAGCAAATGGTGGGGTTGTAACTTAATTAAGGCTACCTTCATTACCTTCCAAATCTTAGCCTTGTTCCATCCTTGTATCGCCGTATACCTTCGATGTGTTAGCGCGACGTTAAAATACCAGGAAAATAAAGAAATAATAATAGATGTGATACATATGAAACGGAACATACAAATACAGGCGCATTGTGGTGAAATCTCATCAAATATGTTAATATTCCATACATAGATGGCACATTAAAGGTTATTGATTTAATGAACTATTCATTCAGATCGGCTCTATTCAGGCTCTGAATATGGACAAATGCAGATTAGAATTACAAAATTGCTTCTACCTTGCATCCTTACTGATCACGTTGTATCAGCGCAGTTTATATATGCAAGGCAAGTTAGTTGCTATAAACGATCATTTCGAAAGTTAGCGATAACTTGTTCAGCAGTCCAGTGTAAATATTTCTAAAAAATTGTGTAGTTAAGGTGTTTTCATAATGGGAATATAATTATGCGGAGGCCCTCTGGATGATAATGATAATGATGATGGTGATGACAATGATGATGGTGATGATGATAATGACGATGATAATGATGATGTTGATATTTATGATGTTGTTAATGATGATGATGACGGTGATGATGATGCTGATGCTGATATATACCATGTGCAATCATTTTAATTTGACGCCATTTGGCTGCCTACTAGGTGGCACGATAAAACCTAATCTCTCTTGGGTGTGTATGGCTGAGTTTTAATGCACTTTGTCTGGTGAACACCAAATGCCCAAACGACTTGGCCATGCGGTCAGGGATGAGCAGCTGTGAGCTTGCATTTGGCAGATAGCGGATTTGAACTCCTCTGTCGGTTGCCCCAAAGGTGGTTTTCCGTACTTTCCCATTTTAACACCAGGTGAATGGGGACTGTATCTTAATTAAGGCCACGGTCGCTTCTTTCCCACTCTAGCCCTTTGGTATACCATCATCACCATAATACCTATCTGTGTCGGTGCGTCGTAATGCCAATTGTAAAAATAACACCAAATGTGTCACCAGAGTTCTTTTACATGTCGATATCGTACGATATAGAGAGTCGAAAGCACATTTCTTCAACCTCCAAAAATCTGCCTGCCTCTGTCGGATTTGAACCCGCTATCTTGGGATGCAGCAGCCGACACTCTACCACTGATGCGCAGAGGGAGGTATGATGGTCATGATGATGATGATGATGATGACGATGATATGATGAAGGTCCGCTGCTTTATGAGTCTGAAATGTGGGCATTCAACAAATTCGATCTCATAAGCTCGAAGTATTCCGTATACTAAAGATTTTTCTTCGCAACTTTGTTCGAAATTCGTGGAAGATGTAGCCACAAAGCAACGATTGAAGAATACATTCAAAAGTAGTTATTGCAGTGGTTCTCTCATGAACACCACTCAACTACCGCGCCAAATCCTCCGACTACAACGACCAATATTACGAACGGTTCAATTACGAGAAACAGTCTCAAACGAAAGCTGACTAAGAAAGAGGAAGACATGAAGCGCCATCGTCTTAAAATCAGTGGGAAAATCCGATTTATACGAAATATTTGAAATCAAATGACATTAACGGCTGTATGTTTTAATATTTCCAATCTTGCGCTGTGTGGGGTACCTTTATTAGTTGGGTTTTATTCTAAGGATTTGATTTTGGAAATTGTTGGGTTGTCTTTTATCAATGTGCTTAGATTTTTTTTGTATTTTTTCTACCGTTTTAATAGTTTGTTACTCATAACGATTAGTGCATTTTTCGATAACAGGTGAATTTCATTCTACTTAATTCCACCCTTTAAATAATGACGGGTCAGTCGTGTTAAAAGAATGCTATTCAACATATCATATCAACATACCATATCAATCGAAACTTTTTAACCATATCCGATAATCGGGTCACAAATTCCCGCATATTCCTTCTCCTGATATCAGTAGGTGGATTTCCTCCTTTCCTGGGATTTTCCCCAAAATGATTGATCATTCAAACCTTAACTGAACTGATATAATCTACCAATTATGGTAATCATAACTCTTGTTACTTGTTCTATTACCTTGGATTAACATTCCTTGCATTCCTTTTCTCCTACACTGAATTAAAGTTCATCCTACTGTACTCTCTCAGCTCTATTCTCTTCCCTGTCGTACTCAATCTAACAGGTGTATCAGCTTTGGGATTACCTTTGAGGTCCGTGGTATACACAAGGCTTTAAGATAACTAAACTAATAAACTTCAAACCTGTAAATGAAGACAAACATTTTAAAGCCTTAGTAGTTCTCCTGCTCCTTTAGAGATACAGTCTAATGTCATTATCGAATATAAAGTCTGGTAGTGGAGAAAATTCCCCTCAATAAATTTACATTTTACCGCCTACAACCTCAGCCACCCTACCGAAACAATGAGTCTTCTCAGCTAATCATAAAGACATTGGAACATTATATTTAAACTTTGGTGCCTGGGTAGGATTAGTAGGTAAATCACTGAGCTTGCTAATCCGGGCAGAGCTAGGATAGCCAGGGAATCTAATTGGTGATGACCAAATCTACAACCTAATCGTTACAGCTCATGCATTTTTAATAATCTTCCTCACAGTAATGCCTATTATAATTGGGGGATTCGGAAATGGATTAGTCCCACTTATACTTGGTGCCCCTGATATGGCTTCCCTTCATATAAACATAAGCTTTTGGATATTACATCCTGTGTAAGTTATACGTGTCCACAGCAGTATACTGGCTTCGGGGATTTCCCCATTGCCAATCACCACCTAAGAATCAAAGAAGAAGAATAATAATAAGAAGAAGTGGTTATCCCGACATTTTCCTGGAGATAAAGTGCGAAACCACCACGACATCAAAGCGTCCAACAACAGGTGGCCGAGGTTACTTTATGCACGAATATCAAAATAAACAAAACAAAATAAAATGTCAACGCAAAGATCCTAGTCTCAAATCTCACATGGCATTGGTAGCTCAGTGACATCTATGCATCCATGATTCGGATTCCACGAACATTCATTGATTTTATAAACTCTGTAACTTGGAGATTATTTGAGTTGGAATCATGTAACATTGCATACATTTAATTTATATTGTTCATAGCTATAAACATTAATCAGTTAATTTAGATAGAATATTAAAAAATGATTTTTAAAATTTGAATTTTTGTCATATTGATGTACCTTTTCCTCAGCACCGCCGAGGTCGTGGACCTTGTAATTTTTTAGCTATTTATAAGAACTTGATGATTTAATGTCTTCATGTGTTTTTAATTCCATGAAGATTTCTATATTTAAAAAATATATGAACTTTCCAATTTGATAACTTCACAAAATTTACATATATATTAAACTTTAAAGTGCATAACATGACATATTTTGTAAAGTCCTTTCATAAAACTGTGTGAAAGAATTTATCCTGCCTGTCTATAGTTTCAGACTGATACCTTTAGTAGTTCCAGAAGGAAAACGTATATTTGTCAAGAAAAGAAGGAAGTTCAGGAAGTGACGATTGAATATCACAAAACGAAACCTTGCCCTGTATTTCTCATATCAAAACAAACTTTCCGTGGTGATCGCCATGCTTGACCAACCGGAAATGACGCATCACACCCTTTTACAATATTAAGTGTGCAGCCGTCAACTGCCTGGCAAAACAGACGTAAATAGCTCAGTGGAGAAGAAAAAAAGCAATGCAGTGTCGCGCAGTGTACTTATGTACTGAATTCAGACGAGATTCACTACACAATAAGCTAGCATTTCAGCAAGAATTAAATAAAAAGTCATAGTTATGAAGGATTTCGTGCTCGTGTCCCCTTTTCTCCTGTGGTGTGAGATTTGTAAATGCAGTCACGGAGGTATGGTTCGATTTGCACGTAAAACTGTCGGCTACTTTGAGTTATTACTGACTGAATTACATGTGCAAAGAATACCAAATTCTCATAGAAAAACGCAGCTATATCTGGAACGAGTTTTATTCAATAGACGCCATAATAACGGATGATTGAAAACAAGCAAATTACGAGATTCAACACGTTTAATTAATTTCGTGTGTCTATTTCTAGCCGAGTGCAGCCCTTCTAAGGCAGGCCCTCCGATGAGGGTGGGCGGCATCTGCCATATCTAGGTAACTGCGTGTTATTGTGGTGGAGGATAGTGTAATGTGTGCTGTGTGAGTTGCAGGGATGTTGGGGACAGCACAAATACCTAGCCCCCGGGCCATTGGAATTAACCCTTTATGGTTAAAATCCCCGACCCGGCCGGGAATCGAACCCAGGACCCTCTGAACCGAAGGCCAGTACGCTGACCATTCTGCCAACGATCTGACATTCGACTCGTAACAACGTGATATGCAACACATGGTTTCCATCACAAGTTCTGTCAAAATAAGAAATTTCATGACTCAATTGAAAACTGTGTGTGAACTGTGCAATGGACACTGTGAAAGATACCATGCAATATCTCCAGTGAAAGACACATGTCTATAACAAAACTAGGACTAGAATATTGTAAAATAGTGTTTGTTTTGCACATTGTGCGCATTTTCGTTACTACTACTACTACTACTACTACTACTACTACTACTACTAATAGCCGGGCTAAGTGGCTCAGACGGTTGAGGCGCTGGCCTTCTGACCCCAACTTGGCAGGTTCGATCCTGGCTCAGTTTGGTGGTATTTGAAGGTTCTCAAATACGTCAGCCTCGTGTCGGTAGATTTACTGGCACGTAAAAGAACTCCTGCGGGACAAAATTCCGGCCCCTCGGCCTCCCCGTAAACCGTAAAAGTGTAGTTAGTGGGACGTAAAGCAAATAACATTAATAATAATAATAATAATAATAATAATAATAATAATAATAATAATAATAATAATAAAGAATACCAATTTACGCCAAAACGATGTGAGTTAATAAATATAATGTTTTAATTTGCTTGTAAATAAATAGTTTACACAAATTTAACGGTTGAATTAATAAATGCGGGCAAAGCCGCGGGCACATGCTAATGCTAATAATAATAATAATAATAATAATAATAATAATAATAATAATAATAATAATAATAATAATAATAATAATAATAATAAAGAATACCAAACTTGCTGATTTGTTCAGAGCACTTGACAAAGGGCTAAGAATGAAGGCGCCGTGTGAGATCATTAGCGAATTCTTTATCTTCAACATACTACAATGAAGAACATTGCTAGCTCTTCTATTTCCCGGCCTTTTCCCAAATACTTGGGGTTGGCGCTACATGCTCATTGAGCCTAGTTTTATCACCGGATGCCTTCCTAACTCCAGTGCACGATTTCGTGTACCGACCCAGTTAGACGGTGAACTTGCATTCCGGTGATAGTGTGTTCGAATCCCGCCGTCGGCAGACCTGAAGGTGGTTTTTCGTTGTTTACATTTTCACGTAAGACAAATGCTGGGGATGTACCTTCATTAATGGCACGGCCGCTACCTTCCCACCTGAAAAACTTCCATGTGTCGGGGCGACGTTCAACAAGTTAAAAAAATATTTTTGTTTTCGCGGTGATTGGAAAAGTAATGTATTTTGTGCAAATTAAGATGCTTTTTAGAAGAATAAAAACGTCCAGCCCTCGAGAAAAATAAATTAAATGCATTGGGTAAAATCCCCGCCACAGACTGGAATTAAAACCTAGCCATCTGAGGTGAAACGGCCGTGGCCGTGTTGAAACACCGGATCTCGTGAGATCTCCGAAGTTAAGCAACATTTGAAGTGGTCAGGATTTGGATCGGTTGCCCGGTGCTGTTGGTGAGGGGTAAGGGAATGCAGGAGCGGAAAGGAACTGCTCTCCCTACCGTACGTAAACTCCGCCTAAGACACACCTCCGCGGAGGGTTGGACTTGCCTTCAGGCAGAATACACCCTCTGAGGTGACGCTACTACGCTGAACAATCAATTTAGGAGAAGACCAATGTTACTGTCCAGCTGATTCCAACGAAACTTCGGGTTAGTAAGAAATGTAAACGTACATTTTTACGACACTAATGCTGCGGTCATTAACCACGGAAGCTACAGTCTTACATGCATTTTGAAGCACAGTACGATATTTTCCAGTTGAAAAACCTAAAATGCTTTTGTCGAAATTTGAACCGAAAACATTTTGGGGAGAAGCTAGTGACAATTAAACTCTCCTGGAGTAAGTTTCAATGACTCGTGTCTGTTTACCAGGATGATACAGGTAGCCTCGTGGAACTCTAGTTACTGACAAAGAGAATGTAAGTACCGAAGAAGTGAGGAAGAATTATTGATTTCAGAACAAGGAAGGAGCCGGATATTACGATTCTCATGGAGGGAAGTGAAAGTGGAAGGAGAGAGGATATAATGTACAAATGAGAGCGCCAAGGATTGTCCCTCTGCACGTACAAACACATGCCAAAGTCTGGTTTTGTTATAATTAAGAGGGGAATTCCTCAAGGCAGTACTATTGGACCTTTATATTTCCACATAGATATACAAATGATATGAGTAAAAAACGGTAATCGGAGATAAGGCCTTTTGCGGATGATGTTATTTTGTACTGACAAGATTGTGAGCAACTGCAAAAAAGACCTCGCTAATGTTGTGAGATAGACAGTAGGCAATGGTATGATGATAAACGGGGTTAAAAGTCAGATTATGAGTTTTGCAAGTAGGGAAGTCCTCTCAGTTTTAATTACTGCGTTCATGGGGTGAAAGTTCCTTTTGGGGATCATTGTAAGTACCTAGGTGTTAATTTAAAGAAAGATCTTCATTGGGGTCATCACATAAATGTTACTGTAAATAAAGGGTACAGATCTCTGCACATTGTTATGAGGGTATTTGAGGGTTGTAGTAAGAATGTAAAGGAGAGGGAATATACGTCTCTGGTAAGACTCCAACTAGAGTATGGTTCCAGTGATTCTAGAAAAAAAAATCCACAGAAAAGCAGCTCGATTTCTTCTGCGCGATTTCCGACAAAAGAGTAGCGTTACTAAAATGTTGCAAAGTTTGGGCTGGGAAGACATAGGAGAAAGGAGACGAGCTGCTCGATTAAGTGGTATGTCCCGAGCTGTCAGTGGAGAGGTGGTGTGGAAGGACATTATTAGACGAATAAGTGTGAGTGGTGTTTTTAAAAGTAGGAAATATCAAAATATGAAGATAAAGTTGGATAAATTGGGGAAAATATTCGGTATAAGAAGGGGAGTTAGGGATTGGAATAACTCACCTCGGGAGAGGTTCAATCTCATACCTAGGCGACTGCCCTAAATGCAGTTGAGTAGTGATAGTGAAATGTTAATATTTGACTTACAGTACATAGTACGGAATTTGCTTAAATAAGTCAATATTTTGATATACATTTCCTTAAAAGTATTTCGATAGAGGTTTACAACGTTTTAGCACACTTTATGTATCTTAAAAATAAAATATGAAAATATTGTTTGAAAACTGAAACTTGATTTTTAAAATCAAAACTCATCTCTCATAATGTGGACATTATCTGAAACCCCCTCGTTTCACTTTCGACTCAGTTTTTAACTGTTCGGTTCTTTGATCTGCCGAAATTAAAAGAAAAGATAGAATGACATGTTTCGTTCTTAAAGGAGCATCATCAGATTTGAGTGTGATTTTATAGACTCTCATGATATTCTTTTTAAAACGAAACACATCACTCTCCGTTATGCCCGAGTTATCTTGGTGACGGTTTTGCATTTCTCTTCTCCCAAACTCTCTTCATCTTCTCGGTGTGAAGATCTTTTCGAGCAGCTAATTGTTTTATATTTTCATTGACTGTGCAAGGTTCAGAACTATTTTCATCAGGCTCTGATTACTCTTTCTGAGAATATGTCCCTAAAATTTCAACTGCTTTGTGCTAAATGTGTTTGAGTGTTTCTTTGAGTGTTGGTACGGGTCATGCGATTTATTTATCATCCAGATTCCCCCTGTACAGACAGCTCCAAAATTTCTCCTTAAGATTTTTCTTTCTTGCTTTTCTGCACCTTCAATCTATTATCTGCCCCCAATGATCGGTGTTTCAGATGCATCTAGTGGTTCAGGATTGATTATAGTATTGTAATGCCTTAATTTTGCATTTCTGGATACGGATTGTTTTGTGATATCTGTTGCAAGTGAGACTGTAATTCTATTTTAATTAAGTTGTTTCTTTTTCAGACGGTTTATAAATGTTAATTTCGGCACATTGAAGAAACTATCAGTTGTAAATTAACGTATAGGATCATTGTTTCTAATCACGTGATATATTGAGGTGTAGAATTATTCCCTAAACTGTAATTCCGCCAAATATTAGCTAGGTTTGTAAACAATGACATTTCTCACCCAGCCATCGGATACATGAACTTCATGACGTGAATTCAGATGGTATATTTGTGTGGGATACGCGATTCAGAATAAGAAAATATTTCATATTGTATATAAAAACTTTTAAACAGGTTACTTACACGTTCATATTCTTACTGCAATATCTGCATCTTATTGAGAGTAAAAAACAATTAATAGGCAATTTTGTTTTAGCAAATACCACCGTGATGCCAGAAGATAGCGTATTATTCAATGATATTTACTTTGGTAATAGCATAGCACATGCTTTTTTCGAGTGGTGTTTACATGCACATTACAACGTCATTGGTAAACAATGAAATGAAAACAAAACCATCCTAAGCATGCATACCATTTTCTAAGCCAGAAAAAAGTTGTTGTAAATAATAATAGAGGAGATCTAATTAAATATATTTCATGCTGTCAAAAAGAGCTATCGTTATAGCATTTTAAAGCTACGAGACATGCATTGAAAAAAATGGAAAAGTTGAGGTATGATGGTGAGAACTGGCGCCAGTAGAGCAAATAGCAAAGAATGAATGATAACTCTAGTGCCAGGCATTAGTAGAAAAATAAAACAAAATATTAAGGACATAATATAAATAAATTTAGGAAAGCTGTTCTCCACTAGTAGAAATAATGTCGTAATACGCACCACGTGACTGTTCATTTTTCAAAATAAACAAACACACATTTTTGTCGAATCTTTACTACAGAGGTAAAGAAAGAAGGGTTAATATCTTAACCACCTTTTCCACTTTTATAATACTACTTAATATTCTGCCGTAAAAAGTTTGAAGTAGCACACGACCGCATGATCTCGTTCTTTATTTACTGAGCTGCAAGAATACATATTTTAAATTCACTCTTGAACACGTTGCGCGAGCTAGGACCGGCACTCGCACACGCGCCTCTACGACCGACGCGTTGTCCCTAACTAAAATAGAAGTTGGTTCGCGTCTACATTTTGTATGATACAGCAGCCGGTAGTGAACCCCCCTCCCCCTCCCCTCGGCCCACGGAGCAGGCGCCATATTGATTCGGGTTTGTCTGCGCGGGGGTGTTCGGGGGACCACGGGGTACATGAGCACCGCGTGATGACACGAACATGGGTAGCGCCGGGCTGAACAGCGTCGGACCAGATATTACAAGAACACAAGAAAAACGTAATAAAGGAAATTATGACAATAGAAGAAAGAGAAGATAGAAGTCGACAATCAAGGAAGAGCGATGGGGTGAGGTTAATTCGAGAAATTTTTACATAATAATATATCTCAGAGATATTCGGAATGGAATTTGAATCTTTTTTCTTTGATGATAAACGACACAAGAGAGGAGAAATGCTTAATGGTGAGTTAAATTGTCAGGGTGGAGGTTTTGTTAAACGGGGTAATTCATAGCGTACAAAAACACATAACAAAGGGCAAAGAAAAGAGATTTAAAACATCTCGTCCAAATAGAATAATTGGAAGAAGGAAGCAGTAATTATAATAAGTATTTCATTAATATAACCTCGCAACGAAATTTGATTTGTTCTAAACACGCAATTCGAAATAGGAGGACTTTGCTAGTTTCCTGTAAAACGTTGTTCAGGAAGTATTTACCTGCTTCTTTTGACAAAAGTATGTCTCATGGCTAGGGGTCGTCCGAAAATTTGTGTATCGTAAAGTGACAAAATGTGTGACGGAAGTGTAACCATAGCAACCGTGAAAGGCAGTGATGTAAGGTATTGTTACCTAGCAACCCGTGCAGACTGGTTGTCATCTGAAATTAACGGCCGTTGCTGGATGGCCATTACCGGGAAACAGATTTTTGAACATCTAGTTTTCGCAAAGAAAAGATTCGTTTTGTTTTTCTTCTTCTTTCACGGCATTTAACCCAATTATCTTGGGTTCGTACCAGTTTTATGGCCGGATGTCCTACCTGACAAGAGCTCCATATGGAGGAATGTATTCATCATTGCGTGAGCCTGTAGTGTATTGTATTATGCGTATTAAGACTATAAAATGTACACAGTCATCGAGCTAGAAAACGCGGCTGCAATCACCGACGCTGCCAGGATTCGAATCCATGACCCTCTGAATTTCGGCCGAGGAGCCAAATAGAAGTAATTTACTTCATAACTTAAAATCACTCCATTATTTGATGTATGGCTAAAATGTACGTTTTTGCCCAGAAGCGACGATGTGATAGGAAACGGCTAGGAGTAGGAAGGAGGTGAACATCGTCTTAATTAAGGTGCAGTCCTAGCATTTGCGTGGTGTGAAAATGGGAAACCACGGAAAACCATAATCAGGACTACCGACAGTGGGATTCGAACCCACTATCTCCGGGATGCAAGTTAACAGCTGCGCGCTCCTAACCGCATATCACATACTCAGACGCGAAAGCCACCCATGGGAGTCTACTACAAAGACCAACCCAGATCTCTCTGGAAACTACAGTCATCAATTAATTATTTTCTACAAGTTGCTGTACATCACAGCGACACAGATAGGTCTTATGGCGACCATGGGACAGGAAAGGCCTAGGAGTTGGAAGAAAGCTGCTGTGGTCTTAATAAAAAAAACAGCATTTGCAAACACGGAAAACCTTCATGAGGGTTGCTGAAAGTATGGTTCTAACCCACTATTTCCCGAATGCAAGCTAACAGCTGCGTGCCCCTAAGCGCACGGTAATAAGTTACATACAACGCAAGTTATGTAGTGAGAGATCCTCGGCTCCCTGGTTAGGAATGTTCCAATATTTTAGACCACGTTGTGTGGACCTTAAATGTGATGTCTCAATATTACAGTATTTGGCAAGCAAAATTCCACTCCTCTTTCTTGTAGATCTATATGGAAAGAAGTCAAATTATTTCCCAAGGTTTCTTCCTACAAAGTACAGTTTATCACAGCATCATATTCCTGCAGCTGACGCGCGTATGTTTGAAAGTGAAGAGAACATGTCTGGTTAAGAGTATTGTCCGCAATTAGCCGCTTGCTAAGTAAACGAAATACTCCTTGTGGTGCCACGGCATGAATTAGGCTGTTAAGAAATCGAGCGAATTTTTGAAAATCTGCTCGATGAATGAAAGACATTGAAGAATCAGGAGGTAACGTGATTTTCACTTCTTGAGAGGCACGTTGCCCTGAATTTCACACAGCCTACATCAAAACTGAGTACCATTGTAATTCCTGGAGACAGAGGTGACCAAGGATAGGGGTGTTCTCTCTCTCTCTCACATAGTGATGAGGTTACAGGTAGGCCCGGGCCCCGGAGCAACTGAGGGGTTCCGACCCCTAAATCCCAGTACAACCTACCCCACCACGCTCAGTTAATTTAGACCAGAACTGCGAATTTGCAGGCTATTTTATAACCAAGAATTACCTAATTATCAGCACCTGTCGGTGGATTTTGCTGCAAAATATGGTGTAATAATGGTGAAAAATTGGTGCAAAATTTTTATCGATACAAACATGATGTATTTGTGCTGCTAATTTGGTGCAAAAGCGACAATAGATGCACCGATTTACCACCAATGAAAAACCACGAAATCTGCACCATATTAACACAACATATTTTTGCACATTAGTTTAGACCATTTTTATACCAACAAAGTTGGTGCACAATAAGAGACATTTTATACCATAGTTACACTAAAAATGAAGCACATTATTCGCGCCAAAAATACAACAAAGATTTTTCTTTCAACATTCTGTATTGTCAACACCACTGTTGGACCAATTTTCTTTAAAAATGCTCCAAAGTTATACCAAGGATTTAGGTGCATTTGTGGAATCACCTTGGTGTCAATCTAGTGCAAAACGTTTACAGTTTTCTTCGTAAATATCACACAAAAATAATGGTTCAAAATTTGTGTAATCTTGGAATAAGTTTGGTGTACTTTGTGGTACATTTGTGGAATAAACTTTGTCCCACTTTGTTGCAAAATTAGTGCATATTCTTTCGCATTTACCCTTAAAAATAGTACAAAATCAGTATAATCCTTGTACAAAATTTGTGTATTTTCGGTGTATCATTCAAAGCAAGCATTGTGGTGCATTTCTGGAGTAACCGTGGTGCCACTTTGATGCAAAATTAGTGCATATTCTTTCGTATTTACCCCAATGAATGTGCTACAGAATCCTTTGTATTCTTATCCTTTGTATATTTGTATATTTATTTAAATTTCACATTTCTTAATTTTTTTGGTTCCTGGTCCTCTGCCCAATCTTCTACCTCCCCCCCGCCCCTTGTCGCCAGCACTGAGTGGTCGTATTAACCTTCCTCTCCTCCAAAGGTCATCATGGCATGACTTTACCTTAGTCCGAGTGTTTTGAAACAGCTTGGATTAGATGATGATAATAATAATAATAATAATAATAATAATAATAATAATAATAATAATAATAATAATAATAATAATAATAATAATAATAATAATAATAATAATAATAATAATAATAATAATAATAATAATCAGATATACTTTCTTGAGATCAGGCAAACTACGGTGCGATGGTATCGGGAGGTGAACAAGGATCTGGGAGAAATGCGTATGCGAGGATCGGAAATCAGCAACAGGGACACTTACAAATCGAGGATCAAGACCACCAAGGGACTTCAAGTAAACGTTAGGTTCAGTACCCAAGCGCCGTGGACGCAAGAAAGAAGGAGATAGTAAAGTGAAAGGATGAAAGTGAACTGGACGAGGATTAAATCCCAGAAAGATATGAAGATGAATTCGAATTAACGTGGTCAATAATAATAATAATAATAATAATAATAATAATAATAATAATAATAATAATAATAATAATAATAATAATCCACACCCTGTTTCCAGTCATTCGATCGGGTCAGTAATGGAATGAATGAAGCCCCCATCTAGCGGCGAGGATAGGAGATGTGCCGCCTGCCGAAGCCTGTCGCACTCCTCTGAGGCAATGATGAATAACTGACAGATGAAATGGAGTGATAGTTGAGAGTGTTGCAGGAATGAAAGGTGACAGGGAAAACCGGAGTACCCGGAGAAGAACCTGTCCCGCCTCCGCTTTGTCCGGCACAAATCTCACATGGAGTGACTGGGGTTTGAACCACGGTATCCAGCGGTGAGAGGCCGGCGCGCTGCCACCTCAGCACGGAGGCCTAATAATAATAATAATAATAATAATAATAATAATAATAATAATAATAATAATAATAATAATAATAATAACGTGTACCCTCCGGAGGGGCGTGGTGCAGATTTTTCGAGTTGACGCCGTATAGGCGACCTGCACGTCTATAAATGGGGATCCCTATCTAAGATAAATTCTAATGCTGACGACGTTACAAACACCCAGTTTACGATCCATAGGAACTAACTAATGAAAATTGAAATCCCAACCTGGCCAGAAATCGAACCCAGTACCCCTAGGACCGGCAGGCTAATCTTTTAGACACAGAGTCGGACAGGAGTTCAGTGAAAACCAATGACGGAGAGTTATCAAATTTACACATCCTCAAATACCATCGATCGAATTTTAAAATCTAATTGTCCCTCATATTTCACCAAGTACACTTTTCAGATGAGTCAAGTACATGATCGGAACAACAGCTGACACCCGTCAGTTTCCACAGCATCGTACGGTAAAGTGCTGCAAGTCACACATTCTCAATGCCTCTCAATTATAAAATTACCTTAATCTGTATGAAATACAGCGAAGTAGCGTCAAAACTCATAAAACTGCCTAAACTACTGCTACATTTCCACTTGTTAAGTAATGTAAGTGAATTTTTACCAAATTAATTATATAATACGGAATATAATAATCTCCTGGATACATTTCAGATTTTTGGTTTTATTCTTAATTCATCCCAGGTGTTAAAATGTTTATGTCTTCTCTTCCTTGTTAGTATAATGGTGAAAGTAATATTGTAATCTCCTAGATGTTTAGTGAGTGACAGCCAAAGGGACCCCTGTTCCTACTTGTAAATTAGCAAAGTCATGGAGGCCCTTGGAGGAGTGGAAGCTAAAGGCTTCCGCCATTGTTAACGTCGGCACGTGATGGGGTAGAGTGGTTAGCTCTACGCCCGGCCGCCTTTGCCCCCAGGAATTAACCTGGTACTCATTTTTGGTTTAGGCTGAGTGAACCTTAGGGCCATATGCACCTCCAGAAGTGGAAATCTCGTTTCTAAAATCTTACGACTTCCTGACGGGGATTCGAACCCACGTAGTTCCGGGCGAACCGAGCATGCCTTTACTGCCTCGGCCAGGCAGCCCCTCTACTTGTAAATACCTTTATATAAATATATTTCTATTATGAAATCTTGGCAATAGAAGAACCACTTCATGACTACGCCACTGAAGTCAATAAGTAAAATGCAGAGCTTGAACTTTACAGCCCATAAATGAAATAAATAATGACTTCTTTAATGGATTTTTAGTTAAAGGTGTTGTGAAAATGTTCCATCAAAATTTTGTTTCGTAGAAATTTCAATTTAATGTGGAGATATTTAGGTATGCAAGTCTTGTACTCAACGCCGGCTGTTCGTGGTCTCCTAGACATGGGTGTGCGAGTGAAGCTGAGCTGGATGTGCACTGCCCGGGAACATCTATTCTCCAAGAAAGAGAGGGAGGAGCGTGGTATCTAGACGTAGCTTGACGAGGCGTACGAATTAGTTTTCATCCAAGTTATGCTTCTTTAGCATGAGATTGGCTGGTAGAATTGTTTCGTACCAGAAAACTCGCCAGTACTCCATCTTCGTGAACAGCCCCTTGTACTTAGAATCTGACGATTAGTTTTGTGCTGTGATCGCCGGCGAAGTGGCGGCAGTCATTCAGTTTCTATGAGCAGAAAACGGGGATCCTAGCTTTAGATGCTTGGTTGCTACTCGCTAGGCCGAGGTTCGAATCCCAGTTGATCGTGGGTTGAGATTTTCATCTCAAAAATCACGTACCAAGCAAATGGCCGCCCGGTTTGCGTCACGAATCTGTGAGTTTGCATTCGGGAGGTAGTGGGTTCGAACCCTTTTGTCTGCATGCCTGAAAATGGTTTTCTGTGGTTTCCTGTTTTCACACCAGTCAATTGCTGAGGCTGTGTCTTAAACAAAGTCACGGTCGCTTCCTTCTCATCCAAGCCCTTTCTTATTCCGTCATCGCCATAAGACCTATTTTTGTCGGTGCAACGTAAAGCAAATTGTAACAAAAACACGTTAAAATAGAAAAATCACGTGGCGTTAGGAAGGCCTGAGTGGCTCCCAGCGTTATCTGAAATAGCAGAAACTTGTTCTGCTCGTTGGCTGAATGGTCAGTGTACTGCCTTCGATTTGGAGGGCTCTGGATTTGATTCCCGACTGCGCCGATGATTTTAACTGCGTACGGTTAATTTTTATGGCTCGGGGATTGGGTGTTTGTGTCCTTCTTAATACAATTTTCTTCATCTACACACAACTCATTACAGTGTCACTCAGTAATGAATACATCCCTCCATGTAACGTTTGCATTACGAAGGGCATCCGACTGTAAGACCGGGTCACATTTACCTGAAGTATCGATGCATATTTACTGGCAAGACGCTGGGAAGAAAATTATTATTATTATTATTATTATTATTATTATTATTATTATTATTATTATTATTATTATTAACGTTGTGTCCAACTAAGGAGCGAGATTAAACTTATTTGCTTTCTTCCCTTCCCAAAATCTCTTCATCCTGTCGCTGTGTTTTTTCTTCCGTTCTTCATTCCATACAGTAATGGTTGTCATATTGGGTTTTTCAGAAAAATTATATTTGTTCACCAATCTTCTAAAGCTAGACCTGTTCCGCATAATTTCGCCTGTTATGCTGATTTCTTGAAGGTATTTTTCAGCTTCGATTATACAATTATTCTTGACTTTTAATGAGGAGGCTTACTTAAAAATATTTTTAGTAAGTCTTCCAATGTCAATTTTTTGAATATGGTCATAACATTTCAGTCGTCTTTTTCTAATTATGTCTGATACTTTCTAAGAATGTTGGTAAAATTCAGGAGACCTTCTTTTAATCCAAATTCCTTCTATGCATACTGGACCAAAGATTTTTCCAAATGATTTTCCTTTCTTGATTTTCTAAAATTTTAGTTAGTGATCTTCCTCCAATTATTACGGTTTCCTATGCGTATAATGCTTCAGGCTTAATTAAAATGTTATAATTTTGCGTTCCGAGATATTGAATTGTTATTGTACCTGTTCCATGTAATTCTGTACGCTTTTTGTAATGTAGAAATTCTATCTCTGCTTCACGATGTAATCGCAATGGTTGGATGATAAGTATTTGAAGTTATTTACATGACTCATTTTTCCAAACTGTATTACCAGAGATTGTTTGTCTAAGAATCGAGGAGATCCTTCCATGTAACTGGTTTCCTCGTTTGAATTTTGGCGTCCAGTTTTAGGTCCAGTATCATGAAATTTTTCTTAATTTCGAATTTCGGTATATGGATTCTTTTATTGTGAGTCTGTATGTTCATTGTAGTTTAGAGATCCTTTCTTTGTTTGCTTTACGATTACGTCCTGAAGGTTGGAAAACTCCTCACAGGTAATTGAATTTAGACATTTGGGTTATTTTGCCATATTGGATTTTCATTGTTTGTCCATTTAGGTACCGAAGTGATACTTCCATGTAGTGAGTTTTCCGGTATCAGATCTGGAGTCCTATTCTGGATGCAATTTCATGGAGTTTATCAATAGATGCAATCGCTTCCTGTCTTATTGGACAACACTGCTAAGTCATCAGTGAACGCCAAACACTATATACCTAGGTATTAATTTTGTTTTCACGTAATCTGCCAAGTGTTATTCTTTTAACTTCTTTTTCCCAAGTCCTAATCACTTTCTCCAAAATGGGATTAAGCAATAAAGGAGAATACCCATCTCCTTGTCGGACTCTGTTTTAACAGCAAATGGTTCAGACAATTTCCCTAAGAATTTAACTTTGAAGCGATGCCTGTTAATGTTTGCATGATTAATTCTCTTGTTTTCCTTTCTACTTTGAATTCTTCCAGTACATGATATTATTATTATTATTATTATTATTATTATTATTATTATTATTATTATTAATAATATTATTATTACCATCTGCGAGAGATAATGTAATGGTATATATATTGCTAAGTTGCACAACTTAGTTCTCTAATTTTCCGTCGCCTCACAGAATCCTATTTCCCCAGCATTAGCTGACAGCGCTGTCACAAACAGATGACTCTCTCTGGACATAGGAGTGAAACGTGACTAAGGGAGTAAGGTCTGGGCGCCAGGTGGTAGACCTCCTTTATAGGTAACTTGCTTCACCATGTTATTATAACTCGGATGCAGAAACGATTCAGGCATATTTCTCGGGCACCAAGGGAAGGTAATTCTCGTGGTGCTAATTGCTTGATATCGGTGCTACATGTACATTGAACATATTTGTCTCGCCATAAGACCTGTCTGTGTCGGTGCGACGTAAAGCCACTAGCAAAAACACTTTTTTTTACGGTCGGCCAGATGCTCTACAGTTCTTGTCTAGAATAGGTATGGGGGAAGTTTTGATTTACATTAGAGTAAAAACTAACAGAAAATCGTTGTACATTTCATCAAAATGAGATAACAAACTACCTAATAAATACCCAATAATCAGTTTAATATAAAAAATAATTGTCTAATATACTAGGCAATAAACTGCCTTGTGATTGTGTGATAATCTATTTAAAAGTATCCAATATAGTGAAATGCCCAATACACTTTCTAATAAAATGAAAAAGACTTGTCAAAATAGTCCATCTAATATTGTTCAATTAAATACAAAATCAAGGTCTATAAACCATTGTCTAACTGTCTAATACTATTTTGACAAATAATTTCCTAATAAATTTTCTGATAGGATTCATTATATAATATTAATAATAATTTCACAGGTATCTTTTTTAAATACCTTGGAGAAATAATTCTTCCTTCGGGATTAGACAGTTTGGCCAATACAGAAAGGGCCTCAAAACCTCAGAGGACATTTAAACTACAGTAAACGAGTAATGCCACGTAATGCTAAATTGAAACATTAGAAAACAGTTATTCTCAAAATGATTCAGAAATATTAACTTTAGGAGACATTTTAAATTGCAATATTGAAAAACAAGAACAAATTCTTAGGAAAAGTTTCGGACCCATACAAGGAAATGGAATTTGGATCAAAAGGTGAACTGCAGACCTCTATAGTTACAGAGCTAGTTTAATCAATACTGTACGGGGGAGATATTTGAAATTTTTGGACACATTTTTAGGACGGATAATAATAGACTCACAAACAGGATTGTCAATGTAATTTCCAAAACAGGAAAATAAACTGACTGGAGGAAACAAGAGGGGACGTCAATGAATTGAACATAGGGGAAGACATCAAGAAAAATCGCGGAGTCTTCAAGACCTCAGTAAATAAACACACATTTGTAGTCAAAACTAGCAGCAGTGGTCAGAAGACCGGAAGAGGGAACACAGTGAGTTCATGAAGAGATTTTGGAAGTACAGGAAGGCAAAAGTCATCGAGCCAATTAACAAGTTCCAACGTTCTCTATGAATGATCATAACGAAATAATAATAATAATAATAATAATAATAATAATAATAATAATAATAATAATAATAATAATAATAATAATAATAATAATAATGTATTTATTTATTTATTTCGTGTCAAAGTGTTGAGAAACTTAAAAATATAAATAAGGTATTATATACAAATATAAAATACATTTTATGTCACAAAACATGTTTCACACAATGTCTGCCCAGAAATGGGCAACAGAAATTCCATTTTCAGTGGCTTGAATCAAGTCTTGAAGTGTACAACGAACAGGGCAGGACTGACAGTCATACAGGTAATAATAATAATAATAATAATAATAATAATAATAATAATAATAATAATAATAATAATAATAATAATAATAATAATAATTGACTGCCTGGTGGCCGGGATCGTTAAGGTGTTGAAGTCTGACACCGAGGTTAGCCGGTTCGTGTCCTGTTGGTCGAAAAATGTTTCACCGTCAGGATGTTTTCTGGCATTGTAGGGGAGGTGGTGGTATACAATTTCTAATCACTAGATTGCGTGCCAAAAGCCTGGATTCAATTCGAAACCTCTCCGCAGTGCTCATATGGAGTGAGGGCATATGACGTTGTTGATGGTGATTCGTCCGTCGGATGGGGACGTTAAGCCTTGAGCAGACCTCTTGGTACTATTCGGCAGGAGTAGGCTATGTGCCGGCACCGGGTTTCACCGTCCCCCCTTTCTACTATCATATCTCACGTTATTCATTTCATCTCATTAATTCCTCTGATGGGGTTGATGTTGTTAATGGCATCGGGTTATAAAAACCCGCCACGACAGATTCGTCTCACCTCATACCCAACCCCGTAGAAAAACGGGATAAGGGTTGTACAACAACAACAACAACAACAACAACAACAACGGCGGCAGCAGCAACAACACCAAAAGCACAAACAACAATAATAATCCAATCCAAACCTGCAGATCATTAGGTGTCGCGTGGTCAGCACGACGGACCCTCTCAGCCGTTATTTTGTTCTTCCTATACCCGGAGTAATAATACTAATAATATGATCAACAGAAGTACAGCGACACAGTAAGAACTTTCTATATTATATTAGCGCTGAAGAGGGATGTTCTCGTAAACACAAATGTTACATAAACCTTGGCTCATTCTGAGTGCAAAATTGGGACTAATTTTCCGCAAGAAGGCTGGAAACACAGACTAATACTTCCACCTTTCCTGTGTTCTCTTAGGATCGCTAATTATGCAACTCATTAACTGGATTGAAATAGGTCGGTTTTTCTTCTCCCAGAGACAAAGGGAAATGGAACGACTAATGAAAATTGCTTATGCCAGAGAATAATGAGTGGGAACAAGAGTTAATTATAGAATGAATTGAATGGCAATTTGAGAGAAACACTACAGCAGTTTGTTCGAGACCGTGATATGTGAACACAGAAAGGAATGAACACATACATGTAACTGGTTCAAATGGTTACATCTCAGCCTCTCATCACTGCGTATTCGGTTCAAATCTCAGTGACAACATGTGCAGTTTTTTTTGTTGGACATAAAGGCAACGATGATGTTCGTGATAGGGAAGTGATATCATCGCTGGATACTGACCCAAGTGGTCACAGTTCCATTTGTGTGGGACTTTTCAAATAAAAATTACGACCCTGCGATTTGCAAACCATGTAAAATTTGAGGTTCAGTGACTATGATCAGGATATCAAAGCCACGAAACACTACATCTTAGATTTTCTTATCATAGAGGGGGGTCTAATATCCAATTTGTCCTGTAGTTTCACTTCGGTAAGGGAAAGAAGTTGTCAGATCCATCTCTCGTCAGATGCAGTGTTCCCTGATATGGGCTACATACTCCACTTCTTCGTCCCATTTCTCTGTCTCAGTTTCAGTCTTGGCTTTGGCGATGCGAAAGTGACTGATGTGCAAGTATTACTAGTAACAGCATTACTTATGCTGCCAGAATGCTGTGCAAGTGTGGTTCGTAGGGTACGTTAATGTTGCCTTACAATGGGGTGGGCAGACTGATGTGTAACAACACCCGCTCGCTTTGCGAGGGAAGCAACGGGAATCTGCATCACTGCTCATCTTCTTAGTACACCTCTTCAGTGACGCTTCGGTTACATATGACAGCTGTTGGTTCAGGATGACAATTCGACATACAATACGTACATAAGCTTACATACATACGCTGGAAATTCGGTGAATACTCCTTTAGGTTCAGAATAACAGAAGATCCTGCACGTGCGTGTGTGATGAAACAAATTGCTAGAGAGTTGACCATATCCTTTGGGAGTGTAAGTTACTCAAGTCGTATAGAGGTGAACGTTGCAGAAGTGTTGTAAACTCAGTGGCCGGTGGTAGAACATGAGCTCGTCGACAGAAACCTGAAGGAATTTCCTACATTTATAAAGATGATGATACTTGTTGGCATCTTACAACGAACAAGCAGTTAATAATTAATTGTATACAGCGTATAAATCGGTACTGTCATTATGGATATGTAACCATATATATAGAGAGAGATGTGAAAATAATTAGACTAAAAGGAGAAAAAATCCTTATTTTTTTGCTCTCATTTATCCTACAAACATATACCCTGCGACTGTCAGTCAAATATTAATCCGACCAACTAAAATTTGTGGAACACAGTATTGGTCGTAATTTTTAAATATTACTTTGAGATTATGTCTTCCTGTTTGACTGTTGACAACCCAGCAACATCAGTTTCCACGAATTCGGACAGTGAACAGTAGAAACCACATTGAATCATATCAGCATTCAAGTAAACCAAAATATCACAGAACCACGTGATGCGATTCCGTTGTATCTGATTACACTCAAAAGTGAAGTTAAAAATCATCAATAGACTTTAATATTGACATAGGAGTCTGAATTACCTAGAATATAATCACTGATGTGATTTAAAGAAAACTGGGCGAGTTGGCCGTGCGGTCGTGGGCTGTGAGCTTGCATCCAGGAGATAGTGGGTTCGAATCCCACTGTCGTCAGCCCTGAAGATGGTTTTTCGTAGTTTCCAATTTTACTACCAGGAAAATGCTGGGGTGTACCTTAATTAAGGCCACGGTCGCTTCCTTCCCACTCCTAAGCCTTTCCTATCCCATCGTCGCCATAAGATCTATCTGTGTCGGTGCGACGTAAAGCAACTAGCAAAGAACAGACTTAAAGAAAGTATAATAATGTTGGAAAATTTACTTTAAACAGACATATATGTGTAAGAGCTCCACTGCACGAGCCGGGAAAGAATTTATGGTAATTTTTATGGGCAGGCAGTAATAATTAATTCTGCAACGGAAATAATGTTGAATCTAGTAATTTTCACACGTCTGTATTACTTTCTGTAATGGAGCATGTTGTTAATAAATGATTACATACATACATAGATACATACATACATACATACACACATATATACAAATATACATGTAATAGAGCAACCTTAAATTGAATGGAAATCTTTCAGCATTGTTAGAGCAGTCGTGTTAGGTCGACTCCCTCTTCTGAAACCATGGAGAAAAGTCTTCGTGAAACGCAAAATATTTCCTTCAGTTTATGTTTCACACAAAGAACAAACTAAATACATCGTGGGTATTATCCTGAAAAGGGAGAACGCTATTTTAACTCAAACGTAAAACCGGTTTGCAGGAATGATCACCACATGGAAACTCCACAATATCAATTGATGGCGAACATAACATCTTTAACTCTATGTACGTTATGAAATTATTGTTACTTGTGTGCGTGTGTGTGATCCATTTACTGCAATAAATGTTGGTGCTTTTGGTAGTAATAAAGATTAGTCTTTTTTAATTTTATGTTGAACAATTATGTAGGTATTCAGTAGATTACGTACTGTAGGATTATTATTATTATTATTATTACTAGCAAATGTACCCGTGCTTCGCTACGGTATTCTGCATTGTATACGAATATTGAAGTAAATACTGTACATGCAGTAAATAAGATTGTTTTAAAATAGCATGTCTCTTAGCGTTATCCGAGAAACAATATGCAGAGGTCCCCATACGTTGTTTCCAGTGTAAAGTGCTTGTTAGGATTTGTGATGATAACGACAGGCTCACTTCCCTACTGCGATTCACAATCGAGTTGGGAAGTTTACATTATAATTGCAGGCCCCATTGCCTACTGCGCGGTCACAATCTATTTGGGGAGTTTCCGTTACAATTGCAGGCCCCCTTTCCTACCTCCAGACATATTACAAATTGAAGAGTTTTTATTATAATGGCAGGAAACTTCCCTACAACCAGTCAAAATTGAGTTGTGCAGTTATCATTATAATGATAGGCCCCTTTTCCAACTGCCAGCCAGCTTCCTGCCAGTCACACCAAGTTGATGAGTTTCCATCAAAATAGCAGGCCAGTATGCCTAATGCCAGTCACATTTTAGATGGGTACATCTGTTTATAACTGCGGGAACGCTTGCCTACAGCCAAAGACTGTATGCTGGATGCTCCCTTGCCTTCTGAAAGTCAAATCGAGAAGTGAATTATTCATTACAATGGTAGGCCTGCCTCATTAATGCCAGTTACACAGGAATTGGAGAAGGACTCCATTCCTACTGCCAGTCATAGTCGGTGTGCGGAGTACTGATTACAATAGCAGACACACCCTTTCTCGATCGCTACAAAATCGACATCAGTGAATATATATAGTTCGACATACGAAAGTATGTGCTTGTTTACAATATTGCAGACCTTCATTTACAGATTAACTGCTTCTAAACGGTACATCATATCGAGAAAAGATTTTACCATAAGACGCCGGATTTAGCGGCCTAAATTGCTGGTCATATGATATCTCATGTATTCATGGGTCAGATTGAGTTAGAAACTTGGGTAAAATTTGTGTAAGATTATCTCACATTGCATTGCTTTTCGGATAATTAAGTGACAGCTACATACATAGCATTTGGCTCACATATGGCTACTGGGTGGACCAATTTTCGTGTAGAGTATGATGATTCTATCTTTCCTCTAAGTGATGGAAGGTATGAATTATGTATGTGAAAAGTACTACTTTACTTAAGATCGAGAAATAGAGAAAAGTCAAACGTAAAATGGATATAAATACGACAAAAAGTCGTACGACCAAGGTTGTAGATCACTCCAAATTGAACGGGGATTGTGCCATCCGTTATGTGATGATACTTCCCGAAGGTCTGCACCATCATTAAAATTGCCTCCATATTTCGATATTCTTCGGGATAGAAAGGGAAAAATTTAAAGCTCTTGGAAGTTTTCCGCCCGTTACAGGCTAAGTCGTAAAATTTTGCCAAATTTCAGTTTTCTTTCTCGACTGGCAGATTATGCCGCAATCTGGGTTTTCAGTGAGAAGTGTAAAAAGTAGAACTTTCAAGATACTAAACCAAAAAATATGCAGATGATCATTATTACCCCTTAAGCGTGTAGCTGTACGAAAATTTCGACAAAATAGTCTATGTACAGGCACACAGTAGTTACGATTTTATTTACATAGATAAATAAGGAACCTGCTCCACGTACAACACCTTTTGGGCTATATCCGCTGGACTTAACCGGAAAAACGGACCGTTTATGATATCTCCCTTATTAATCCTCCTGTCGAAAAAATGCACATGAAAAAAAGTTTTAGAGATGGAATTCCATCATGTTTGGTCGATTTCCAGTCAGGTTGGTCTTGTACTGTATATATTCTGGAAGAGTAAAATCACCATTTCGGTTCCCTATAAACCGCCAGTCCATTCCGGGAACATGAAATGTTATTGACGATTAACACCTACCGTTGGACAGGTGGATGTTAATATAAAGTTTGACTCAAATATCTTCAGTAGTTTTCAAGTTGTAAAACATACGCTTTACACGCACCCGCTCTTGAGTTAAGTCCGGTGGGACTTGTACCGGAAAACGGTCCGTTAATGATATCTCCCTTATTAATCCTCGTATTGAAATGATGCACATGAGGAAAAAGGCCTAGAAATGAATTTCCATTACGGCAGCTAAATTTACATTAAGTTTGGTTGCAAAATGACGGTTTCGGTTTCGTATAATCCCCCAGTCAATTCAGGGATTCAGAAACAATACTTGCCCTAAAACCTACCAAAGGACAGATGGATTCTAAATATCAAGTTTGGTGGAAATATATCCAGTAGTTTCCAAGTTTTAGACAAACAGACAAACAAACAAACAAACAGACAGACACCAAAACAGAATATATGCAGATGGTCATTATTACACCTGAAACGGATAACTGTACGGAAATTTCGCCAAAATTGTCAATGTACAGACATACTCTAGAAGTGTAGACCTTTATTTCGATAGTTACTGCTTTGCAACTGTACGACGTATCTACAAACGGACTTCACCATCAGACGCCCCTTTCAGTGCTCTACATGGTTGGTCCTATGACATCTTCTCGTATCTCCTTTATTTATGGGTTAGATTGAGTTAGAGTCATTGAATGGGGAGAAATCTTGTACAGTTTTTGAATGCTACTTTATATTTTTGATTCTCATGTGACAGCTAGAATCATAAAATTTGGCTATAACATTGCCAATGGTCATGTCAATGTGCGTGCCGAATGTCATGATTCTACCTTTCCTATAAGTGTGCCAAATGATAACATATACGTGTAAAAGTACAAAATCAACTTGTGTTTAATGTATTAGGGATAGAAATACGACGAAAAGTCACAGGACAAAAGTTGTAGATCTCTCCAAAATGAAACGCAATTTGCTTTGTGATTTTTGATACGACTTACTGATTAGCCACCAATTACCCCTAAACGAAGGTCTGCACCGCCGTTAAAATTGCATCCATATTTCGGAATTTTCCTGGGCCAGAAGTTATACATTTGCATAGCTTAGAATATTTCCTCAAAGGAAAGAGTGTACAGCATTCGGGATTAGCACTCGCATACATACGTGGTAATTAAGGAAGAAAGTAATACAGTTTAGTAAGTTGAAATTAATAGAAAATAGATTATAACAGAGGACATCCGGATGACGACAAATATATAAATACCAAGTGAATGTATTGGAAAATCAAATGCTCCTCAATAAATTATGCCGGAGTGAGTTATGGATATAAGAAAGCGGTAATCGGAGAGAAATTTAGGCGCAGGGATTCTTAGGTAATCAGATAAGAAGATGAATATTTGTGTTATTACTTATGCTATTCGAGGACGGTTATAACCTCCAATGATATTCCGCCAATATCCCGCAGAATGGCCGATTGACGACTCTCTTGCTTTCTACCCAAGGAACAACCACGAATTTAAAGGAATGATGAGGAAAATGACAATACGTTACTTCCCTGCTGGCAAGCAGTCAGAGACGTTGCCATGGTAACCCATATATTCGTTATCGCTCTGTCGGTCCCTCAATGCCGAGCATGGTATCGGCAGAAAATAGTAAATTTCTCCGTCATTTGAAGAGTAAGGTAAATTATGAACACAACGAAAGTTGTTTGTGATGAAGAGACCTTTCACATACGGTCCACAGAGTTTGCAGAAAATCAATAGTATAAGAGAAAATGGAGGAAGACCGTTGTAGTTTTCCTATAGACCCCCGTCTTTTCAAAGATTTTAAAATGATATGCATATCGAAACCTTCCCCGGGGTGAGTATACTCTAAATATGAAGTTTGGTTGAGATCTATCCAGCCCTTTCGACGTGATGGTGGAACAAACAAACATTTTTATTCTTTTTATTTTGCTAGTTGCTTTACGTCGCACCGACACAGATAGGTCTTATGGCGACGATGGGACAGGGAAGGGATAGGAGTTGGAAGGAATCGGCCGTGGCCTTAATTAAGGTACAGCCCCAGCATTTGCCTGGTGTGAAAATGGGAAACCACGGAAAACCATTTTCAGAGCTGCCGACAGTGGGGTTCGAACCTACTATCTCCCGAATACTGGATATTGGCCGCACTTAAGCCAAACAAACAAACAAACAAACAAACAAACAAACAAACAAACAAACAAACAAACAAACAAACAAACAGACAAACAGAAACGAACAACTTTATTTATAAGATTATTTTTATACCACTCCCCTCGCCCCCTGCCAAAAGGGTGCTAGGGGTGTCTTACCCTCACGCGGTTTGTCTCCTGATACTAATTGATAAGTGTACCACGTTTGGTGAAATTGCTCCAGTGGTTTAGGAGGAGATGTGTCATTTACACACCCACACCCACGCACACACATACATCAATTTTTATATATAGTAAGAAGAAGAAGATAATATATTTATATGTAGTTTTTCGATTAATTTTATATCTCACCCCCTTCGCTCCCCACTTGGATTTGCAAAAAATCCGGAGTAATACTATTCATCTCAGAGACCCTGAAATCTATGGATTCGAAACTGTTTTTAATTATTTCTATATCTCACCCCCCCCCCACCCTTTGATCCCAACCTAAAAGGGGGCTGGATTTTAAAAAAAATCTAGAGTATCACTTTTCAACTCAGCGACCCCGAAAACTATGAATTCGACACTATTCTCGATTATTATTGTAACTACCACCCCCCTGACCCTCTCCCTTAAGGGCGCTAGGGATGACTTACCCCCCACAGTGATCGTCTCCCGATAGTAAGTGATTCGTGTACCAAGTTTGGTTGAAATTGCTCCAGTGGTTTAGTTGGAGATGTGTCATTTACACACACACTTCCATTTCTATATATAGTAAGATTTTTACACTCGTTCTTCACCCCCTTTCCATCCCCGCCCAAAGGAGTCCTATGAGTGCCTTACACAACAGTATATTTTTTTCCCAGATATTAAGTCTTATTTGTACCTATTTTGGTTGACAGCTATGCCCAAACGTACATGCATAATCTCACTGCTCTAGAATCCTGGAGCTGACGTTGCCATGGTTACGGCAGTTCATTTCTTTATCCGATTCCTAGAGCAGGGGTAGTGTGGTGCCAATATCTCCGTAACGGTTGGTTTTAGGGCCTTAAAACATGGTTTTCGGGCCCGTAGGGCTTACCGAGTTTTGTTCTTTGCGTCAAGAGGATTAAATTGAGCTTTGTCTCGTCCTTATACGACAAATTCGATATTTTGCCTATAATAGTATAAGAGAAAATGGAGGAAAACCGTTTTTCCTATAAAACCCCCGTCTTTTCAAAGATTTTAAAATGATATGCATATCGAAACCTTCCCCGGGGTCAGTATACTCTAAATATGAAGTTTGGTTGAGATCTATCCAGCCGTTTCGACGTGATGGTGGAACAGACAAACAGACAGACAAACAGACAAACAGAAACAATTTTATTTATATAGATTATTATTATTATTATTATTATTATTATTATTATTATTATTACCGTATGGCATTTATAAGTAAAATGTGCAAAAATATACAATGACTATATAAGTTCAAATAGAGAAATAATTAAACTAGAATGTCCAGCTTCGACAACCAATCCACTGCACTTGGTGTCAAGTCATGCAGAGCCCGTAAACCGTCCTTAAATGCTGACAGTGGACAGCTCTCAACAACATGAAGTAATGTTTGCTTCTCAGCACCACACTCACACGCAGCACCTTCACAGTATCCCCACTTTTTCATCATATATCGGCATCTGCCGTGGCCTGTTCTGAAACGGTTGATTTTGACCACTCATGTCGAGGAAGATTGAAACTTGGCACTTTCTTCGTTGTATAGGTTACTTAGATCAGGTTTTACTTTGTTTCGTGTCTAGGTTGGGGGAAATACCAAATAATATTCCATTGTTTTGGTTTAAATTTCTATAATTTTATTGATAGGAAAGTTGTAAAATCAGTAAACGGAGTTGTAATTTCCGCATTTTATACATTTATAATAGTATACGTACCAAACGCGATATTATTTTCCGTCTTGCACAAAGCAAACAATTCTTTAAATATAATGTATTTAATACTGTCGGCGTTATAAATATAGTTAATGCTGTTCATTGTTGATGATCATTGCTCCTAACATACGATTTTCGTAAAGAAATTTGGTTTACGTAGCATAATGCTTTCAAATTTAAGAGGAGCAAAGTTATTCACTTTTATTTTATGGGATAAATCGCACAAAGTAGAAAAAAAGGCATAACAAGTACCGGTACGGAGAAGATACAACAAACAGTTACTAACTCTTATGTAACAAGTTCACATACATATTGGTAATGTTTTACCATTTATAGTGTGTGAAACGTTGCATTTTTACTTGAAATCTGGAACTAAATTAATGCAAATTATTTTCAGCAAATATTTTCAATGTGCATCAGTTATTCGGAATAAAAATTTGTTCTTTATGGAGTTCACATATTAAAATCGTCGTTGAGCCTTAAATGATCGCTATGTGATGGTGTTATCGGAGAAATACTAACCCACAACACAATATCATAACAAGACTTCTTTACTGAAGCTTAGGGACAGATCATTCCCGATTAAGCTAAAATTTTTCAAGTAGTCGATTCTTTAGGCGCAATGCCGAAATGCAGATTCACAATTTTATGTTGAACTAAAAAGTGAACATAACTCTCGTACAAATTTCTGAACCTTTGTTAGTTTGTTTTCAGATACGTATTTTCACCAACTTTGTTCAGGAGTAATGACTGAAGGTGTCTTTTTAAATGTCTCTTTCGGAGCCACATCCATTTCGAATTCAATGACCTGTAGAGGGTTTGATTTGCTGGCAAGAACTATTCCTACTTTACTAGTATATTCGCCATTGGTTAGCCAGAGGGATAATTTCTGCTGAATCTATAAAATATTACAAGAAAGAAAGCTATAAATTGAGATTTTATTTATTCTATGACCTATGACCTGCAGCTTGTACTTGAGTCGGGCTTTGTAAATTGGGAAACGATTTTGCAAAATTGAGCTTCAAAAAATTAGAAAACAATTTTTATTGAATAAAATTTAAACATACATGAAGTAGAAACTTAAAAATTATGAATATTAATTCCTCATTACTAGATATCAAACACAATATCACCCTAAGAATATTTTTCCTGTACTCACTACCACAAAGAAATATATCTTGAAATCACATGTTTCTCTTTCAAAACAGAATAACTACTATCAAAGCGCTACTTTAAAATGATCAAGATACAGTGATTTGTTATAAAACTCAAAGTAATTAACGTAATTTTACTACTAAATTCGTTTATTTGGATGTCTTCAGTTCTAGAGCACATAGTATGATAGATCTTTAAATTGTCCTATGCACAAATTTTAAATAATGTATAACATAAACCGGCATTTCTACTTTAGGAAAAAAATGAAGGACTGCGTTGAGGCTTCTCAACGGACGTTTTTTCCAGATGTGAAAGTAAATATTTGGCTCGTGCGTGCGTCTAAACTCTGGGGACTTTCATTTGTTAGATGACGAGGTTGAGGCTGACAGCTAGTTGTCTGTAAAATACATCACACTAGCAGTGTTTATATGTGACATTTATGTGTTCGTAAAATCAAGATATCGTTTTATACAGAACACTGGTATTTAATGCCGAGCTGCACAAAGATCTTCACGTAGCAGTATCACTCAGAACTACTCCATGTTCTCTACATGCTCAAGTAGGACGACTTCCTTCTGGACTGCATATATTCAGGTACTGTAACATGTTATTAATATCAATCTCTTGATTTCCTAGTTAACGTGACACTTAGAGATGTTTAATAATAATAATAATAATAATAATAATAATAATAATAATAAAAAATCTCAGCTTTCGTGTTACAGACATGTTGATTTAAGAGCACTCAGGCTGTCTAAATATATTTTCGACTATCTGTTGTCCCCCACAACGTGACAGAAAAATCAGGTCTTTAATGGGCAATATGTAGTTGAGATTAAATTTTGTCGAATAAACACAAAATATGTCATTGCATTGTAGGATGTATAGTGCCGAATGGGCATTTTCCGCTCTTCAAACATTCAACTACCTTTGTCGGGTAAGAGCCCGTTTTCCCATTCTCACACTAGGAAAATGCTTGGGCTGTACCTTAATTAAGGTCACGGCTGCTTCCTTCCCACTCCTAGATATTTTCTATCCTATCGGCGCCATAAGACGTAACTGTGTTGGAGCGACTTAAGACAAATTTAAAATTAAAAAAAAGCCCGTGATCTTGGATCCAAAGATCAGCACTAGGTCACGGATTCACTGAGCAAGCTACTAAAACTGTATATCTTGAATCAAAATAACTCATTGGAAGATAAACCAGACATTGAGCGTATTGTACTTTCTCTAACAAAAAGAATCCTTTGCCTTTGCAAAAGGCAAAAAATCATGAATATGGTTTGCAGTAAATGAAACTCGATGTTATATCAAGGAACTGCAACTCTATGTCGAAGGAGCTTAACTTATAGCGGAACCAAGGCCTACGGTAAGGACTAATGTGACGTCACGCCCGTCACACATTTTGTCGCGTTACGTTACACAAATTTTTGGATGACGTCCATCTATAAGACGTATTTACGTCAAAAGTTCAGTACGAAGAAACTCTTTCGAAAGTATTTCAATTTTTAAAAATACATACGGTGTACATCCGATTTATATGGGGACAAAAATTGTAACTCGTAGTGGAATTAAGACATGTTAACTGATGATTTCCTACTAACCAGAACATGTGGATAATTTGTCTCCTATTCTCTCCGCATCAAGCATTACCATAAGACGTCTAATCACTTGAACAATAATTATGTTACTGGACCCCGTCTGCACTTCATATTAGAACTTAATCTAAGTAATGCCAGACAAACAATCTACTGAATTTTACAGGCCGTGTTCACATTTATCTACGGAGTGATCCACAATCACAGTTGAAATATAATATTCCATTTGACTCGTGCTTGCATTTTTCAATTCAAACCATATTTCACTGTTTGTTTGATTTACATTGCGACAATTAAATTAATTGTATAATTGTTACTTTATTGTTATATTAAATAAATGTTTTAATGACAATCTATTTATTTATTTTTTCTGATATCTATCAAAGCGGAAATACGTATAATACATTGGAATAAACTCCCAACAAATCAGTATGATGTATTATAAACATGGAAACATTAGGTTCCAACGAAACCGAATTATCAAATACCCTTTTGAACTCTATGTTACTTGTTGATTATTTATTTATTTATTTATTTATTTATTTATTTATTTATTTATTTCTTTATTAATCCGTTTTCCCTCCAGGGTTGATTTTTCCCTCGGACATAGCAAGGGATTCCACCTCTACCGCCTCAAGGGCAGTATCCTGGTGCGTAGATATAACTGTGGAGGAAGACGAGTACCTCACCCAGGTGGCCTCAACTGCTATGCCGAACAGGGGCCTTGTGAGGGAATGGGAAGAGTGGAAGGGATATACATCGAAGAGGGAAGGAAGTGGCCAAAATGTACGTCTAAGGGATAAAATGAAATATGTAGAGGGTAACATTTTCCTATATCTTCTTATACATCCTATCTTTTATGAAATTAGGCTGCATCATTGTACGGTCAGCTACTGACATTTCTGTAAGATTCCTCATTGAGCAGTGATCGAGACGGGACGCAGGCGAGAAGGTTTAATTCATACTTCTGCAAGTAGCTATCCCCAATGTAAACGATTTGTTTTGAGTGCTGCATTTGCTCCTTCTTAAAGAAGACAATTCAAGTATTTCGTCGTCATTTTTGCTATGTCCTGTCCAAGCAGCTTGTCTCGATACGAAGCTTTCTGATTAAGAATTTCAGTGGCAAAGTTGGGTACTTTCTAGTTCTGTATCTGTTCTTGGCACATGGAGGTACTTTAAATACTAATTTATACCACGTTCTGAAAGGACAGAACTCACAAATCTAGAAATTCTGCAAGTAGATTAATTACGTATTTTTTCTGTTCATTTCTATTAATACAAATACATAGTCAACTAGATGTATGGCGATAGACTGTATGGCAAACTACGTAGGAATACGACAATATCGTGTTAATTTCGTCACTAAATTTCTTAATATATTTCCTTATAAAGTAGAGGAGATTCAGATCAATAAATTTATTATAAAGCTTATTTATTGTATCAAAATTCTGTAAAATGACTCTAAGGTCATAATTAGTTTAGTGGCACTGTGTTTAATTTTGTGAAACAATCTCAGCTACAGCAGGTGACATGATTACCACAGTGAGTTAGCTTTACATTACATCGCCAAATTTTCAATTCCGGTGCGAATTTCGCTGGAAATTTCACCTGAGAGGGTATCTGGTCACGCCAATCAAAACCAAAAAATTAGCTTGAGAGGTTTCAGAGAATAATATCTGTATTTTATGTTTGTTCAGGCAACTTTCTTACCTTATTATCAGATCTTTAGGCGCAACCTACCACCGGCATATATCATCGGACACAATTGTGACTTTATTATTGTAATTGTGAATTTGAAATTATTTTGGATTATTTACGACAGGAGATTTAAATTAGTTTCCAATATTTAATTCATTTCCGGAAATATGTTACTGCGGAGCACCGAAAATAAAGAAAAA